>NC_142167.1:39647204-40847204 GCF_029865625.1 Vigna umbellata | reverse complement strand
TAACTTTAAGTAGTCAGTACAGTAGTAATTGAAAGGACAAAGATATGGGAGAAAGCTCTTACGTGCTATATAGGCAAGAATTCGAACTAGGTGTCCAAAAATCTGGAGCTGAATGCCTAGAACAGAAAAAGAAAACATTAACATATATTGTAAAGATTAAAGCTATTTGTTTGTACAACACGTTTCAATAAAAGGGACAGAAAAATTGAGGTAGAAGAATTTTTTCTCACCGCACTTTCCTTTTCCAAAGTTAATCCACATAATTTCGCAATAGTTATCATAACATCGGATTTGATTTGTAGTTTCATTGATGAAGCATCCCACACCCTTTCCACATTGATCTATACATTTAAGTAGTGCCCAAGACAACCAAAACCCATTATGTAGCCACTCGTGGATATCAACATACGAAACGTTGGGGCCATTGTTCCAGCCATTGTTCAAGCCATTGCTCCAGTTTCCAAAGGTAGCAACTATTAAATGGCACCCAACCTTGATGTCCCTCATTTCGAAACTATATCTGGAATAATAAATAACAGCATAGACATGGCCTCTAGAATCACAAAGCATGCCATTCACTTCCACGTATCGAGGATCATCGATTACTGGATCAGTACAGTTTAGAAACGCTACATACGGAGGAATATAAGCATGCCCATCCCGATTCCAGATAGTTAGCGGATCAGTCGCGTAAACGCTAGGGTTACCAACGGAAGTGAAGTTCTTTGAAAACATGAAATAGCGAGGAATGGAGCAAGCAGTGTCCTCCACAAGACCTGCATCAGTCAATTGGATCTTGAATGTCTCGTAATCGATATTCTGCACATGGTATTTCCCTGAAAACAAGGTGCACACTGTCACATTCTTTACGCAATCTAATTCGTACCTTGGGAGGCCGCAACCAGGTGAATCGCCTTTGAGTCGGAAAGGGTAAGTTATGTTGCGAATTTTTCCACACGAAGAAGGAGCACATAATGGACGATCCTGGGCACCGTGAGTTTGCTGGAACAGCACAATAATGATAGCCACACTGGCCATCACCGATTGTGCAGAACACCAAAAGGAAGATAAGACCACCATTGTTGACCTCTTCTGGTCGTGTAAATGGGACATATCATAGTTAAATAATTCACCAAAATCAACTGATAACGTACGACCACTCGTTGAACTTTCAAAGTGATTATGGGATGCTTCTACTTGTACCTCTGTACTTGCTTCCTGCACCTCCATATTTCAAATAAAAAGACCAACAAACCCTTGGAATTGAGAAGAATATTTATTTACGAGATTTTGAGGAATGAGGTGGCATGATATTGGTATGAACAACCCTCTCTGATTTTCTTCCTATGTTTTAGGTGTGACAGGAAGGACATGATTTGGTCTGGAGATTCCGTTTTTTTTTCTTCGGTGCTGGAGAACAATTTTTACAGCTTCACTTATTGAAGCTTATTTACAGTAGTATAGAATTGCAGACTGAGAGTTGCTCCCTACACTACTCTACTTTACTTTTTGGCTTAATACTCTATTTTCAAATTAGTTCATCCTTTAAAAAATGCGTCAATTACGTCCTCACTTAATCAAATTTGCATCAATGAATTCCCTTTCGTTAAATCCGTACAAACGGCGTTAATTATTTCTCTTTCTTCTCCTTAGATAATTAACGCCCGTTTGTACGGATTTAAGGAAAGGGAATTCATTGATGCAAATTTTATTAAGTGAGGACGTAATTGACGCATTTTTTAAAGGATGGACTAATTTAACATTTTCAAACGAAACTGAAGACAAAATAGGATATAAAGCCTTACTTTTTATATCACCATATTTTTTTTAAATTTCAAAACTATTCTTTATATTTTAAAATATCCTATATTTCCACCTCTTTTCTTTAACAGATATCAACATCAGTTGAGTTTTTTTTTTTTTTTAGTTTTTTAATTTATTGTATTTTAAATTAATATATAAATATTATTTAATTTTTTTAAAATTATTACTTAATTATTTATAAATTAATTTTATTTTATTTAATATAATAATTATTATTAATTTAATTTATGTATTATTATTTAAATAATAATTAAAATATTTTTTATAAATATATTAAAACGGATGTGCCACATCCGTTGCATTTTTTTTTAATTTTTAGTTTTTTAATTTTTTGTATTTTAAATTAATATATAAATATTATTTAATTATTTTAAAATTATTACTTAATTATTTATAAATTAATTTTATTTTATTTAATAAAATAATTATTATTAATTTTAATTTATGTTTTATTATTTAAATAATAATTAAAAATTTTGTTATAAATCTATTAAACAGATGTGTCACATCCATCAACAGATGCGGCGACATCTATTGAATTAGTTTTTTTTTAGTTTTTAGTTTTTTAATTTTTTATATTTTAAATTAATATATAAATATTATTTAATTTTTTTAAAATTATTACTTAATTATTTATAAATTAATTTTATTTTATTTAATAAAATAATTATTATTAATTTAATTTATATATTATTATTTAGGTTTAATAGCCAATTTAGTCCCCACTTTGGTTGAAAAATCTCAATTTAGTCCCTCGTTATAAAAGTGTTTTGCATTAGTCCTAACTTTTAAAATAGTGGGTCAGATTGGTCCCTTTCGTTAAATATAAGTTAACGAAATTAATGGATGATGATGTGACACAGCTTAAAGCTGATGTGTTAGATTGGTCCCTCGTTAGCTTTAAGTTGTGTCACATCATCATCCATTAATTTTGTTAACTTATATTTAACAGAAAGGACCAATCTGACCCACTATTTTAAAAGTTAGGACTAATTCAAAACACTTTTATAACGAGAGACTAAATTGAGATTTTTCAACCAAAGTGAGGACTAAATTGGCTATTAAACCTTAAATAATAAATAAAATACTTTTTAAAAATCTATTAAACGGATGTGGCCACATCGTTGAAAATTTTTTTTTTAAAATAAAAACAATAAACTAAAATATAATGTAAATGGATGTCAACATCTATTAAAGTGAAACGGATGTTGACATCTTTTTTTAAATGGGCAAATTAGGTATGAAGTGGTACAGAAAGGGGTTGGTGGTAGTGGAGGGAGCAAGAGACTATGTGTTTGTTGAAAGAACATAGAGTTTATTTGGAGAAAGAATATAACAGATTATATATACACTGTTTCATTGGCGTTTTCATTGACGTCAAACGACTGAAAATAGCATTCTATAGGACTTGCAAAATCAATTTATGAATCAGGGGAAGAACTTACGCGATTGATGATTCTGCTAGAACTATGCGATCAAGCAGAACATGACCGCGATATTGCCCAACAACAACTTGTGACTCAGTTGCAGAAGCCCACGACTGACCGTTTGGACTAGATGTAGAAAGCAAGTTATGATGATTTGTTGTGGATATTGCAGCTATTCATTTTGAGAAAGATGTGGTCCCATGGTTTCAAATGTTGCAAAGGCTTAATTCGATTTGCTCTTGGACTGAGCTTACTACAATACTTGAATCTCAGTTGGGTCTGTCTTTATTTGATTGCCCAACATAGGAGTTGTTTAAACTACAACAGTTTGGTAGTGTTTCTGAGTATTATCTCCGATTTATGGCATTTGCTAATAGATCTAAGGGACTTTCGGCTGAGGCTTTGTTACAATGCTTTATAAGTGGCTTGAATAAGGATATTCGTAGAGATGTGATTGTGCAATGTCCTATGACTTTATTATATGAGGAAAAATATACACCAGTAGGGTACCCAAGGAGTTCAAATTATACTCAGAAGTATTCTTCTATAGCTTCGAGTAGCAGTACTGTTGTTCCGGGGAAGAAAAATTCCTCTAACGATTCCTTACCTCCATTGTTGCCTACCCCTCTTGCTGTTGGATAAACATAAATGGGTCTCACACCCTAAATTAAGGGTCAATGCTTTTCCATGTTTTGCTCCATGGTTTACTCCATGTTTTACTCCATGCTTTACTCCATGTTTTTCAGCTTTGTTGTTTTGGTATTTTTTGTGAATCCCTTCTATAAAAGGGTAGAAGCAAAGAAGTGAAGACACACCAACATAGAAGAAAAAACACAATCCATCGTGAGAGAAGTGAAGCCACGGTGAAGGAGAGGAAAAATAGAGAGAGTGTGAGTGTGAGAGTTTTGTATACCATCCGAGAGGGTGAGATATTTGTAGAGAGATCCTCAGAGAGTGAGAGAAACTCTGTAATCCTACTTTCATAATGGAGATAATTTTTTGGACTCAATCCCATGGTTTTTCCCGAGAGAGTTTTCCACGTTAAAATTTCCGGTGTTATTTTTCCCTACGCCTACACTTTCATTTACACTTCTATTTTTTTCGCTTCCGCATAGTGCCCATTTTGGGGTTCACAGAGGAGGGAATAAGTACCGCTGTATCCCAACAGTGGTATCAGAGCTACTGGTTCGAAAAAGTCAGAATCCTGTTAAACACAAGATGGAAGGAGACATGTTCAAGCTAACTGCGGATAATTATTCCTACTGGAAGCCGATGATGGAAGATCATCTATACTGCAAGGATTTGTATGAGCCGATCACAAATCTGGAAATTCCGGAAGGGAAGACCGAAAAAGACTGGGAGATTCTGAATCGTAAAGCAGTGGCTATGATTCGGAAATACATCGACAAAAGTCTCTTTGAGCATGTATCGACTTATACCAATGCGTATGAGTTATGGACAAAGCTTGAATCAATGATTCAAAAGAAGACTCCCAGGAACAAAGCTCACCTTGTCAGACGACTTGTAAAGTTGGAGTACACTGACGACCAGAATATGATCGAGCATCTCAACACCTTCAAAGGTATTGTGAACCAACTAATGAAGGCGGATATGAAGATTGATGACGAGTTACAAGCTCTTCTACTCCTTAGTTCTCTACCGGAGAGTTGGGACACGTTGGTGGTCACTCTCAGTAACTCAGCACCAGATGGAAAGCTTAGTCTGGATAACATCACAGACAATTTACTAAATGAAGAATCTAGAAGGAAAGAAAGGGGATCGAGTAGTCACTCAGAAGCCAATGTTGTTGAGAATAGAGGAAGGAGTGAAAACAGAAGCAAGGTAAAACGTGAAAAGTCACGAGGAAGATTCAAGTCTCGTTCCAAAGGTCTGACATGCTTTTAATGTGGAAAAGATGGTCACAAGAAGCCAGAATGTAGATTCCTAAAGAGAGATCAGAAGAATGGAACTGTACACCCTGATATGGTAGATCCCAAAAAGAAGTTGGAGGAAAAGACCACAACAGCGGTGGTATCAAATGATGAGAATGTGTTCCTTATCAGTGAGGTAAACTATCTAAATATTGCTTTTGATGATTGCACTTGGATAGTAGATGCCGGAGCATCTTTCCATGTTACTCCTCATGAGGGATTCTTCTCATCCTATCAAAAAGGAGATTTTGGAACAGTGAAGATGGGAAATCATGTCACAAGCAAAATTGTGGGCATAGGAGAAGTGACTTTGACGACAGAAAATGGAAACAAACTTGTGCTGAAGGAGGTAAGACATGTACCAGAGATGCGTCTAAACCTTATCTCAATTGGCAAGCTAGATGATGCTGGAATGAACAACCAGTTTGGAGATGGAAAATGGAAACTTAGCCGAGGAAGCATGATTGTTGATCGTGGCAAGAAGGAAGGCTCCTTGTACTGCATGCAAGGAAAAATATACAAAGGAGAGACAAATGTCGCTCAAGAAGAAAGTAAGGAGTTGTGGCACAAAAGACTAGGCCACATGAGCGAGAAAGGATTAGAGATCCTTGCGAAAGATCATCTCCAAAGTATAAAAGGACAACCAGTTGAATTATGTGAAGACTGCCTAGCAGGTAAGCAGCATAGAGTGTCCTTCTGTAGATCTGAAAGTGGAAGAAGAAAAGAGCATATTTTGGATCTTGTACACTCAGATGTTTGTTCAACATCTGAAAAGTCCTTTGGTGGTGCTCAATATTTTGTTACCTTCATTGATGACCACTCCAGAAAATTGTGGGTCTATCCATTGAAGAGAAAAGATGAAGTTCTACGAATCTTCAAGGAGTTTCATGCCTCAGTTGAACGTGAAACTGGTAGAAAGTTGAAATGTTTGAGAAGTGATAATGGTGGAGAGTACAGAGGTCCGTTCGAGCACTATTGCAAGACTCATGGGATCAAACATGAGAAAGTACCTCCCAAGACACCTCAGATGAATGGAGTAGCTGAAAGATTCAACAGAACGATTGCCGAGAAGGTCAGGAGCATGTTGTCTCACGCAAAACTTCCCAAGTCATTCTGGGGGGAGGCAGTGGTGACAGCAGCTGATTTAATCAACTTATCACCTTCAAGACCATTAAACGGTAAGATACCAGAAGAAGTATGGTCCGGTAAAAAGGCCTCATATCGCAACTTGAAAGTCTTCGGATGTAAGGCATCAGTTCATATTCCGAAAGATGAAAGAGCAAAGCTCGATGCTAAAGAGAAAGAGTGCATATACCTTGGTTCTCCAAGAGATGAATTTGGTTTCAGATTATGGGATCCTGCAAACAGAAAGATTGTTCGAAGCAGAGATGTGGTGTTCTTTGAAGATCAGACAATCCAAGACATCAAGAAAGTGGAGAAACCAACACTTAAGCTGATAAGTGATCAAAGCCCTATTGTGATGAACAACTTAGGGGGAGAGACTCATCAAGCTGAACCAGAGTTACAACTTGATGAAATGACTGAAGAAGCAAATCAACCTAATCTGACGGAAGAAGATCAACTAATTGAGGATGCTCCGCAAGAACCCCAATTGAGACGATCAACAAGGCAGAAGCAACCGTCAAGAAGGTATTTTTCAGATGAATATGTTAATTTTACTGATGAATGTGAACCTCAAAGCTTTGTAGAAGCAATGGAGATGAAAGACAAAGACAAATGGTTGCAAGCCATGGAAGAAGAGATGCAATCCTTAAAGGAAAATGAGACTTATGATTTGGTAGAACTACCAAAAGAAAGAAGAGCATTGTAGAACAAATGGGTGTTCAAGCTCAAGAATGAAGAGAACAACCCAAGCCCAAGGTACAAAGCACGAATTGTCGTGAAGGGGTGCAACCGGAAGAAAGGAATAGACTTCGACGAAATATTTTCTCCAGTGGTGAAGATGACATCCATTATAGCGATTCTCGGTCTGGCAGCAACACTAGACCTGGAGATTGAACAACTGGACGTCAAAACAGCATTCTTACATGGAGACTTAGAGGAAGAAATTTACATGAAGCAACCAGAGGGTTTTGAAGAACCAGGCAAAGAACACTTGGTGTGTCGTCTGAAGAAAAGCCTCTATGGTCTGAAGCAAGCTCCAAGACAATGGTACAAGAAATTTGATTCCTTCATGATCCAACATAATTTCAAGAAGACCTCTGCAGACCACTGCGTGTTTGTGAAGCATTATGAAAATGGTGAGTCCATCATACTTCTCTTGTATGTTGATGATATGTTGATTGTAGGGAAGGACAAACTTAAAATAGCTGCTCTCAAGAAGGCATTGAGTAAGTCTTTTGCCATGAAAGACCTGGGTGCAGTAAAGAAGATACTTGGAATGAAAATCTCCAGAGATCGTTTTAGAAGAATGTTATGGGTATCTCAAGAAGATTACATTGAGAAGATTCTCAAAAGGTTCAACATGCACAATGCCAAATCTGCTCGTGTTCCAATTGCTGGACATTTCAAACTCAGCAAGTCTCAATGTCCAAAGAATGAAGAAGAAAAAGAAGAAATGAGCAAGGTACCCTACTCTTCTGCTGTGGGTAGCCTTATGTATGCAATGGTTTGTACAAGGCCAGATATTGGCTATGTTGTAGGAGTTGTGAGCAGATTCCTGTCAAATCCAGGAAAGGAGCATTGGGAAGCTGTTAAGTGGATACTAAGGTATCTAAGAGGATCTGCCAAAAGAAGCTTGTGTTTTGGCAATGGAGATCTAAAGCTAATCGGATATTCAGACTCAGACATGGCTGGAGATGTCGATTCAAGGAAGTCAACATCAGGTTATCTGATTACTTTTGCAGGGGGAGTTGTTTCTTGGCAGTCAAAACTACAGAAATGTGTGACATTGTCTACTGCTGAAGCAGAGTATGTAGCGGTGACTGAAGCCTCTAAAGAGATGTTATGGATGAAGAATTTCCTAAGTGAATTAGGACATAATCAAGATGATTATGTGGTGAATTGTGATAATCAAAGTACCATTCATCTAACCAAGAACCCCATGTTCCATTCACGCTCGAAGCATATCGACGTGCGGTATCACTGGATACGAGAAGCGCTGGATGAGAAGAAATTAAAGATAGAGAAAATCCATACAGACTTGAATTGGTCTGATATGATGACTAAGTCAGTACCAACCAAGAAGGTTGAAGATTGTTGTGAAGGTGCTGGTGTCATAGTACCTTTTTTCAACTAAGTCAAGATGCAAAGATGGGAAAGAAGATCCATTTAAGTTTATGGGGGAGTTTTGTTGGATAAACATAAATGGGTCTCACACCCTAAATTAAGGGTCAATGATTTTCCATGTTTTGCTCCATGGTTTACTCCATGCTTTACTCCATGTTTTTCAGCTTTGTTGTTTTGGTATTTTTTGTGAAGCCCTTCTATAAAAGGGTAGAAGCAAAGAAGTGAAGACACACCAACATAGAAGCAAAAACACAATCCATCGTGAGAGAAGTGAAGCCACGGTGAAGGGGAGGAAAAATAGAGAGAGTGTGAGTGTGAGAGTTTTGTATACCATCCGAGAGGGTGAGATATTTGTAGAGAGATCCTCAGAGAGTGAGAGAAACTCTGTAATCCTACTTTCATAGTGGGGATAATTTTCTGGACTCAGTCCCGTGGTTTTTCCCGAGAGAGTTTTTCACGTTAAAATTTTCGGTGTTATTTTTCCCTATGCCTACACTTTCATTTACACTTCTATTTTTTACGCTTCCGCATAGTGCCCATTTTGGGGTTCACAGAGAAGGGAACAAGTACCGCTGTATCCCAACACTTGCTAAGCCTCTTCGAGCCCTTCCTATAAAGAAAATATCTCCAGCTAAAATGCAATTGAGAAGGGAAAAAGGCTTCTGCTACTTTTGTGATGATAAGTTTACTTTTAATCACAAATGCCCCAACAGGCAAATGCTGATGTTGCATGGTGAGGAGAATGAGTTGGACAATGAATTGTTGGTGAATAAGGAGCATACTGAGTCCATTTAGGATTTATATGAAGGTACTGAGATTGATCATCATTTATCCTTGAATGCGTTAAAAGGTGGGTTAGGAGTTGGTACTATCCGTTTTGAGGCACTAGTTAACAATTTACCCATTAGTGGATGGAGGAGTTCTGATAATTTTATCAAACCAAGAATAGCCAAGTTTTAAAAGTTGAATGTTGAACCTGCTCATGCATTTCGAGTCAAGGTAGGTAATGGGAATTATATGGCTGCAGAGGGTTTGATTAAAGATTTACTTATTCACGTGCAAGGAAGTACTTTCCACCTGCCAGTTTATGTGCTTCCCATATCTGGTGCTGATTTAATTTTGGGGGCAAGCTAGTTGAAGACTATTGGTCCACACAGCAAATTATGAATCTTTGCAATTAAAGTTTCTCCATCAGGGCCAGTTTATTACTTTGCTGGGTGACGTTAGCCATATTCCTTTACATGCCCATCTTCATCATATTAGAAGAATGGTTCGTATTGATTCTATAGCAGAAATTTTTAGTATGCAACTGATGGAATCTAAGAGTACTAATAGCTTGACATGCCTACGTGTCACTTACACTCATTTGACATGGTCCAAGTCATCTTTTTTAAAAGAAAATTGCATACTGATTGAGAGTAAAAGTGGAAAAATGTAAATTGGGGTTTCTTTCTTGTTTCGGTTGTGAATCGAAATCCCCATTTAGGTTTTGTTTTAAAAAACATTCTCCATCGTTCTTCATTGGCGTAGTTCCTTCCCATTTTTGTGTTTGAGACGATTCAGTCGTTGGTTGTGGAGGTTTTTGGTTGTTGTGAAGGTGAGGGTTGTGGAGGTTTCCGGTTGGCGTTTGGATTTTTCTCACGTCTGTCGTGTGTGGCTTTGAGGTACGGGGTTTTGAATATTTTTTTCTCTCGTAGTTTTTGTCGTTATGTGTAGACAGCTTGTATGTGATATTTTAGCATTCCAGTTTATTCTCAGGCTCTTATTTTTGTTTTGACAGGAGCTGGGGTGACTTTGCTGGTGATGTCTTCTCTCTTAGGGCTTTATGTGTGGTGTGACAGGAAGCACAGGAGAAAAAAGCTTGAGACTTTTCAGTTTGATTTCGACCTTGAGGAAGAAAGGTGTAGGCGTAGATTGAGGCCTAATACAGGGTCGATTTGGTTAAAAATTGGGGAGCTTGAGAAAGTCACTGATAATTTATCATCTAAGAACTTGATTGGTCGTGGTGGGTTTGGGTTGGTTTATGAGGGAACCTTGTCTAATGGGACTGTGGTGGCGGTTAAAAGGATCTTGGAATCTGATTTTCAAGGAGATGTGGAGTTGTGTTTGCATTAAATCATTGTATTTAGCGAACTGTTCTAATCAAGATTGACTAGTGAACTCGGAGTGGTTATAACAATATTCGGTGTGTACTAAGAGTGGTTATAATACTAACAACCAAGAGTGAATAAACTTAGACTAATCAAGTTGACTAGGAAAACCAGAAGTGGTTTAGAATACTCAACTAGTCAGGTTGATTAGGGAACAAGAGTGATTTAGAATACTCAACTAGTTAGGTTAACTAGGGAAACCAAGAGTGGTTTAGAATACTCAATTAATCAGGTTGACTAAGAAAACCAAGAGTGCTTTGATAATACTTACAACTAAGAGTGAGTTAAACTTAGTTGTAATCTTGAATAAGATTAATGAAACCCCTTAGTAGTTCTTAAAAGAGACTAGACATAACTCAAGTTAAACAAACCATAATAAGATGCTTGTGTCACTATTTATTTTATTTTAAATGTTTTTCTAAATGTTCTATTATATTTGCATTAGTCTAACGGTTGTTATAGATTATCTAACAACAACAATTGTTGATATGCTTTTATTTGCGAAAGTTTTTTAAAACATTATTCAAACTTTTTTTTTCTTGTGCTTCAATAAATATAAATATATATATATATATATATATATATATATATATATATATATATATATATATATTTATGAAAGAGACAAATTTATTTACCAATCATGTCATTTCTTATTCTTTTAAATTTACATTTTCAGGTTAAGATGGGGTAGAAATTATTTAACGATTTCATTTATATTACTTTAACAAAGAATTCAAGAGTAAGCAAAAGACGACGAAAAAATATTAAGAAAAAAGCAAAGAAAGTGACGAAGCTGAAATGAGAGGAAAGTATGGAGGAAGCAAGAAAGAAATAGAGAAGGCTGGGAAATCAAGAGAAAACTGAAATAATTATTTTTAGAAGGCTTTGTTTTCTCATTTTTATTTATAAAATAAGAAAACGCTTAACTTTTCAGGACTTTTAGAATTTAGAAATTTTGTTTAGCTGAACTTCTCTGATTCAAAGCAAAAATAATATAAAAAAAAAAGAATGAGAGAAACATTACCTAATCATCATGTAACGATATTATTTTCTACTTTAATTATTTAAAATAATATAAAAATATTATTAAAAAGGGAATTATGATAAGTTTTTAAATATATTTTTAGTTTGTGGACATGATTTTTTTGCAGAAATTAGTTAAAAGAAAACGATAACGATCGTTTTCATTCACTTAATAGTATTGAAAAAAAGGCATGCCACTGACTATTAACGCCAAGACAAAATATTTCTCATCAGTATTGAAAAATTAGAAAAATAAGTCAGAAATACAAATTGACATTCAATATATCCAAAAGAAAAGTAACACTATCTTTAAGACTAATTTTAACTTATTTTAGGATTAAAAGTTTCTTTTTTAATTTAATTTAGGAATGATAATCATACTTTTGTTGTTGAGTCATTATTCGAATTCGTCTTAATTGTAATGAGAAATTATCATATTAACTAAGTGTAGATATAGTATGAATAACATTTGACTTTTTTGTTTTTTAAATTGAGTATAGAATATGAATATATTTAGTCCTGTCCTTTTTTGATGTTATATTTGTCTTACTTATTCATTCCATTTTAAATTATTAAAACACTCAAACAACTTTTCTCTTTTTAATCTTTAATTAGTTTTGTTTCATTTCCAAAATATTTTGCTTTTATATATAACTTTTCATTCTTTTAATATGAGATAGTTGAATGTTTACAAAATTCACTTAAATCCTTAATAAATTTATCTTCTCATTATAATCTTAATTGTATGCTGTTTCTCTTTGTGTGGTTTTATTAATGGTTTACTACATCTTAAAAAAAACATCAATTTAATTAATCAAATTATTTACAAAGCACATCTTCTATTATTTCTAAGCTTAATGTTATTATTTTTTATTTTTTTAATATTTGATTCTTGATTTTAAATGTTCACATTAACATTTTGTTACTTTGTTTTAATATTTGTTTGTGTAATCATTATTTTTTTTCTTGATATATGATATTTAAGAAAAGAAAATGTTTCATTTTGATACTAAATCCTTAATAATAACATGTTTCCGTTAATGTTTTTTTTTTTGTAATAAATTAGTTAATAACTAACATTTAGAATAATATAGAGTGGGCATGAACAAGTAATAATGATGAATTTGAAACAAATTTTATATTCTTCGGGGGATGTGGATGGATTTTTAATTTAAGGATAAAGATAATCAAACATATGAAGATATATGAATACACAAAAATAGAAGGTCGAACTGTGTTTAAAATTTTTTTAAAATATTTTTGTAAAGTTTTTTCATATAGATGCTAACATATAGATATTAAGTAATTTTCTTCAAAATAAAATATGATCGAAGATCGTCAAATGTATCTATAAGTTTGACATGCATTCTATACTTTTCAAAACTTGTTTTTTTTTTATAAAAAAATTGTCCTTAAGCTAGATGAAGATTAATAACATTGAATTAAAAAAAGGAAAATAAAAGAGATTTACACAAGTTATTTAATCCAAATTTGTGTCTAAATAGTAAGTGAGATATAGTTCTCAATCAACTAAATAAGTTTAACTACGCCTGCTATTATTGCAAACATATAAGTGAATGATGTTTGGACATCAAGCATTCTTGACTAAATAATCCAAGTATTATTTGGAAACACATTCATTTTTTACTAAAAGCTTGAGTTACTAGTATAGATTTAGCATATTAACTTGTAATATGTTTCGGTTTTGAAAAAACTAAAGCATACAACAATGCAGTGATATTTTTGAAAATTTTACAAACTTATATGTCTCGATTGTAAAAGAACTGAAATCATATATACATTTTAGCATCAGTTAGTAAAGAATCACGGTCGAAACCAAAATTTTTAAATTTTTCAAAGATTCCGCTATTTTTAATTATTTTTTTATGAACAGAACTTATGACTTTTGTTTATTTGAACAACCATGATCATATCTACTTTCTACAACAGTTCCTTCTACAACCGAAACCAAAAGGTTGATGAAAATTTTAAAATTTCCATAACCAAAACAAAAATGGGTTAATGGCAACGATTTTTCTCACAACCATTGTCATATACCCTTAAAATTAAATAATTATATAAAATTAGATAAAGTCTATTGTTTCAGTTGTTTATGAAACCGAAACAAAAAATGGTCCATGACAATGGTTATTGTGGAAGCGCCTATGAGAAAAACGACTACCATAAATCTCAAAATTACATAATTATATTAAATTAGATAAAATTTATTGCCTCATTTGTTTGTGGAACCGAAACAGAAAAGGATCAATGACAGAAGTTCTTTTCAAAACGTTGCCATAGACCCAAATTTTTTTATTTTTTATTTTCAATTTAGTGCTTTGGTTTTTTATAACCGAAGCAAAATGTGAATATTTTTGTTTCGGTTTATAATTGAGGCCAAAAACTCTCCTTTTTTACCTCGTCTTAGTATGTCGAAAACAATTGTTGTCATATCACTTTCTTACATTAGTGAATATTGTTTAAACATCAGTTACTTAGTTAAACAATTAAGAGTAAACTCAATCACTTTTAACTAATAACATGGAGTATTGTTTGGAATAAAAACTACTCCTAACTAATATTAAGTATTTTTTGTAATGTAATCCATTCTTAGCTAAACTTCTTGAGTTTAGTTTGGAACCACAACGGTTTTAGACTAAGATTGAATATTCTTTAAAACATAATTAGTTAAGGAAGTGGTGTACGGAATGATTTAAAAGTAATAAAGTTCTTTGCGCACTAAAAAGAGACAATGTCTCACAATTAATGTAAGATTTAAAGAATACTAGTGTGTTATTCAAACGCAATGTTTGAGCTACGAATTTGACAGTATTTTTGTTCTTGATCACTTTATTCTGATCTTCAACTGGAAAGATTTTTTAAATATAGAGTTGAGGAAAAGAGCTCTTGGAAACAATTTTGTACTCGTTGAGGGACTTCACTTCAAATTTTTGTCTTTTAAGACTTCATATGTTCACGTATGAATGTAGAAATATATTAAATACACTCCACATGAAATTAAATACTTATCTATTCTTTAAATAACATTATGATAGCTAACAGTAAGCCTCGATTAGAGAACTTTCAACTAAAGTAAAGTAAAACATAGATTATACAAGACAAATAATCTTTCTAAATTCATGAATTATGTCATAATATATATTGGCGTGAAACACCTTATAGAGTGTCTTTAAAAAAAAATATATTGACTTCTATTTCATGAGATCTTCTTAGTAAATGTAAAAAAAATTCTCTGCAATAAGAAATAAACTCATAAGATTTTAATTACGCAGAACTTTGACTTAAATTATTATGTGCATGTAATGAAGCAAATAGAAGACGTGTTATAAATATTTGGTTTAATCCTTTTCGACATCCCTATTTATGTACGAATGTCTCAATTGGGTCCTCGTTTTTTAAAGTGTATCAAAATGGTCCTTAATTTTGAAAATTGATATCAATTGAGTCCTTTCCGTTAAGTTGGCTGGACGGCGTTAAAAAAATTGATGAGTGGATGCTGAGATGACGAACGAACGCTCGTCCACCAGCGAACGAGCGCTCGTCCATCAGCGAACGAACGCTCGTCGACCACCGAACGAACGGTATTCCAGTGTGGAACGAACGGTCGTCCAAAATTAGGGACCATTTTGATACATTTTAAAAAACGAGGACCCAATTGAGACATTGGTACATAAATAGGGATGTCGAAAAGGATTAAACCTAAATATTTATATTTATATTTATATTTTAAGGACCGAAAATAAAGGTTATCTAGAATAGTGATTCAACTCTCACAATAATATTCAAATGTTGGGTAGCTGTCATCAATCAATATTCAACGGATAACTGAAAATATACAGATCTTATTCAATAGTTTCCGCAAAACAACAGGTCACACATGGCGGCGCGGTTTGTAAAGTGGCGTAACAGACAAAGTAGCAGAGTCAACACCGAACAGTTATTGTAGCACATTATCATTCTATTCTTTACAATTTCGCAGTGTGCAGAGAAATGGCCATTGCTCTTATCTGCAACCTTTTATTACTCTTTTCTCAGATTTGCAGTGCAGCTGTGACCATCACCCAGCTCGAGCCACTCTCCGACAACGGCACCACCTTGGTTTCCAGGGACGGAACCTTCGAGTTGGGTTTCTTCAGTCCAGGGAGTTCCAATAACCGCTACATCGGAATCTGGTACAAAAACATCGCTGTCAGAACAGTGGTTTGGGTGGCCAACCGCGACAATCCACTCACACACAACAACATCAATAATTCAAGAACAAACAAGTTGGTCGTAAGCCAAGAAGGAAACCTCGTACTTTTCAGCCAGAACGAGACTCTTGTTTGGTCTGCAAATGCAACGAAGAAGGTTCCGAATCCAATTGTGCAGCTTTTAGATTCTGGAAACTTGGTTCTAACAGATGCAAATGAAGAGACTGTTTTTCTGTGGCAGAGCTTTGACTTTCCTTGTGACAAGCTGTTACCAGGTAGGAGGGTGAAATGAAATAACAACATACAGAATTAATCTGTTATTATTGTATGGGAAAAATTTAAACCGAATTTATTTTATCTTTTGTTGATTTAAATAGATTTAAAATAGAATAATCGAATAGATTTGAAAATAAATTTTTGTTATTTATTTAAATAAAGTTGAAAGTAAGTAAAAATAGATTTGAAAACAAGTTTATGATAATTAGTATAGGATTTGATAAATTTATTTTCAAATTTATTTTTTATTATTTTCAAATTTACTCAAATAAATAACAACAAAATTTATCTTCAAATTCATATCACTCTTCTAAATCAATTCAAGTAAACAAAACATAGAATTTTCAAAATCTTTATTATTTCTTAATATATCTCCTTAGATTAATTCAATTATACTTTATTAGCATAAACTCAATCATTAACGTGTCCGTATTTTTATCATATTATTTTATTTCATTAATTTAAAATAACTGTTGTAATGATATACACTAATTTTAAATTTAATATATTTTTCAACATATATCCATTTTTTTCATCTCGCTTTATTTTAAGATTGAAATATTATTTAACAAATTTGAATTTAAAGTTAATTAAAGTGAGGACAAATGAGATGTCAAAAAAACAGATAAAACATTACAAGTTTGAGAGAATATTAGGTTTTAATAACAGTTATTTAAAAGAAAATAAATAAACTATTTTTTTATATAGTGCTAGGAAAACACAATTCTTAAGTTGTAAATAACATAATAAGATGAAAATTATATTTTAAAATGATTTCTGGTGCTACATAATTGAAAGAAGTGTAGAAATTGTAGTGTAGTTTCGTTTGTTAAACTCCTTCAAAACAAACTTTATGAATTAAATTCTTTAATGCATCTTGAGTCAAGATCATTACAGAATTTTGTGTGTTATTCTTTTATTGTATTGATAGTATATTTTAAAGACTTTTAGTGTATTGGTAGTATGTTTTGAAAAAATAACAATATCAAAAATTCAAATTTTCAAACTTTAATATCAAAGTTATATATAAAACCAAAAATTTAATGAAAAAAATCAAATTTCAAGACTTTGATGTAAGTTAAATAAAAGACCAAAAACTTAATAAAGAATTAAATTTCAAACCTTAAATATAAGTATGACCAAAAATTTAATAGAGAATTCAAATTTCAATCTTTAATATAAGATGTATATAAGATGAAAATTATGCTTTAAAATGATTTGTCAAGATAGTTCAGTTGAAAATTATGATCAGATCAAAGTTGAGTTAAACTCTTTTAAATTATTAAAAATCTTAATTGATTAGATATAAAATTAATATATAAATAAATACAAATCTTATTTTACAACGTGGAGTTAAATTAATCTTAAAATATCTTTCTAAAAAAATCAAAATTTACAAATATAATTTAATTTTTCTTATGAATTTTTGATATTGTCTTTCTTTAATATCAGTTTTTTTTTATGAAAAAAATATATAAAAATGGATAACATAAAAGAAAACACAATCTAAATTTGGAAATTTGGCAGTAGGATGATTTTAGGTTTGTTGTGATAATATGAACAGGGATGAAGCTGGGGTGGGACTTAAAAAGTGGTCTTAACAGGAAACTAACAGCTTGGAAAGCATGGGATGATCCATCTTCAGGGGACTTCACATGGGGAGTGGAGTTAGGAAGCAACCCTGACATCGTGATGAGGAAGGGTGAAACGGAGTACTTTAGGACAGGACCCTACACTGGGAACATGTTCAGTGGGGTATACGGTCCCAGGAACAACCCACTCTACGATTACGTTTTCGTCAACGACAAAGACCAAGTGTATTTCAGATACACCCTCAAAAACGCTTCCGTCATCTCCATAATCGTCATGAACCAAACCCTTTATCTTCGCCACCGTGTTACGTGGATTCCGGAGGCCAAAGCTTGGACCATTTACCAGTCCCTCCCGATAGACAGTTGCGACGTCTACAACACTTGTGGACCCAACGGAAAGTGTGCCATTGCAGGATCACCCATTTGCCAGTGCTTGGATGGCTTCGTCCCGAAATCGTCTCGGCGGTGGAATGCCATGGATTGGAGAGAAGGGTGTGTGCGGAGTGCAGAGTGGAAGTGTGGGGTGAAAGACAGAGATGGGTTTCGCAGATTTGCGACTATGAAATTGCCCAACAGCACAGGTTCTTGGGTGAATGGAAGTATGACGCTTGAGGAATGTAGGAATAGGTGTTTGGCGAATTGTTCTTGCACTGCTTATTCGAATTTGGACACCAGAGGAGGAGGTTCTGGCTGCTCTATTTGGTTTGCGGATCTTTCTGATCTCAGACTTATAGAAAGTGGACAAGATTTGTATGTTCGAATTGCCACTTCCGATACAGGTACATGTACCTCTGTCTTTTCAACTTTATATTCTTCTTAATTTCATTATTTTTAATTCAATTTATAACAGGGTTAAACTTCTTCCTTGTAAAAATTGAAATTAATCTTTTGTTTTTTAAATTTTTACTTAATTTAATTTTTTAAATTTAGAAATATGTAAATTTTCTTTTTAACTAAATTTTATTAAGTTTCTTTAATATAAAGATTTGAAGAAGGATTAATTTAAAAGGGTAAAAATATATTTAATCCTTTTAGTAATTAAAATCTTTATATTATAATAGTTTATCTTTTACTTTTTTTTATCACTATAATAAAAATTCTAAGTAGGAACTAAATCAAGTACTTAATTAAAGATAATTATTTTAAATAGTTAAAATTTTGATAATTAATATTAATAACTAACTTAAGTGTCAATTTATAATAAAAATTATTTTAATTATTAATAATTTTTAATTTATAAATTAATATTTAAATTTATCATTATAGATTAATTATTATTTGAGAATTTCATTGTAATATATGTTCATTTTTATCCTAAATAGGGTTAATATGAAATTGCATTGACATTAAAATAAAATAATAAATATTTTTTATTAGTTTTATTGAAAATAAGTTGGATGATTAAATTATAATATTTTTCAATTATTTTCACGTTATTGTGAGCTAATTGCAATCACTATTAATATAGGCGATTGTGCCATATTCTGGTGTTACTCAACACATTTTCAGTTAAAATAGATTAAAATGATATGTTGTTTTATGTTATCAGTAATAACTTTTTTATTTTTAACAGTAAAATTTCGTATTTCTTAACACACAGACACATGCAATTACTAAATAAAACTCAATTGAAAAACTTTAAATACTTAGTAAAGTAACCGATAAAAATTTAATTGAAAATATTTCAATCTAAAATGGATATTAATTTAAATTAATATTGTATTGAATTTATTTTAACTTTGGTTAAACGTATCAATAACCTTTTATGTTTAGTACGATATTAATTTGGTGGGCTTTATATTATTGTGGAATCACATTGTTTTTGCTAACAATTGTTGAATCATTTGGTGCTTAGTTTCTTCGTGAACCTGTTTTATATGCAGACGGTAAACACGGGCGGAGGAAAAAGGTAATCGCGGTGGCTTCAGCCGTCGCATCGTTGGTGTTTCTGTTGCTATCAACATTCTGCATTTACATGACCAAACGAAGATATAAAGGTAAATTTCTTGATATTACTCACATATACCTTTCTTTATTATACTTTTCTTACGGATATTGAAACTAATACTAAGGATAATGATACTTTGACAACATTTTAACATCATCTAAATGTTATTCTGTGATTGGTCCAAAATTACTTCAGAATCAATAATAATAATCATAAACATTAACATGGACCAATCATAGAATGACACGTAGATTGATGTTAAAATGTTGTAAAAAAAATGTTGTTAAAGTATCATTATCCTAATACTAATTGTAGATAAACACTAAGTGAACTTGCTTATTTAAGGACTTTTGGTGTGTTTCTCTCCTTGCTATACAATGAACTTGATTAATTAGAATTTATTACATATGGTAAATTGAGCCCCTCGCATATCACAATATGTTTAAGTAAATAATTAGGATATGGGATGGTGGTAAGTTTTTTGTTTTGAAATGCATGCATTTTCTTTTTCAAAATAATGGAGGTAAATAGTTTTTTTTCCAACTAAATTTTAATTTTTTATATTAACCCAAAATTAAATAATTAATTGAAAATTAAGCTTTTAGTGTTAAGAAAATCAGTCATCTTTTTCTTTCTCTTCACCATTGTCGTTATAATTATAATTATTATCACCAAATCATTGCTACTATTATTATCACTTGTCACCACCAAGATCATTATTATATTACTAGAATCATTACTATTGTCATTACTCCACTCCACCCATCACAAAATACTTACTACACTCATTACTATTATCAATATCTTTATTGTATTACTATCAATATACATGGACACTACTCATTACAATTACTAATCAACATTAGAAACCTACCTTTAAAATTAATTTTATCATGAAATGAAGTTTTGAACTAATTTATTTGGAAACTAAAACTAGAAAATAGAAATTAGTTTTTAAAACAAAAATTACCTTAAACTAACTAGTAGTTTAAGAACTAAAAACTAGTTGTAAATTTTAAGAATTTTGAGACTTGCATTTAAAAACCAGGAGAGTTGAAGCCTAAATGTTGGTGCATGGATTTAAATGAGTTCTTCATGTGATTATAACTTTTAATAAAAGTTTTGATTTTATTTTGACATAAGGATTGATCTCGTTTAATAAATTCAAGGGAAAATGAAAACAAAAATGGCAACGGTGGATAAAAATGAAGGAAAACAAGAAGATTTGGAGCTTCCTTTCTTTGATCTTGCTACATTGGTTAAAGCCACTAATAACTTTTCAATTGAGAATAAGCTTGGTGAGGGTGGTTTTGGACCTGTATACAAGGTAATTGTTGAAGCTTTCTATTATTAATATATAGTTAAATTAAACTCATGAATCTCATTGTCAAATTTCTTTTAATTTTAAAATTTAGGGTACATTAGTAGATGGACAAGAAATTGCAATCAAAAGACTTTCACGAAGTTCAGGACAAGGATTGAAAGAATTTAGAAATGAAGTCATATTGTGTGCCAAACTTCAACATAGAAATCTTGTTAAGGTTATTGGTTATTGTATTGAACAAGAAGAGAAGATGCTTCTTTATGAATACATGCCCAACAAAAGTCTTGACTTAATTATTTTTGGTAAGAATTCTAATTCTTATTATTTTATTTTATGGCAATAAAGATTTATTTGTTTTAAGGGTTACTTTGAAAAGAAAACACTAACGAATTTCTTGAACAATCTTGACAGATACATATCAAAGTAAGTTTTTAGATTGGCAAATGCGCTTTAGCATTTTGAATGCAATTGCTCGGGGACTTCTTTATCTTCATCAGGATTCTAGATTAAGAATCATACACAGAGATCTCAAATTATCTAATATTTTATTAGATAATGATATGAATCCTAAAATTTCTGATTTTGGTCTTGCGAGAATATGTGGAAGTGATCAAGTTGAAGGAAGTAGAAGCATCATAGTTGGAACCCAGTAAGTTTCTTAATATTAATGTTAAATGATTAATTGTATATGAAATTAATTTTGTATTGGTCTTTTTAGTGGTTACATGGCACCTGAGTATGCCATTGATGGCTTGTTCTCTACGAAATCGGATGTGTTCAGCTTTGGAGTATTATTACTAGAAATTCTTAGTGGGAAGAAAAATAGAGCATTTACCTTACAAGACAACAATCATAACCTTATTGACCATGTAAGTATCATAAATATAAAATAAACCTGGTTGAGAATATAAGTAAGTCTAAATGAGAAAGTTGAACACATACAAGGAAGACCCATAAATCCATTACTCTAAGATTTTGGGTTAGAAGTGGTGTCAATTTCTTATGTGGGTTTATTCGTTTCTCATTAGTTTTGTATCTCTCCAATTATTCTCTCTCAAAAGATTCATCAACTATGTTATTTAATCTCATTTAATAATTGTATTAATTTATTGTAGGCATGGAGTTTATGGAAAGAGGGTACTCCAGAGCAATTAATCGATGCTTGTTTGGAAAACTCATATGATGTGTTTGAAGTTGTACGATGTATTCAAATTGGCCTTTTATGTCTACAACATCATCCAAATGATAGGCCAAACATGACATTGGTTGTTGTTATGTTGACCAGCAAGAATGTTTTACCTGAACCTAAGGAGCCTGGTTTCTTAATTAGAAGAATCTCAAAAGAAGAAGATTCTTCTAATAGACAAACATCTTCTTCCATCAATGAAGCATCTATCTCACTTTTAAATGCTAGATAAAAAATAATAATTTGTTTATAATTATTAGACAAAGTTATGTAACAAATACTTGAATATTCATTGTCATATAAGGTGAAATATGAATATATTTTTTCATTTTTGAAAAATAAATACAATGACCAATTTAGTTGAGATTACATACTTATATACAAAGCATATCATATTAATCCAAAAACACTAAGGACAAACAACTTCTTATAATATCTTAATTGAACATGAGATTAATCAAGTTATTATTCAAGTATTGAAGGTTTGATTCTACGAAGAAACAAAGAAGAAAGAAACTATATTTTATATATTTTTAACAAAGAGATTATAAGAAATATTAAGAGATATAATTTTAGCCAACATCACTAGGAGGTCGGTCAGCATCAAGAACCCCCAAAATGACTCTAAAAGCGTCTAAATTCGAGTTCCAGAACCTCGAAGCCGAGGTCTCAAAAAGCTCGAATAAATAACTCAACCAAACCATAAAATGCCCAACCAACACCTCAAATAGTTAAGTCAACATCACTAGGAGGTCAGCCAGCATCAACCCCCCTCCCCATTCCCCCCCCCCCCCCAAAATAACCCTCAAACGTCCAAATCTAAGCCTTAGAATCGCAAAACCAAGGTCTGGAACCTCTCAATCCTGAACAACCTGACAAGCTCGGCCAAACACCATAGAAAACTTTGCCACAACTCGTCCAACCTTGAAATATTCACCCTAAACATTGAGGACATTCCGTAAAATATTAAATCATCACAACATGTCATTTGCACGTCAATCCAGTCATAAAATATCATTATAGGAATATAGGATGCATGGGAATCAACTATAGTAAGACATATAATTCAACCATCCCATGAACACCATAGCCTCATGTAAATCAATCCTAAAGAACTCAACATAATCTATTAACAATATAGTCTAGGCATATATCAACATGACATTACACATACACAACCCGACAACTCCATAGCACATGTTATACTAACCATAAAAACTTAAAACCTTTCATAATAATTTACTAATACAAGGATGAACATAACTCAACAAAAACACATGCAACATAATGAAATTTGGTTAATGTTGTATAAAAGCTGACATAATCACGAACAATATTTCCTGAGGCGTGTAGATTCATTGTTCTTAAGGACTTATTCGCGGTGTATTGCGCAAGTCCCCCAGGATACAACAGGAACTTCACAGAATATTTCTGAGGATCTCAGAACTAGCAAGGATCTCTAAAAAGAGTATAAAATAAACCTAGAATATTTTAGAAGAGGAAAAGAAGATGAAAGTGTGAAGAGAGGAGAATGAGAAAACTGATTTTTGGTGTGTCTTGGAATGGAGGAAGAGCTCTCTATATATAAAGCTAGGGGAGAATAAAGTCATTAAAAGAAAATAAAGGCAATAAATATTTTAACGTTGGAACACTTAAAACATTTTGATTGTTGCTCTTATAAAGTTTGAACGTTCCACCTCTTAAAACAATTAACGTTGCCAACTAATAAAAATTATTAATGTTCTAAAACTTCCAAAGCCAACCTTCAGAATTTACTTTTGCAATATAATATTAATATATTACAACAATCCCCCACATATTGCAAAAGTTGCAAAGAACAAAATGTCTTTAATTCAAACATTAAAAGAAAGATAAGAAACTTTTATCCTGGGTCTCATAGGATGTAATGCATCAGAGCTGGTATAGCAAGCTATATGAACCAGTCTTAGATTGAGATACTTAACACACAGTGTAGTTGGTATAACAAGCTATATTAATCAAAGACATTTGACGTGTGTTAGAGGTTTATCAATCACAATACACCCCCACAATCCTTTCCCGGTATTCATGAGTACTTTAGAGGTCATGCCAAGATCTCATGTAAGCGGCCCCACTCGACACTCATATAGGTGATTTCATCAAGTGTCTGCTACAAATCATACACCACCCATAAGGGATATGAAAATCATTAAAAATTTTGTTTAAATTAAAATTCTTTCACCACATAGAATTTTAATAACAAAGTTTAGCCTCTCAATAATGCAGTCTCTAGCACTTACACACACACACCCCATAGGAATGGACATAATTGATTAAAATCAATTTAGTGCTATCATAACTAACAAGTAACTTGTTTTTACCTATATGAGCCTTATTCATGGGATCTCCAATCACAAAGGTTGGGTTACCATCACTTGTTTGTTTGCAAGTGGCTTAAGTCTCATTCCCCTCGATGTTTCTAATATCATTTGTCTTCCCAGGGGTTTTGTTAGAGGATCTGCTAGATTTTGTTCTGACTTCACATAGTCAATGGAAATAGTTCTTTAGCAGCTGCTTCACCAAATTGTGTCTCTATTCTTTCCATTATAATTCTTGTTTTTAGCTATAGCTATTACCGATTGACAATCATAATGTATTAACACCGATGGGGTTGGTTTCATTTCTAGTAGAATGTTTGCTAAGAAGTTTTTCAACCACTCAACCTCACTACCAGCCATCTCAAGAGCAACAAACTCAGATTCCATTGTTGATCTTGCAATAATTGTTTGTCTGGCTGATCTCCATGTAATCGCACCACCCCCAAGTGTGAATACATAATCACTAATGGATTTTGTCTCATCTGAATCAGAGATCCAGTTAGCATCACTGTACCCTTCTTGTATAGCGGGAAATCCACTATATTCGATGGCATAATCCATTGAACCTTTTAAGTATCTCATAAGCCTAGCAAGTGCATCCGAATGTTCTTGATTTGGACATTGAGTGTACCTACTTAGTCTACCTACTGCATAAGCAGTATCGGGTCTAGAAAAAACTCATCAAGTGTAGTAAGCTCCCAATTATCTAGGCATACTAAGACTGAGATAATGATTCTCCTATATTTTTTCATTAATTTGGAATTAGAATCGTAAGGGGTACTCACTGGTGAGGTCATAAAACCTAAACTTCTTAAGAAGTTTCTCAATATATTGTTCTTGGGATAGTAATATACTATCTCCCTTCCTTATGATTCTAATACCTAAAAACACATTGGCTTCACTCATGTCTTTCATGTCAAAGTTTGACCCTAGAAACAATTTAGTTATAGTGACAATCTCATTGCGTGTACCAATATAAAAGCTGACATAACCACGAACAATATTTCCTGAGGCGTGTAGAATCATTGTCCTTAAGGACTTATCCACGGTGTATTGTGCAAGTCACGCAGGATACAACAGGAACTTCCTAGAATATTTTTGAGGATCTCAGAACTAGCAAGGATATCTAAAAAGAGTATAAAATAAACCCAAAATATTTTAGAAGAGAAAAAGAAGATGAAAGTAAGAAGAGAGGAGAATGAGAAAACTGATTTTTGGTGTGTCTTGGAATGGAGGAAGAGCGCTCTATTTATAGAGCTAGGGGAGAATAAAATCATTAAAGGCAATAAATATTTTAACGTTGGAACACTTAAACATTTTGATTGTTGCTCTTAAAAAGTTTGAACATTGCACCTCTTTAAAACAATTAACGGTTCCAACTAATAAAAATTATTAATGTTCTAAAACTTCCAAAGCCAACGTTAAGAATTTACTTTTGCAATATAATATTAATATATTACAACAGTTAAAACAATTAACATGACTTACATGATACATACAATCACCTTCATGACACACACACCAAAAAAATGAGACATGCACTCACATATAGTTTCTCAAACATAGGCATTGAAGGCTATCTCCCCTTACCTCTACTCCAAGTTGTTAGATATATTATCTTTATTTTATATTTATCTTTTATATTTAGTTAGTTTGTTATTATTTCTTATTTGTATTTTGGGCTTAGCACATATTTCTTCTATTATAAATAGATAACCCTATGTGTATATTCAACACAAGGGAGATTAATTCCACACATAGTTTTCAATAGGTTTAATGTCTCGGTAGGTCCCTATTTTCGGCGTGAATCTCAAATAGGTCCCTTTTCTTTTCGGCGTCTCAATTGGATCCTTATTTTTGTAAAATTTGAGCAATTAGGGGTCTGTCGTCAAATTGAATAAACGCCGTTAAGGAAAGTATTACGTGGCATGCTGACGGTGTAGTTTTAATTTATGTGGCATTAAAAACGTGTGTGAATTATATTTTTTTAATTTTTGAGATTCTACGCTCTGTTCCCAATTCCTTCACTCAGTCCTTCTGGCCGCACCCTTTCAACGCCGATTCCGTGACCTCTTTTTTCGTCGATTTCACCGGCTACGTCTCCAAGGCCGCGCAAGCGTCGCTGGATTTTGCCGAGGAGCTCACTGCCTTCATAGTCTACCATTTACTAATTTAGCAACCTGGGCAGAGCAAGAAAAAACAAGAGAAAGAGAGTGAAAAAAACGACATAGCACGAAATTCTTTATCATTGGGATGCAGTTCTTGTAGTAAGGAAAGAAGGGTACGAGAAAAGGAAATTTTGGGTCTTGAAAGTATTAGATTAACAAGAGATAAATTCTATGCTAAAATAGTTTAATTTTGCGCCATGAATGTGACATTTATTGAGAAAAATTGAATTGCATGCAGATGTAAAAAGCAATTAGGTTCGGTTATGGTTTGATGAATAGAATAGAAACATCGCCACTGACGTTGTAGTAGTAGTGTGCATTGTTTTCAAATGGTGTTTCTGTCACGTGATACTCTTTTAGTAGTTGTTCCTGCTGAACCAGCAACCTAAGATTCTGTCACGAAACCTGTGGATGGTCGGAATCTGAAAGAAAATGAAGAACCTCAGATATTGTTTCAGTTGGGCATTTGTGATTATCTTCATTCATGTAAATGTACTTGTCACTCCATATCTCACTCGTGCAGAAGGGTTTGATTCTGTGATCCAGCACCCACGTTCCAGGTGGAGAAGAGCACGAACTAGATCGAAATGGGTTCTTTATGTCGGTGATTATGGTGCTAAAGGGGATGGTCTTCACAATGACACTGAGGTAATTGCTTCCTTCTATTTGTGTAACTTCACAATGACCGATTTGCTTAATAATGTTTATTTAGATGATTCTTTTGCTTGAAACTGTTTATCGTAGATTTCATAACAGCCCATGAAATGTATGATAATTTGTCTGAAAGGACTGGGTAGGATTAGGAATGTCCCCATGACTTTGTCTATTTATTTATCTTTTTAGGCCTTCCTGGAAGCTTGGGGAATCACATGTTCTCTCGCTGGATTTATAAATCTTGTTTTTCCATCTGGGGAAACTTTTCTTATCTATCCAGTGGACATTGGTGGACCTTGTCGATCTAAGATTATTTTGACGGTAAGCTCACAGAGTCAAATCTCTCACATGTTGACAAATTCTGCTGGCAAGCTCACGGTTCTGCTCGGGGTTTCTTGTATCCTCCTACTTGTTTCTCAATCAGTGATGATTTCATTAGACAAAATATCTTCGTAGAGTCAAACCATACTATTCATTCCGTTTGAATTGAAAGTATATAGATTAAAGGTATTTCTTTGTACAATAAAATGAGTACGCGAGTTCCTCGGTAATTATTTTGTACTCTATTGTTTAAGGGGAAGGTAGATACTTGTGATCCATTTTGAAGGTTTTGAAGTCCAGATTTATGTTCAGACGAAGGTAGATATGTTCAGATTTTTGAAAGACATCATAAAATCAGTGAATTATCATTAGTAGCAAGCATATCACATGCCATTTTACATATTTCCAACTCAATATTCACATTTTAAAACTGGTTCATAATTTAAAAATAATAGAATAAGCATAGCCAAAAATATTATATTATTGAACAAAATGATTTAGTTTAACTATTTTGAAACCATTTTCTATAGGGGGAAGACATATCCATATCATGATTCTCTGGTTTTTTTTGTCAAATTCCAATCAAACGTTTTAAAAGTTTCGTGTAATCTCTGAGCATCAAAATTATGCTCACTGATAAGGCAAAAGCAAACACATAAAAAGAAAAATGTTAAACTCCATCTGCTTGTTAATTGACATTAACTTTTTTACCATTTTCATAAGGCAGAAGATGACTTCTTCAGCAGCACATAAATGGTAAAGGGAGACCACTAGAATAGCCTATTAATAAACACACTCTATATCTCAAAAGAAAAAAAAAAGACAAAAACTCCTAGCGTGTTTATGGTACATACCCAGAAGATCCGTTGTATACAGTGTAAAAAAAGCTATGCATAATCAATATCAAGAGTATTGAAACTTGTATGAAGTGAACTGATCAAATAGAAAGGCAGAATTCAATTATAATTACTGCAACATGATAACACTGAAAAGTGAGTGAAACTTAGTTACTCCCAAACTCTAAATATTTCTTACTTAGTGCGCATCTGGACTACATGCTAAGATCTATAAGTGACAACTCTTTTTCACTGACATGCACAAGAAATTTGTGTTGATGATTCAACTTCAAGCTCTAACACGCAACTGGGTCAGCGAGGACCAAGTTTTGGGCACCCACGGGCAAGAGGCTTAGAACTGTTTTTTGGAGCTCTGAATGTTCTAGGCTTAGAACTGTTTTCTGGAGCTCTGAATGTTCTGGAGCTCTGGAGCTCTTTTCGAAAGAGGTATGCCGCCACCGGAACCGCGCGCAGCCGCAATGCCACCAGCTGCACGGCTTCCATGCTGGAGCGAGGTTCGCCGATCGCGGAAATGATTACTTCGCCGGCGAAAGCAGTGAGCTCCTCGGCAAAATCCAGCGACGCTTGCGCAGCCTTGGAGACGTAGCCGGTGAAATCGACGAAAAAAGAGGTCACGGAATCGGCGTTGAAAGGGTGCGGCCAGAAGGACTGAGTGAAGGAATTGGGAACGGAGCGTAGAAACTCGACTATGTACATTTAATTTTTTAATTCAAAAATTAAAAAAATATAATTCACACACGTTTTTAATGCACCGTCAGCATGCCACGTAATACTCTTCTTAACGGCGTTTGTTCAATTTGACGGCAGACCCCTAATTGCTCCAATTTTACAAAAATAAGGATGCAATTGAAACGCCAAAAAGAAAAGGGACCTATTTGAGATTCACGCCAAAAATAGGGACCTACCGAGACATTAAACCTTTTCAATATATTCAACATGGTATCAGAGCCTGGTTAGAGCTTATTCTAGCGATATTTATTGTTTGTTGGACATATTACCTGCTATCGAACCGTTATCGGACCACCCATTAATGTCTAGTCTCACGCTCAAGATCTATATACCTTGACATGAGGGGTGTGTGGTTGAAGTCCCACATCGACTAGAGATATATAGAAGTGGGTGCAAACCTCACCTTACAAGCCAGATTTGTGGGGTTAAGTTAGACTTAAAATCCATTTCTTAATATGGTATCAAAGCTATAGTTAGAGCCTATCCTAGCAATAATGGTTGTTTGTTGGGCATATTGTTCCACCCGTTATCGGGTCGTTATTAGACCACCCATTAATGTGTTTAGTCTCACGCTCGAGATGTATATACCTCGGCGTGAGAGGTGTGTTGGAAGTCTCACATCAACTAGAGATAAGGCTACTTTAGATTATATAAGTGGGTGCAAACATCACCTTACAAGCTGGTTTTGTGGGGTTGAGTTAGGCTTAAAATCTACTTCTTAATACAAGTAAACCTTTATCCGTACTCAAATTCCAAACCTTTCAACTTCTAGGCCTTGGCGTGACAAATCTAAAATCCCTCTCTCTTTCACTGAAAATTCCCTCAAAGTTGCTAGGTTTTAATTATGAGGGTAACTGTGATTAATTTAATATTTATACACCTAAGCTATGCCTAAATTTGTCACCCTCTAGCCCATGAGCCTAAAAAATATACATACTTAATGGTAATCACCATTTTGGTACTTAAAAAAATAGAGAACAAAAAATTAAATAATAAAAACTTATCTTTAATGTTCTGAATCCCTTGCCACCCTTTTTAAACAAACTGGGATGAACTCAACTACCCTAGCCCAAGCCATGGACCAAACAAGCCCAGCAGCGCAAAAAATGGGAATTAACAGGGTTTGAATAAGGGGTCTTCACGCATGAAGTCTTGGACCAGCGCTCCCACCACTAGGTGTAAGACGCGAGGAAAATGTAGTAATTAGGGAATAAAGTGGTTTTGAGACTTGAGTATTATTGTTTTGTAATTGGTGTTTCATGTCTAGATGTTTCTTAGAATTGTAATTGTTATATTAATTATTTTTGTGTGTGTGATATTACCAATATGATGTGTTGGTTTGTTGGTAGGAATGTTGTTTAGGATGAAATGGATGTGAGTTCAATGCCTAAGGAAAAATGTTTAGGAGAAACTTATATGTTAATTGTAATTTTTGGTCTAGGGGCAAAATAGTCTTTTTACCTTCATTAAGTGGTGTAGAAATCAAGTTAGGGGATGTAGAAGTAAAGGTATACAAAATAAAATAAATCTAAAAATGAAAATGGGGATTTTATGTGGAGGGTTATAATATTTAGTAGTTATTGATATTTTAAAAAGTGGTTGAGAGAAAATAAGAGAGGAAATCTTGGTGGTTTAATAGATTAAGTGAGAGATCTTATTTTAACAAAAAAGATAGAGATAGAGTGGAAGAAGATAAAAAGGAGTAGAGTAAAAAGGGTCTGCACATTTGATGGAAACCCATTTAGGGAATTTCATTCAAAGGAGTACCAACTTAAGTTAAGGCTAAAAAAGAGAAGTTGAAGAATACTTTTAAAAGCTCTTTCTTGATTTTCTTTCTAAGTCATAGAAGTATTGTCTTTAATATGTTTATATGTTATTTTGTAGGATTTAATAAAGGTAAGAAGTCATGAACAACCCGCAACGGAGCTTAATTAGCCAAGGAAAGCAAATGAAGCAAAGTTAGGAAGAAATGGGTTGAATTCTAGATTGGGAGCTTACCTTCCGAATTAGAATTTTGAAGAAAAATGGCTTCTGAATTAGAAATTTGTCTAGCTGAAACCCTCTTAAGCCTGTCGAGCCGCACGAGTGGCATTTTACATGTGAAGAAGTGATTGTCCATGTGAGCAGGCCTAGTTCATGTGCAACGACAACTAACCTCTCCAATTGGTTTCTTTTGAATTTTTAGAGGAAAAAATGATAAGAATTTGAGGCTTCCTCGAAGTTATAAATATATGTGCTTGGTCATTGTAATTTCTCACTTTTTGGATGCAATGAATTGCTACAGAATTGTTTGCTTAACTTCTTATATCCCTAATTCACCTTTGAATTTCGAATTCAGCTACTATCCTCTAGCTTGCTTCCTTAGTAGGAAGGCTTTCTAAGCTTGAACACTCCAAACACCATTATTTCCTTCATTCACACTTTCATCAAACACCTTCCATGCACCAACTTTCATTGCTTAAATTTCTATTCCGTTGCACTCTATGGTTCGAGGAAGTTGTTCTCGCATGTTGCCTGAACGTGCTTCCATCAACATTGTTACCCTAATTCTAAACATGAAAAAGAAAGAGATAAGGGAGATAAGAGACATGTTCTAGGAGAAAAGAGGAAAAGCTACGGAAAACCTTGGTGCAAGGGAGGATTCGTGGTGTTTTTAGAGTATAGATAAAACCCTAGTATTGGCCAAGGTATGGAGAAGCTTACCTTTGTTTTCTTGTTTTTGCATGTTATATGTTCTTGATTATCTTGATTAATAATCCTTGTTTTGATGCATGTGTACATGATTGTGGTTATAGTTATATGTAGTTATTGTTGGGTAAGGGTTTGTGTATGCATAAAGATACAGTTTATGTAATATTTGTGTTGGATTTTCCCTATGAAAGTATGTATAGTTTTGTCGGGTTGTCCCATAATAGGTATTGATGCTAAGAGGTAACAAAGCTATAATGCTTGAGAGTTTTATCATACAATTATATATGTTATAAAGATGGTATGATAATCATATGTAGAATATTGGGTTTTTTGGGTTATAATCTGCATAATGATGGGTTTTGTATGATTCAAGTGATGTAATGAATGTATTAGGGTTTGTTCATAAGGGTATCTGAGGTCTGAATACATGCATGATGTGTTGGGTATGTTTTCTCATGATCTAGGGTTGATGTATGTGTCTTTTGAACAATTGAATTCTATCCATGATTTGTTTTGATTCGGTAATAATCGATTATCATTAGTCAAAAACTTACATTTTGTGCATTGGTTTTGGGTATGGTTTCGGGAATAATCAATTATCTGGGATGATAATCAATTATCCCTTCATATGTGACGAATCTGAAAATTTGTTGTCAGAACCATTGAGATAATCTATTATCTTAAGTGATAATCGATTATCACAGGGTATTTTTGAGTAATTATGAACGTTTCGAGAATAATCGATTATCACTTATGATAATCGATTATCCTAATGTATTTTTACTAGAAAAGTACATTTTGATGAAGAATGGATGTCGATCAAGCTTAAGGAGTTGTAGAACGTGTATAATCAGAGAATGAGATTAGTGGTTATGTTTAGGGTCAGTTTGAACCTGTGGTTGAGATTGAAGCATGAGTAAGTGTTGGAGTGTACCTGAGTATGTGGTTGATAAACATGAGAGTGGAGGATAAGTCTATTAGTTGTACCTAGTAAATCTTAGTTCTATTTATAGATAGGTGTTTCCTTTTGCCTTGTGTGCATGGAAAGGGTTGTTCGGGTATTGAACCTTCCTTGTGCGGGGGTGATGGTGTTTTCCTTGTCCTTGTGTGACAGGAAGGCATGTTCCTTAGCTGGATTGCGGGGCTACTCGAACATATCTATATGGAAGGCTATAGAATGGGTTGCGGGACCGGCTATAGTCGGTGAGGTAGGGTACAAGAGTGGGACTGATTCTTTCCACCAAGCTATTATGGTATTTGAGGAGGCTCATAATAGGGTTAATCATGATGAAGGTACACATGTTGATGATTATCGTGATGAGGGCAAATCAGGGGAGTACTATGATGGTAGTAATGGTATCAGGTGGTATAGTTAGCATAGGTGTTACTAAGAGGATAGACTGTTAGTCTAGGTGTGTGATGTTCATGATGATCGAGGATGGAATGGAGGATTCGTCGCCCACAAATCCTCCTGTGATGGTGATAATATGTCTACGTAGCAGTCATTCTCCACTTTGACTTCGACTTCGGCTTCTGCTTCTCCTTCTCTCTTGTCACGGTCGGTCGGCCCCTCCATAGTGAAGGTGTCCTCGATATTCTCTCTTGCCTGGACTCCTCTGTCGCAGAATTCCCTCATGTCTTTCGTGTTTGACATATTTCTTGAGTTGTCCCCCCCGGATCAATTCTTTGATTTTATCTCTAAGGGTAACACACTCTTCCGTGGTGTCGCCCACATTTTTATGATAGAGGCAATGCTTATTAATTACCATTCGCCCCCGAAGGGGTCAATCGCCTCTTTGACATCGACATCAGCTCGACATTCAAAGCCTCTTGTAGTATCTTCGCCCGGGGAGCATTTAAGGGAGTATATTGTTGGAAACGCGACTCCCAGGATAATTCCTTCGGCTGCGATCCTCCCGATTTCTCGACGGGATAGCCAGATTTCTTCCCCTCCTTCTTCTCCCTTATTGTCTCTTGACTCTGCTTTTTCCTGTACTCCTACATCTCCTCCACCTGTATGTCCTCAATCGCCCGCTCCCTTAACTCCTGCATCATCTTCGGTGGCCTACGACACAGACTGTTAGCGAAAGGCCCATGCTTAAGGGTGGTCACCACGTGCTGAAAGGAAAGCTCAGGGTTGAGACCCTTGATCTACCATATGATTTTCTAATAGTGGTCCATGAAAGTCTTCAAGGACTCTTCCTTCTCTTGTTTTAGGCTCATTAACGCCAAGGAAGTTAGGTCATGCGCTCGACTTCCCACAAATTATTGTTCCAACATACGCCTGTTGCTGGAGAAATTCTCCACCAAGTTAGGTGGAAGGGAGTTAAACTACTCCAAAGTTTCTCCTTCCAAGGACAAGGAGAAGGCACGACACCAAATGACGTCATTAGCGGTGTGAAATGTCATCCAATTGACAAACATCTTCAAGTGTTCCTCTAGGTTGGTCGTGTCGTCACACATTTTGAAATTACAGAGAACGAACTGCTCTCATATATGGGCCTTCATGATAGCGGGGACGAACGACAATATGTCGGTCGTATGCTCTGTCTTCACTGTGTAATGCTTCTTGCTAGCTGTAGTACTTTCCTCCTGAATGGTTCTCGTTCCACTTTCCCTGACTTTAATGGAGGTAACCTGATTCATCCTTCCCGGTCCAGAATGTTGCACCGTCTACTCTGCCCGAACAGTTATGTCTTCATCAATGGCCTTTGGCGGCCTTGGTTTCATTTTCAGCCCTCAAGGCGGTCAGTTCTCCCTCGTACCGTTGTTTCATTTCCAACATTTGTTGTTGTAGTGTGTTGATCATCTCAGTCAGGTTCTCTAAACTTTTGTTTCTCGTGGTCACCATTGGATCTTCTTTTGAATCACTCGATCTCACGGTGGGTACTAAAATGTTTTGGATGTAGTTTACAATGCAGTCGATTAATAAACCATATTTGTCTTGGTTGGATAGTGCGTAGTGTTGTTGATTGCGATATACTGATACCGATCATAGATGGTCTCATCCGGTCATTCTTAAAACCATACAATACAATATATATTTGTGCACTTTTTTCAATTTTTTATTTATTAGTGTTTTTCTTTTTTCGTGTTTTTCCACTTACTTTTAGGGGTGAGCAAATAGAACTGAACTGCACTGTACTACTAAAATATGTAATGAACTAAAAACTAATTTGTCTAAACTGAACTGAACTGTAAAACAGTTCAAACAAACTGAACTGAATTGTTTTTTGTTTTATCAAACTAGACTGGACTGAACTGAACTATACTAAATTGTACTAAACTACAATATAAACTAAACTGAACTACTAACTATACTAATTTTAAACTGAATTGTACTAGTTTTTAAACTCAATAGTATAACAATACATGTTCTTTTTAATTAAAATTTATTTTAATATTTATTTTATTTTATTCATAAGTGTCATACAAATTAACTTTTTAATTATTTGATATTATTATTTTCTATTTTATTTATATTTCTTTTATTATTATATGTGTATGGAAATTATTTTATTATTTATTTATTTATTTTATTTTATTTTATTTTTTATTTTTTTATTTATATTTATTTTGTCATGAATATTATTTTACTTTTATATTTATTTTTTTAATTTTTTATTTATATTTTTTAGTTTTATATGTGTATATAATTTATATTATCTTTTTATCTACTTATTTTATTTTAAATTTTTTTATTTATATTTATTTTCTTGCCTCATAAAATTGTTTTATTAATCAATTATTTATTATTTATATTTTATTATGTAAAAATAAAACAAATATTTATTAATTATTATAATATAATAAAAGATGATACTAGAAAAGTTACTCTTAATAAACGTTTGTTAATTTTTTTGTCGTTTGATATTTCTATAATATTAATTATTTTTGCTATATTACTATTTTTTTATGATATTTCATTATATAGTCATTTAATAAAATTTAATGTTAAAAAATATATTTTAATTTTAGTATGTAAAATATTGTCATTTAAAAATAATAATATTGATATTTATTTTAAAGTAAGTTGATTTTTAAAATAAATAGTTATTTTAGTGTGTGCGCTTACACACATTTTAATATCATTAAAAAAAATTTTAACATATTTTTACTTATTTAATAATATGTTAAAGAATATAATATATTTAAAGTATTATTTTTTTTATATAGTCTTTTTCTTTCTTTTATGATTTCTATTACTTAATCATTTAATAAAATTAAATTTAAAAAAAAAATTACTTTTATTACATAAAATAATATTATTTAAAAAGTAATATATGTTTACTGATAAAAAAATTTAAAATTTGTGATAAAAAAATTTTGTCTTAAAAAATTCATTATTAATTTTTTATATAAACGGTTTCTTTTATTAATATTTTATTATTAAATAACGTTTTCTTGGCAAGATGAAGCAGTTGAACGGGAACTAGAGAAGAGAAAAGAGTAGATACAGTTCTCATAGTTAGCTGAACCGAAACTGTTATAAGTTCAGTTTTTAAAAATTAAACCATAAAATAATATACTGAACTTTTAGTAAAAGTGGATCAGTTTTTTTTAGTATAATATAGTATAGTTAACTATAGTACAGTACACATCAGTTATTTTTGCTCAACCCTTTACTTTCACTTTCATCTAAAGAACTTGTTAAAATGTCGGCTTGGCTTGATAGAATGAAATGTCCAAGTTAATTTTTTAATGGTTCTTTTTTTAACTGTTTATGAATTTTTAAATATTTATTGATAGATTTAATTAAAGCACTTACCTAATATTTTTTATTTAATAAATTCATAATATAAAAACCGTTTCAACTTATAATTAAAACATGGTTATAATATTTCATAATTACTTATATATTATTTTAACAATTTCAAAACTATTTAAAAGAGAAAATAATACTTTGATGATAAAATTGGAAATTTATCATCTAATTATTTCTTTCACCAAAAAAATTTCAAAGATAACAAAGATTAGTCCAATACTTTGTGTGGCTAATTTATTTGCAATGATGACTAAAGCAAAAACATTATAAAACCTTGACAAGCTTTTGCCATGCATATATATATATATATATATATATATATATATATATATATATATATATATATATATATATATATATATATATATATATATATAAAAGCTTTAAAAAGTCAATATTTGTTGTTTTTAATCTTATTATTCTCCTCAATGGAAGCTTCTCTCTCCTTAGAGGAACTCCCGTGTATACAAATGGCACACAAACATGGTGCGAAAATGCCAATGACAATTTCAAATGGCATTCTATTTCCGGTTGTGTGCTCTGGTTTTTGCTGTTCTATTGTCAGTGGCATCTCCACTATACCTTGTTCAAGCCAATGCTTGTGATTTTTCTCTCGGAAATTGGGTTGTTGATGACTCCCACTACCCTCTCTATGATGCCTCAAGAGATTGCCCCTTCATCGTTCGGGGATTCAATTGCCTCAGAAATGGTAGACCTGATCAAGATTACCTCAAGTATAGATGGAAACCCTCTGGGTGTGATCTTCCCCGGTAAAGTTTTCACTTTTACATTTCACTTTTTATACATTTGTTGCATGTTTTCGTTCCAAGCTTCACATGTAATTTTTCGGCTCTTCGATATACTTTTCAGAAGTTAATGATTATAACTTTCATATACATACATATGTATGTATATGTATATGTAAAGGTGTACCTGAAATATATTTTTCCATCTTGAGCATGTCTTCAAACACACTTCTAGATTTCATTTTCAATATCTTTGTTCATTCACTAGTGTACGTAAAATCTCTGAGATTTTGTTCTTTAATTGACTCAAATGAGTATCCATGTATTATTAACTTGAGGTAATGATTAAGGTTTTGTTATTGTTGACAAGTGGTGTTGTGTTGTTAGCAGATTTGATGGGGTGAATTTCTTGGAGAGATACAAAGGGAAGAAGATAATGTTTGTTGGGGACTCCATAAGCAACAACATGTGGCAATCATTAACTTGTTTGCTTCACAATGCTGTCCCAGAATCAAGTTATGCCTTATCAACACCCATAAAGTATCTCTCTGTGTTCACAATTCCGGTAGTTTTCATCATTTCAATTTTGATCAAAGGGAAATTTTGAGCTGTGTGAGATTACTAGTATTAACTTTGTGTACTTGTCTTGGATCATATGATAGGAATTTGATGTTTCAATTGTGTGGTTGAAAAATGGGTTCCTAGTGGATGTGGTTCATGACAAAGAAAAGGGCAGGATTGTGAAACTGGACTCCATTAAATCTGGGTACATGTGGAAAGGAGATGTATTGATTTTCAATACCTATCATTGGTGGACCCACTTGAATGAGTCTGAAACGTAATGAAGTTTTTGAACTATGTTTTCTGCATAATTTGGTTGAAGGATATGTTAATCAGTGATGTTAAATGGCTAATAATGATGCGTTCATGTTATGTTTAAACAGGGTTCAATTTCAAGTAGGCAATGAAACAATAAAGAACATGGATCCCATGGAAGCTTACAAGATTGGGTTAACAACTTGGTCTAAATGGATCGATGCTAACATTGATCCCTCGATGACAAAAGTTTTGTTCCAAGGAATTGCTGCATCCCATTTTGAGTAAGTCTAATTGTTCATTCCATTTAAGCTAAAATTCACATAAGAACTCTAGATAACAAAATAAATAACAAGGGCGAGTTGAAAGTATAGGAACACCATTTGTCCAAAGAAGCTAAAATGAAGACATGTTTTGAATAATGAGGACATCAATTGTCCAAAGTTGTAGTGGAAGATTCATGTTTTGTTGTGAATTGTGAAGGGGAAAGGGGTGTCTGAAAGAAAGTGAGCCAGCAGAAGGAGCACAGCCACCTTATCCTGGTGTAGAAATTGTGAGGAATGTTTTGAGCAGTATGTCATATCCTGTGTATTTGCTTGACATTACATTTCTGACACAGCTGAGAATAGATGGCCATCCTTCTATATATACAGGCAAAGGCACCTCTTATGTGGACTGTAGTCACTGGTGTCTAGCTGGTGCACCTGATGCTTGGAATGAAATTTTGTATGCTGTTCTGCTTGGACTTTAACATTTTTCATGACTTTTCTCTCTGCTTTTTCATCTTTTCTTAGCAAATAGGACTGAACTTGGATAAAACTTCCACTTTGCCTTTATATGTGTTTGTTGTTTTAGAACAAAAAGTTTAGTCTTCTTTTTGCTTTATTTTGAAGATTAATATAGCATTCATAGTTGCACTATATAATTAGCTTTGTTTTTATTCATTTGTATATATATATATTTATATATAGAGAGAGAGAGAGGAGAAAACTTATATTGGATGATGTTGACTAATTGGACTACAATGAATATCTGGGTTATAGTATAATTACAAGATAATTTAGATCTCAACTTTCTGAAAAAAAAAAGGATGAAACATGTCTTTCGCAAAGGTAAATTGAAGTTCAACTTGAGAAAGCATACATGTCTTAGCTCTTTAATGATTAGACTTAAAAAAGGATGGATATTAATCATTTAAGGTTTATAAATAAATTTACACTATCAAAACAAGAAGATCGAGTAAATGATATAAGTTTCTTAGACCTTTTTGCCATGGAATTAAGCTATGAACCGTTCAAATAAAGGAAAGATACATATATGAAACTTTGGCTTCCCAAGTATAATATTGATAGGATTGATATTGTCCTCCAATCATATTTAGCCTCTCACCTTAAAAATATACTATACACTTAATAATATATTATAATACCACTTTTTATCTTTATTTTCATCTAATTTGTTTAATACGAGGTTTTTTTGTAATGTTTATTTTTGTGCTAATTTTCGTAATTTATGTTCAGTTGAGTCATGTTTCATGATGTCGTCAAAATCTTTAAGCAGATGAATTGTTTGCATCACATGTCAGTTTGTAATTTTTTTTTAATTTTTAAAACTTTTTATTAGTTTTAAAAAAAATTTAGTTTAGAAAAGATGTTCATATGGCAAGTAGTGTCAATGTTAGATGTTATGTCACTATTACGTGTCAATATCTTATATTTAATTTAGTTTCAATTTTCATTAATTTTATTCAATTTAGTCTTACTTTTTGTTAATTTTACTCAATTGAATTTTAATTTTGTCTTTCTCTAAATTGATATTAAATTTAATTTTTATTAAAATTCACATTTTTATTAATTTTTTTTATTTTTAAACTAACTCTAACTATATTATTATTGGAATATAATTATTAGATTTATGTTTGATTTTTTCTACATGTAAAAATTAGGGGAGAATTGCTTTAAATATAATGAAAAATTCTTCTTCTAATTTTAAAAATAATAAAGAACTTTCATTCTAATTTTAAAAATAAATTAGAATTTTTCTTTTAATTTTAGAAATAAATTGGATTTTTTTAATTTTAAAAATAATGAAGAATTTCCTTCTAATTTTGAAAATAATGAAGAATTTTCCTTTTAATTTTAAAAATAACGAAAAATTATCCTTCTAATTTTAAAAATAATGAAAAAAAATTCTTTTAATTTTAAAAATAATGAAAAAAAATTCTTTTAATTTTAAAAATAATGAAGAAATTTTCATATAATTTTAAAAATAATACAAAATTTTCCTTTTTAAAGATTAAAATTAGGATTGAATTGAACAAAATTAACATAACTTGAAACCAACTTGAACAAAAACAATGAAAATTAGGATTAAATTAAATATAAGGCACTTACATGTGACACTAACTGATTAAACACATGATACTGATATTATCACATGACATACTATTGACTTGACATGTGGATTACTTTTTTTAAAATTAAGAAAAAATTTAAAACAATTAAAAAAAGACATGTGGTGTACACGTTTCATCTACCGTTAATAATGTAGAAATGGATTGGCCTTGTTTCCCAACCAAGAGGGAGATGAATTGGTTTTTTATTATAAAAATTGATCTTTTAAAAACCTTTTGAAAATTTGAGTCTTTCTTGAAATACAAGCAAATAAATGTAATGAAATGAAAGAGATGAAGAATAGAAAGAACCACACTAAGGTTTATACTGGTTCAGCTTCAATGCCTACGTCTAGTCTCTTTCAATCAACCTGAGATTGAAAGCAAATGCCCTATATAGATTGAGTTTTACAACAAGCAATACAAAGACACCCTCTCAATGTATCCTTCTCTCTAACTCCAAATCTACTATAGTCAAACACATATATGAAATGCATGACAAAGCAATATCATACAGTACTAGAGCTAGTAGAAAGTGGCATAACCTCCACTTCGATCTTCTTTTCTTCGATTCATTTTTTTCTTTCCATTTTGGGGTCTAAACAATTAAAGAAAAAAATAAAAGGCATGGACGTTTCCTTCAAATAATAAAGCTGACAATAAACTCAAGCATATTAAAAAATATGACATGACTAAGATTCAAATCTACAACAAAAATATTATGAAGATTCAACAAAGGACCTCGAACACAAACAAAATAATACATTAATCAGTTACCTCTACAGACAATATAAACATTAATGGAAGACATCAGCAAGGTGGAAGCCAAAGCAGGAAACTCGATGTTCTGCAAAATGGATAGAGTTACGATTGTCATATATCATTCCATTTTCTCGACGGCAACTGTGACCTATTTCTGGAGTTGTATTCTCTTATCCCTTATTGGCAAGTCAATGGGCTTTTGTGCCGCATGTGGATGATCGGGGCCCTTGTAAACCTTCAGGTGGGTGAATAGTCTCCTGCCAAGCTAAATAAACAAGCAACCCTTGATTATAGTCGATTCAACAAAAAGCTGAGCATTATTTTCACAGAAATAAATAAATCAAAGAGCATATAGCACATGAAGTTAACCATCCTTAGAAGATAAAATTACCAACGCAAGAGAGTTTTCCAGTCCTAAAGTATAGAAACACCAGAAAAATGACTCTTGCGTTGAACAGCGCAAAAAGAAAATCATGTCCCAAAGCATGATCATGAGTATAGTCTGTCCTTCAAAATATCCAAGCATTCCTTTCAACACAAAAATCTTCGGCTAATTTACAATCCTGGGATTCACTTCATTCTTCACCACTAAATTCTTCCATCAATTATGGGGCTGAATCTTACATGTGGAATGTCATGAAAACTAATCATCCAATTTAGAATTGTTACTATCTCTACAATTACCATGCAACAACAAGTCGGTTTAACATTTCTACTTCCGATATGGGCATGTCTTAGAAAAATATTCAACTACACTTGAACTTACCCTCCCTTTTGGAAGCATGCCCCGAACAGCATGTTCAATAATTCTTTCAGGAATTCTGTTTTGCAGCTGAGCAAATGTCTCCACCGTCATACCACCAGGTCTTCCAGAGTGTCTTCTATAAAGCTTTTGAGTCCTCTTTTTCCCAGATACAGCAATCTTTTCAGCATTTACCTTTCGAGCCCCAAGTTAAATAATAAACAGATTCAGACTTGGTATGGCATCACAAAACTTTATATCTAAGTAGCACATGTCCTTCACTCATCAATAGGAAAAGAAGAAAATATAATCAGATACATTCTTATTACTTAAACCTTCTCCATAAGGTTCAGGCTGCCTAACACAGACAATCGTGTGAAAAGTGAGAAACCAAGCAGTAATGTTATCATTAATATAGAATATTTTCATAAAGGAGATCGTGTTTCATTAATATACCTTTTCATTTTTCTTCTAGAAAAACTGTTTATCAACGAAATTTGAAAACTGTTCTTGGATCATAAGTTGTCCTCAAACTTATATAATTGAAATCAAACACCAACTGCAATATTGCATAAAAACTGTGTTGAATATAGTGAAAACAAAGTATGAGATTAATCTCTCTTGGGTTCAATATACACAGAGTTTCCTATTTATAATAAAAGAAATATGGACTAAGTCCAAAATATAGATAAGAAATAATAACTAGTTAGATAAAAGATAAAGATAATGTATCTAACAAACTATTTACAATATTGGGAAATTTAAATGCAGAAGAATCCCTATCTTCATATTTACATAATGGAATGATAATTAACTGATTATATAAAAGAATAATGCTTTTGCAGCAATTTAAACAATCCAAAAATCATGTACTCAAACATAAAATGATTAAGTGCAGCTTAATCAAGATTTTTCCAAATATGATGCAAAAAACAATACATTGATTACAGCTAAAGTTGAGAACCAATATACAAAAAATATATAATTTAATTGAAGGTGCTGTCAAATAGAAGATTATTACAGAAATAGAGCTAAAAATGATAACGTTAACTTAATAAAACATGATATCAGTTGCATGTAATTCATTTTTGTTGTTCCCTACTATTGCGAAAAACCCAAGTCTTGTATCAGTTATATGCCATAATATAGTGTATAAGTGGAAATTAATGTATCTTACAAGTTAGTTTTGTGTAACTATGCTAGGTTCAAATTTGGAGATATAAGGATGATTTAGTGATAAAGTTGGAAACAAAACTAACTAACATTGCCGATAAAAAAAAATGTTAGGTTCAAATTCAAATCATAAGGCCTACCATTTAAAAGAAAGATAAAAATGTAATAAACTCCAGGCAACTATTGGTCAATTCCAAAAACCCCAATGGATGTTTCTCTTTCTCCTTCTGAAATACCAAAGAGACTATACTTACTCCTTCCCAAAATTCCTATTCCAAATCTACAACTTCCCCTCCTAATCTTTCTATACATACCCTGTTCTAGCTAATTAACAAAGGGTTTATACAATTGAAGTAGTACTTCCATTGCCACTCACAAACAGACAGGTAGAATGCATAAATATAATCATAACTACATGAGCAATAACCTATGCAGAGCTACATACCACAATTACAAATGCACCCATGTCCACACTGGGTGTGTAGGTTGCTAAGTTTTTCCCTCGGATGTGAATAGCAATTGTAGAAGCTAATCTTCCAAGAACTTTATCTGTAGCGTCAACAACATACCATGTTTTCTCTGTATTTACATGATCTGCAGCTTTTGGATACCAGCTCTTGTTCCAAATGTCCTGCAATTTATTTTTTGGTTGGGGAGTTCAAATTCACCCAACAAAATAAAAAACATCAATAAAGTTAAAAATCTTTAAAGACAACAACACGTACAAAAATTGCATTCAGACACTGAAATTTAACATCAGTATTCTTTTGAAATTCATAACAAACACTAGAATCCACCTTCAAACTAACTTCAATAGAAAAACTGACGCAAAGATTAAAAACCACTTAAAGAATTAAAAAAGAAAATAAAATGAAAACAAAAAAAATAAATGGTCAATTTAGTTCCTAAAATTGTAATTGACAGTCACATTAATCCTTACTATTAACCAAATCAAAAAATCTCCCCAACTATAACCCACCACTCATTTTAGGTGACTTTAGTGATAATATTAAAATCTGCTCAGGGACCGAAATGACGATGAGTAATTAATTTAGAGACTTAAATAAAAAAAAAGTTACAATTTAATTAAACTAAGCACTAAATCAACAGAGAAAAATATATAAGAATTTAGTTAAACTTAGCGACTACCTATTAAAGGTATGTTTGGATGAGCTATTCTACCAAAGTTCCTCCCAATAAAATGAAATCGACTTCTTCATAAGTTTAAAAAAAAAAAAAACAACGGTTGCATTGTACCGGGCCTTTGAATCGGGGTTCGGGCTCGACGCAGGCGAAACGCGGGTCTTCGACTGGGGCAGGTGTGGTAGATTCCTGTTGACAACGGATACGGGAATTTGAGGGTAAAAGGGTTCGAACAGAAGAAGATAATGTAAGCTTTGGAAGTGACAATTGGAAGCCTCCAAAGGAAGATTTTGTAGAGGCTGCGACCACGTTCTTCTGGGAAAGTAACGGAGTCACAGAAGTTGAACCACACAGCAGCGCCATTGTCTCGCTTTATCGCTCTATCTCTTTCGCTATATGGCTTCCTTCAGTGTTTCTTTTGTTTGGATAACGTTTAGCGATTGAGCGATATGGGACTAGGAGAGATAAGTTATTTCTAGGTTAAATATGTATAGTCAGTTTTTAGTGTAATATACTTTTGGCTTTCATTATTATTACAATTATTCTAGTTACAAAATTCGGAGTGAATTACCTTAAACTAAAAATATATTTGAATTTCAAAATTTAATACTAAGATCTTAATTTTAAAATTTAAAAATACGTTTATTTTTTTATATTGACTATTTCGAAAGTAAAAATGACTTTGAAAAATTATTTTAATTCATCAAATTTAGAATTTAGGAACTGAAAGATTTTTTAAAAAAATTAAGAGACTGAACCTTCCTTTTTAGTTGGAGAGAAAAAAAAAAACTAATTTAACCTCAAATTTTAAGACAAAGTAACAATTAAACGTATGCTTTTTCATTTGTTTCTTCTTAAAAGTTTGTATTAAGTTTTGTAGTTTGAAATTTGAAATTTTTGTTCTCAATCGAACTTCAACCACTACGAGAATCGTTTATCCTCTTAAATGGGTAAGTTGAATTTGTTTTATGTTTTATAGTGTTACTAAATTGAAGTCCAACTCTTAGTTGGTTTGGGGGAGAAGATTAAAGCACAAAGATTTATTATACTTTTCTATTTATTATAAATAATTGGATGTGATATGATTAATTAAAAAGTCATCCCCTGAATATTTTTTACAAGAAAGTTTGTAAATATTTATTAATTTTGATTAAGTGTTGTTAAACAGTGTAAATACAACTATTTTTCATTTGCAAGATGACAGATTTTAATTATATAAAAAAAATGGACAATTAGCACATTGTGATTTCTTTAAATTTGTTTGGAAGTAAAGTTGTGGAGATCATTCTTTGTAAATATTATGTAAAAAGTTATAGTAACTCAAGTGCTCTACTTTATATTAATATATATATTCTTGATTGATAAAAAAAAAATTATACGTTGTGTTCTCTTAGGTAATTTGAAAAGTAATGTCTTAGTCAAAGGTACACTTAGTTTTTTAATCTCATGTTGTACTTAATTTAATTCTTTATGAAATTATTTTTGTTTTGTAGGAAATGTTTTTGTCTTCACATCTACCAAAAAGATTTTATAAAACTTATGTCAACATTAAATATCTTTTAAAGGATACATGAAAGGTGTTTCATGCCAATGTATATCTTGACACTTTACAATGTTATTTGTCACGTATGATCCTATGCTTTATTCTAGATTAGGGGAAATTTCTCTCAGCTAAGTTTGACAAGTCATGTCAATTACCATAATGTTATTTTTTTAAAAATATATAAACATTTAATGTTATGTGATCTGTATGTAATATGCATCTTTACATGCTACCTAGATAAAGGAATACTTGAAGATAAAGATTTAAAGTGTGAAGCTTCTCAAGGAAAAAAAAAGGATTTACAAGGGCCAATTTTCATAACTTCCTATATAAAGTAGTTTTTCAAAAAGAATAAAAACAAGTGATCAACAGTGTCAAAACGCCATTAATTTTGTTGCTCAGAGCTTTTCTTCCCTTAAGTTTTACAAGATCATTATTTGTATTCATTTAACTAATTAGAAGAATGTTTTAACATCGAATGTGTGAAAAGCCTTTTCTCTATCTAATAAGCAAAACCTTATTGTGATCTATATTATATAGATCACTGTACCAACAGGGATCGGGCGCCGTACGGAACGGACACCCACGTCATTGGACCACCAAACGGACCGAACGCCCAAGTCAACGTATAGAACCCAGGAGACTACCCTTCTACCTACTGTTGGGAAGGGTTGGGCATGGTAGGTCGGACGCTCGTATGCCCATAATCATGCAACCTTACCGCTTGACACTTGGGGAAAAAACAACTCGCCCGAAGTCGGCCGGTCAGACCGGGGACCCGTTAAGGGCGGTCGATCATGAGGATAAAACCCTTGGGGACGACCGCCCGCGTTACTAATCAACTTAGCTTAAGGTAAGTAGGGGTTTAAAAGCTATTGGGCTGACTTGGGCCGTGATTAACTTTTCACTAATCCCAAGCCCATAGCGAAAACTATAAATACAGATCCAGGGTGAGTGGTAGATAGGTTGCATTTACTGCACATTTATTATTGTCTAAGAAAAACGCCATAGCTCTCAACTGACTTTGGCATCGGAGAATCTTTTGCAGGTCTCCCACCCGTGGACTGAAGAGAAAATTGAGGAGCGAGCACAGAGGATCTGGCGTACGAAGCACGAGCAGGGAAGACGTGGAGACGTTGGACGAACATAGCCCTTCACATCTGAAACAATCACCATTTTTTTCTTTAAAATCATTTATCCAAGAGTGACTTCATTATAGACAATAATCTAGTCTTAGCTAGAAATGATTGTGATTTAAACAATATTCAGGTTATTTAAAAAAGAGTGACAAATTGTTTGTGATATTAAAAAAAATCATTTATCATCATCCCATAAGACAAAAACATTACAAAAATGTGGAGAATTGCGACACACAATTTAGCCATCACTTTTTGTGTATCCAACTTGTTTTTCACAAAGATCCTTGAAAATATTTTGATGATAAAAGATAATCAATTGTATTTCATGTTACAAATTTATTGTTTGAATGTGTGTTAGTCATACATGTAGGAAAGTATTTTATCCAAGTTTAAGCAACATAAGTCTTCACAACTTTAACCAAGTAACAAAGGTTTTTTTAACATATTAGTTGATTATTTCTTATAGTAACCCATTACATTTCTTCATACTTATTTGTGGTTATTGTTAGGTAAGAGTTTGTGTAAGAATGGGTATAGAGTTTATGTAATATTTATGATGAGTTTTTCCTATGAATGTATTGTATATGTTTTGTTGGGTTATCCCAACAAATGGTTTAATGCTAAGGGAGAAAAAAGTTATGATGTTTAGGGGTTTCCATGCAAATATATGTTGTAAGTGTTGGGTTATTGAGCTCCTTTCCTATGTGAAGAATAGGCCAAATAATGTAGACTATTATGTCTCACTTTGTTTTAGTGGAGATGAGTCAGATTATTAGGACACATTAGAGTAATTTGAAGAGAGGGAAAAGCCAAGTGAGAGAGATAGGAAGAGAAGAAGTCATTCCTGCATAACATAAAATCTACATTGATGTTTTCACTAGTACAAAAATCGCGTACAACGTCGAATATTTTGGGCTTTTAACGGCGAATTCGCAAACAACGACATATCCGGAGACCTTAAATTTACGTCGAATTTAAAAAATTCGACGTTAAATTAACATCAAATTTTGCTAATATACGACGTTAACTTAACGTCGAATTTTGTCAATATTCGACGTTAATCAATTTTTTTATTTTTTTAATTAATTGTGATACTTTTTTACAACTCTACGATACCTGAAAAGCAAAAACACAACAAAATCTGCACTGGTACTTTCGTTGTTAAGAAATCATTCACTGTTGGATTAGGCTGATTTTTGGAAAGTGGGTTCCATACGTATGGTTCTTCATTCTGACTGTTCATATCGTTAATTGGGGGTCTAGTTTGGGAGCAAACAGCCTCACATCAGCAGCTTTGTTGGAGAATTTTTATCTTTTTGGTTCTCTTTGTAAGCATTATGCTTAGTTAATGTGGCTGATTGAAATCCCTATTTGGTTTTTTTATCGGAGACTCTTCTGCACTCTATTATTGGGGGTATAACATGTCAATGATTGGATCTGGATTATTAAAAATGCATTATATGTGTTTGAGTATGTTTACATAGGTATATGATGCTTGGATGCATGTATGATGTGTTAACTATGTTTCCACGTGACCTAGGGTTGATGTATGTATGTTTGAATGCAATCATGTCTAGAATGTGTTTTGATTCGACAATAATCGCTTATCATTAGTTATAATCAATTATCTGCGCGTTGGTTTTGAGTGTGGTTTCGGGAATAATCGATTATCTGGGATGATAATCAATTATCCCTTCCTGCGTGATGTTTCTAGGTAAATTTTGTTGAGATAATTGATTATTACAGTGCATTTTTGTGAAAAATGACGAATTTGATGAAGAATGAATGTGAACCAAGCTTGAGGAGCTGTGGAATATGATGATAATTAGAGATTGAGGTTAGTGGTTTTGTTTAGGGTTAGTTTTACTTGTGGTTGAGGATGAAACATGAGTGAGTGTTGGGATGTACCTGAGTATGTTGATGAGCATGAGAGTGAAGGATAAGTCTACTTTTCGTGCCTCGTAAATCCTAGTTCTATCTACAAATAAGTGCTTCCTTTTGCCTTGTGTGCATTGGAAGGAGATGATTTGTAGGGAAGACTACAAATGTTCTGTAAGGGAGGCTACAGGTGGGCTGTAGGAGCGACTATAGTCGGTCAGGTAAGATACAAGAGTGAGATGGACTCTTCTCACTATGTTATTATGGTACGGTGATGCTCATTGTGTTGTTCATGACTGGGATAGCCATGATGGTGGTGTATCTATGATGATCATCATGATACTTGAGATGTTCCAGGTTATGTTATGTTGATAGTGGTGTTATTATAATGATTTTAATGATTCTAATGATGATCATTATCAATTTTAATGATTTTAATGGTTTTGTCAAACTAAGTTTTATTTTTTATAATAAAACTCTGAGTACTTTTAGGAAAGGGCAATTTGTGTTGTTTGACATAATGACATATATCACAAGCATCATTAGAAGTAGTTTGAACATATAGAAAATTCTTGCATATCTTTTCAACAATTTTATGTCCAGGATGGCCTAGCCTATAATGCCACAAGTTTATATTTACATGTTCATAAGAGAAAACAAATTTAGGTGTAAATTCTTGATCAAAAATAGAGAAAGATTGCAAATAGTAAAGGCCCTTGTAGACATTAGCACATCCAATCATCCTCAATGTAGAGTTGTCCTGTATTTGACACATCTTAGAAGAAAAGGTTAGTGTGCAGTGTATGTCTCTAGTTAGACTTTGGACAGATATTAGGTTGAAAGAAAATTCAGGGATGTATAAAACATTAAAGATAATAAAATCTCTTGAAAACTGTATGGTTCCAGCATAATGGACAATGACAATGGAATTATTTGGTAGCCTAACATATATAGGTTTGATCTTATGACAAGTGACAAAGTTATTTTTGTCATGGGTCACATGATCAGTGGCCCCTGTGTCTACAATCCAGGAAAACATACCTTGTTTGTCCTCTATTGTGTCTCTTTGCATTTGACTAATGTTGTGGGAAGGGTTATCAACCTTTTCTATCATCTATAACAATTTATGCATCTGTTCTGGAGTGAAAGGATTGAAAGTAGAATTAGTGTTGGTCTGGGCAGAATTGGAATGTGTTTTTGCAGAGGCAGAGTAAGCATTAACAGAGTTTCATTCATTCTGCCCCTCTTTTTCTTGATTGTCGTTGTCACGCTTCTTGTACCATGGTGGATAACCATGCTTAGAGTAGCATTCATCCACTATGTGGTTCATCTTAAGACAGTAGGAACATTTTTCCCATAATTTGGATTTCTTCCTCTCCCTCTTCCTTGACTGCGAGGCTTATAACCACGTCCATGAGGCTTCCAATTTTGATCATTTCTCCACTGATTTTGTTTGTCAGCTTTGTTGGTGATGAATGCATATTTATGCCCACATTTATGGTTTAAAATTCAAATTTTTTATGAGATTCTTGTGCTTAAATGATTGATTTAAAATAAGATTTGTGATGATTGACTTTATCAGGTTTGAGAATTAAAGATGCTTAAAATGTGATTTTAGTTGCATAAATTATTTTGGATAGTCTAATGTTTGTTGATGCAGTTGAAATTAAAGTTTGAATTGCAATTCTGAAAAGAAGGAAAAGGCTAAAGTGCAATTAAAGGAAATTTCTGGACTTCTGTGCAATTTTGAATAAAATAAAAAGGGTTGAAATACATAAGATAAAAGATCTTATCAACAGAAGATTCAGAGTTCAAGCTTAATCAAACCTATATAAAGAGACTAGGTGAGGCACAACTCATTCATTCTCAGACTCCTCCACTTGGAAACATTCATCCGACATTCTTCTCACTTTTATTTCATCATGTATTCTACTTCATTCATGGAGGGCCAACTCCTAGGGCTATTCCACTATAATTTCATTATGGATTTTAAGGTTAAGTTGAATTAATGTAATTGTTTCTTTTGATTATTGATTTGAGTTATTTTTCTTTCTATGTCTTTCATCTCTCAATCACATTAAAAGTAATGATTTTTGCATCATAAGGTGTTTGAACCTACATGCATATTAATTATATGAGTTGAAGGGTTTCTAGGTTTGATTGAGAATCTACTTTGATTAAATTTAGGAACTTTCATATGATTAAACGAGTTTTTGCTATCAATTGAGAATGTGCTTTGATTGGTGGTAATAATTTCAGCTATAATTAATTGAGAATTTACTTTGATTAATTAGCTTTTAATTTGGTTAGGAGATTTAATAATAGACATGATTAAACACAATAGAATTTGATTGAGAATGTACTTTGGTTGAATTCATTGTGAATAATCTAGAAAGGTCTTGCATTTGATTGAGAATCTACTTTGGTTAACTGTATGATTGCCCTCAAATTAATTAAGAATGTACTTTAATTAATGTGAAACTTGAACAATAATCAATTGAACAGTGATATGTGGATAACCGATGATGAATCTATCTTGGAAAAATAGTGGAATTAGTCTATCTCATCATAATTGTTTCTAAGTTTCATCTTTGTTTTTCAAACATTCTTCAAACATGAATTCTATTAGCATAGTTTATCACTTTAATTCTTGAGCATTGCATTGCATTCATAAGATTCAAATATTTAAAAGCAATTTCGTATTCGTTGGGAGACGACTCAGGGTTACTTTAACCCTATCTACTTTCTTGAATACTACTTGGCAATACTAAAGTTGCCTTCAAAAGTAGTATTAATTTGAAAGCTTCAACTACAACGTATCAAATTTTGGCCAGAACTTTAATTTCTGCATTCTGGTTGTTGAGCCCATAATCATGTTTTTCTTGCCTTTCTTGTTGCATGATGAGGGAAAAGACACAGTTAATACTAGGGAGGGGTTCCATCAGTAAAATTTGTGTTCTCACAGTATTGTAGCAATCATTCAGACCTTTTAAGAAGCAAACAACATGTTTCATTTCTCTGTATTTGTGAAAAACCTTAGACAAGTCACATGTGCAAGGAACTTTACAGGTACAACATGGTATGGGTCTAAGAGACTCCAATTCTTCCCATAGAATCTTTAAGTCAATAAAGTATCGACTTACGGTTGTTTCTCCCTGTTTGATGGAGTGAATATCTTGAAGTAAATCAGAAATATTGAAGTAGTCACCCTTAGAAAACGTTTTTTTTTCGTTCTTCCCATAACTCTTTAGCATCCTCCACATGTATGATACTTTCAACAATTTGTGATGAAAGAGTCTTGATGATCCAAGAAAGAACCATCATGTGACACCTCTCCCAAGAATCAAAAAGAGGGTAATCTCTTTGGGGTTTCTTGATTCCTTTATCTATGAACTTTATCTTGTTCTTGGAGAGAAGAACTCTTCTCATGTTTCTACTCCAAGAAGCATAATTGGTTTCATTTAGAACTTGAGAAATGAGGGTGAGACCTGGATTCTCTTCAGGATGTAGATAGAAGGGGTGGAAGGATTGTTGGACCGGTCTATGTGCTCCATGATTCAAGAATCGCAAAAACGATAGAATAAAACCCAAGATACAAATTATAAGGTGCAACAGAGGCAAAACAGACACTAGACCTGCTCTGATACCATATTAAAATTGATATCTTGTGTAAAACCTAAAAGGGTATTCACGTGTAGAGGGAGAGAAGACAACGAAGGCTTCCATGGCGAAGTTAGCAGCACCAGTGAAGTGGCAGAACGATTAGAGGTGTCAATTTAACCCTTGGCCCCAGGGCCAGCCCCAACCCATTAGTGAAAAAGCCCTATTTTAAGAAGCCCCTCAAGTAGGGGGTCAGAAAAAAGCCCCAACCCCCAAAACCCCCTCTCAAGTGGATTAGGGTCAGGGTTAAAGTGAGTTTAGCCCCACTGCAAAACTTTAATTAAATTTTAGAAACAATATAATTTATACATAGATAATTTATTATAATTTTATTCTCTTATATATATATATATATATATATATATATTAAATATTTATGATCTAAATTGGTCAAATAACTTCATTAGAAAGATAAAAAATATGTTTTATGTAAATTAAACTTGCTAATATAAAGAAATGTAATATTGGAAATTTACATTTTAATCTTATAAATACAGAAATATGTTAATTAATTATAAACAATTTATTTAATATCTATCAATTTTTTATTAATAATTTTCAGTTTATTCTTACATTTGTACTTATTTCTAAACTACTCATACAACCTCTTATATTGGTAGTATGTTTTTTCAATGAATACTTTTATATATATATATATATATATATATATATATATATATATATATATATATATATATATATATATATATATATATATATATATATATATATATACACACCTGTACCTATAAAATAGAGAAGTAAAAATACTTGTTTTTCATAAATTAAAATTAGTTTAAACGTTATTATCTTATTAAATATATATATTTTAATTAAAATAATTATCTTATTAATTTCATTCTGTTGGTAATATTTTGTAAATTAACCGTTATTATTTATTTAATTATTTCTAAAACTTACTATTTTGATAAACTAAAATAATTATTTATAACAAAAAATTATTTATAAAATTAATAAAAATTATTTATATTCATTTTTATATTTATGATAATAATGATCTTTTTAATTTTTTTTCAAAAAAAAACTACTCACACATATATATATTTTTTATTTTTGATTGAGATAGTGATAGATAGAGATATATATCATTCAAGTCACAAGCTTTACAAATGTCTGGCCTTATTTTTTTGGACAATTCATTTAATCAAAATTTATCTCCTTTTTCTTTTTCTTTTTCTTTTTTTTGATGCTTTTAAATCACAAAATTGATAAATGAGCAACATATGATTTTTTTTATTAAATATTTAGAAGAAAGTGTTAGTATACTATTTTAGTAATAAACGGTTAACTCAACAATGGTATCTATACATGACATCTAAGCATAAAAAATAAATGAAACAATGATTAAGGTGATGTATTTCTTTTTAAAAATTTGATAAAAAGAAATGTCTATGGCTAGTCCTAGGGTTTTGGGAGTATTTAGCCCGTGGACTATTTTAATAAAAAGATTTTTGGTCCGAGTTTTTTTTTGTCTCAATCCATGGGGATTAGGCCAATCTCTGTTATGGGACTTATTTGACAGGTATAAAAACGATGGTATAAAAAAAAAAATAGAAGAAGAAAAAGAAAAAGTATGTATTCAATAATATATATTATTTGTGTATGTTACAAGGAAAAGATAAAGAACCCTATATACATAGAGTTCCTATAAAACCGAAAGGAAGAAACGGGATTTCACAAAAATCCCTAACCCAAAAACAAACTTAAAGAAAAATAAACCCTAATAAACATATTGTTGCTCTTAGAGAGCAATTCAGTCAAAACAGGGAACGTTAACATAAACAATATCAATTTGTTAACTAACAATCACACGACACTCTTTCGTCCTTTATCTTTTATTTAATTTCTAGAACATATCCGATTTAAGGTATATCTTGTTACGTACTTTTCTAGTAAAACTTTTAAAATTTATTTAAAGATTACATGGGCATATTCAAACTAGAAGAATACATACGATAATTTCTCTAAGAATACATGGTTGTATGTACAGGTCCAAAATTACTATTATTATTTTTATTCATTAAGTATAATATTCAATTATCTAAAATATTAATAATTATAAAACCAAGAGAAAAATGATATTTATGATAATATAAACAAAATTTAAGATATAATAAATTAAATTAAGTTATTATATATTATATGTTGAATTGTATTATTTAAAAGTTATTATTTTTCTTTTTAGCTTTTATCACTAATTCAATCTTATTATTCTTAAATTTTGAATTGTATAATTTAAAAGTTATTTTTAACTTTTTTATCTTTCAATTTAGAAATCTCTTTAAAAATTTATTTTAGATTATATAAATCTAAAGTTAATTTCTATTTCTAAATTATATAATAACATGAGTTTTGTTTTTTTATAAAAAAATACAAGAGAAAAGGTATGAAAGTACAGCAAGGAACTTGCAGTAGGTTGTCTTGTTCTGTACCCCATTGTATTAAAGAATTATAGAAACATTTAGATCCACGTCAGCACATGAAATTAAGGTTCAAATTACGGCACAAAAGAGTTTTCTATGAGGAGTTTTTCTCTCAAGTGCCAGCTATGGACCATTATGACCAGGAACAGGAAGACAACGTGTTAAGCATGCCACCGTGTCTTTAGAAAAAATGTCATTAGCAGTGATCAACCATTATAATTAGATTTTCGGAGAGAAGTGCTTTACCAAAAGTGGGTTTTTGACTAGACAAAAGATAGAGAGAACAAGTATATCCAAAAGTTCATAGCAATTTATTACATTCTTGTACATGTATGTACTAAACTGAAGGTTTAGTTTGTTTCTGTCAAAGCTGGTTTTGTCCATTGAACAGTGATGTCTCTGTTAGGTGCTTATTCCATCGGTGAGGTTGGCAAAGAGGCAGCAGGAGTTGCTGGTATTTTACCTCCTTTTCTTTATGGGATGATTTATTCTGGTTGGAAAGATTGAAAACTAGAAGAAAAAACTTTACTTTTTGAAATTAAACTTAGACCCATCTCTGTATTGATCATGATATACACTTCTTGGATTGCAGGTAACGTGTTTGCTTTTGGGTTGTTTTTATCGCCCATGTAAGTTTCTTAAAGTGAAAGACAATAATTGAGCTGAGAAGAGTTTATTGCTTATCTTTCCATTGGTGATAATAACTTTTGTTCTGTTCTGTTCTGAACTCTAGACCTACATTTAGGAGAATCATCAGAAATGGGTCAACAGAAATGTTCTCAGGACTGCCATATGTTTATTCTCTTTTGAACTGCTTGATCTGCTTGTGGTATGGCACACCTCTTATATCACCTGATAATCTGTTGGTGACAACTGTTAATACAATTGGGGGAGTCTTTCAGCTTGTGTACATAACCCTCTTCTTGATTTATGCTGAGAAAGCAAGAAAGGTTAATCTTTTGATGAACTATTGGAGTCTTGTGAATGATAAATGCAAGAAAAAAAAAGAAAAAAAAATTGGTTTATTTTCTTAAGCTGTTGTGTACTATAAATTGTCATTTGATAGGTGAGAATGCTTGGATTACTCTTAGCAGTTTTGGGCATATTTGTGATCATACTAGTTGGGAGCTTGCAAATTGATGACAGTGCAATGCGACGGATGTTTGTGGGACTCTTGAGTTGTGCTTCTCTCATTTCAATGTTTGCCTCTCCATTGTTTATAATTGTATGCTTGTCACTTCCTAGACACCAATCCATTTATCAGTTTCTGCATCTGTTACTTTATTAAATTTGTTTTACATATTTTGTCTATGTAACTTCTCAGAGATTGGTCATTCGGACAAAAAGTGTAGAGTTTATGCCTTTTTATCTTTCACTTTCCACCTTCCTGATGAGCATCTCCTTCTTTCTTTACGGATTGGTCAGTGATGATACCTTCATTTACGTGAGTTTCCTTTCAGCTCGTTTGTTCTTGAGATACTCATTTTAGTTTAAGATCCCTTTTTTCCTTTGTTGATTTGATATGAAATAAATCTGTCTGTGTTTGATTTTGTAGGTGCCAAATGGGATAGGAACTGTTTTAGGAATTGTGCAATTGATATTATATTTCTATTACAAGAGTTCATCCACTGAAAACTGCAGACAGCCCTTGATAGTGTCGTATGAATGATCCATGCTGGTGAGTGTTGGCAAAGTGGAGGCATAGGCAAATGCATCATGATTGATTAAGATTTATGGTCTTTTCCTCAGTGAGATAGTTCTCTGAAATTAGTAGCAGCAATTCTCTGTGTTTGAAATGTTTTCCATTACTTGAATGAGTGAAATTTATGGTTGTGTGTGAAGTTTTTCCACGCAATTCATGGAGATGTGTGAATTGCATTGAAACGTTCCACAATATTTTAATGTCATTTCTGGCTGTGCCTTGTGTCAACTTTCTATTGTTGCTATATGAGAATGAATATGGTAGAAACCAACTTGCATACAAAAATACCAGCTCAAGTCGCAATAATCTCTTCCTAAACCAATGTTCTACTGAGAATTGAACTTGTAACTATAGTTAATAGTAAGAGTGTAACTCTTTCTACTTAAGAGCGCAAAAGCTTAAGTATCACAATTTGATTGTGACTCGATTCACCTTACTTTTATCACAGGACAATTGATGTAACAAGTTCTCCTTTAACAATTGTCTCCCTAGGAATTACATACTCTTCGATTATGACTCGGTGCATTCACGGGACACTTGTAACCCTAACAATGCTAATGATCAATTATAGCAAACTTGCATGTGAGCATGAACTATGTCGTTAAAATATTTTAAGTAAGATCAGGGCCATTAGGTGACTGAAGGAAGAAACTTAAAAGAATAGTGTGAACATTTGACATTTGCATAAGAATAGGATTTCCCAGTAAACCAAGTATTAATAAAAAGTTGTAACTGATCTCCTAGTTGATAATGTGTCGGTTAAACTAGATACCATTTTTGTGTAGTTTCCACAATTTGCAGAGATCCATAAACTTCCTTTACGTTCTTTTTATTCTTTGCTTTTGTTAATGCAGCTTCCTAATGCGTCATTTATGAAATGATCTGAAATGGAAAATGCATAATTGAATTCTCGGAAAAAACTGCAATTTTATGAAATGATAGTTACATATTTGAACTGCTCACAACATGTCATTACTGTGAAACCTCATTGTCTGTCTGCTACAACTTACGAGTGATAGAAAAACCCAGTAAGCGAGTACTAAAGTAAATCTCTTAGAGTAGTCCTCACTGTAACAGTTCCTACTTCCTGCATCAAACAGAATAAAAGTTAGACATAAACAAATGCAGCAAAAATGTTGCCTGAAACTGAAACAGAGACATTCCTGTGATTCAGTATTGTGAAGCAAACACTGTTGCATCCTATTGAGTTACAAGAAGTTATTGTGGAAGAAAATTCAAACTTTTTTGTGTGTGCATCTATGCATTCATTTAAAATGAACACAAACAACTCAATTTTGGCAACAAATGTTGGGGGTGTAGAAGAGGATTTTATTTTGATTCTCATTGAACATATCCATGAGGGACTAAGAGTTTTAGATGTGATTAAGCTCCAGAACGAAGATCACTCCCACAAGACCAAAACTTGTAAGGATATATTCAAAGATCCTAATTGTGCTTAAAAAGAAATGGACATAAATATCATGCATGCACTCATTTTACTTTATAGATACCAAATAGGTCTAGTATCATCATTGTTCCCATTGCAACTTCTTCCTGCAACTCCATATGCCATGTTAAAATACACTTTTGTTCGGAATACGAATTCTGGTACTCAAAAGGGTGTAAAATTGAAATTTTTAAGTAAATGGAGGTGCTGGAAGAACTATGGAGGAGCACGAAGAAGCTGCCTGTCCCCCATTCATCATCATGTTGGTCTTAAAACTAATGTGTTTGCAAAGAATCATCCTATGTACAGTTAAGAACCTTAGTATCCTATATGATGATGAGAATTACCTGTTGTGATGTTTCCATGAAGTGGTGAATTTGATTCTGCGAATCACGAAGAAGTCTTCCTCTTTCATCATAGAGAATGAGGCCACTAAAACTTGGCAACTCACACTTCTCCCCTCTTAGTATTGGTCTTTGCCACACTGGAGATTCTGAGTTATGGCTTTGCCACCCACTTTGAAGACCCTGCTGCCTTTGTAAGCCAAGTAGTGGGGATCCCCTCTCTCTCTGCCATGCAATGTTCTCCTCCAATTTCCTTGCCTTGCTCCACAGCATTGACCCCATCAAAACCCTCTTCACTGAAATCCATCCTACACAACTTGCCTTTGACCATTCTGTAGGAGTAGTAGTAGTAGTAGTAACAGTAGCATCAAAATTAGTATTAGTGTTTGTAATTGTGGTATTCTTTTCATTCTCTTCATCTAAAGCACCCTCTTGGTGTACAATCTTATTGTTAATGGCCTTCCTTCTAAGTGTAACAACAATGCAAAGGCACACAAGAGCAAGGCTTGCACATGCAAGAAGAAGAACAGCACCTAGTGTGGAAATCTTCAATTTGTCTTCCAAATCCCACAAAGCTTCCATGAGTTTTCTTTTTCCTTTTTCTACTTCGAGTATGTCCAAGTGAACTGAGGAGGAGCCTAGGTTGTTTTAGCGGAGTATGTTTGGTAATCAATGTAGAATAATGAAAGTATGATGAAACATTCATGGTGATGTTGCCATGTTGGGTTGGCAAGTTCCATATGAGGTCCACCGCTAATGGAACTGTTGAAATTTGGGCCCCAATAAACACCTCTGGTATGTACTTAATATTGCTATCCGTTGAATCGAAAGGTGGCTCACCGTTCAATGATTAATAAAGGCTTCTCACGAGAATTCTGTGGTTGTCATCAAGTGATGGAAAACTCAGTTTTAGATCTTTGGGAATGGGAAATAGAAGCTGTGTGCTTCTACTCTGCTAGAGAGGTCATGGAAAGTAAAATTTAAAGCTGTGATTATGAGAAATATCATCTAAACAAGTCATTAACTCATAATGATATTGCATTTGGAAAACAAATAATAATATCACTTTACTTTCAAATAAGTCTAGTTGGGTATCAAATTAAAAAAATAAATAAAAATTGGTTTTCTAAATTCAACTGTTTTTTTAATTAAAATAATTATCTATAATAAACATTCTGTCTGTAATAAAATTATAAAAATGATTTATATTTATTTTTATAATATTAATAATAATAATTGTATGATTTTTTGTAATCAAGAAAAATAAACGCGTACATTTTTATAATACGCATGTTTCCATCAGTAATAATACAAAAATTGATATGAAATAACAGTGAATCAAATCATATAAAAGTTTTACTCAAATGTCATATTAATATTAATTTTTATGGTATTTAATGTTATAAATTTATTTAATTATTATTTTTGAACCCTTTACTATATCTATTATGTGGTTTTAATATCTTAAGATTGATTTAAAAGTGAATAAGTCTTCAATGCTTCTAATAAAACTCGTGCAACAGTACTTTACGTATCAGAAAATAATAGTTTTGGAAAGAAAAATAAAACAATTAAGAAAAAATAAAACACGAGGATACCGCAACTTTTTTCCACCATATATAACTTTTTTCCTACACCCTATATATTTCAAATTGCCTATTTTACCCTTTATAGTTTATATGTGTAGAAACCTTTTATAATTTCAATCTTGTTTTCCGTTATTTTCTACTGCTTTGTTCCAACTTTGTGATTTTCATGCTATTTTAAACATCAAAATTTTGACAAGAATAAAATGAAAATCAAGGTTTTGTAGAGCTCAAAGATTGGACACATTTACTAAACATTGATAATTTTTTTTAAGGGTTTTCGAACAATTAATGCCATTTGGTTTTTCATTTCTTTCCAAATATTATATAAGTCTTTTGGATTGATAATGTACCAGTAGGGACCGGACGCCAGATAGGCCGGACGCCCTTGCGTCCTAGATCACACAATCTTACCTCGTCATCCGGATACACTAAAAGGTCGGTCGGACATGTTGTTTGCTATGCAGCCGCCCATAAGGGTCAGCTGGTTCAAAAGCCGAACTTTAGGAGACCGGCCGACCATACCGCTAATTAATCAGGTTTAAGGTAAGTTGAGGTTAAAAGGTATTTGGCTGAATTTGGGCCGTGATTAACTTGTCGCTAATCCCAAGTCCATAGCGAAAACTATAAATACAGATCCAGGGTGAGTGGTAGATAGGTTGCATTTACTGCACATTTATTACTGTTCGATAGAAAAACGCCATTGCTCTCAATTGACTTTGGCATCGGAGAATCTTTTGCCCCACCCACGGACCTAGGAGGAAATTGAGGAGCGAGTACGGAAGACCGGACATACTAAGTATGAGCAGAGGAGGACGTGGAGACATTGGACGAAGGACGCAGCCCTTCACATCCGAAACAGATAATATGAAAGGTCTATAAAATTTGACTATCATATTTTTTTGAGCATTTTGGTATCATACATTTTATGCATAACAATTCTTGTAGTTGGAATTGGAAAAGGAGAGAGAAAAAACTGAAGTTACGATACTTCCTTAATATAGTTTTCATGTCATTGATGTATATGTTTATAGTTATTGCGGTTATTGTTTATAAATTGCTCCAATCTTAGGAATAGGAGAATATTAATGGCTGCTTATGATCATGTCATAAATAAATTAAAAAAATTTAAAAACCATTATTAGAATGTTTTCAGAAAATATAATTCCAAAATTGATTGAAGTTTTCCAAAAACATAAATCTGGAAGTGTAAATGTAAATTTCGAAAAGTCAATTCTGGAAGTATAAAATTACATTACGGGAAGCTTGTTCCGGAATGGATATTTTACATTTTCGCAATGGACCTTCTAAAAGTTGCATTTACACTTCCATGTGCACCTTGCCAAACACCTCAAACCAATTAAGAAATTAACTTTCCATAACAATCCAATTTTACGATTACGGAATTTATTTGCTGGTAACATCTTCCGTAATTGTATTTCCGAATTCTGATTTTTGGTAACCAATTAATCACCGAATGAGTACAAGCCATTAGAAAAAACACACCCCATTTTCCAGGACCTAATCTTTGAGCACCTCAACAACAAAACACACCAAACAAAAATCAAGAACCTTCTCCAACAACGCAACATCAATCCTTCGTTCTAACATTTTTTTGTTATACATCTTGTTATATGTTGTCACATGATCATAATAATTTCTAATATTTCTATTCATATGATTCATCATGGCCTAGTTTTTGTTTTGGATCTCTCTCCTCCCTTCTTTTTTAGTTTTTTTTATAGACAAAAATTTATTACGGATTTAAGCAATTTTTTATTTATTTATGTAAATGGACAAGTTGTGCAACTCTCACACGAATTCAAATGAAGAAGTCGTGCAGGGGATGCTTGACTTCTCCATTGACACAATAAAAAAGGTGAAGTCGTGCACCCCACACGTTTTCAGGCACTGATAATCGATTATGAACACGTGTAATTGATTACACAGTGTTAAAGTCATATAAGAGACCATGACTTCACTAGTAATCGATTACACCACTACTGTAATCGATTATCAATGCTGAAATTAAAATAAAAGGGCCATGTAATTGATCACAATGTTGTTGTAATCGATTACCATAATTAAAAAGACTTAAAACTAAGTTAAATGGTTGAAAATGTGATATATAATTTGTGATTTAAGAGTATAATGAAGTTATAATTCATTAAGTATGATTTAAATGTTCATTATACTAAGAACACATTAACACCAGAAAACAAATTTATAAACAAAATAAAAAGTATTTTATTAATTGATAAAGTCATTACAAAAAGATAATAATAAAAATAAAAGATAGCACAATAAAATTAAAACATAAGAAGATCCTAGTGGTCCAAAATGACGACGTAGATAATTTATGTCTTCCTCGATATGTCAAACTCGAGCATCAATACTATCAAATTTGTCACCAACAAATGCTTGTAGATCACGAATCTCGTTCATTATTTTAGTAAGCTTTACAAATGAAGTATCTTTTTGAGGGGGAGATGGTTGGTAGTCATCAAGAAATGTCAGAGCATCATCTCTTTTGTGAACCCAATTTCCATCAACATTTTTAACAATGTCAAAGGAACTGATAACTTCGACACCAATTCTGAATGACCTCTTCACTTGCATAAATGATTATTAATTCAAAGGAAATTCAAAACGATGCATAAAATTGGTGATCAGTTGTGGATAGGGTAAACATGCATTGTTTCTCAAAGTCGTTTTCATCCTATGTCGGATGAGATGAGCCCAATTAATCTCCCTTGATGTCAGAATTGTCCAAATCAAAATAAGATTTTCCTTTATAGCCTGTGCAAGTTAATTGAACGAGGAACTAAAATGCGACAAATAATGTAATGCAATATTCTAGTGTCAACTTTCATGGACCTTTCCAGTATTCTACCTACAATGTTTGCATTCATGTTGTTACAAATAATTTGTCTAGCATGTAGGCCAAAATAATCATTTGTCCACTCATAAGGTATATTACCTTCAAAAGACAACCATACAGATAGTATGTTCATAAGAGAATAAAAAAGTGTGGATGTATGGTCATTCTCAGTTTTTTTACTTCACTACGAATGACTTCATCGTCAGAAATACACACATTATTATAAAAAACTCATACTAACTCAGGGTAAGTGTTTTTTATGACAAACAAAATAAACTAAACCAACATTTGTCAATATATTGAAACACTTAAAATTTTCTTCCTAAAAAGCTCTTGATCTAAGTATTTTGGTTCAATAATGTCACGATGAAAGAACTTGGAGCAATACCTTTCGTATTGAGCAGCGGTTGAAAACAACACATCGGAACTTTAATACCAATTACTGGATCTAACACTTAGCATTAAATCAAAAATTATAGTTGATAGTTAAGATGTAACTCTTTCTACTTAAGAGTGTATAACCTAAGCGTCATGATTCGATTGTGACTTAAATCACCTTACTTTTGTCATAAGCAATTAACATCAACTATATCAGGGACATGATTGTCAAAATCCAAGCCTTATCACTTAAGGTGTTATCATACTTTTTTATAGTATTCTACTTTAGAATAAAATATTTTAGAAATTACTGGCATACGTCTCTTTTTAGTCCATTTTTATCATGTTGTAAATGTTTGTTGTCACGCCTCATTTATTACTGTGTTGAGTCACCTAGCTGCTTACATCAATGCACCATGCCACGTAATTCAGTGCATTAAAAATCCACTGAAAAACGAGCCCTGCATGCACGCCACTTGTCAAAGTGGAAGTTTCTAAAGTGAATGGTGGGGTGCAGGTGTCAACCAGGGGGACGTCCGTTCGTCTGAAAGTGGGAATTTGAACAAAAGTGATTTTCTGGAAAAATCTCCCACTCTCCTGCGTGCACCTCCTCCCCTTCCAAACTTAGACTTTTCATTTTCTCCTCCATCTCTCTAGAACCTCCATCTTCTCTCTGCCATAACTTCCTTTCTTCTTCTCCGATCAAATTTCAGAGACCGTAGAAGAGATCCAGACGTCCTGAGCTTTCCATCAAACCGAACGGTTTTGGATTCTGAAACGGGTAAGTTTCACGTCCTTAACTAATCTTCATTATCATCATGCAAGCCTCATTCTGAATTGCATGTACCTTCTCTGAACCAATATTGGTTTTCTGTAATTTTAGTTTAAGAAGTTTTGGGTTGAACGTTAAGGGTAGAAGAGTGTACTGGAATCTGGTTTTCCTTCTGAAGAACGAACACACAATCCGGGTAAGGGAAGCTTATTAAGTTTAATTCATGTAATTTAATATGATGTATGAATGTACTGAGAATTACATGTTTTGTACTGTAAGAGCGTTCTGTAAATCTGTATGCAGTATGATCTGAATTGATACATGGAAATGATGAAATATTCTATGGTTTGATTAAATTGAAAATGATCTGTATGATGAGATGATGCATGAAAATGTATGGATTTGTATTATGATTTGAGTAAATTGATGTATGAAAGTCTGTACTGGAAAATGTGTATACTGTAAGTTGAGTTTGAATATCTAAGTCTATGAAAATAAACGTTCGTTATCGAAACGGTCTTTGACCGTTCGGTATTCTCAGTAAATTCCTTGAAGTAGTCGAACCCTTTCATTTGGAAAGGATTATCCTTGAGGACGAACGCCCTCTTATACATAACTTTACGTTTGAACGTTCGGCCAAACGTAGACCTCATGAGTGTGGTGTGAGAAATTGAGAAGCTTGAAAAATCTACCTGTGTACACTTAGTCAAATTGTTAAAACATAAACTTTAAGTATCTCATCTTATATAAATCCCAATTTTCTATAATTTTGAATCAGCGAATAGCCTTGACCTAAAAGCGTACGTCCTAAGTGGCGCTCGGTCTTATACCGAACGCTCGTCCCAAAGCGTAAGTATAAGTAGCGTTCGGTCTTGTACTGAACGTTCGTTCCTTCCGGTATTTTTAACGAACAGAAATAGCGTTCGTCCTAATTTTCATAGCGTTCGTCCATAAACTCAAAATCACGTTCGTCCTAACTTTCAGTAAAATTGTATATCCGTGTTCGGTCATTTACTAGCAGGCGCTTATTCCAACTAAATTGTATTTAGTACATTTAGTACTCGTATTTTATCTTCATTCAACTGAATTAAATCTGAAATCTTGTCAAGTGAATTATTCTAAGTATAATTTGAATTGTTCTAGGATCAGTTCATTTAACTGATTCAAATTTTTAATAACGTTCGTCATGAAAGAAGAGTCAGCTTTATTCCTTCAGAAAAGAAGTCCTTTCGGTCTCGTTCTTGACGTTCGTCCCTGTTTTGAAGAGGATTGAACGTTCGTCTTTTTATGCAAGTGGAACATAGAATGAAAATGTATTTAAGAGGAAGAATTAAGATGTGCGAACACTATAATAGTTGAAATTGTGATTGTGGTTTTTGAACGAGCGTTCCAGGGTGGAACGACTCTTGAATGGAAATTGAGATTTGTAAGTATGAACGTGGTAAGCTTAGATGGTGGTTCATCCTGATATTCCGTGAGTGCTCGTTCTCAAGTAGAGAGGAGTAGGTCATGCGTGGGAATGGCAGGAGGTCTAGTCCATAACTGTAACTTGGACAGAACAGACTAACCTCAGGTGGCTACTGATGAGCATTCCAGTTACCCCACCTGAGTGCACGGACGCCTTAGCTACACAGGATTCATACAGTCCGGACGGTCGGTCTAGTACCAGGAATTTGATTGAGTTAATGGATGAATTGAATGTATGTGTTGTGAATTGTTTGATGTAATTGATATGTATGAAATGTATTTTTGACTTGAATTAAATTCAATAAGCTTACCCTTGCGTTTTTCCATTGTGTTGTCCGTTTCTGTACGTCCGTCATGTCAATGCAATGATCATCCGTGTGGATGTGAGCAGAGGGAGATGCTTCTTTAGAGGAAACGCTTGAAGAAGGATTTATTGCGGAAGAGAATCTCGTAGAAGTGGAAGTGAAGGCCGAACAGTAGGACGTTCGGTTTTTAGTTAGTGTATTTAGGATACGGGCCGCTTGTGAGCGAGCGCCCTTTTGCTGGTTGTAAATTCTTGGACGTTCGGTAGTTATTTTTGTAAACCGTTCGTCCTCATTATTTTGTGAACGCTCGTTAGTTTATGTATGTAAATGTAAGGTCGTTCAGCCAAATTTGAACCTTGTCTTCTTTTATTTTAAAACTGCTTTATCATATTAATACATGTTAATATTCTATTATATAGTTGCTGACTGTATAATTTTGGGATGTTACATTTGTCAATATTTTTTTTATATTTTTATATTCTTGTATTTATCTTATTAAGGAATTTTCTCCCAAATCTTCTTTATTTTAAGACACTGTTTTCAGAATCCTATTATCCCTTTCTTGTAGAAAATTCATCCTCAAATTTTGTGGGTGTCTATCCCAAAAAGTTTCTTTGTTATGTCGAGGTCAAAAGTTCACTTAATTATCTATCCATACTAAAGTTGATATTTTAAGTATTCTTTAAAAAACTTGTTATTTGTTTTTTAAGAGGAAGAAACATAAGAAGACAAACATAATTTGTTAGCTATTTCTTTATCTAAATTATTTACCTTTGTTAACTCCTTATGGATGCTTAAAAGGTTTTTTTTCTTCTTTTTATTGTTTTTCTTTTGAAAGATCATGCCTGTGGGATTCCTTTTCTTTTTATATTTTTTTTTTTCATATTTTTTTTTTGTATTCATCTTGGAATTAAATGTAATGAAAGAGTACATATTTTCCTAATGATGAAAAGTAAACATGTTGGTGTAACCGTCTTGTTGAACCTTCTTATCATATTGGGTCTTAGAAGAAACATGTTATCTGCCCTTAGGATCGCATCACATATCATATGAGTCTATAAATAAACTTATAGGATATTGTTTATTTACATAAATGTATCAATATTCAGATATCCATTGCAACATATATATTAAGTATGAGTTATGTAGATAAACTTAGTTTTTTCTGCCATCTCTTCCCACGTTACTTCAACTAACATTCTCAATTATAATTTACAATAGTTTAGTATTAATTAGATACCTTACTTGATAAATGGTTTCTCTTTCCCTTTGAAATCTTTTTAGCACCTTACTTTTATGTTATAGTTTAGGGTTTATGTGTTGTTGTTTTCTTTATTTATTCACTTTAAATTTAGTTATTTGTTATGTATATTGGTTTTAATCTTTTTTTAATTTATTTGTTATAAACGACAAGAACATAATATGCCTCTACATACCAGTGTGAGAGTTCTACACAAAGTAAAGCCAGAAGGAGATCTACAACATTTATTCGTAGAAAGAGTCATCTTTGAGAAGTATTATCTCATTTTGATCTTGATAAGTAGTAGGATAGAATGTTATTAAGGAGCAACTGAATGTTGAGCAGTAAAAATGTTGTTCAATGAGAAAATGATGTAGGGAAATTTATTGGAAGTTCACATGATTCATTAATGTTGACAAACTATTGCGATCATATTTCTTAAATTATATTTTGAAATCTTAAAATATAAGAAAAATAAATATAAAATTTAAAACGAAACTTAATCAAGAAAAACAAATAATACATATACTTGGAGGATGAATGAAAATGAAAATGAATAAGATGAGTTGAAGGAAAAAAAAAGTAAGACTAAGGAGATGTCATGCTGGTGTTGAAAGAAAAGAGTTGAAGAAAACAAAAAACACGTTAGAAAATGAATTAGGAATGCATGGTAGTTTAATAAAGATACACTAAGCTACAATAAATATGTTTGATAAGCAATATTGCTTACCTAATTTATATAGTATATACATTAAAATTTGGAAGTAAAAGAAGAAAACTTGGGGTGCGAAAGAAAAAAAAAATCCCTATTCATGTGCTTCCCAAGTTGGATGTAAGTGTTAGAAACATTAATATATAACTATTTTATCTCATAAATATGTCCTTTTATTCTAATAGGTATAGTCGTTAAAATATATAACATATTTGCTAAATAATTTAGCATCAATTAATTATATAAATAATGAAGAAAATATTGATATTGATTGACACAAATAGTAAGAATCTTGTCTGATAATTAAATTGTTCAAATTCTGATAATATCATTTTGGAAATGGAATATATTATGTTGGTCCGTATTAAGTATTGTTTTTCATATAAATAATTAGAACAGGTTAAAAACATATAGTATTTGATAAATATATTATTTTTATTACATATAACATAATTAATATTATAATTATATATCGTATTAACTGCAATATTTATTAAATACTTTAATTAATAATAAATACGATAGACTTTTCTTAACATTAAATATTTTAACTCTAAATTGAAATCTCTATTAACTATATTATATTTAATAAAGATAATATATTTAATTGTATTCATGTTTTGCAAAAAAATAAAATAAGTTTATAAATATACCTTTAAAATAACAAATTTTAACATTGATATAATGGATTTGTATTCACTGTACATAATGATTTATCTAAGTGTTCAAATAATATACTAAGTTTTAAACTAATTAATATTAAGAATATTTATATAAATCTAGTTGGATATAATAGTAACCTAGTTAGATATTTTCACTCATTTTATCTCGTGTATGAAATAAGTGACGTGCATATGTGTAATTAATTTTATTTTATAAGTGATTAAAAAATAAATGAATGTTAATAAATACAATAATCAATACATGATTAATTGTGTAATCAAGTCATTAAAATATATGTAACTCAAAGATGGAGTAAATAATTATTATATTAAAAAATTTTACCGTTGACCATTTTGATGATATAATAAATATAATGAAATTTTAAAGCATTAATTTTACAATAGAAAATTATCATGTATTACTAAATTGTAAAGAGTTAAGCTGATAAAAACAAAATGATAAATGGAAAGTTATGTAGAAACATTTACCAACCTGTACAAACTCATAAAAAAATCTATCAACTTGTACATAAAAGTTATTTATCATTTAAAAACAATGAAAAACTACTTCAACAAGTGATGATATATATGAAATACTTTAAAATGTTTGACTTGTTGCATGAGAATCCATTTTTGAATTCTTTAAAAGGTTTAACAAATTTAAAAGTAAATTTACATCTTGTTTAGATATATGACAATAAATTACTTATTTTAAATGAAATAAAGAAACACAAATAAAAAATTTAATTATAAAAAAATAAAACTAAAAGTTAACAAACCTACCATACAAACATTTGAATTTTTTATGGAATGATTCTAAAAAAATTATAAAACTAAACCCTAAGAAATCGTATGCAGACACAGTTCTTCTTTCCTCATTCCCTTCCTAAACAAAAAAAAAACATGTCTTCTTCCTCCAATGAACTCATCCTCACTAGCTCCCCTGACGGGCCAATCATGGTCTACGAGACTGTTAGCCGCACCGCCGTGACACGGTTCTCCAGCAGCCGATCTCCGTGTCGCGGCCTGACCATGGTGGGCCGGAGATTGTTGGCAGCCTCACACGTATCATCAGACACGGGTGCAGGCTCCATCAACATCTACAATTGGCACGGTTCTTCTGTGTTTCGTAACTTCCCCGTGCCAGAACCCATTGCCCCTCTCATTGCAACACCCGATGGAGCATTTCTCTTCGGTGGTGGCATCTCAGGGAGTGTTATATCTCTTTCAGGTTCTTCTGGGGATGTCATCAGATCAACTGTTGTTCACTCAAGTCCAGTTTCCAGTCTTCATCTGAGCGACGATGGGTCACTTGTTATCTCAGGCAGTGAAGATGGAACAGTTGTTGTTGTCCCTAGCTTCAAGATCGTTGCAGAGGGTTCCTTGGAGGAGAATGTGGAAGACTTGATCTTGCACAAATGGAAGGCGCATTCTGATTCCGTGACTGCTTTCAAGTCTGTGATGGGTACTTTGGTTTCTTGCTCATTAGACCGAACATGCAAGTTTTGGAATCTGGAAAACTGTGGGGTCCTTATGCAGACTGTGACATTACCTTGTTCCGTTTCTGGGGTTGCCGTAGATTCATCGGGGTCAACGTTTTACGCTGGTGGTGCAGATGGGTTTGTTTATAAGGTTGAAAATAGAAAAGTAGTGGGTGATAAGGGTTGTAAGGTGAGAAAATGGGGTCAAAAGCATAGTGGGGGGATTGTGTCATTGGGTTTGGTGAAGGAAGAGAGGAATGTGGTGTCTGCTGCAGAAGATGGGAGTGTGTGGATGTGGGATGTTGAGAAAGGAGAAGTTGTGATGGTTTTTGGGGATGAATTGATAACCATTAGTGACATGATTGTGATAAAGGGAAATGGTGGTGGGTTTGGAGTTGGAAAGGGAAATGATGTTGCAGTTGGTGAAGAGAATGGGTCCTTCACTTCTTCTAGGTTATGTGATGAAGAGATTCTTAGGACAATGAATCAAATGACAGCCCTTGAAGAGGTCAAGGATGTTGTATTACAAGACAGGAAAAAGGCCATTGAAATGTTGGAATCTGTGATTGAAATGTATGAGAGACTTTTGAAGCTTATCCTTAAGGAAGCTACAAAAGCCATTGAAGAAGAAAAAGAAGAAATGGATGAAGAAGACAAAGATGATAAACATGAAGAAGAACACGAGAAAGATGATAAGAAGGAAGGGAACTAGTACTTTTGGTCGTCAATGTACCGAAGAAAATGATAATTATTTGTAGCATTATTTGGTGTTTGGGAATGATAATGAATTTTAATCTTCTTATTTTATCTACATATTGAATTTTTCGAGCACACAAATAAATTTCAGATATTTGGAAGAGAATTTTATGAAAATATATACTAATAATTTTTGAATAGAAAATCATTTAATTTTATTTTTAACTAGTAGTGAAATAGAGTTTTAACTTTTATATCTTACAAGTTCCTTATTATAAGAAAGTTTATCGAAATTGTAAAGCTACAATAAATTTAAAATTGACAAGTTTTTTTTTCTTTTCTTAAGTATTTTCAAGTTTATTGAGTTAGCTACTTATTTTATTTATGAAAAATGATAAATTATATATATATATATATATATATATATATATATATATATATATAGAAATTGAAAATAACATGAAATTAATTTAGCTAACTAAATTATTCAAGAAGCACCATTCTAATTACTTTTATATAGACAAAGAGAAGAATTTTTTTAAAATTTAATAAAATTATATAACATCAACATGTTTATAGAACTGCCATGTGTATTCAACTAAATGATATATATATATATATATATATATATATATATATATATATATATATATATATATATATATATATATATATAAACTAAAATGTTTATTTTAAATATTTCATTTAATAATTAAAAAATATTTAATAAATTATATTTTTTAACATTACTATAAATACTAAATAGAATAATAAACTATTTTATATAATAAATATAATCATTTAACTCCAATAAGTGGATTTTAAATATTATATAGCAAATATAATAAGTACGATATATTAGTTAAATACTTTATGATCAATTAATTACATAAATAATGAATAGAAATATCAAGATTAGTTGGCATAAGTAATACCGGACTTGTGTCTCTTAATTAAATCGTTCAGAAGTGATAACATTTTGAATATGGAATATATTATGTTGGTCGGTGTTAATTAGTTCAATGTGTAATAAATAATTCTAGCAGGTTAAAAAAAATCATGAACAAATATTTGATGCACCTTATTTTTTTAAACATAACATAATTATTTATACAGTAATAACTGAAATATTAATTAAATACTATAGTTAAGTAATAAATATAATTGATCTTTTCTTAACATTCAATAAATTTATTAAATAATATAACTCTATTGAAAATTTTACTAATTATATTATATTTAATACATATAATGTATTTAACTTTCATAATTATCAAAATAAAAAAAATGTTATAAAATTTGACTTCAAATTATATATATATATATATATATATATATATATATATATATATATATGGGATTTTCGGTATGCCTGTTCTTCAGTTGGTACATTTTAGCAATGTGTACCAGGTTTTAGTAGACAAAAATATCCTCATATATCATGGATTCTAAGTTTTAAGGTTAAGGATATTTTAATAATTTTCATTCTCAAAACTAAAAAAGAAACCCCAAACCCTTACTCACCTCTCTCATTCCTCTCAACCCTTTCTCTTTCATCTTTCTCACTCCAATCTTTTCTCTGTCATCCCTACTGTAGCCCCAATTGAAAATATCAGAAACACTTGTCGTTAAACAATCTTACAAGAAAATGATTTTATAATGAGTTTTCATCTTATAATTTTTGTCTTATCTAATTTTATCCAATTTTCACAGGCATAAAGGAATTGGTAATTGACCTGGAAAAAATCAGAAATACCCGTGGTTAAACAATTTCTTACAAAAAATGATTTTATAATGAGTTTTTATTTTATAATTTTTGTCTTATCTAATTTTCACAAGCATAATGACATCAAAGGAATTGGTAATTGGCCTGGAAAAAATCAGAAACACTCATTGTTAAACAATTTCTTACAAAAAATGACTTTATAATGAGTTTTCATTTTATAATTTTTGTCGTATATAATTTTATCTAATTTTCACAAACATAATGACATCCGAAAAAATTGGTAATTGGCCTGGAGGGTTTTTCTTAGAGATGATGATTCAACATATGCAGATGATGAAATTAGAGAGGTTAGTGAAGATGGTGAAATTTAAGAGATCTTGAATGAACCTTTGCCTGAAGGTGAATATGTCAATGACTCAACTCTTTACAAAGGCAAATTGTTTAAAGACAAGTGTTTCTGATTTTTTCAATTGGGGCTACAGTAGGGATGACAGAGAAAAGGTTGGAGTAAGAGAGATGAAAGAGAAAGGATTGAGAGGAATGAGAGAGGTGAGTAAGGGTTTGGGGGGTTTCCCTTTTTTTTTTAAATTTTGAGAATGAAAATTATTAAAATACCCTTAACCTTAAAACTTAGAATCCATATATATAAGGGTATTTTTGTCTACTAAAATCCGATACACATTGCTAAAATGTACCAACTGAAAAACAGGCGTACGCGCATTAGCAAACCCCTATATATATATATATATATATATATATATATATATATATATATATATATATATATATATATATATATATATATATATATATATATATATATATATATATATATATATATATATATATATATATATATATATATATATATATATATATATATATATATATATATATATATATATATGGTTTAAACGCTCGATCGTCATCGTATTTGTTGGAAAATTTCAAGTGGGTCCTCTAGTTTCTAATTGTCTCAATTTGGTCCAAATTTTTGAAAAATTGAGTCAATTAAGCTCTCTCCGTTAAGTTTTCATAGACGACGTCAACAGATGCTGACGTGGTGCACGCTGATGTTAAAGTGTTTTACTATGTGGGTTTTATTTTCAAAATTAAGAATTTTTGACGTGACAAAATTTATTCCTAATCGAACTAAGGAATTTGTTCCTAATCGAACCTTATAGAGGCTCATCCAGATTTGGTCAGACTCCCTCCATCACCCACTCCACTTCGCTCACTCTCTCATGGACCTTGTCGCCGGTCGTCGGCCGCCGGTCACGGAGCTTCGCTGACGCCAATCATTAGTAGAGCATACCATTGCTTGGCTAATTAAAAAGATAAAAATTATAAAGAAAATTCAAGACTACATCGACCCTCAACCTACCTTGTGAAATGGAAGAAATGAGGAATGTAATTAAACCAATTTAATCTTAATTGAATCCAGAAAACCTAAATTGAACTCCAAATATTGCTTTCCCCTCTTTAATTCGAAAACCCAATCTGGGTAGTCCCTCTTCCTCTTCTAAATACGTTAGGGGTTTTGTCTCAATCTATCATGTGAACTCTGAACAAAGGTTCAGACTTGTGCTCCCAATTCTCGAAAAATAAAACCTAGCTTGAGGGCTCTTTGGTCTCATGCAAGAGGACTTCTAGGGGAGCACCTATCTTCTTCCCCGTATCTCTTTTGGTTTCACGGACAACCCCAACTCTGGGAAAGATTCTTCCTTCGCGTAAGTAACAGTGGAGTTCTCTTCTTCCCCAATCATATTGGCCTTGCTTCGTTTCGCAATAGAAGGCACTGTTTTCCCTTTCTCTTTCTTGGGTTCTGGTGCGGTGGTCGCAGGGAGGAGGGACTCGAGTCCGATGAACAAGGCGCGGTGTTTCCTTCGTGGAGGTGTATGCTGTAGTGGCAGCTCTCAGAACAACTTGCGATGGTGGATGCGGGTTGAGTGTATACAGTGTTGCAATAGCAGCGAAGGCGCGACGAAGGTTCCTTCTCTCTGTTTTGATTCGCGATGCAGGCTTCATTTCTCCTCCTCCTCTTCTGGTTGCGATTGGGTTATTAGGGGTTTCTATTTTGATATCTGATTCTTGTGATTTGGAAGATAGGGTTTTGTTTCACTAACCCAAAGAAAAAAGCAATACCCGATGCAACAAAAATCGTCGGTGAGTCCTGTCTCAACCTGCTCCAGCAGAACTTTTCCCTCTTATGCGCCATCATACCATTCTCCTAACTCAAAGCAAAACAAAATCCCTAAATTTTAATATAAACCAATTAAATTTTGTCGTGTCATAATCTCTTAATTTGAATAAAAATTCCACGTAACCAAACAATACACATCAACATATTAAGTGTGCATCACGTCAGCATATGTTAACGTTGTCTGTGAAAACATAACGGACATGGCTTAATGGGCTCAATTTTTCAAAAATTTGGACCCAATTGAGACAGTTGAAAACTAGAGGACCCACTTGAGATTCCCCAACAAGTACGAGGACGATTTGAGAGTTTAAACCTATATATATATATATATATATATATATGAGATATCATTTATTTGTGTGTCATATTTTTAACTTAATAATTTTAAATTTTAATACATAAAAAAATTATTTAACGAAATAACCAATTGAATAATTTTTTATTTCAAAATATATAAATAAAACTTATGTTTAAAATTAATCGTCACTTAACTTCTTTAATACTATTTTTACATAATTATATATATTTTTTAAAAAACTTTTATCTTTGTATTTTTTATTTAATTACTTATTAAATAAATAATAAAACTAAAAATTGAAAAAGCGAATAAAATGGAAAAATATTTTTGCTATTATATAAATAAATAATTAAATAATGAATTATTGGAGAAAAAAATAGTTCATAAACATCCCTTTAAATAATAAATTTGTACACATTGTAATTCATTTATATTTACAAACATACATGATTTATCTCATATACATCAGTTAATTTTCTAAGAAACGTTTTAGTTCACTTAGAAAATAAAGTATTAGAGTAGATAAGTGTTTTAAAATAATGAGACCGAATATTTTAGTTTAAATTAATTCAATAATATAAATATAATTTCTTAAACTTGTCTCATTATCTAAAATATTCAATATCTCTCTAAAACTCCTTCTCCAAGTTTTATCTCCCTTCTTTATACAAATTTTAACTCCTCGATCATTTGTTTGACAATCAAGAAGTGCCTAAAAAATCACAACAAAGTAATATTCATTCCTATATGATCAGTTTCTAGTATAGAGCAAGTAAGTTTTGGCTCTCTTTTTTTCGCTCTTAGTTAGAGGTCATGTCTAAGAATCTTTTGATCACATGTGAAATCTATCTCTTTTTCCTAGCTCCTGTTGACCAGAGGTTCTCAAAACTCTCTTTGATCACTTTTTGTTAATTTGTAGACGTTCCTATAGTTCCTTGCGTTTGAAGCAACTATGGTGTGTTCTTAGAGTTGTGATAGTTCTCCTTAAGGTAACTAGTGACCTTTCTTGATGTTATTTCAATTGATGGTTTTAGTTAGGTTATGTTAAATTTGGTTAAAAGCTAGAAGTTTATCTGCCTTTGTATGAATTATAATTTGAATACTTTAAAATAGTTAATTGATGCTTGGTGTTGTGATGGATGTTCTAGAATGTGATGAATCTATTTGGATGTGTTATTGATGTTGAATTTTTATGTTTGTGAAGTTAGTGATGTTAATTGAATTGGAATTATTGGGAAGGAAAAGTTAGGTTAAGTTGTATGTTATTTTGGTCTAAAATGGGAGGTTTTAATAAGTGAGTTTGAGAAATAAATATCTAAACAGAGATATGGTAATTTAGGTTCTATTGTATGATTATTTGAGACTTATTGAGTTGAGAATTGGTAAATTTATGATCTAGAACAAAAAAATATACAATTGGTTATGTTTTTAAATGGTTTTAAGTATGTTTTGGAAGTTTGGAGTAGTGAAATTTAGAAACAGTACGTCTAAAGCATATTTGAGGGTTCGAGGTTTGTGGTTGAGTCATTTTGGACTTATTAAGACCCCTAAGTGGTTTAGTTATGAGCTAAAACTTGTAGAATTTAATTATGGTCTCTAAAGTTGGGTTTTAGTTAATTTGAGTTGGAATCTTGTTGTAAAATAAGTTTAAAAACTAGTTTAGGTTGGTTCATATACATTTGGTTAGGCCCATTCTAGTTTAGAATCCCATATAGAAGTTTTAGAAGTTGATGAAAGTGCATAGGGTAGGTCGTGATGGGTTGAGGAGTGCAAATTCTAAAAAATTGATGTTGTAGAATTTTGTAGTCTCGTTGAGTGAGTCTAGCCGCTGAACGAGTAGAATTATTTCTAGCTGAGTGAGTGTAGCCGTTGAAAGAGCAAAATCAATTGTTTTTGTATTCGTAGAGCGAGATAAGGGGTTGAGCGAATTAGTTTGAAGAAGAAGTTTGTGTTACCAATGAGGAGCATTGGTATTTTGAAGATACAAGATTTTGATGATGCTGCAAGTGATAAAACTCGAAGAATCAAGTCATAATTGTTTTAAAAGCACTGTAGTAGTTTACAAATGTATTAAGAAAAATTTTAAGCATGTGTAACTTAGAAATTTCGTATATCTAAAGAAGTTACGTTATAATCGATTATGAGATAGAATAATCGATTATCTTGAGCAGTCTTGAAAAACCAGTTTTGCTCTGGAATAATCGATTATTACTTCAAATAATCGATTATCACTGGTCCTGATGAGAACTGCACAAGTCCCTAGAATAATTGATTGTTCCTCAGAATAATCGATTATCACTTTTTGAAAATACCTATAATGGACTTAAATAATCGATTATCACTAACAATAATCGATTATCACTAGCAGTTGTAATATGATTTTTCAAACTCAGACCAGTTGTCTATATATAGTTGTTTCAAAACCCTTAGAGGGTTAACTCTGAGCTTTTTGAGAATACAGTGTGATTTGAGGAAGTTCCAAAACGCTAGTTCATTGCATTGCCTGGTCTAGTGAATAGGAGAAGCTCTCGCTTTGTGGGTCAAAGGTCGGAGCGGTTCTCTTCGAGTTGGCAACGCTGTTGTTCTTCTAGTTCATTAGTCGAAGGAAGACTGTTTCTGCACTGTTCCGGTTCGTTGGTCGAAGGAAGCACCCTTCCGGTTCGTTCGTCGAAGGAAGGTTTTATCTTTCTGTTTCATTCACTCTATTGTAAATATGTGAAACTGATTTTAGTGAAAACGTTAATCACTTTTTATAGTGATTAACAATTGGACGTAGAATCTTTTGATTCGAACCAGGATAAAAATTCAGTGTTGAATTTTTCTACTCCTTACACTCTTTACATTTTTCGCACATCAATTGTTTGATAAATTTTCTCTAAGAAAACTAATTTTATAAAAACGGACCATCTTAACTTAAGTTGTGACCGAACACGCTTTCCGCTTATTTTATTCCACTACGCGACTCTACGATACCAGTTGTCCTTATACGGACAATTGGTATCAGAGCTTGCTTTGATATTCTTTCAAACTTTTGCGAAAATGGCCGGTGGTGCTTCCATCAACAGACCACCACTTTTTACTGGTGATAACTATGCATTCTGGAAAGTGGGAATGGAAATATTTATGGGGTCTGTTGACAGAGGCATTTGGGAAGTTGTACTAAATGGTCCTTATATTCCAAAAAACATTGTTGATGGTGTAGAAGTAGAAAAACCATACTTTAACTAGACTGCTGAGGAAAATAGAAGAGCCCGATTTGATATTAAGGCTCCTAATATTATTTCATCTGTTGTTGTACTTGATGAATTCTATAGAATTTCAGTTTGTAAGACAACACAGGAAATGTGGGAGGTCCTCATAGTCACACATGAGGGTACAAATGATGTGAAACGTGCAAGAAAGAACATGCTCATCCAGGAGTATGAGATGTTCAGAATGCAGCCTGGAGAAACAATTTCAGATGTTCAAAAGCGCTTCACTCACATAGTGAACCACTTGACAGGGTTGGGTAAGACTTTTGACACTGATGAATTGAATGTAAAAACATTGAAATCATTGGACAGGTCTTGGCAACCAAAGGTGACTGCCATCTCGGAGTCTCAAAACCTCACTCAGATGTCAATGGCGATTCTCTTTGGAAAGCTTCGTGAGCACGAGCTTGAGTTGAAAAGACTAACTGCAGAAGATGATCAAGGCAAAAGAAAGACGCTTGCCTTCAAATATGAAATTTCTAAGGGAAAAAGTTCAAGAAAAATTGAAGATGATGATTCTGATGATGAAGAGAACATGAGCCTCATGATAAAGAAGTTTGCAAAATTCATGAGAGCAAAAGGAAAAGATAAATACCATGGAGAAAGAAAGAAAATCAAGGTTCTCCATCAAGTGTCAAGTGCTATGGATGTGGAGAAAGAGGACGTGTAAAGACTGACTGTCCTAATAATAAGAAGAGTGAAGAAAAGAAGGAAAGAAAGTTCCCAAAGAAGAAGAAAGCTTACATAGCTTGGGAGGAAAACGCTTCTAGCTCTTTAAGCTCAAGTGACTCAGATGAAGAAGCAAATCTCTGCTTAATGGCTGACTCAGAAGACATTGGAAGTCAAGTAAGTGATTCTAGTTTTGAATCAAATGAGTTAGATTTACAAAAAGCAGTCCTTGAATTATTGAATGAATCTAACAAACTTGATGCTGAACATAAAAAGCTAAAGAAAGAGCATAATGAACTGAAACTGAAGTATGAAAAAGTGCTAGATGAAGAAGTCGTTTTAAGAAACAAAGTTAGTAATCTAGAAACAAAATTATCTTAATGTAATGGAATTGTACCACCTGTTGAATGTTTATCTTGTAAGAGTCACATGTTTGATATTGACACTCTTGAGAACTTACTTGCAAAGGCAACCAGGCCTAATTCATATGCTAACTTTAATAAAAGCAATGTTAGAAATAGAAACATGCATCAAAACAAGAAGTCTAAAGTTAAGAGAACTCGTAGAGTTTGGGTTGAAAAAGGGACTTTTGTGAAAAATAAGGTGCATGAGGTTTGTTGTTTTTACTGCATGAAACATGGACATACATCAAACAAATGCAACATTAAACTTTTTGGTGTTCCAAATGGCAAATATGCATGGGTTAAAGTTGTGAAATAATGTATGCTTGCATGAACTAACCCCAAGGACCCATAATGAGATTGTGGACCTAAATTCTTGCTCAATTTATTTTGTAGGAACCTACTAAGTCAAAGAAGTCATTGTGGTATCTTGACAGTGGTTGTTCAAGACACATGACCGGTGACAAGAAAAGGTTCATCTCATTTGAGAAAAAGAAACAAGGATTTGTAACATATGGGGATAACAACAAAGGTAGAATCATTGGAACCAGAGACATTGGAGGAGGAAACACCTTGACAATAAAAGATGTTCTATATGTTGAAGGTCTCAAACACAATCTCCTAAGCATAAGCCAATTATGTGATAAAGGTCTCAAGTAACTTTTGAAAGCGGTAAATGCATTGTATACTTTAAGAATTCGTCTGATATTGCTTTGCAAGGTGTTAGGCATAATAACATTTATTTGATTGATATTGAAAGTGCATATAGTCATAATATAACATGTTTAGTTGCTAAAGAGGAAAATCCTTGGCTATGGCATAAAAGAGCTGCACACATATATATGCAACATTTGAACAAATTGATCTCAAAAGATCTTGTTATTGGTTTGCCTAAATTGAAATTTGAAAAAGATAAATTATGTCCTGCTTGTCAAAAGGGATCTAAAAAAATGGGATTCCTACTTTGCTAATTGTTAGAACAAGCTAAAATTTTTACAGTTGGTCCTAGACATACAAATCTTCATTATGACCTTTGAAATCTTTAATTAGAGACATCTGGTTAGAGAAATGATTTTTTTTCGTTTTGATATAATTAATGAAAATATTGCAATTAAGTGTTATGGTAATGCAAAAGAAAATAAATGATGAATTATTAACATGTAAATTGAAAGAAATAATAGGTTATTTATGTTATGAGATGAGTGTAGATTTAAGTAAAATACATATGTATGACATGGTGTGATAATTTAATATTATATGAGAATGTGACAAATGAATCATATGTGATATCTTATTCTTTGGCTAATTTTATTTTGATTGTGTTTACCAATTTTGTAATGGTTACTTTGAATTGTGATGAATATGAATGGAATGATATTTGAGAAACTATTATGTAATTTGGAGTGATTAGGGTTTTAAAAGAATGTAAACATGCTTTTATGATGATGAAATTGTTGTGATTTGATATGTTTGGATATGGTAGAATGAGAAGGTAGTAATCTCCAAGGGGAAATACTACTATGTTTGGTTGATGTGTGGAGTGTATTGATGTTAGAGTTCCATAGTAAGACTATCATGACTTACTAAGTATTGGATTCAAATAGAGGAAGATACTTAGGGTGAGAGTTGAAGGAGGACCTCATTTGTAGATTTGGCATTAAGGGTTAAATCTACAAATGGGTGATTTACCCTGTTATACTTTTGGTATGAGATGTGGCCATGGGATGGTGAGGACCCTTGAAAGGGAAGGGTGAGTATACTCGATGCAGAGTCTTAGATTCTAATCAATACACTAAGTTCTCTAGAGGTCATGTCTAAACCTGTCAATTTGGCCCTATATCATATGGTTTGGTCCTATCATATGGTTTGGCCTCACATGGATTGGGACGGAAAAAATTCACAAGACCAAAAATCCTGTCATTGGAAAAGTCCACGAGGCAAAAATATCCATAAAAGCCTTGTGGGTTACGATGAGTCCATGGTTCTTTTCTTTAAAACAAATATTCATATTGAATACAAGAAAAATGCAATTAACTCCTAATTTGTTGCAAATTTAAGTATTTTTTGTCAAAGAACTATATAAAAACATTTTAATAAGACTAATATAGACTTCGTAAATAATTTCTTCTTATTATTATTTTAGTGGTGAAGCAAATTCTTAAAAGTTATTTTTTCTCCTAGATTTACTAAAAATTTAAACGTATTATATATTGATATCTAAAGTATTATTTAAAATATTTATGTTATGTGATATTATATATTATTACATTATTAGCCAGATTATGAACGTTATTTTTCTCAAAACACATCACAATAAATAAGAAAATAAAAATATACCATAAAAAATAACGCAAAAAAATATCTTTAGTTATTAATTAATGATTGAACATGAGGAAAAAGAATCTTGTAAAATATACACTATGATGAATTTAGAAATATTAAGATAAGAGTACAAATCTCAAATATAGAAACTAATATCATTTCTTATCGTTTCCTTTTTCCTTTCACCTTTTTTAATAATATCAAATTTCGTTATCATATTTGTTTTTCTTTTTAACATGTTTATCTTTAAAAATTAAATTGAAAAAATCTAAGTGTTTAATAAGTTTTGAACTCTATCTTCACAAAAATTGATTCTAATGTATAATGTATATGTAGGGTTTTATAACACATATTACATTATTGCAAATTAATAAATAAATCATAGTCTTAGGTTATAGGATTAATAGTCTTTTTTGTCTCCAAATTTGTTTATTTTTCTCAATTAGGTTCCTTCTTTTAAAAGTGTGTCAAATTAGTCTTCATATAGGTTGTGTTCACTTCAGTGGATAAGATTGTTCAAGAGCAAATGCGATGATTGATTTACGAGTGAATTCGTGTTCGTTTCAGTGGATACAAGGCGATGGAATTGGACGGATTTGCGAGATATGCACATTTTCATCAACCCGCTAATACGCTCGTATTTGCGGTGATGTTGATTGAAATCTCAACTTTGCCCTTCATTATTTGTAAAATATCACGTAAAAATGCAAGCGTAAAATACCATGTAAAAATGCAAGTATAATTCGATTTCAGAGGGTGAAGATGATGACCAAGAATGGAGGTTTGGTCTATAGTGATTCAAGGTTGATGGCTACTGTCGTATTAAAGATGAAGAGTTGTTGATGAAGGAGTTGAAGAAAAGTTGTATTTGGTTCTGATGGTGTTGTATTCGGTTCCCATTTTTGAGTATTGGGTTCCAATAGAAAGAACAAATACAACTTATATGTGTATTCAATTCCCATTTTTGAGTATTGGGTTCCAATAGAAAGAACAAATACAACTTATATGTGTATTCAATTCCCATTTTTGAGTATTGGGTTCCAATAGAAAGAACAAATACAACTTATATGTGTATTTAGTTCCCGCAAACTTTATTCGGTTCCTTCCACCCCTTATTCGATTCCACTACACCCTTTATTCGATTCCCATGGTGATTTATCCAATTCCATGAGCGTGCATACCTCTCCATGCTTTCCCCACGTGTTGATGTTTATCCATGCATCAGCCCCAACTTTTCTTCATCTCCTTATTTCTATTATTCATAAACAACTTTTTACTTTATTTCTCTTTTACTTTGTATATTTTCTGCTTGTATATTTTACTTCTAATAATAAAAATAATAATAATAATAATAATAATAATAATAATAATAATAATAATAATAACAATAATAACACTAGTACAAAAATCGCGTATAACGTCGAATATTTTGGGCTTTTAACGGCGAATTTGCGAACGACGTCATATCAGGAGACGTTAATTTTACGTCAAATTAAACAAATTCGACGTTAAATTAACGTCGAATTTAAAAAATTCGACGTTAAATTAACCTCGAGTTTTGTTAATATACGACGTTAACTTAACGTCGAATTTTGTCAATATTCGACGTTAATCAATTTTTTTTTTGTTTTTTTTAATTAATTGTGATCTTTTTTACAACTCCACGAGACCTGAAAAGCAAAAAAACAACAAATTTCAGTTTTTGGTATTTTATAAAGCATGAACTATGAACGTGTAGTATCAACAGCAAATAATAATAACCAACAACAAACAAGTTCAATCAAACAACAACAACAAACAAGTTCAACTAAACAACAAATAAGTTCTTCAAAACGAAAACGAAAATGAAAACTAACCTTCAAAAGGTAGGTTCGTCGGAATAAGGTTTCGTCACAGTGAGAGAGAAAGCAGAATGTGTCTACGAAGGACAAGAGCACGAAATAATCAGTTAAAACAAAAAAAAATCATAAATAAAGTAATTAATTAACATACATATATCAAATGAAAGAAAGATTACATGTTATGCTCGTCAAACTTCGTTTGAGAAAAGTTTGAGAACAAAAGAGGGTATCGCGCGCTAAAATAAAGTGAATGAATTTTCAATCTCCCGCTCAAATTTTTATTGAATTCACTAACCTTTTGACGTCGAATTTAAAAGTCATTCGACGATTTATATCTTTCACATCGAATTACAATTCTAAACGACTTTTAATAAATGCATTTTTACCGCTCATTTTTAACGTTGATTATTCCGTGGTTGGACGTTGAACGCGTGACGTTATAGGCTGTTTTTGTACAAGTGTAATAATATAATTATAATAATAATAATAATTAACATTATTTTTTTATTCTTTATAAACATTTTTGTAATTAAATATAACATTAACAATTATCATTTTATATTATTTTAATAATTAGGGACATTTTAGTAATCTTTAATTTCTAACAATTAAACAATTTTTTTTATATGTCACATCAATCAAATCTACACTAATTCTCACAAACTTTACTTTCAAATCTACCTTCACTTACCTCCAAATCTACTTAAATAAACAACAAAATCTCCTCAAATACATCCACTCATTCTCTCCCAAATCATTTCCTCCAAATGAACACATCATTAATAAATTTTGCGTCAATGTCATTTCTCTTCTATTAAATACGTACAATCAACGTTAACTTTTTTTTTTTTTTCTTCCTTTACTCTTCTGCATGCAACGAGACCTTTCTGTTCTGCAATTGGCCCTCACTTTTTTAAAAGCTATTAAGTCAAACATTAAATATTAAATATAACCGCAGGTCCCAATGAAACTTAACTACCCACTTTTTCTTTAAATTCCAATCCACCCTACACGAAGCCTTAATCTCCATGATGTTGTACGTGAAAATAACATTGCACCCATTCTACAATTCACTTCTCCCTCTCCAATATATACTCGCGGAATCCACAAGGATTGAACTACCCAATCCTTGGAATTTCACATACTTACCGAAAAGATAAAGTCTATTCTTCTTTAAATAAGATGAAAACCTAATATAATATTATATATATATATATATATACACACGTAACTTCTACCAAAATCACTAATATAATATTATATATAAATATATGTGATTTCTACTAAAACTATTCCAAAAGTTTTTTCTTTAGTTCAATCATTCTTCGTTTAACTACCAGAAGCTAAGACTCACCGCCTACTTCTCTTCCCACAAGCCCATACTCTCGGATGTGTCACACACCAACCTGTACTTCCCTCCTACTTCACTATCATATCATACTTTCACTCACTCCATTCTCATCCTTCATTCTTATTTATGTTTTTGTTCCTTTTAGATATAGAGCGACCCTCACGTCCCTATCCCTCCATAAACTCCCTTTCACCTTCACCATTTACGTAAACTGAAAAAATACACTCCCTCACGCTCTCTCTTTTCTCACCCAACCACCCCTTCACCCAAATCTATTACAATAATCCATTCTTTCCACCCTTTATTACTCACTTATTCTCAACGCACATATATATATATACCACACACCCCATGGTTAACCCTCTCAATCTCACTCCACCTACAACCCGAAAGCCAACCCCTAAAACACTCTTCCTTCTTTCTTTCATTCTCACTAACTACACTCCTTTTTTCTCTCCCTTCCTTTTCTTACGCACAACATACACAAGAGCACACAACATAGGTGCAACTATATATATATATATAACATTACCAAACTGTAAAAAAAAACACAACACGCAAAGTACCACAAAAGAAACATTGGTACATCCCAGTTATAGTGTGAATAATCACTCCCCAACCACAAAACTCATGCATGCCCCTATTATCTTTCCAGTTAATATGAAATGCATTCAATCAAACATATAATAGATTTTCTGCTTGCTCCCCTTATCTTGGTAATTCCAGAAAGTTGCAAGTGTTCCTAAGATTCCTAGAAAACTCCGATAAATCACGATGAAGTTGCTCATGGGGTTTGTTCTGATTCAGTTTATGAAGGGCATGAGGGGGTGGGTTTAGTAAACAGTTCAATGTTGGTTTATGGGCATAGGAGCGATTGAGTCCTTTGTTAGATACAGATGGCATTTGACTAAGGTTAGTGGAAATTATGATCGCCTTATGAATCATACTGCAAATATGAAGGTTATTTGGGCTTTGGGGCCTATTAAGCATCATGATACTGTTAATCATTACTATCTTCCTCATAATCACGGGGCTGTAAATTATGGTCATTTGGTTTTGAATGTCTCGGAGCATGTGAATGACTGTATTGGACCCTTGGATGCTGAAGATAAAGAAGATCAAGGCGTCATCTTTGTAGATGGCAATAATCCGCTAGTGGTATCTTCGACTCCGACAATGCATTACCCCAACCCTCCAAATCCTGCAAAGGTTCTTTACATCAACAAAAAGGAAGCTCCTATTTTGAGACTGGAAAGAGGGGTGCCAATTAAGTTTTCCATCCAAGCTGGGCATGATGTTGCACTTTATATTACTTCAGATCCGCTTGGTGGAAATGCAGCAACCAAGGAATACAACACAAGTGGTGTTTCTAAAAATAGAAATCAAACCTGACAAAATTTTAAATAGGAAGCCAACAATGAAATGTTTTGTGTCCCTGAGTGACTAGAAACAGTTTTCTGAAAGAGAGAGAAATAAGGACTACAGTGATAGATTGATGGATCAGTGGTTCCACCTATATAACCTAGCTTCCTCTTATGTTTTTTCCTTGCATATAATATATATTTTTATTTATGAATAATAATAGTAATAATAACTTTTAAAAGTGAGGAACAATATGCAGAGTCCACTGCGATGCAAAAGAGAAAAATAAGTTAATGTTGTTCGTGTGTATTTAACGGAAGACACGACGTTGACACAAAATTTTTTTTTTTAAGTGAGGATCAATTTAATATAATTTTAAAAGAAGAGACATAATTGAGAAACTTCAACAAAATTAAAGACAAAAGAATTTATTACGTCGGTTTCGGTAAAGTAGACCGAGAACATTATTTCGCTCCTTCTTTCCTCACTTTGAACTTATTGCTCCTTTCCTGGTACCGATCGGGGATTAACCTGCACAAAACACTCTGACGCTCAAGTCAGAATTACGCTATGAAAGGCTCACTTTGCTATTGAATCTGATATCTAACCTGGTCATTAATCTTGTATTTATAGGCTTCATAAAATGGCCAACCCATTAATCATTCATTAATGTTGTATATTATTGTGTTCTGTAATATGCTAATTATCCATAAATGTCGCATTCCTGCTGTTAATGTGATTATTAAATGCATTGATTGGCCATTAATGACATTTACCTCATCTGGACCCACTGTTGATCAGCCAATATCACTTTGGTTAACGACTCGATCGGCCTAGAAGGTTTGGTCAGACTCTCTGTTTTCCTCACCGATCCACTCCTGGGGAGGTAGTACAAAGCCATTGGATTATATTATATATTTTATTTAATAACATAATAATAAATATGATATAAGAATATTAAAAATTATAACATATTAAAATATTTAATAAAATATATAATTTTATATGTACAAAAATGATATTGTTTCTAAGAATTAATTAGAGTACTCTAGTTATGCCAACTTACCTTAACCTTATCTGCAACCCCATTTGAGAGGAAACTTTGGGATTTTTTTTTTGTCCACACTTAAAGGAGTATCCTAAAAGAGAGTTTTTTCTAAAATGAAATAGAATTAGGTCATGAACCATAAGTGAACTTGATATATCTAGTCTAGTATATGTATGAGAAAAAAATGTGAAAGTGCCATGAGACCTACAATTTTTTACTTTGTATTATGAATTGATGTGTGAATACAATAATATGTATAATCCTTCATTATTATGTATAATCCTTCATTATTATGTATAATCCTTCATTATTATTATGTATAATCCTTTATTATTAGTATAACTTGAATATCTCTTTGTTTTTTTATGTTTGTTATGGTTTTTGTGATTTTTCTGCTATGATCGTACCATTCACATGAGTAAAGAATGACGCAGGAGTATACGGAAACAACACTAATATATCAAGTGATATCTACTCATCAACCTTACAAGGATAGATAGGAAAAAATTATTTTGTACTAATTTTAAGATTTCCCTTTTGTATTGTGAAATGTTGTTTCTTTGCTATAAAAGTTGGGTTTGTTACCGTTTTCATAACAAAATTTCAAAGTAAATAAAACTATTAAACAAAACAGTACAGTTAGCTCATTTTATTACAACCCTTAATTATGGATTATTATTATTATCTAGTGAGTAATAAAATAAATTATAATTTGACAATTTTTAGAAGATAACTAATGATATTTTTCAAAAAATTATGATTAGTGGGAATAACATGAGAAATTGATAAAATCATATCCTTCATTTTGAAAAAAAAAATACTTAGTTTGTAAATTGTGTTTTTTTTTTTCTATTGTTTTAAGAAATTGTTAATATAACTAGAAACATTGTCCGTGTTTAATGTAAATATTTTTGGGTAAATAATTGGTTCAATACAACAAGTATTAGTATATTTTGTTTTTAGTACAATAAGAAAAAAAAATTCTTGCTTTTTAGCACAAAAACTTTTATTTCATTGTTTAAATTTAAATAATGGTTAAAGTAATTAAACAAGTGTTTGATCTTTAATAATTGTCACTTTGGAAAAAATCTTTTTTTTCTTTGTTGTTTTGTAGATTTAAAACATTTAGTGGTGGTTCTTTCAATACTAATTGCATTTAATATTGATGAACAAGTGCGGTGCCAATTAGTAAAGGTTATACATGTGTTTAATTATTTAAAAACAAAATTAATAAAACTAAGCTTTTATATTAAGATTGTAAATTTTTTATCTTATTATAATTAAAATGAAATATATCAATATTTATTAGACGCAACTATTTACCCTATTTTTTTAATATACATTTATTATTGATCACGAAGTCTAGTTAGCAAAACAAGAGTAATATCATAGTCCTCAGTTCTCTTTTTTAAAACATAAAAAACATTATTATCAAATGTTATAATTAAGAAATTATAAAAATAGAAAAAAAATGTTTTAATTGGTCTTCACTATTTATATTGAATTATTAATAGATAAAAGTTTACTGAAACAGTTTAAAAAATTAAAAATTATAAAAAATGGAACTATTGTAAGAAAGTTAGCACTTATATGTCTTATACTTAAAAAAAAATAGTTATAGGAAAAAAAATTAATGGTAGAGGAACCATTATATATTGTTATAAATGATAGATTGTACATGCTATATATATCACTCTGTACCTTCAGTTTATATACTTCAAAAATGAACTAGAACTTAATTCGAGTAGTCCTCTATAAGCTTTTAACAAATTTTCGCATGGTGTGCTCTTAGATTAGTTTACTGCTTGAAGAATGACCATCTCCAGTTTGAAGATATAGGGAGGAGTCAAGCCATGGTCCATCTTCGGATTTGTTTTCTTGCTTCATACTTTCTTGAGAGTACGCAGATGAAACATGAGTTTGGCTGTCTTGTGATAGCAACTCAAAAGCTTTAAATCTTAAATCTTGGTTGTTCTCACTGCGCTTGATTATAGGTGCTTGGATTGGAATTTTTCCTTCAAGCATTCTCACAACAGAAGACATGGTTGGTCTAAGAGTGGGAGAAGGATTGGTGCACAACAGTGCCAAGCTCAGCATTCTCATGGCTTCCTCTTGAGAGTAATTTGAACCAAGACTTGGATCCACCAATTCCAGAAGGTTTCCCTGCTCTTGGAGAACATAAGCCTATGTAGCAAATAACATAAGATTAATTGTAAAGCAAAAAAGAAAAGAACAAAGAGTAATTTATCCTTCAATTTAACAAATAATATTCAATCCAAATGGTCTCAGATTGCTTCTGGTTTTTCAACTTACCCAATCTAGAAGGTATACAAACTCTTCCTTTGGTCTGTATTTCGTGTTGCTTTTTCCACTAACAATCTCTAAAGCTACAACTCCAAAGCTATATACATCTGCTTTATCAGTCAAATAGCCCCTCATAGCATATTCTGGAGCCATGTAACCACTGTCAAGACAAGTAGTAACCAATAGTCAGTAACTTCACAAAACAATGAAACATAAGCTTGATACTAACTTGACATGCAGGAGAAAAATTGTGGACAGAAGTGCAAGCCAGTTGTTTATGTTAATAAAATTAATAATCAAATATGAACTCATTATGAACCAAGTCTTGGACTCTTGATTGATTATGCTACTAATAAAACATACTCATTATGTATGATCTTAATCATGAATTCAAGCTAATGGATGTGGTGCAGTACTACTAACATTGTTCCAGCTATGCGTGTACTGATATGAGTATTTTCTTCTTCATCAAGCTTAGCCAAACCAAAGTCAGAGATCTTGGCATTCAGTTCCCTGTCAAGTAAGACATTGGTTGCCTTAATGTCCCTGTGTACTATTTTCAACCTTGATTCTTCGTGAAGATAAGCCAATCCCCTTGCTATCCCCACACAGATCTTCATTCTTGTAGGCCAGTCTAAGTGTAGCTTCACTTCTTCTCCACCTACAGAAAATTTGGGGGGAAGGAAAGAAGATTTTGTTCATTAATATATTAATTTTGAAGTAGAAACACATACAAAAACTCACAGTATACGTGTAAGAAATTTACCAAAAAGTGCACGAGCAAGACTGTTGTTCTCCATGTATTCGTATATCAGTAGCAACTGGTTGCCTTCAATGCAACAGCCATATAGCTTCACCAGATTAGGATGTTGCAAAGCAGATATCATTCCAATTTCATTGACAAATTCTCGGTTCCCCTGCTTTGATTTGGAGGAGAGCTGCTTAACAGCAATCACATCACCGTCTGGCAGCACACCCTGTGATTCAACCATTCCATCAGTATCATGTTCCATGTACAATAGTGTTGTGGGATAAGTGCCATGCCCCAAATGTTTTGAAATCATATACTGATTATATCAGATGATTATGTTAGTTACCTTGTATACAGGCCCAAATCCTCCTTCACCTATCTTATTTGCAGGGTCAAAATTATTAGTAGCTGCTTTAATTTGTCTTAAGCTGTAGTAGCCCGTTTTCATATCTAGAAGTTCTGCAACAAGGAATTGATAAATGAAAAGAGAAGCACAGTAGGAGAAAAACCAACTGCAACAATAACGAACCTAAATCTACATTTTCCTTAAAATTTCCCACTTTTGTGGATCTTTACTATAAATTTAATGTATTAAATTAAAATATATGGATATATTATGTCCTGTAAATATTCTTTTATTAACAAAAGGCAACTTACAAGAGGTATTTATATTTTGGCTTCGAGTCTTACCTTTATCCGTTGTATCTTTCCTACAAAGAAGACCCATCTTCCAAAGGACAACCAGTATCAATATGACAAGCCCACATGATGCAGCAACAATTCCAACAATGACTCCAGCAGACAGCCCTTTCGAAGGATTCTCAAAGTCTACAACAAAGTACAAATGCTTACAGGACCGAACATGGCATGATACTTGAAAGAATAACTAATAATAAGAAAAAAAAAAACTCACTCGGTATCATCTCAATAGCAGATATCAGAGGTCCATATACACCTCTATCAGGAATGGAAGTAGTTCCTTTCCCTGCCCAGTATAAGTGGATTTCCAAGGTACCATCATCAACATCAACATCATATTCCCTAGTGATGCCCTTTCCAACTCCACCAGCCTCTTCCGCAATGTTAAAGTCTTTCAAATATCTAACACCCTGTGAAGATGCATCATCGAAATTGTCTCTACCTTTAGTTCAGCACTGCTATTTTATTCATATACCAGATAGGATAGATGACGAAAGATGTAAGAAACGAGCAAAACAAAGCAACTAAATATATTGCTTCAGCACTCACTTGAACTGAAACATCAAATATGCGCCTTCCTAAACTTCTAAAAGTTTGATCATCAGTATACATTATCTCAGCAAAATGGAGCTTCACTTTATATTGTCCGTTTCGCAAACAAAAGCCATAGTAGTTAAGCGACATAGGAGAAAGGCGAGCGTTTTGGTAATATTCTGGGCCACTAATATTCAAAGAAAATGTATTTTCTGCTACAAAATCTGCATCATTGTTTCCCATAAATACTCCTGTGCTGCTATAGGCCCAATGTTCATCATTTCTAAGATCAAAGTTTGAAATGCCATTTCGGCTGAGGTCACCTACATAGTTATTGCCTTCAAACTCCCCCTCAGCTCCTCCACAGTTTATGAACAATGACTTATCTGCAAAGACGTAGGAAAATCTCAAAAGTTACTCCAAACAGAAACATCAAAAATCTTTTTTCACAAAATTATGGTGGTGTATGGAAACATTTTAGCTTAATTTGCACTTTTAGCTCCCTTATTATCGTCATTTCTTGAATTTGGTCCCCATTATTTTGGCCAATTCAATTTGATCTTACATTATTTTAATTGTGTAATTTTGGCTCATCCAACATTTTGACATTGAATATTAACAAAAATATTAATGCTGCAGTCTGTTGTAACTTGTACTGCCAAGTTATATTTCTATTAAATATTGAATAATAAGTTAAAAGATGAATTATATTGCAATTCACAAAAAAAAAAATGGGACCAAATTCGAAAAATAACAGTACTAAGCCAAACATTTTTGTTTTGTCTCAGCAAGACTCACACTGGGGTTCTCCTGCACAAGGAAGATTCCTCTTCAAACAAAAAGTTCTACAAAATGAATACAGTTAATTTTAACAGGTATGATAGAATGGTGATAAATCAAGTAGAAATGTAAAAAGAAAAACAAAAAAACTTACGAAGCTGTAGTCACCGCTGAAGAAGAATGGCTTGAAGCCAAGTTCCTGTTCAGTAATAGTAAAAGGTTACCATTCACATAGCTGAAAGAAATACTTATATATTGCTAGACAGAGAAAACCTTACACATCCGAGAGCTGACAGCTAGATGCAGAAGACTTGGTAAAATTGTTGTAAGATAAATCTCTGAAAGTGGACATATGGTAATTTTTGTATCATTGTATCACTGATAGTATAGGGTGTAATTCAGTAAAGCTTTTAAATTATGCCATTCGAGAAACCAAGATAAAGAAATATGCTAACATGTTTTCTTTGAAGCTCAGTATCCAGTCCTGAATTTCTCCACTCAGAGAATTATTAGTCAGAAACCTGCATTAAATCAATAAATAAAAAGCAACCAATTTGTCAGGTATTAAAGTACTATCTGATTATAAGATATATGACACTTTTTTGTCTAATCTTCTGGTAAGGAAATCAAATCTTCACTTACAAGAAATCTAGCTTTTCCATATTTTGTATTGCTTCTGGGACTTGACCAGTTAACATGTTGAAGCTTAGGTCCCTGCAAGACAAATAAGATAGTTACAGCTGATATCGAATCTAAAGAACAAAATTTCTGTCCCATGTGAAAACACATACACACAGGATAACAATATTATGGATTTTATGTTCCAGAAATTACTCCTACCAAAATGATTAGTACCTATCACACCATGGTTATGCAAAAAAAATTGTTCTTAGGATAGATAACCTTTTTTTCCTCAAAGTGACGAATTAGTTCAATAGTGTTAAAAACAAACTTGAAAAGCATTACCACAACCACCCGAAAACAGGATATAAAATTAGTGACAAAGACAGCCGATAGATTTATTTCACAACAAATAATGGGAAATCATTTAACAATTTGTATGTAAGTAATACATGAACAATTTCTAATGAAAGTAATCCTTTGAAACAAATTGGCACCAGAAATAAAAAAGAGTTTAACAGCACAAAACGCTATTGTCTCTTCAAATATTTGATGTTGTGGAAATGAAACGAATAGAAAATAATAATATTGTGTTTGGATGGAGAATTTTTAGAAGGGAATTTAAAATGCACAAAAGATATAGTTTGAATAGACAATTTTAGAAGACACTGGAATTTAGAAATTTATGAGTATTGTTATTTTTTAAAATAATATAATACCAAACACAAGCTTTAACTATTCATGATGGTGCCAGAAATAAACTTGAGCTGACCATTGATGGAACTTACAAAGTAGTTAAACTTGTCATTTCACTGAAGTAATCTGGAATACGACCCGTGATTAAGCAATTTCTTAATGCCCTGAGTCACAGAAATGAACACCTTCGTTGAAAGCCCAAATGAATCTTAAAGTTCTTAACATAAGTAGTTGAAAATGTTTGAACTCACAGTCGTTCCAAGTTTTTCAACTCCTCCAGATCAGGAAAATCCATAGTTGGTCCTTTCAAATCAGTTATTCTCCTGATACAGAAATGTTCATCAATGAAAAGGGAAATGTTATTATGATCCAAATCATTGCACAATAATTTCCTGAGATAAAATGCCCCAATTCAGGAATATTCCAGAAAGAAGCTAGTACTCACAATTCAGTCAAAAGTTTCAACTGAGATATAGTGGAAGGAATTGGGCCTTCCATATTTGTTCCCTGCAAATCCCTAACAAAAACATATAGGTTAATTAGACCATTTTCTTTGCAAGAATTACTGATTGCAAAAGTTTAACAGAGATTAAATACACGCTGGAAAGAAATCTAACAAGAAACCAAAGGGTATCTATCTCATGATGCATTTATTTCTTAGTAGATTTACGTTTTGTTCTTTATAACCTTTTATATCAAGTTTGATGAGAATATCATGGGATCTTGACTACTTACCTTCTTTTAATTCAATTAACTAACATCATCTATAACTGAATTGTACTAATGGGGCAACATTTAAATCTTACACTAAGCATGATATAGAATATCAAATTTTTTTTCCTACTACCAAACAAGAAAATAGTAATGAATTGTTCTAAATGTGCACTCACAGTCTGTCAAGTTGGGTCCAGTTCCCAATGAAACTGGGTATTGGTCCGGATAAACTGCTTCCATCTATCCTACTGCAGAAAATGCAAAGAATAATTTTAAGATTTAACAGAGATATGAAAGTAAAAAACGAAAAAAGGAACAACTGTATCAGTTTGTCACTCACAAATCAGTCAGATTTCGAAGTTCGCTAAATGTTTCTGGTATGGTCCCTGTGAAATTATTTGCAGAAAGAAGCCTGCAAAATTTGTATAAACTATTAAAAAACGCTTGAGAAAAATAAAAACAAACAGTTGGTGCACAGAGAAGTGAATGATGAAAATTGATTATATACATAAAACGAAAATGGCTCGAATGAAAGAGTCTTACAGTCTCGTCAAATTGCTCAAATTTCCAAGACTAGGAGGAAGTGGTCCTTCAAGTTGGTTACATTCCAAGACCCTATAAAAACAAATGCCATTATCATCATTCAAGTATTCAACTTCCAATACCACTTTTCAATGTAAAAAATCCAAATTTTCCAGCACTTACAGTTCCTGCAGACCAGCAATATCACCAATTTCTGTGGGAATTTGACCACTTAGTCGGTTTCCCAGAAGGGACCTGAGCCACAGTAACAATTGGACATTGGTCATTGCAGTAAGAAAACATAGAAAATAATGAAAGCCAAATATGCAAAATTAAGTGAACCCTAGACATCAAAAAATGTTTATGAGTTAAGAAATTGTTATATATAAAACCATTTTTAGACTGCTTAGACTTTTAGGAGAGAGAGTCATGAATAACAATTAACACAAAATCAAGGGCATGGAAGACTAACAAATTGATCAGCGAAGAGTTGGGAGGAAAACTTTTTGGAAGCGAGCCGTTGAGATAGTTGCGGGAAAGATCACTGCACAAGGCATAGAAATTCTAACAATAATTATTGGCATTCACATAAACAAATACAACAGTTCATCTAAAATGCATTTTCATGTTAATCAACATATTGTGCTACCAGGATATAATCAAGATTGTCAGAAAGTGACAACATTCAAGACCACACATAAGAAACAAACAAAATAATATTTACAAACTTACAGCACTTTCAGATGGGTGAGATTTCCAAATTCACTGGGAAAAACTCCAGATATATTTTGACCCTTGAGAAAGCTAGCATGGCCAAACAACGGTATTAGTATCTCATAAACAAACACGTAATTAATTAAAGAAATAACATTCAATGAATTTATTTATATAAATCATTAAAAAATGTGCATATTAGGTAAAGTTTAGCCAGAATCTGCTATACTGTAAATTAAAACGCACAACTTAACTATACTATTTTATTGGCAAAGTAGCTATAAAAATACGTACATGTTATCAACATGGCAAACTGTGTTATTTTGGAAGTTGCAATCGCATGTGACATTTCTCTGAATGTCACCACCGTTTATATTCATCTTGCCATTAAACCCTTCATTCTCTGTGCAGGAACGCTCTGTAACTGTCCAGTTCAAGTTTTCTAGCTTATCAGATATTGTTTGGAGTACTTTCACTGCAACACAAACACAAGGCAATGCATTAGCCGTAACCATTTTTTCCAACAATTGAATTTTTTACACATTCCAAGAATTAGTAAAACGCTTAAAAACACAAACAGCCATTTTTTCCCCTCAACAAATTGCATAAATTAGAAATCGGTAGTTTTATTTTGATCTCACGCATGTTGATGATAGATTTTGTAATTTATTTATCTACTCTCTTTAAACCGAATTTAAAAACTTTTCGAATTTTTTTTATGAAGAAATTGCATAAAGTGATATTTTTTAAATTTCCCAGTACCATGGAAGTATAAAAAGTAAAAGCTCACTTGGAATAATTAATAAATATGTAATGGGTTTAGTATTTTAAACGACTGAAATTTTTTAGGTTTGATTTAATCTTATTTCAAAACCAATAAGGCATTTTGACGTGCTTTAAACAATAAAAGAATAAACAATTTAAAAAATTTAAAACAATATATTTTTAAAATTTAAATCATATTAATAAAATTAATTTTAAAATTTAGTAAATAAATTTATATATATATATATATATATATATATATATATATATATATATATATAAAATATCGATATTTAGTTTCGATTATACTTTTTTTTTCTAACATAATTTACTTGTAAAAAAAAATTAGTTGGTCCATCACTTCAGAGGCATTTTCAAAGCTCAATGGTCAACTACGAAAATTGTTTACTAATTGATTCAACTATGAACAATAATATGAAGTATCTTACTGATGACAAATCAAACGTTAATCTGAACATAGTTTTTAAGGAAATCTTTAACATATTTCTAAATACTATCTTGAATCAAGTCATTTTTGGTAAATTCTAGATATTGAATAAATCATATTTCAACTCTCTGACGATGAAAACTTGAATTCTTAAAGTCAAAAAGCTTCACAGAACTTTTAATTTCTCAAAACATTTAAATGTTCTTATAATTTTATAATAATTGCATGTGTTAACAATTACTTAGATGTCTGATTCAACTATTAATTTGGTCAAAAAATTGAGAGCTGTAAAGATCCAGGGCATTAAATTAAACACTTTAGATTCTAGAATTCAACAAAAAAAAAATTACTTCACCAAATACAGCAATTAACAAACTTCCTTTTTTTATTTCTTAGATTTTGAATCAGGTCAAGTCACATATGGTGGGCAATAGAATATAAGAAAAATTTAATTTTCATTCAAAGACTATGTGCATGGCTCTTTCTCATGTCAAAATCAGAATCATAAATATGCATGGTTTTGGTTTTCTTTATCTTGAATGTATGCCAAATTTTGCATACAATGCATCGAATCTTACCATGTCCATTGTTTTCAGAAACAGCATAGTCAAAAAAGTAGTTAAGATTATCCAATAGTAGTGATGCAAACGAATCAACCTTAATTCAGAAATACTATTACACAAGCCTACATGCAAAAATCTAAATTTCTAAAATTAAAAATTATTTTATATAATTTTTACTTTTTTCTATCCGTTATTCACAACAATTTTCTAAAGAAAAAATTCCCCATTTAACATCACCTTCTACCTAAATTTTTAAGAATATAGATTTCTGGTTTGTTCTTATGTATTGTTTTTCTTAAACATTTATACTTAAGTTTTGTATAAATAATAAATTACATTAAATTCTATGCTTTTTAAAACTCTAACTTCACTTATCGGTTTATTTCAAAACTTGTTTCATATTAGAACTTTTATACTGATCAATTAGAAAATGAAGTTTTATAAAAGTAAGTATAAATAATAAAAATTAAAATGATTGCTTCTTGAAACATAAAAATATGGAAAGAGACAAACTGTGTTAGACTTTACAAAATGTCAACTCTAAAAAAAGCTTATTTTTAACTTGTAATATGACCTCCATCATAGTTTTTGAAACTCCTTTATAATAAGGCCTTTAATGAGTTATATACTAACAAACTTAATATAGAGAGAATATATAAGTTATGCACAACAAGTAAAATAAGTCTATACTCTTATTTAAATTCTTACACATATTAAGTTTATTAACTATACAATAATTAACTTTCAAGTATGATGATTTCTAATTATTTGTTAACATAAAAAGTTGACACTAACAGGAGACAATTATTAAACTCTTTAATATTAAATTATATATGCAGAAAAACATTATTTATAGTTACTTAAAAAAGAGTAATCTCATGTTAGATGAAAAAGAATATATTGACTTAGAGTTTATAATGTTTTTAAAATAAGCTTTTGTAATAACTAAAATTCATTTCTAATGAACTACGTTCCTTTTTATATACAGACACTTCTCTGTTTTAGATGTTTTTTATTTTCTGTTTAGAGTTACTTTAAGGTAAAATTGTGTTATATGTATTTTAATTTTTCATAAAAATGAAAAATGTGTTAAGACATTAACAATTTTTTTATTCAACCAATTTCCAATGATGTGTAAGATGAAAAACAGCAGAAACAAATTATCGGTACCAGAACGTATGGGCTGTAACATGTAGCATGTGAAAGCAGAGCCATTATTTTTCCTCTGTTTTTGCCATTAATGATGTTGAACTATCTTCACTCGGTAGTTGTTATATTCAATAAATTCTCATTAACCTTTTTTGTCCTAAAGTGTCATATTAACATAGTGATAACAATAGTTAAGATGAAAATTTGGTTCCAAATTCAAAATTTATGACCTGCACATGTCAATGCAAAATGCTTTTCCAAAATGTCTTAAAACATTGCTTTCAAGGGTGTATATATAATTAGTAGCTTCTGAACATAATTTATTTTGAATTTATTGACTAAATCATAAGCATTGGTCTTATCTAAAACATTAAAAAATAATTCATGATCATGAAGACAAGTAGTGGTCCTCCACCCTTGTCATTTAATTTTCAAAACGTTGTCATCTCTCACATGGATGTGTCAATCAAAGGGTGTCGTCTAGCAGAGCACCAAAACCTTCCTATTGAGTGATCAAGAAAAACCCAAACTTGATATGATAACATGAAAACAAAAATTGAAATGATTATCATCAGAAGTTTGAAAAAAATTGAATTGAATTTGATGATATAAGATATAAAACCTGAGAAAAATCCATGGACAATCATCAAAAGTACCCAGATAGGAAAAACAGAGTTTTAAAAGTTCTCTAAAGAAGGAAGTTACTGAAAGAAACAGCAGCACAAGCACCTGGTGTTCAATTCTAAGTATAAAGTGAACAATGATGCAGAACACTGAATTCTCATCAGAAACCCAACTTCTTCATTCGGAAATTAAAGTGTTTTTCATAATTTCTTTGTATTTTGGTCTAATGCAAAAGTGAGAACGGTTAGAAGGGTGGTTAATCACAGGCTAATCATGAAAAGTTTCAGAAGAGTTCTTTTTGTTGTTGATATAACTGCACTACAAAGTTCAGAACAAAAGCGTGGAAGCGTACCTTCATCTTGTGGTATGAGTTGAGCATTGGATTCAAAAACTTGAACGCAATTCAAAGCCAAAAGCCCTAACAGAAGAACATGGATTAACCGCATGTTGCTGTCTGAAAGCTTCGAAATTCGTTGGGTTTGAGACAGAACCGTCCACAGGCTGAGAAAACAACAGTTGTTAGTAGGATTTGTATTTCTGGTTGTTTGTGTCTGTTTGTTTGTTTAAAATAGGCCTTGAAAATTGAGATATTTTTTTTACCAACAGCAGATAGAACATTGGCTAAAGTGAAGGAGAAGAAAAAAAGATGAAAGTAATTAAAAAGGTACAAGTAAGTAACATTATTGGTTTTAAATTTGGGTGAGATGACTTAATCCACAGTCAACACACGGCATTTGGTTGAGACATAAATTTTGATGCTACGGTTCCTGCATGTCGGGCAGAGAGGCGGCTACCCAATCTTTTCCAACTTTTTACTTTTCACTCTTCACGACACTGTCCGTACTTAGAAATTCTCATGAAGCTTTTCTGCTCTGCTTTGGAAAAAGGAAATAAAGAGAAATTAGAAAAGTGAAAAAGAATATAGGTTGATTGAATGAAAACAATCAAATAAAAAATAAAATTAAAACATAGATAACTGATAGAAGAAAATTAAAAAATAGAATGGGTTTCGGATGTGAGGGGCTATGTGGGTCTCACGTTTCCACGTCAGTCGTTTCTCGTCTTCCGTACGTCGAATCTTCTGCGTCCACTTTTCAGTTCGCCGGTGGAAGATCTGTAAAAGATTCTTCGATGTCAAAGTCAGTTGAGAGCTAAGGCGTTTTTCTCAGACAGTAATAAATGTGCAATGAATGCAACCAACCTACCACTCACCTTGGATCTGTATTTATAGTTTTTGCCGTGGGCTTGGGATTAGTGAAAAGTTAATCACGGCCCAATTTAGCCCAAATAGCTTTTAAACCCTACTTACCTTAAACCAAGGTGATTAATACGTTGGCCGGCCGTCCTCACCTGTCTTATCTTCAAGGGCGACCGATCTTGATGGGTCCGCGGCCTGGGCGGCCGGCTTCTGTTGAGTCTTGGGTACGGGTGCACGGATGTCCGCCCTGTCAGAACATTTCACCATAGTGATCACGGGTAAACGGGCGGACGCCCATTTCAGTACCCGGTCCTTCCTACCAATAAGTAGAAGGGTAATCTCCTACGTCTCATACGGTAACACGGGCGGCCGGTCCGTCTAGCAATCCCATGACGTGGATGTCCTTCCGTACGGCGGCCGGTCCCTTCTGGTACACAAGCCCCCCAAGCCCTAGTGCATGTAGTGCGCGTAGGACTTCGAATGATGCGCGGCGTGGGCTAACAATTCGTGGTTGGGCCGGATCTGGTGGGCCTTTTAGTTTGGACTTTTGGCGGGAAAACACGTGGTGCATCCACATTGGCGGAAGGGAAAAAGTCCTTGAATCTGGGGCGTTGATTGCGTTGGATCTGGACGGCCCGTATGCCTTCAACGGTGACCTAAATTTTTCTATAAATAGCGGATGGGAACGGTGTCATTTTCACCTCTCCGTTTCATACAAGATTTCAAATTCTTTTTCCCTCAGGTAATAAATGGTCGTTGCCCATACTGAGTCTTCTGGTTCTGAGTCATCGGGCGGAGTCCGGGGGGGTCGACAAGGAGCAGCGGCGATTCTCCCAGTTCGACTTCTTCTTGCTTCCTGCATGAGGCTGTTGAGTTCTCGAGGCCGGCTCCGGGGGCGTCGAGTGCGGCGGGCGATCGGATATTTCATGGGGTGCATCTCTTCTTGCTCCAGGGCGGTGTCCGGGTAGAGGGTTCTCCTTACGAGCCGGACGGTCACGGGGTAGTGGTATCTGAATGGGCTCCCTACATCCCCGGCCTGTATGCTTCCGCGTATGGCTCCCGGAAGGATTTGGAGTGGAGGGTCAACCGTACGCACATCGTCCGGGATATAGAGGACTCACGATTGATCCGGGCGGGAGTTAGCATGAGAAACGAAAGAGTTTTCTACGAGAAGAGGTCAAGCCCGGACGATTTCTTCTATATGTATGTGAATTTCTTTACCCATCTCTTCGTCCGGGTGCCCTTTACCAAGTTTCAAATGGTCGTCCTTCGGGAGGTTAACGTGGCTCCTGCACAACTGCATCCTAACTCTTGGGCGGTCGTTCAAGCATTCTTGGCTATGTGCCTGGCCGTGGGCGTCACTCCCACGATTCCTGTCTTCTTTCACTATTTCGAAGTCCGGCCGCCCCCCACTGGCGGTTAGGTGTCCTTCACCTCCGTCCGGGAAAGGGTCCTCTTCCGCCCATTTTCGGATTCGTTTAAGAACTTCAAGCACCACTATTTTAAAATAATAATCGATGCCGCCGGCCGCCATGAATTCCATGATGGCGAGGGGGAACCGTTGTTCCCTTTTTACTGGACGAGGGAGCCCCGGAGAATAAAGGCGTCCCCTGTGGGAGCGTTGAGTCCAATCGACTTAGAGGTCGTACGCACCATCAATGCCCTCCCCCGCCGGATTTCCGCCGGTCACTTGGTCGAATGCCTTAGTCTTGAGGATTGTGGACAAAAGGCGTTCGGTATGGTATTTTCATGTTGAGTTTGTTTGTATTTAGTACACTGATCTTAACGTTTCTGAATGTTTGTTTTTTCCAGAAGTTATGACGACTCCTGCTCCCCGTCAATCCAACTTCCTAACTTCCCGAAAGCGGGGTGGAGCCAGCTCATCCTCCGCCCGGCCGAAAGTTGCGCCGAACGTACCCTGTCCTCCGCCCTTGGGATCCTCGGGCGGACGCCTTCCCGCAGTGCGCCCTACGCAGACGCAGCAAGCCCCCCAATTTGAAAAAGCTGGGGGTACTACGTCTGGAGGCCGGGGGTCGGGTCCGGATTCTCCTACTGATCCTGCAGCTGTTCGGGTTGATCCTGCTTCCGAGGCGACCACTACTTCTAGAGCCCCTTTGGTGCGCAAAAGGAAGGATCCTGCGGTTGAGGGCCGCAAGGAGAGGGAAGGCTCATCATCGCAGTCGGCGTCTAAGAGAGCCCGCAAGGATAAAGAGAAAGGGAAGGACAAGGAGAGGGTGTCCGTGATGCCCCTGCTGGGCGGCATATTTAGTCCGGCCTTTAGCATGAGCAACCGGACGAAGTTCCACATGAGCTCCTCTCAGCGGGCGCTGATTGAACCTCTTTCTGAGGTGGAGCTGACTAATGCCATGTTCGAGATGTCGACTCGGGCGGCCTCCCTGGCTTGGTACTTGAAGGAGTCTGCCGTTCGTCCGGGGGTGGAGGAGTTGCGCACCGAGCTACTGGCGGAGAAAAAGAACTCGTCTTCCCTCCAATCAGCGATGGAGCAGCTGCTCCTGAATCAAGACGAGTACGACAAAAAGATCGAGCAGCTGGAAGCCGATCTTGAGAGGTCGAAGAAGGAGGTCGCTGAAGCCAACGACCGTCTGGCAGTCGCCCGGGGCGATCATGAGCAATTACTGGGGGAGTGTAGTCAACTAAAGGTTAAGATTTCCTGCCAACAGAAGTCTGAGGCCGAGCTCCACAAGGCGAATCGGGCTCTGACCAATGATCTGACAAAGGCCAAGGGTGAGCTGACTAAGGCCAATGAGAGGGTTGTCGAGCTCGAGGCGACTATTGTCTTTGAGCATGAGGAAGGTTTTAACAAAGCCCTTCGGCAAGCGTCCCTTCTGGCCGGTATTTCGGAACCGTACGCCCTGGGTTTCGACATCGAGAAGGACGTTTTTGATGGCGTCTTTGTGGATCTCAACACTCTGGACAACGAAGATCCAGCTGTTGAAGGTCTTTCCGAAGCGGAGAAAGCTATCGAAGCTGTGTGAGCTGAAGAGGAGGTTGCTAGAAACGAATAGATATTTCCTTTCGTACGTAATTTTTTGCAACGTGTATTGTTGTGGCCGCCCGCCCAACATCTTGGTTTGTCGAGATGTTGGTCGGGCGTTCCTTTTGTAAATGCTGGTGCGTTTTAGCGCTTTCGCCAATTAATACACAACATTTGCTTTGCTTCGCATGAATTTCCTGTCTTTCTATTGCGCTTTGATCTTCCGGAGGGGACATTCCCTATTGAAGTAAATTGGATATTTAATCATCGTCCGGCCAAGTTGAGAGTTGTTCTTGTAGGAACACTTTTCGTGAACTTTTTTATCGAGCGAACGACAATGGTCCTTTTTTAGGCGGACGGTCAAGGTTCTTTCGTCGAAGAACTCTTCGTTTATTGCCCGACCAAGTTGAGGGTTGTTCTCGGTGGAACACTTTTTCACCAACTTGGTCTTTATGTGGCGGACGCCTCTTCGTTCGTAGCCCGACCAAGTTGAGAGTTGTTCTCGGTGGAACACTCTTTTTCGCCAACTTGGTCTTTATGGGGCGGACGCCTCTTCTTTCGTAGCCCGACCAAGTGTAGAGTTGTTCTCGGTGGAACACTCTTTTTCGCCAACTTGGTCTTTATGGGGCGGACGCCTCTTCTTTCGTAGCCTGACCAAATTGAGAGTTGTTCTCGGTGGAACACTCTTTTTCGCCAACTTGGTCTTTATGGGGCGGACGCCTCTTCTTTCGTAGCTCGGCCAAGTTGAGAGTTGTTCTCGGTAGAACACTCTTTTTCGCCAACTTGGTCTTTATGGGGAATGAGGTTGTGTATGGAAGACGGACATCCTGTCATTTATTTATTGAAAGCAACAGTACATGGTTCATTTGAGCATAAAATTCAACTGAAATAAAATTTTAGATGTGTGGCATTCCAAGTATTAGGGATTGGACGTCCGTCCGATCGTTGTAACCTGTAGGCCCCATTTCCTAGCGCTTCGGCTATTCGGAACGACCCCTCCCATTTGGCAGCGAGTTTCCCATGTGCCGGGTTTCGGCGGGCTTCCCCAGCTTTCCTCCATACTAGGTCCCCTTCCTGGAAACTCCTCGGTCGGACCTTGGAGTTGTACTTCCTCTCCACCATGCGTTTGCATGCTTCGGCCCGCAGAGCCGCTCGGTCTCACCGTTCATTTAGGGAATCTAGTTCGATTCTCAACTCTTGGTCGTTTATTTGCAGGTCTTCAATCTGTCGCCTCAGCGATGGTTCTCCCAGTTCGACCGGCATCATGGCATCAGTACCATAGGTTAGGTTAAAGGGGGTTTCTCCGGTGGTCCCATGAGGCGTGCATCGATAGGCCCATAGGACTTCGGGTAGCTCGTCAACCCATGCCCCCTTCCTTTCTCCCAACCACCGCTTCAGCTCAGCGACCACGGTCTTATTCATGGCTTCAGCTTGATCGTTCGTCTGGGGGTGCTCTACTGAGCTGGTGGTGTGCCTAATCCCCAACCCTCTAAAGAATTCGGCGAGTTTTTTGTCGATAAACTGCCGGCCGTTATTTGTGATGATTGAGTGAGGGAGGCCGAAGCGGCATACCAACGTCCAGCAAAATTTATGGACCTGGGCGACCGTTATGGTTGCTAGGGGTTCTGCTTCTACCCATTTGGTGAAGTAATCCACCGCCACTAGGAGGAACTTCTTTTGTGCTCGGCCAACGGGGAATGGTCCCACAATGTCCATACCCCCTTGAGCGAACGGCCAGGGGGACGTTATTGAATGCAGCGAGTGCGGGGGCAAATGGGTATTGTTGGTGTGCGCTTGGCAGCTGACGCATCTCTGGACGAACGTCTTAGTATCCGCCTCCATGGTTGGCCAGTAATATCCCGCTCTCAGTAGCCTGGCCTTCAGCGTCCGCCATCCCGTATGGAGACCACAGATGCCGTTGTGGAGTTCATCCATAACATAGTGTGCCTCTGCCGCCCCTAAGCATTTAAGGAGGGGAGAGGAGAACCCTCTCCTGTACAAGTCGTTTCCCACCATAAGGTAACGAGCAACTCTCTTCGCGTCGCCCGACTGCACCGTCCGCCCTTCGTCTTGGCGAGACATCACGTCTCTGATCTCCGTCCGCCAATCCTTCCCCTCATCGGATACCGCCGAACACTCTACTGAGGGCTGAAGCAAGACGTGTCACACGATAGTAGTCAACTGTCCCTTCTCTTTCCCGGAACTAAGTTTGGACAGTAGGTCGGCCCTGACGTTTTGTTCCTGGGGGATGTGCAGTATGGTGGCCTTGTCGAACGTCCTTGCTAGCTCTGTTGCACGATGGAAGTATTGTAGCAGTCGCTCCTCTTTAACTTGGAAGTTGCCATTCATTTGGCCGACCACCAGCTCCGAGTCCGTGCGGCAAGTGACTTTTTTTGCCCCCATGTCCTTTGCTAATTCGAGGCCGGCCACCAGGGCTTCGTACTCGGCCTGATTGTTGGAGACTTTAAATTTAAAGATCAGGGAGTGTTCCAATAAAAATTCGTTGGGTCCCTCTAGGACGATGCCTGCTCCACTGACCGATCTGCCAGATGCTCCGTCTACGTACAAAGTCCACTCGTCCTGGCTGGAAAGGGGTAGCTCGGCCGCGAAGTCTGCTAAGTGTTGGCCCCTGATCGACCCTCTTGGCTCGTACCGCAAGCCAAACTCTGACAGTTCCACCGCCCATGCTACCATCCGCCCGGCTAAGTCCGGCTTTCTTAGGATTTTGGAAATGGGGAAGTCAGTTCTGACAACCACCTGATGACTCTGGAAGTAGGGGCGGAGTCTCCGAGATGCATTTAGCAAGGCCAATGCCACTTTCTCCACCCGTAGATACCGGGTTTCGGCGTCTAGGAGCGTGCAGCTCACAAAATAAATCAGTCTTGGGTGAAGCCGTTCTTGCATCAATACGGCGCTGATGGCCGTCTCCGATACTCCAAGGAAGACGTGTAGCTCTTCTCCTGACACCGGGCGATTCATGACCGGCGGGTTAACCAGGATGGTTTTAACATCCTGAAACGCTCGCTCGCACTCGTTATCCCACATCGGACCGGCCCCTTTCTTCAGCTTACGCAGGACCGACCTTACTTTCTCGGCCATTTTAGGTATAAATCGCGATAGGGCGGTGAGGCGTCCGACCAGTCTTTGGATCTCTTTAAGGGTGGTCAGACTGTGCATTTGCAGTATGGCCTCGCATTTGTCCGGATTGGCCTCGATTCCCCGGGACGTTAGCATGAACCCGAGGAATTTTCCGCCGGCGACTCCGAATGTACACTTGACGGGGTTCAAACGCATGTTGAACTTCCTCACTTGGCGAAAAACCTCCTCCAGATCCTTAATGTGGCCATCTTCCTCCGAGGAACGGACGACCATGTCGTCCACGTATACGTCCATGCACCGGCCCACTTGCTCTCGGAAGATCCGGTCCATCAAACATTGGTAAGTTGCCCCTGCGTTCTTTAAGCCGAACGGCATCACTTCGTAACAGAAGTTAGCCTTCTCTGTGATGAACGTTGTCTTTTCGACGTCCGGTCCGTACATGGGTATTTGGTTATACCCGGAGTATGCGTCCAGGAAGCTTAACACACGATGCCCTGAGGCACCGTCCACCAAGGCGTCTATGCTAGGTAGGGGGTGAGAATCCTTCGGGCAGGCTTTGTTCAGATCAGTATAGTCGGTGCACATGCGCCATTTTCCACTCGCTTTCTTCACCATTACGACATTGGCCAACCACGTTGTATAGGTGACCTCTCGAACAAAACCAGCTTCCTTTAGTTTTCTCACTTCCTCTTCAATGGCCCTTCGCTTCTCTTCGCCCATCCTCCTCTTCTTCTGAGCAATCGGACGGGCGTCTTTAAAGAGTGAGAGTTTGTGACACATGACCTCGGGGTGGATCCCCGGCATGTCGGCCGCCGTCCATGCAAATAGGTCCCTGTTCTTCCACAGGAGCGCCCTCAGCTCCTTCTCCATCCCAGGGTTCAGCTCCCTGGCGATGAGAGTTGTCTGGGTGGGATCCCTTCCTATCAAGACAGGTTGGGTTTCCCCCATCGGTTCTAGGCAATCCTCCGTATTTGTCCTGGGGTCGAGGTCGGCCATGGCAACCTCGAAACCGACAGTCCGCCGTTTGACCTGTCGGGTATGCAACTTCAAACCCGCAGCGTAGCATTCTCGTGCTGTTTTCTGGTCCGCCCGGACCGTGCATATAGTTCCCTTCTCGGAGGGGTACTTCATCGTGAGGTGGGGCGTGGATACGATCGCCCCGAACGCGTTCAAGCAAGGCCGTCCGAGCAACACGTTGTACGAGGTGTTAGCCTCGACCAGCAAATACCGGATCCGCTTCTCCTCGCTGGACCGGCCGGTCCCCAGCCTCGTCCTCAATTCCACGTACCCTCGAGTGTCGACCCTTTCCCCCACAAACCCTACGATCTGTCCGTCATAGGGAACAATGAGATCTTCCGAGATGTCCATCCGCAGGAAGGTTTTCCAGTAGAGGATATTCACCGAGCTTCCTTGATCTACCAGAACCTTGCTGACTCCATATCGTGCTATCTCGGCGGTTATGACCATCGGGTCGTCCTGGTCGGGGTCAGGCGCGTGGAAGTCTTCGTACGAGAAGGTGATGGGCGGCATAGTGCGACGTGGCTAGTCAACCAAGTGCACGGACTGGAGGGCTCGTACATGGCGTTTACGAGCGGAGGATGATGATCCTCCCCCCGCAAACCCTCCAGAGATGGTATTTATGTGTCCCCGCAAGCGGCGTTCAGGGCTTCGGCTGCGACTTCGGCTAGGTCGCTGCTCCGAGCGGGGTCGTTCGTCCTTACGGTTTCTCGGCCTTCCCGACTGGTAGACCGATCGCTGAGTGGGCCGCTCGGCCGGTTGTTGAGGACGCTCATCCCGGACATATTTCTTGAGCCTCCTTGCCCGGATCAGCTCCTCTATTTTATCCTTAAGAGTCACACACTCTTCGGTGGTGTGACCCATATTCTTGTGATAAGCACAGTGTTTGCTTCCGTCCGCTCCCTTCGGAGTTGGGCGCGTTTCTTGCTCTGGGATCAAATCCGCACTTAACGCCTCACGAAGGATCTTTTCCCTTGGAGCGTTTAGGGGGGTATACTGCTGGAAGCGGGGCCCTCTTCTCTACTCTCTGTGCTTCGAGCCGGACGGCTTCCTTGCCGAGCCGTTGGGTTTCCCCCCGTCCGCCCTTTCTCCCCTCAGCTCCTGGTTTTCCTTCTTGTAAGAGAGCTTCATCTCTTCCACCCTTATCTCGTCCGCCGCACGCTCTCTCAGCTCCTCCATTGTCTTGGGAGCTCGTCGGCAGACACTGTCTTTGAACGGTCCTGGCTTGAGGGCCGGTAGAATGTAGTGAAGGGAGAGCTTCGGCGTCAAACTCTTTACTCGCCGGACGGTTTTTTGGTACCGATCCATGAACGCTCGTAGTGTTTCTTCTTTCTCCTGCTTGAGGGTAACCAACTCGAACACGGTCAGGTCCTAAGCACTGTTAATCCAGCAAAACTTTCAATGGAATTGGGAGGAAGGGTGTTGAACCATTCCAGTGCCTCGTCCTCCAATGAGAGCGAGAACGCTCGGCACCAAATGGCGTCATTGCCCGTTCGGAATGCCATAGCATTCGAGAATGTCTTGATGTGTGCCTCGGGGTCCGTCGTCCCGTTATAAATTTTGAATTGGGGTGCGATGAACTGTTCAGAAATTTGAACATCCATTATGTTTTGCGCGAAGGGGAGTAACAACGTGGAGGAGGGCTCTGGTTTGAGCACCATCTGCTTATCCTCGGCCGCGCTCTCCGCGTGCACTGACCGGGCCTTACTACCCTCGGTCTCGATGCCAATCGGCCTACAGGTCTCGTCGCATTCGGTATTTTGTTCCGATCGTTCGTCCGCAGCAGCCTTCCTCTTCCCCTTCGCCCGCTCGTCCTCGTCCTTACTGGCAATCTCCCGGTTTATCCGGGCTTCACAGTCGGCCTTCACCGCCGCCATCTCATCTTCATGACGCTGTTGCATCTCGTCCATTTTCTGTTGTAGAGCTCTCATCATCTCGATCGGGTCGTCAGTGTTCATGTTTCTCGTGGTCACCATTGGGTATTTAAAATCACACGGCCCCACGGTGGGCGCCAAATTTCGGATGTGAGGGGCTGTGTGGGTCCCACGTTTCCACGTCAGTCGCTTCTCGTCTACCGTACGTCGGATCTTCTGCGTCCACTTCTCAGTTCGCCGGTGGGAGACCTGCAAAAGATTCTCCGATGCCAAAGTCAGTTGAGAGCTAAGGCGTTTTTCTCAGTAATAAATGTGCAATGAATGCAACCAACCTACCACTCACCTTGGATCTGTATTTATAGTTTTTGTCGTGGGCTTGGGATTAGTGAAAAGTTAATCACGGCCCAATTTAGCCCAAATAGCTTTTAAACCCTACTTACCTTAAACCAAGGTGATTAATACGTTGGCCGGCCGTCCTCACCTGTCTTATCTTCAAGGGCGACCGATCCTGATGGGTCCGCGGCCTGGGCGGCCGGCTTCTGTTGAGTCTTGGGTACGGGTGCACGGATGTCCGCCCTGTCAGAACATTTCACCATAGTGATCACGGGTAAACGGGCGGACGCCCATTTCAGTACCCGGTCCTTCCTACCAATAAGTAGAAGGGTAATCTCCTACGTCTCATACGGTAACACGGGCGGCCGGTCCGTCTGGCAATCCCATGACGTGGATGTCCTTCCGTACGGCGGCCGGTCCCTTCTGGTACAGAATGAAAAGGATAAATTTGTTTATTATTGGTAGAAACACATTTTGTATATTTACATTTTTATTAACGGGAAAATACATATAATATACGTGTATTATTTTTTTATGATAGTAAAGAATAATAAAATTATTATTATTATAAATATATAAATAAATATAAATAATGTTTATTCGGAAAACCTAAAAAATAATATTTTAAAAGTGATGGATTACTTAAAATAATAGGCTATATTATTTTAATATTAAAATGTTTTAATATAAAAGAAATTGTGATAAATGAGTTTTATTGTTTTAAAACACGTTCTTTATCTAGAAATTACTTTTTTAGAATTTTTTTTTCTCTTTAAGGGTTCTTGCACCCTGTTTATTTATTTGAAAATCAGAAACCACATGGTGATCCTTGTGGTGAGATCTTTAAGTTTTTCGAACATTTTCTCAAATAGAGTAAGTCAAATTTCTATTATTTTCTCTTGTTTCACGTTCTTCAATGTATGTGAAGTTTCTTTTTTTTTGCATATATGGTTTGAGCTTACTCTTAGGTTCTCTACCAATCGGTGGTTCTAATGGTATACCATGATCGTGTTTTCGTGGTATGTAGGTGTTGTTTGGTCTCTTTGAGTTGAGGGAGCAAAGTTGGGTTCTCTAAAGCTAGTTGAAGTTTTAAGAGGTAAGGAAAACTAGTTTTACTTTATTTGTTTGATAGACGAGTTCTAATTAATGTTTGTATAGTGAATTATTGATGGAATTGTGAAATTGTATTGGATTGAGAATTTTAGTATGTTGAGTTGATTATATATAATATGTGTTGATGTGAAAACTAATTTAATTGTGAGGTGCAAGGTGATTCGGATGTAAAGTTTCTGTGTGATGAATTTAAAGATGTTAAATTGGGTGAAGTAGAAGTTGTCAAATTGTATAAAGCTTTGTTTACATTTCAGCTAAAGAAATATGTAGTTTTTAGGCTATAAAAGGTTTTTTTATAGGTGAAAAGTTAAGGGAAGGGTTATTTTGGTTAAGCTGTGTTTTGGCAGGGGTCTAAGAGTTGATTAAGACTGGTTTGAGTGTTATGATAGCAAAATTCTGATGTAGAACTAGTTGTTAGCCTTTTGAGTGTGTTTTGTATGGTTTTTGGTTCATTTTTTGGGGTTTTCACTAGTGAGATTTTGAATTAGATGGTCTGGAATAAATACGGTGGTTTGGGGAGTTTTGTTAAGTCTATTAAGACTTATTCAAGTTGTTAGTTGAAGAAAATTTGTGTTGAAAAGTATAGAATTGAGTTTGAGTGGTTTAAAGTAATTAAGTTGGCTTGAGATAACAAATTTGAGTTAGGAAAGTGTTTTTCAATGTTGCTTAGTGCATAGGAGGTCTTAAGGAACATTAGAATGTGTGGAGAAAGTGTCCAAGTTGAGACTTGAAGTGTATCTATGAGAGGTTAGTAACTACTCTGAAAATATTCACTACTCATGGAAAAATTCACAATCTGCTTGTGCTCTTCTCTGTTTTAAATTTCACACTTCCTAAAGTAAATCCACAAGTTCTGGAAAAAACCACAACTCAGTTGTTGAACTTGTTGGTTTTCAATTTGTTTCTCTCGAAACAAATTCACAGGTTGTGGAAGCGTTCACAACTAGGTTATGGACCTCTCTAGTTTCAAGGTTTGGATCATGTTGTTTGCTTCTATGCTTATGTTTTAATTGAATTGTGATGCATTGTTGGATTGTTTATGGTACTTTAATGTATGATCAATGATGATATATGTTGATATTTAAATGCGGAAGTGTATGGACATATGTATATGGTTTCGTATGATTTCAAATGGCTTTCAAGGTTGGTAAAGAGAGTTCCAAAGAGTAACTTCTCAGTGGTGGTTTCAAGTATTGTAAGTATAAATATGGGAAGCTTAGTCTTGGAGTTTATCCTAACATTCTAATGGTCACTCATTCTCAAGTAGAGAGGGGTGAGGTATGTCGTGAAAATAGTAGGAATCCTAGTCTAGGGGTTTTACCTTGGCCTAAGGCGAGTGATAACGGACTAATCTTGTGTGATAGGTTGGGGTGGACCAGCTGTTTCACCATAACAAGTGCACGAACTATCATAGCTCGATATTCATACTAATTCAAATAGTCAATTCAAAGAGTTGTTATGCATAAAGTGTTTAGTTGATTTGGTGTGAGATATGTATCATTAAGTAAAATTTTTAATATGTTTTTGATGTATTATGAAACTGTTTTGTATCACTAGCTTATCCTTGTTTTTTTCTTTGTTTGTTTGTTTGTGTTTTTTCTTTTCCAATGATCACCTTAAATGGTGTGAGCTTAGGAAAAACATCTTTCCGATCATTCAGTGTGAAGTTAAGAATGAAGTAGTAACATAGATAGAGTTTTGTTCTCTAAATGTAAGATCTTCTTTATCGATAGTATGTAGCTCTGGTATGTTATCATATATGTAATGTTTTATTTTGGTAGTTTAATTCTATTAAAATAGAATGTCACATTTATTGTAAATAATTTTTATTTATTTTGTAAATAATTTTTTTATTATAAAAAGTCACTTTAGTTTTAAAAATTGATTAATTTTAAAAAAAAATTCAAATAAAAAATGCTTAAATTTTAGAAAAGTAACTTAAAACGGATATTTAAGAACAAAATTGAAAAAGAAATGGGTACACTAAAATGGCATTTGCTAAAATAAAAATAACAACACTTAGTATAAAAAGAAATAGTTATTGAAATGTTAAAAATAAGGATAGAATTATACAAAATATTAAGTTTAATTAAGTTTTTAAATTGAGTTTTTATTAAAAATTTTAGTTTACTGAATATTTAAAAATTTTAAATTTAGTCTTTATCGATTAAATTTTTCATTAATGGGTGATGAGGCTATCATCTTATCCCATCATTTTGATTACTTATTTTCATAAATCAAAAATCTTTTTAGAATTAATATAAAATAATATTACAATTAATGTAAAACAATAAATTTTTTTATTATTTTATAGAAAATATATTGGATAACAACATTAACATTAACGATGATGATAATCTTTTGGTAACCATAAGTAATAACATGAAAAATTATTGGAGAGCACGATAACTTTATTATCTAACATGTTTTTCGTTATCATTCCATATTAATTATAAAAAATCTCACATTTCTTTAATATATAAAAACAAATAAACAAGATAACAATTATATCATCCAAAAAATTAAACAAAAAATACTCAATAAAAATTTTAAAATTTTGAGTACTCAATAAAAACGAAAAGAATAACAGTGACTCAATTAAAAGATTTAAATTCACGATAAACTTAAAATTTAATTAAACCTAAAATACGTATTCATAAACTTATATAAAAATTTGTATGATATATATTATAAAAAATCTATAAAAAAAGAAAATACTACAAAATTAATTATGGCTTAAGATAAATTAAAACATATATGCAACCTAATTTATTATATTAAATGGGAAGTCTAAACGAAGAGTTTTGCCTTACTAGTTAATGTTTTTCTCTCATTTTTATTAGGTTTAATATCTCTTTTTATCCCTAGAAAGAAGAGGATTGTTCAAAGTGATCTTACATTTTTTAAAAAGTTCGAAGCGGTTCCAACTTATGAAAAATCAGGTCAAATTAATCCTTTTTGGTTACGACGTCAAAATTTTAACGGTACATGTGCCTCGTGAACAAAATATAATGAGGTGCCCAGTTTTTTTGATTACATGGCACTATGAGGGTGAATGAGGGGCAAGACAATCACCACAAGCGCAACACCAGTGCCCGTTTACCCATCTCCAACGCCCGAGGCCGTGCCACCGGATCCCCACGGCCGCCAGATCCAGAAGACCTTCAACAACATCAAGATCACTATACTATGCAGCTTTGTCACCATCCTCGTCCTCCGCGGCACAATCGGCATCAATCTCGGCTCCTCCGATTCCGACGCCGTCAACTAGAACCTTATCAAGAAGACCAACCGCATCCTCGCCGAGATCCGATCAGACGTCGACCCCTCCGGTCCCGTCGACCAGCAACCCTTCACGGGATTGAAATTGTGTACAATTTGGCTCATTTGGATGTGGAACTTGCTGGCTATGGGCAAAGTTGCCTATGATTCGGAGGTTGATGTTGTCACATCCCAAGGTTGAGTGGATTTGGTGGATGGATAGTGATACTTTTTTTACTGATATGGTGTTTAAGATTCCCATGTCTAAGTACGATGCTCATAATTTGGTTCTTCATGGATACTCTGATTTGTTGTTCGACCAGAAGTCTTGGATGGCCGTTTGTGACACATTTTGCCAAGCTGTTTTTGAGCCGCTTTGAACATTATATCACCAAAAAAGCATAGTAGTAATATGGGTGCTCTACAAGTTCATACACACTCCCAGTTTCCTCTAATTTTTTTCCAGTCAAATTATCTGGGCTTTTTATTATTTACGATGAACTCGCGATTATGGTTCCTAATTTGGGATTTCATGTCCTGCGATTAGTGTTCATCTGGGATTTGGTTTTCGCAGGTTCTCGGTGGCTATGGATGAGGCTCAATTTGAGTTTCTTTAGGTTTCTACGATTACTTGCAGGTTTCGGAAGAGGAGATTGGTGGGAGGAGCTCGCGTTTTTGTTTCTGAGTTTTTTTGAAAGTCTAGCGGAGAAGATGATGGTGGTTTTTTGGTTTCATTGCAGTTGTACACGGAGGAGGAAAATGTGATATGGTTGTTAGGAAGAAGTTGATAGCCTTAGAGGTGGTTTGAGGTGTTGATGGCGGTAGTTTGTGGCTCTAACGTTTCTAGAGGCGGAAGATAAAGTTGATGTGGCAAACAACTTTTTTTTAAAATTCAAAATTGACACGTTATATTACCTCAGTGTGCCACGTATGAAAAAAAAGTAGACAACTCATTTAGTTTTGGCCAAGGAGGTAGCTGCACCGTTAAAATTTTGACGTTGTAACAAAAAAGGATTAACTTGACCTGATTTTTCACAAGTTGGGACCGCTTCGAACTTTTTAAGAAAGATAGGACTACTTTGAACCATACCCTCTTTCGAGGGACCAAAAGAGGTATTAAGCCTTTTTATTATTTCAAAAATGAGATCCTCCTCTTTTAGTTTTCCTTCATATTAAAAAAAGGTATAATTAGAGCATAACAATTTGGTTGTCACCGACATCCTGGAAGGATATATGTTTGATCTCAAAGAAGAAAGAGAAGAGTATAAGGGTTTAGGTGAAAGAATCATAGCAAAGTCTTACGAACATGACTGTGGCTCACGAAAAAACGATTACTAGTAAGGGGAGCGCCAAGGTAGAGCTCTTAAAGTTTTAACAATATGTTCCCAACCAGGTTGTCTGTCAGGCATTCTTCTTTCATAACATCCTGAGTTATGAGAGCAATTTCGACGTTAGATAGAATATTAATCAAGGTAAGTCACTATTAGTTGATGACATCCAGGGGATCATGTTGAGGATGATGGGGTGGTTATCAAGAACTTCTGTAATGATGAAGATGATGATGATCATGGTTGAATGAGTATTACTTCATACTTTTATATTGATTCATCTAATAGCTCAAACTACGTCTAATTTTTTATCAACTAGTCAAGATTCACAAGATAAATTAGTGTTGCAAAATACTAATGAGTATTATTTCAGCGTATAGTCATTATTGGCTAACCTATATAAGTATTGTTTCAACAAGTCACTTCTAACTTGACATTAGTATTATTTAAACACAAAGTAACTCTTAGCTTATGATACGTTGTCATTGAAGTTATCAAATTAATACTACTTTTTAAGGCAACTTCAGTATTACCAAGTAGTATTCAAGAAAGTAGATAGGGTTATAGTATTCTATAGTATTCAATACATCTATAGAATTATTGAGGAAGAAACACCAATATGAGTAGAGTTATTGAAAAACCAAATGTCTTAACCATTACACCGAAGATGGTCTTACCCTTGAGATAAATAAAATCTATCTTACACTACTTAAACAAAATAAATAAACAAATTAATGCTGCTAGATAAAAACAAACCGACAGATCTGACAGAAGCTTGAGTAAATGATTGAGTCGTGAGTTTAATACTGTGATGTGTTGTAATATTGTGACTTTGATAGTCTGAGTGGTGATGATCTGAGGTATTAATATTGTGACTTTGATAGTCTGAGTGGTGATGATCTGAGTTATTAATATTGTGACTTTGATAGTCTGAGTGGTGATGATCTAAGTTATGAGTTGAATATTGCGTTGTAATGTAAGGTTGTGACTAGGATAATCTAAGTTGTGATATTTTGATATTGAAATTATATGATATGTTAGGTTCTTAGTTACTCACCCTTTCCTTTTGTGGTTGTGGTTCCACCTACAATGATCGTACTTGTACGGGAGTAGATGGCGTTGCAGATGAGACAGAGATGAAGTAGCACAACGAGAGTTATGGGAATAACCATGGGGAACTTATCATGTTTTAAAGTAATTTTATGTCTTCGAATAATGAATTTGATATTTGTAAGGTTTTAATCTTATGTTGTAAGACGCTTAGACTTTTGATGGTTTAGTTCCGCGATGTTAATTTTTAAAAAAAAAAACTGTCGTAAAATTTTGGATTTTGTTATTTTCTAATGGCACTCCGTAAGGGGTGTTACAGAAACGATTCTCTTAGTTCTTGGATTATAACTCTAATTTTTATCAAAGATTAACATCTTTATGACAAATCTTCATTTGACTTACCAATATGCTAGATTATGGCGTCCACCACTAGTGCAAAAACAACGTATAACGTCACGCGTTCAACGTCGAACCACTCAATAGCCAACATTAAAAATGATCGGTGACATTTTTGTAAATAAATGCAATTATTAAACGTCGTTTAAAATTGTAATTCGACGTAAAATGATATAAAACGTCGAATGTCCCAGCGTTAGACGTCAAAATTAGTGAATTCAATAAAAATTTGAGCAGGAGATTGAAAATTCATTCACTTTATCTTAACGCGCGAGACCCTCTTCTCTGCTCAAACTTTTCTCTAACAAAGTTTGACGACCATCATATGTAAAATTTCTTTCATTTAATACAAATGCATGTTAATTTACTAGTTTAGGTATGATTTTTGTTTGTTTTGACCGATTATTTTCGTGTTGTTGTCCTTAATAGGCGCATTCTGGTTTCTCTCTCACGTGCGGCAACACTTTATTCCGATGAATCAAGGTTAGTTTTCGTTTTGAATAACTTATTTGTTGAACTTGTTTCTTGTTATTTTTTGTTGAACTTGTTTGTTGTTATTGTTTGGGTGAACTTGTTTGTTGTTGTTGTTTGGTTGAACTTGTTTGTTGTTTGATTGGACTTGTTTGTTGTTTGTCATTGTTGTTTGTTGATAATATGTTACACGTTCATAGTTCATGCTTTACAAAATACCAAAAACTGAAATTTGTTGTTTTTCTGCTTTTCAGATCTCGTAGAGTTATAAAAAAGGATCACAATTAATTTTAAAAAAATAAACAAAAAAATTGATTAACGTCGTTTGTTGATAAAATTCGACGTTAAATTTAACGTCGAATTTTTTAAATTCGACGCCAATTTAACGTCTCACGATATGACGTCGTTCTCGAATTCGACGTGAAAGGCTCAAAATATTTGATGTTGTACGTTGTTTTTGTACTAATGCACGTTCCTATCCTATTTTGCATTCTTCTCTGATTTATTTTTGTTGTACCTCTTGAGGATTCAAATTCAGAAACGATTGTACTCTTTCATGTACATGATCTTATCATTTGGTATCTAGAGCAAGGTTTTGGTTTAAATATCCTATTTTATCTTATTTTTATCATTTTAAAAAAATAATCAAAAAAATTCTTGAATGTGTATGTTTTGTGTTTTGTTTGGTTCTTCCTTGAGTTTTTAATTTTTCATGTTCTTTGTTTAAATTGAGCATTTCTAAATTTATTTTGTGAAAATTATCTATTTTTTATGTTTCTCTGTTAATTGTAGTCCCAATTAAAGTCTCAATTAATTGTTTACCTTGATCTTGCATGAGATTTGGTGTTTGAAAGACAATTGATTTAGTTTTCTTTGTTTGTGCGTTGAATTGAAAAAAAATAATAATGGATCCAAGTCCACAACAAACAAATATATAATGAAAAATAAAAAGAGAGAGAAAGTAAGGATCCAAGAGCAAAAATAAAAAAACAATTGTAGAATTCAATTATTATGTTGCATTATTGTTTATAATTGTTAACCTATTGAATTATATTTTGTCTTTTTTTAGAGTCTTTGCGTTATCTCATTTAACTTTTTTTGGTAGTCCTATTATTTTATAGTTGTATTGTTTTATGTATTTTAAAATTATTTGAAGTTTTTACCAGAGTTTTGAATTTTCTTTGACCTCTTGAGTTAAGATTTAGATAATTTTCATATTGATTTGTCACTTTTTTTCGTAAACTACTAGAGTTTTTCGCCAAGCATTACAAGAAATTTAAGTGGAAAAAGGCAAGAGAGTACTTAAAAAAAGGAGCTTGTAAGTGTAATATACGAGTGGAATTTGAGTGAAACACTTAGAAGAGTGATAAGGCTTGCAGGACATGGCTTCTTCCCAAAATAATGATCATCATCACCTAAGACTACGACAATTATGGTTACACTTGAGAAACTCAACTTACAAATGGCTCAAATGCAACAACACACTTAACTACATTTTGAAAAGCTCCAAAAGTCTAATGAAGATATGAGTGTGAGATTGGAAGGAGTTGGGAGAATGAGACATGATGATTCAAACCGTTATTCTTATAATGATGAAGAGGAGGATTTTTTAGACCAAGGAGGAGCCAAAGATGAAAGAAGTTTGGGAACCACACACTTGGGAGGGGTAATGATAAAGAAGAGCATGTTTTAAACCAAAGCGAGAGCAAAAACAAAAGGAGTTTGGGAACCACAAACCTAGAAGAGATAAGATGTGGAGGAAGATTATAATCTCTAAATTTAGTGGAGCTAATGACCCACAAGCCTACCTAGCATGGGAAATAAAATTTAACCAAATCTTCAGCTCTTATGATTATGAGGATGATGATAAGGTTCTTATGGCCTCCTTGGAGTTTGAAGGCTATGCTATGAATTTGTGGAATCAAATCACCATGGACATAGTTAGAAGGAGAATGTTGTCAATCTCTACAAGGGAGTAATTAAAGGTACACATGAATGAAATATTTGTGCCTCCTTGTTATAAAAAGGAGATTTTTAACAAATTACAAAACACGTACACAAGAAAATAAGAATGTTAAAGAATATGTTTAAGAGATGGAGATAACCTTGATGAAAGCTAATGTAAAAGAAACACATATGACTACAACAGATAGATTTTTGAATGAATTAAATAGAAAGATTCAAAATATGGTGAAAATGCACTATTATAAGAATTTGGAAGATCTTATTCACCAAGCAATCAAAGGGAACAACAACTCAAAAGAAGGCTACTAATGAGAAGTATTGATATTTTAGAAAGATTTTGATACGATGCACTTGAAGATTTATGTACATATATATTGTTAGAGCACTTTTTGTAAAAACACTTGTATTAGGATGTACGATGTAAATTTACATTTTTTGAATGTACGGTGTAAATTTATCTTAATCATGTCTTCCTCCCATGGCTTCCACGACTCTTACTTTCGGTGTCCCTTTCCAAATTTCGAGCATATCCCCTACAAGCTCGTGATACATAACACAGAGGTCGCGCCATTCAGTAATTCCACGACCCGAACCAATTTAAAATATTATCGTGCACCAGTGAAGACAACATCAACAAGCAGTCGCGAAGATCCATCCACCAGCCAAAACCTCACCACCCACACTAATCGCAATGCCAAGTCCAAAAACAACCCGATTTCTAAGCTGACTGCATTGTTGTTGAGATTTTTAGGCAAATCCTCCTACAAAGGCGAATGACAACTTGTGTGAATTCATCACAAATCACAATCACCCACTTCACTGATCATGTTTCTTCCGCACGAATACTCAAATTGCTAACATCATCCCCAAACACAATTTCTCACCACACGATTGCAGCATATAACATTTTACTTTATTTTCTCAATTAAAAAAATTAACATCAATCATACATCAATGAAAAAGGAACAGAAAGAACAAAACCATCCATTCTATGTTTGAAAAAATAATTTCAGATTAATCGAAATATATTACTTTTTTAAATATATCGCAGATGATATAATTCAAAATGTATAATTTTTTAAAATGAATCTTAGATTGTAAAATTTAAAAATAATCTAATTATATAAATCGGAATATCAAAAAAGAAATTATTGAGATCCAAAAAGAAAGAGTCCATTAACGTACAAAGATCACACCAATGCGTATATATTATTGTTTATTTTGCCATTGTTTATTATATAAAAATAAAACAATTAAATATATGATTATTATATATTATATTGGCCTTATGGTGTAATAAAAAATCCGTATATAAAATTAGACTTTCTAAACATTTATAATTTAGTTATATTTAAAATAGGAACAATTATTTTCTTAATCTATGTAAATTTTTACCTTTTAGTTTCGTTTCAATATATATATATATATATATATATATATGAAACAAATAAAAAATTTCTATAACAAATCTTGATCAAACCAGGGGCCAATTGTGGAAGCAGGCAAGACTTTGCTATTACTGAATTTTGCCCCTTTGCACTGCCATTGGTGTCTATTATTCACAATAGTCTCGAGAGTTCATTGAATCAATTTCCACCTAAGTCAGAAGTGATGAGTGAGTAAAAACTTGAAAACGCTATTCCCTGATCGTCATTTCTTCCATGGCCGGTAAGGGATTTGACGGAGCGGCACCGACGTCGTTGGTTAGGTCATGGAGAACTGCATTTTTGACACTGAGGGATGAATCCCTAACAATTCCTCCTCGCAATTCCAACGTGCAATTGCTCGACAATCTCATTCTCTCACACTCAAACGCTTTGGTGTCCGCTGCGGTTGAACTTCCCTCTCACGAGGTATCTTCTTCGTTTTCTCCTTTACGTAAATGCTTGCGAGGTTTTAGAGCGTGTTCGGAAACTGATGACGGAAAGTAGTTATAGCTTTCTCGTTTTTCTATATTATGGAAGTGCTTTTTCGGCTTTGCAAACATGCCTTAAATTATGCACTCTCTTCTCACTTGTTATAAATGTACACCTGATTTGTTGTTTAATTTCTTTTCTCCAAGGTTTTGTCCGACATTTTGTTTATGATGGAATTGGTTGCTGCAACTTCTTCAGATGAAGAAGATTGTACTCGTATTTATGCACAGACATCACGACTGGTATGTGTTTTCTTAGGCCTTGTATAAACTTGTACATTGGTGACATTTTCTTATAAGTGATATTGTTGCCTGTGTTCTTATTGCAGATTCATGATATATGCCGATGTGTCTCGTTCGATTTAAATTTCTCCTCTTATAGTAGTGTCCTTAATTGTTTCGGGAAGATGCTGAATCTTTTTCTTAGAAACGTTGCTGCTATTGGCGATATAAGTGGAATTTGCAGTACTACTACAATAATTCCTGCCATTGAGTGCTTACAGGCTGTCAGGTTTTTTCATTATCTGAAAAACAATTGATGCATGATGTAATCTTTCCTAGGCACTTTACATACGTCCACTTTTGGAACTATTAGGCTGCAGTAATGCTTTTACTTGAAAAGCATAGTAGACACAACATTCTTTTGATTAATACAGACTCTTCTCTAATTTCTACCTTACCTATTTGAAAATCTTGACTTTATGTATTTTATTATTTTTCTCTGATACCTTGTTGCTTTTCTATTATATATGATAAATATAAGAGAAGTGACTTTTCTTTTTCTCGTCAGTAATGTTGAATTATGTATTCCGTTATTTAAAATGATAGTAGTAATTTTTGTTTTCTCCATTCTAGTAGATAAATTGTGGATTGTGGCTATTGTGCTTTATTTCTTTTATGTATCCTAATAGTATATTATTATTAATTAATTGCTAGTTATGGCCCTGGGTATGCTGACAACCTAAGCTCTTGAGTGCCCAGACTTTGCTTTTTAGTATAGGGTTCAAATCTCCTACTGCGACCACCTTGTGGGCAGGGTACCATCCTTGAAAGGGGATTAGCTCTACACCTTAAGGGTTTGGAGGCGCCTTGTGCTATTTTCTAGAACTTTTTGTAGGATTTTATTTTCTTGAAGATTTTCTCAAAGTGATAATATGACAATTCATCATATATTTCAAATCCTATGAATATGCTTCTGTAGTTTGCAATTTTCCAAGTTCCTGGTGTATGTATTTTAATGCGTTCTGTCATTTTATGTTTTTAAATATGAATGAGAAAATACTGTTTACTCAATAACATATGTTGACCTCTATTGCTTGAAAGAGCTAAATGGTGTTGCTCCAAAATTTGAGTTTATACTATTAAAATGTTTCTTTATTTTGCTGCTTTTACTGTTAGTACTCTCAACTTTTTTTCTTTAGTAAATGATACTTTTAATTGACTCTTCAAAATCTGCTCCCTCTCCAGATTTATTATTATATCTCATCGAAGATGGTTGCAATCTGAAGATATTATACTGGTTAAATTTTTACTTGATGTTATCGATTGCTCTCATGGTGTGCCATTTTGGATGCCTCATTCAATTTGTAAAGAAAAATCTACTGGTATTAATATGAGATTTTCCACAGAAAGAAGTTCCAGTGAATTACAGACAGTGGCTTTTGAGATGCTCAGTGAAGCAATCTCAAGAGCTGGGTCATCCTTCCCTGTTGACATTTGGAGATCAATTCTTGAGGTTTATGATAATTCTGCATTTCTTTTTGTAAAACTATTAGTTGTAGGATTTTTTTGAACTAGTCTCTTTTGAAACAGGTGTTCAGGAAAACAATGGACGTCTTGGCATTAAAGCCCCCTGTTGTGGAAGATAGTGCTATGTCCAGGTAATCTGTATGTTGGAGGAACTTATTAGAATTCAATGATGAAACTCATGCATGGTTCATCGTCATTATTTTTATACTTTGCTGCAAGTCACATGCATCTTTTCTGTAGGTTTTATGAATCTTTTCTGTGCTGTCTACATCTTATCCTCATTGATCCAAAATGTGCAGTTTCGGATCATGTAAGTTTAAGACTTTTTTATTTTAATACAAAGAGTAAAGAAATGTTATACCCCTAATCATTGTGACTTGTTTTACTTTTCCTCTAGGTGTCAGTTTTTGTTGCTGTTCTGCGAATGTTCTTAGTTTATGGCCTTTCAGGTAGAACACCAGGTACTTATTTGCTTGTTGGTCACAAGGAGAAGGAGCTTAGTACTATGAGTCCCAAGGCTAGCAGGGAACTACTAAAAAAATCAGATCATGGTACATATAGGCCTCCACACTTGCGCAAAAGGGACTGTTTGAATGTGAAGCACTGTAGTGTTAGGCATTCCCAATACATGTCAGATAGTGAGTCTTCTACTATTAATGTTACGTCTTCAGATTCAGAGTTTAGTGATGGAGATGTATCAGCTAATGATAGTGGCAGAGTGCAGAACTCAAGGGTTAGAGTAGCTGCCATAACTTGCTTACAGGTAAATTTGCAAAACTGTCTCATAACTTTAAATTGAGTCTTGCTTGAAATTTAATTGTGAAAAGTCTAGAATGAGAAACAAGTTGGTTAAGATGTATTTTTCGAAGAAATTAGAACCATTAACTTTACCTTTTCGTCATCAACTTCTCCATTATTTGATTGTTGTTGCTATGGTTTTGTTGGATAATTTTGAAAACCTTAGATCAGTTCAGTGTAGAGATATATATGTTTATGTACAATTAATTCTTAACACTCCATCTTAATTTGGATTTTAGATGGTAACTATGGTCAATTTGTTACAAATATAATCAACTATATCTCTAATTAACCACCTTTGTAAAAAAGTCTTCTATTTTTGTATTTCTTAACTGCTGTTATTTTAGTTCTTAAATTAGTTTTCCAATCTTGTATACACACACACACATATGATGTATTCAAAGAAGTAAAATCATTTTATATTTGAGATGGTACTGAAACTTGGTTCATATTAGTAAAAAGGTTTATGCCTAACTCAATTTTTTTTGTCATCCTAGTTGATAGTCAAGATGCTACTCTTTCTACTTAAGAGCATAACAACCTAGACAACACAATTTGAGTGTGACTTGACCTACATGTGTGTCTATATGTATATATATGTATATATATATATATATATATATATATATATATATATATACTTCCGAATATGAATTCTGGAAGTGTCTGTAAGTATTTGTCTCTCTGTGTTTTTCTGTGTTTTCCGAACATAGATATGTTAGTTCAAATGATGTATCTGATCATCAAAGGAACTAATGATCTTATCTAGTTCAAGTGTAGTTCAACTAGTAAAAGCCTAGCACAATAACATTATTAATATTGTAATCATCCCAAGATTGTAGTGTTCCACTTAGCGTGGTAGATTTGTATGTCTTTGTTTTTCATATTGAACTTACTGATGTATAATATAGGTCATTACTGTTTGAAGTACGAATTCTTGTGGCAATATTATTCACCTGCGCTAATATATGTCAACATTACTTGATGTAAAAAAGCGAAATGCTAGAAGCTCAGTTTATGTAAATGGTGTAGAATTCCATTGTGGTGTTAGAAACAGTGTTATTTAAACTCGGTTATGCAGTGCCATGGCGGAAACTGATGGCAGTTTTGCAACCTGCCTCCACAACTAGGTGGTGGTGAATCAGGTTTCTCGTGGTGGCCCATGGCAGCCGCTTTTTGTATAACGTTTGGTGGAAGTGGAACGGGTATGGTGGAAAAGGTGGGGCAGCGGCATGTAGAAGTAAGGAAGGGAGTAGCATGGAGAGGAAATCGGAGAAGAAACCCTAATTGGAGGCTGCTGTGTTAGTTTTGTCTTTTGTTGGGTTTAAAACCCTACTGATACAGTTAAAAAAATTGGGCCAGGCCTAATAAAAACATTCAACCTAATACGTTGAACACCCCTCTCCTTCTTTAGCCACACTGCCCTTTGCCTTGCTGTTTACTGTCACCACCGCCGCCAATGCAGCAGATTACTAGATTGTTTTTTTTTTCCAAATTATTTTGTCAAATACCACCTGCATTTTTAATTTTTTGTTTCTTCTCCATTTCTATATTTTCTGAAAATATACCTATTTTCTAGCAATAATAATGGCCAATGGCCAAGGCATTTCAAAAACATCTGTTAGGGCCTGGCGAGTTTACGAGAGAAGAAGATATAGGAGAGAGAGAGAAGGGGTCCGTACGGTAGAGGACAGTGGCCGAACGGTGGAAAGGGGGGAGCACGAGGGCCGAACGGTTGAAAGGGGGAGCACGAGGGCCGAACGGTTGAAAGGGGGGAGCACGATGACCGAACGGTGGAAAGGGGGGAGCACGATGGCCGGACGATAGGGGGAAGAGAAAAAGAGGGCTGAGCGAGTGGAGCGATGACGAGCGTCCTGAGCGAGTGGAAGCAACAACGAGCGTTCTAACTGACAACAGTAGGATAAGCGGGAAACTCAAAGGACGTACCTCAGGATATTATAGAAGTAAATATAGTCAATAAGGATAGAAATATTCTTACCAGATAATTATAATAAATAGGCATAATTACTATTATTCTTTACCTTTTTGGGAAGGAGTAATTAGTATTAATAAAGGAGGAACCTAGGGTTTAGGGGAGGTTTTGATTAAGGAGTTTGTAAGAGAGGTTAGGCTCTCAGGTAACTGACGGAGACCCTGCTCCCAGTTATTGGTTGTTTATTGTGATACCCATATTTCCAGTTAATAAAGAGTTTTATTCAGTCAAATACCATTGTTTATTGCCTTTGGGGGTTTGAAAGGGTGTGAGTGGCAAGTTCTCGTACTCAGGTACGTAACAACATCCCATACTTAAAGAGTTGAGAATGGCTAAAAAGGTTTATTTTCACTTAAACTTCTGATACAATATACTACTGCATTTATAGGAGACAGTAGTTCAGAATACCAAAAGGTCAGGAATCTCCTAAAAAACCTTATAGAAAATTCCCCTACATAAATATTAATAATAATAAAGAACATTACATTTCAACACACATAATATACCTATTTTGCATTATAATTGTATTTCTGTACTTGTTTTTAAATACATATTATATTTCTTTTGGCAGCAATGTTTTCGTCATAACCCGATATGATTTCCATTATAACTTTATAAAAGATTTTTGGGCTCTTCGATATTTTCGGTATCCGATATTGATAACACTGGTTAGAAACCAATTCAACAAGCCTTTTCGCACCAGTGAGGTTGGCTATGTTGATTACAAAATTCCATTTGGCATGGATAAAAACCAAGATTTTATGAATATTGTTTGTTTTATATAGTAGCTTTTAGAATAGAAATTTCTCAATATCTCCTTAGTAATTAGAAAAAATATCTTTGGAATCTTTCTATTCATTTTGGTATATTTTTATTTCCTTATTTTAAAGGTTTTGATTATTACAAATAGAGTGGATCAGAATGTAACTTGTGTGATAGTTATCAATAAAATAATTCTTTTGTTCTTACATAGTTCAAGTATTTTATTTGAGATGTCTCTGGTGACTTCCTCCAATGTCTTGTTAGAATCACTTCCATTATTTAATGTAAAAAATTAGAATCACTTTCGAGAGCACAATGTAATTGTTTCCTTTTACATTTTCAAAGGCCAGAGAACCAATTTCTTGTTCATTAATTTTCCAGACATTTTCAATAGGAAGAAAAACCTATTCCAAATTTTGAGTTTTGGCTACCCTTTCTTGCTCCAATAACTCAAAAGGAAAAGATAAATATATAATTTTTTGTCTTTATTGTTTAACTTGCTTGGATGACATCATCTATGACATATAAGGTTTGCTAACTTTGTGGTGATTGATTGTTCTTTTTCTTATTATTCTTTTATATGTTGGGATGGGAAGGATCTTTGTCAAGCTGATTCTAAATCTTTATCCATGCAATGGTCCTTGCTTTTGCCAACCAGTGATGCACTACAAGCAAGGTATGGCCTGACCATTTCTCCTTTTGTCAATGCAATCAAACTCTAATATTTTTCTCCATTTGATGTTGTTTTCTAACTTTTTTTTTTTTTAAATTTGTATTTTCATAGGATGCATGATGCAACTTTAATGACATGCTTGCTGTTTGATCCTTGTTTGAAGGTAAATGACAATGACCTTGATTCCTGTGTGTATAGATGTCCTGTTCTAAATTTCTATTTGAATTTTAATGGTAAAGTATTTTGACATAATATTTTAGTGCACACATGTCCTATATGATGTTATTCTGGCTTGTTAGTTGTAGTTATTTTAATTAGAACTTGGAATAAGAAGATAAAATTGGGTGCCCTGTTCATTACCAACTTATAAGGATTGAAAATCAGAGACAAGAGCGAAATGAAAACCCAACTATTTAGATTGTTTGAGGTGTTGAAGAAGAAAGATGAAGCAGTTCTATGCTTCTATGAGGTCAAATCTCTCACAACTTAACCAATTCTCCACTCCCAACAAATACACCCTTCGTTGCTTATTTTCTCTCAGTACATTCACTGCTCTTCAACATTTTCCCAGCTTGTCTACTATTTACACTTTTGTTCCCTTTAATTTCACTTAGGTGCCCCGGTTCTCATTTTCTTGCTTTACAACTGCACTCAGCTTCGCTCTTCTATAAACTTTGGTGATCTTGGGCCTTAATTTTGTAGCAATTTTGAAACAATGGTTGTTGTGTAGACCTTATAGTGTCTGTTAGAGATCTTTTATTAATTAAAGATATGACCAAGTTATAGTATATAAATGAGTACAAACCTCACTTTCTAAACGGATTTTGTAAGGTTGAATTAAACTTAAAATCCACTTTCAAGGAGCGTCTGTCTCTCCTTTGCTCATCACTAACTTTGTGATGTTTTATTTGCTCATCACTAACTTTGTGATGTTCTATTTGCTCATCAAACTTTGTGATGTTCTACTTGCTCATTGTAACTTCATCCTGTGTGTTTGGTCCTCTGATGGAGTAGAAATTTAGAAGCAATGTGAAAAGCTGCTCAATTATCACAATACTTCTTTATTTGTTGAATCTCACAAAATTCTAATTCTTTGAGGAACTGTTTTACCCACATAGACTCACAAGTGAGTGATGTCATTGCCCTATGTTAGATATATTATATCTTTTAGTTAGTTAGTTATTATTTCTCATTTGTATTTTGGGCTTAGCCCATATTTTCTCATTTGTATTTTGGGCTTAGCCCATATTTTTTCTATTATAAATAGAGAACCCTATGTGTGTATTTTACACAAGAGAGATTAATCCAAATATAGTTTTTCACTATATTCAACATGGTATCAGAGCAAGTTCTCTGATCCTCTTCTGGTGGTCTCTGCTGTCTGCCGGCGGCCGGATGCCATGGCCGCCGGCAGCCCCTAAAATCTCAGTGGGCAGTCCATATTTTCTTCTTAAATCTCTGCCACAGTCAGCACCAGTCCAGACCCAGTGTGCCACTGCTGTCGCCGCCACTTTCCTCTGCCGTCGCTGCTAACTCCGGCCACCGTCGCCGCCGCTGCCGTTGCCGCCGCCACCGCCGGCCACCGTCACAGTTTCGACGGGTGACCTGCGGATCTGGACCGTCTCTTCGAGCGACGACCAACCACGCCGGTTTCGAGAGCCACCTCTCAGTCACGCGCCGCCACGCAGCGCTTCTTTCCGGCCAGTCCGCCGCCACCTTGTCGCCGGCCACCGTCACAGTTCCGTCCGGCGACCACTGGATCTGGTTCGCCTCTTCACGCGACGACCAACCCCACCGGTGCCGGCGTCTGACTCTTTCCCACGCTCCGCCACGCGCCGCTTCTTCTCCGTCAGATCTCGGGTGCGTGTTTGTCACGCGCCGCCTTCCCAGCATCGGCATCAAACCGCGACACTGCCGGTTGTCTCGCCGGACCTCCCTCTCTCTGTTCACACCTTCCAGAGCAGCCATTGCTGCCATCTTCGTCTGTTTTCAAAGCATCTTCATCTCGCCGCACGTTCCGCATCGTCGGACCTTCCTTTCTGCGTTGTGTTCTTCGTCTCAGCTGCTGATGCCGCTTCTGCATTGTGTGCTTCGTCTCAGTTGCTGATGCCTGTTCCCGCGCCGTTTGCCGCTGTCCAGGCGCCGTTTGTCGCTGTCCAGGCGCAGTTTGCCACTGTAGGCCCCCATTACCTTGTCAGTTAGTGATGGCAGTCCCTGTAGTTTTGTCGCTTCCAGCCACTACAGGCCCCATCAGTCAGTGATGGCAATTTTGTCCCTACAGTTTTATAGCAGTCAACCGCCGCTGCAGTCGCTACCGCCTCAGACAACTGCGTCAGTTTTTCTTGGGCTAGAGTTTAGCCCGATCTTCTTGTGATACACGGCTAAGTATCACCACTTGGGAGTTGTCCAGCAAAGAATTTTGGACCTCCAACATGTCTTTGGATCTTTTATGCCTTTGTTTCAGCATTGTAGCTTAATATTTTGTTTTGCTTTAGTGGTTCAGCAACTGTGATCTTTCACATTTCCACCTTCACACTAAGGGGGAGTATGTTTCCAAGACACTGCAAGTCACATATATATGGGTGTAGTCCCTGCAGTTTTGTAGATTTCAGCTACTACTGTTGATCCCGTCACCCATCCATCATTGATGAGGATTTAGTGTAGTCCCTGCAGTTTTGTAGCTCTTAACTTTCAGCTACCACTGTTGATCCCGTCACTCATCCATCATTGATTGGGAACCAGTCCTTGTAGTTTGTCATTGTCCACCACTGCTCTCCTTCATCCACTTTTGAAGTTGAAGTTTCACAAGCTGCTGTTAGTCCATCTATGTTTGCCTCACATTCTTGAAGACAAATCATCTAGTTCAACACTGAGTTCATCTATTCCAAGCTTAGTTCATACAATTTGTATGCTCCAGCTTGAGGGGGAGTGTTAGATATATTATATCTTTTAGTTAGTTAGTTATTATTTCTCATTTGTATTTTGGGCTTAGCCCATATTTCTTCTATTATAAATAGAGAACCCTATGTGTGTATTTTACACAAGAGAGATTAATCCAAATATAGTTTTTCACTATATTCAACACCCTATATTCAACTTCAATAGTTGATCAGATAACCACATTTTGTTTCTTAATTCTCAAAGGAATAATATTTTCTCCAATGAAAACATAATATCCTATAGTAGATCATCTTTCCGCAGGAGAACTTTCTCCATCAACATAACGCTTTGGTATTACCTATATCTTAATAAAGTAGAGCTTGTCAATGAGTCTTTTTTATGTATCTTAGGATATGAATGACAACATTCCAATGATCAATACGAGGAGTCTGCACAAATTGTCTCATACCAACTGTGAAAGGGAAATTTAGTCTTGTAATAGTAAGATGAATAAATTTTTTAACCAATCTTCTATGTCTTTCTGAATGAGGGAAAACTTCACCATGCTTTGCATCTAGTTTTTGATTTGGATTCGTAGGACTATCTACTAGTTTATGGTCAATCTTACCTATCTCTTTTAGGATATCTGAAGCATATTTCCTTGTGAGAAATTACTACTTTCTTTGATTATGTTACTATAACACCCAACATATATGGCACTTTTAGGATTCTTCGTTTGAAGATGATTGCATTAGTGTTCTTATAGTGTAATAATTATATCATTGTTGAATATAGTGAAAAACTATATTTGAATTAATCTCCCTTGTGTAAAATACACACATAGGGTTCTCTATTTATAATAGAAGAAATATGGGCTAAGCCCAAAATACAAATGAGAAATAATAACAAACTAACTAAAAGATAAAAGATATAATATATCTAACACTCCCCCTCAAGCTGGAGCATACAAATTGTATGAACTAAGCTTGGAATAGATGAACTCAGTGTTGAACTAGATGATTTGTCTTCAAAAGTGTGAGGCAAACATAGATGGACTAACAGCAGCTTGTGAAACTTCAACTTCAAAAGTGGATGAAGGAGAGCAGTGGTGGACAATGACAAGCTGCAAGGACTACCAATCAATGATGGATGAGTGACGGGATCAACAGTGGTAGCTGAAAGCTAAGAGCTACAAAACTGCAGGGACTACACTAAATCCTCATCAATGATGGCTGGGTGACGGGACCAACAGTAGTAGCTGAAATCTACAAAACTGCAGGGACTACACCCATATATATGTGACTTGCAGTGTCTTGGAAACGTACTCCCCCTTAGTGTGAAAGGCATAAATGTGGAATATCACAGTTGCTGGACCACTAAAACAAAACAAAATATTAAGCTACAATGCTGAAACAAAGGCATCAAAGATCCAAAGATTCGTTGGAGGTCCAAAATTCTTTGCTGGACAACTCCCAAGTGGTGATACTTAGCCGTGTATGACAAGAAGATCGGGCTAAACTCTAGCCCAAGAAGAACTGACGCAGTTGCGTCTGTCTGAGGCGGTAGCGATTGCAACGGCGGTTGACTGCTATAAAACTGTAGGGACTAAATTGCCATCACTAACTGATGTGGCCTGTAGTGGCTAGAAGCGACAAAACTACAGGGACTGCCATCACTAACTGACGAGGTGATGGGGGCCTACAGTGGTTGGAAGCATACGGTGCCTGGACAGCGGCAAACGGCGCGGGACAGCGTCAAACGGTGCGGGACAGCGGCAAACAACGCGGGACAGCGGCAAATGGCGCGGGACAGCGGCAAGATGGCGCGGGACAGCGGCAAACGGTGTCGGACAACGGCAAGACGGCGCGGACAACGACAAACAATGGCTGGACAACGGCAAACAGTGCCTGTACAGTGGAAAACGGTGCCTGGACAATCAACGGCGGAGACGAAGACAGACGAAGATGGCAGCAATGGCTGCTCTAGAAGGTCTGAACAGAGAGAGGGAGGTCCGGCGAGAGCAATGGAGGTGTCGCGGTGAAACTCCGACACCGGGAAGGCGGCGCGTGCAGAACACGCGCTCGAGATCTGATGAGAAGAAGGTGGCGCGTGGAGGCGTGTTGAGCAGACTCTGTGCTTGTCTCCGACGGGGTTGGCCGTCGCTCGAGGAGACGCTTCAGATCTGCTGGTCACCGGTCGAAACTGTGACGGCGACCGGCGGCCGGCGATAGACTGGCCAGAAAGAAGCGCATCGTGGCGGCGCGTGACTGAGAACCGACTCTCGAAACCGGCGTGGTTGGCCGTCGCTCGAAGAGACGGTCCAGATCCGCAGGTCACCCGTCGAAACTGTGACGGTGGCCGGCGGTGGCGACAGCGGAAAGTGGCGGCGACAGCGGAAAGTGGCGGCGACAACGATAGTAGCGACGGCAGCGGAAAGCGGCGATGGTTGGCGACTGGCTGCACTGAGAAGAAGAGAAAATGGATTGCCGACTGATATTTTAGGGGCTGCCGGCGGCCATGGCGGACGGCCGCCGGCAGACAGCAGAGGCCACAAGAAGAGATCAAAGAACCTGCTCTGATACCATGTTGAATATAGTGAAAAACTATATTTGAATTAATCTCCCTTGTGTAAAATACACACATAGGGTTCTCTGTTTATAATAGAAGAAATATGGGCTAAGCCCAAAATACAAATGAGAAATAATAACAAACTAACTAAAAGATAAAAGATATAATATTTCTAACAATCATCAACATACATTATTAAGAACACCTTTTTTAGGGAGACTACAAAGAGAGCAACATAATTTACAAAGTCAGATTCCCTTAAAGCGACAAACCCATGGGGTTGCTCTATGTAGATTCTTTTCTCTAGATTGTCTTAAAGAAAAGCATTTCTAATATCCAATTGATAAATGGCTTAATTACCTACTTAGTCCCCATGTTAGGAGGTAATTTTCTGTTTAGTACCCAGTTTTAAAAATGTAGGCATTTGGTACCTATGTTTTGAAATTTGTATCAATTCAATCCTATCCAGTTAACGGCGTTATAATTGATGCGAGAAATTAAGGACGTTAATGATAGCCTGGGTGGAATAGCTATCAAATGTTTGAATGCATCTTCATTAACGTCCTTAATTTCTTGCATCAATTATAACGCCGTTAACTGGATAGGATTGAATTGATACAAATTTCAAAACATAGGTACCAAATGCCTACATTTTTAAAACCGGGTACTAAACAGAAAATTACCTCCTAACATGGGGACTAAGTAGGTAATTAAGCCTTGATAAATTGACTAATGATGAGTGACCGCCATGGCAAGAAAAAGACATACCATAGTTATTTATGTCACTAGAGAGATAGTATCACCATAATTGGGCTATTCATGAGTGTATCGTTCAACCATCTATTGAAGCTTTCAGGTGATCAATTTCACCATTGGGTCCAACTTTAATGCCATAGACCCAACGACAAACAACTGTCCCAAATGGAAGAAGAACTAACTTCCATGTACTCTTTGTTTCAAGAACTTGCATTTTAGAAATCAATGCTTGTCTCTCTCTAGGTTCATCAAGTGCTTTTGTCACATTTTTAGGAATAGTAATAGAAGGTACAAAAGGATCAAAAGAAAAATAAGGAGACAACCTGTGATAGTTGAGAGAATTGTATGTAGGATGTTGATTATGAGTTGAATTAGTACATTTCAGATAAAATGGGCTAACATGAGTCATCATTATTAGGTGTCGTGGTATTGAGTGATGATTTAGTAGAACCTAATGGAGAGGATTCACCTTGGAGCGTTGGACTAGTCATTTGGTTCCTATGTTGGGTGTTAGGAGGAGGTGGAACAAAAGACTCAATTATGACATAGGTAGAATATCTTGGAGAAAACACATCCTTTTATAGAAGGAGGGAAAAAGGGAGTTGGCTAAACAAAAGTGACACTAGCAAACATAAAGTATCTCTTGGTTTGAGGAGAGTAACCTGTGGGAGTCAATCTAAACTCAGACATATCATGTAAATGTTTTGGAGATACAGATGCAAAACAAAACCCAAATGAGCTAGTTCCCATGTAGTATAGGCCTTTGGATTCACACCCTCAGTCAATTAGTCAACCCTTACCATGTTCTTGTATAACAAAAAGTTGAAAATAAGATTGATTTATTATTCTCAATCATTAAAAAATACATTCTGATACTCTGTATTTGTAATAATCTAATTCTCCTAAAAAGGGAAATAGGTAAACTAGGAAAGTAAAATAAAATAAAAGATTATATATCTATTTCCTCTAATTAGGAATATTCTAAAGATATTATCTCAAATTACAACACTCCCCCTCAAGCTGGATCATACAAGATTGTATGAACCAAGCTTGGAATAGACAAACCCAATTAGAGATAATGTTAATAAACCAAATTGCACACACAAACAAATGTAGCCCAAGAGACTCCTCAGCATCATATGGAGAATAATGGACAACAATGGACAACCGTGAACTTGCACCATGAAACTTCAACTTGGATAGCAATGGACAAGAGAGATTTCCATTAACAATGGATGATGACTTGCAGCAGCAAACTGCAAGAATGGATGAAGGCTTGTAGTGGTGAATCACAACAAACTGCAGGGACTAGATTGCCATCAATAGTGGGGAACAACAACAAAGCTTCAAGAACTTGATTTCCATGAGTAACATGTGGGAGGCCTTCAAAGGCTAACAATAATGAACCTTTAGGGACTTAAGTTCCCTAACAACAACGTACCTTTAGGGACATAACTACCCTAACAACAACGAACCTTCAAGGACTTAACTGTCCTGAACAACAACAAACCTTTAGGGACTTAACTGCCCTGAACACAACAAACCTTCAGGGACTTAACTGTCCTGAATAGCAATAAACCTTCAGGGACTTTAACTGCCTTGAACAGCAACAAACCTGTAGGAACTGAACTTCCCTGCAGTGGCTAACAACAACAATCCTGTAGGGACTTAACCACCCTACAGTGGCTAAAACAACAAAAAACCTGTAGGGTCTACACTACCCTACAGCGACTGAACCTTTTCTTCCCCTCACGATTGAACACACGTCAATGACGTGAAGGTGAAAGAACGGGTGAGAACCGATCCGTACTTGGGGACAAATCTGAAACCCTTAATATCGAACGAGTCAAATCAACGGGTGGTCTCATAGAACAACTCTCAGGGAACTGTTACAACAAGGCATTGGCGGTGTAAGGAGCCTTTCACATGGCAGAAAGAACTGACGCAAGGGTGTCGTGAGTGGACGTTTGTGGTCCTCAAGATTCTGAACATAATGATGGTGGAGACAGGCTTGGCCACAGGTGCTGGTGCATTTGGTGGCACAAGTGGTGGAGATGATGATAAGAAGGACCGCCATTGTATATCAGTGAAACAAAGGGAAGAAGAAACCCATTGGGTGTGGCAGAAAACCCTTCACATTGGTGAAGGCAGAGAGCCCTTCTCAATGGAGAAGAAGATGATGGATGCGGGAGAAGTAGTACTAGGAGCTGGCACATCAACGACATCAACAACGGAGATGAAGCACTGTTGCTCGAGAAACAGAAACGAATTTAGTGAGAAAGGGAGAAACCTAGTGGTGGAGCAGGAAAGGTTCTGGTCATGAAACGTGAGGCGAAACCCCCTACGGCAAAGTTGGAGGATGACGAAAGTGGAAGAGGATGGTGTGAACTTGAGAAGAAGTCGAAGGGTCAAAAGAAGCTCAGGAGAGTGAGGCGTACAAAAAGCTAGTGGCGCGGTGATCTTCTGACCAGGGAAGGGCAACATGTGAACAGTACGTGCCCAAGATCTACCGGAGAGAGGAGGCGCGTGACGGTGCGTTAGGACGAGACAGAGACGGCGACCACCAAGGTTAGGTCGCACTCGAAGAAACGATCCAGATCTGCTATTTACCGGTCAAAATTGCGATGGTGACCGACAGCGGACGGTAGCCGGCGACATACGGAGGCCGGCAGTGGAGAGCGGCGGTGCACAGCGGAGTAAGCAGCGAAGGCAGTGGCCTTTCTTGGGTTCTCTGAAGAAGAGACTTTCGGTCTCATTGATTCAACTGGCAGTCAATAAGAATGCCAAAAGGAGCCAAAATTGATTGGGCATCAACAGATCTAAAGCACAGCTACTGGTCCAAAAGTGAATGGGTTTGAATCCCATTCTAATCATACTCAAACAAACACTGTATTTGGTAATACTGGAAAAAAGGCCAGAATTCTAAGGCAGAACTTGACTAGGGCAATTGGAGCCCATTAAAAACACATGTTAAAGAAGATACTTTTAGGGGCTGCCGACGGACAGCAAAGACAGCGGAAGATTTATTATTCTCAATCATTAAAAAATACATTCTGATACTCTCTATTTGTAATAATCTAATTCTCTTAAAAAGGGAAATAGGGAAAGTAGGAAAGTAAAATAAAATAAAAGATTATATATCTATTTCCTCTAATTAGGAAGATTCTAAAAATATTATCTCAAATTACAACACAAAAGAATAGACATCAATGGTTATTGAACAATTCAATGATTTGTTAGTTGACTTAAAGAAATGAGAAAAGTGAAGCTTGGCCAATTCTTTGAGAGTCAACTATAGATTCATTGGCTAGGATTTTGTGATGAGACTTTTTAGGAAAGGAGAACGACTAAAATAGAAAGGTATTACTAGAAATATATCAAAAGAACTTGTGTCAATTTTCCATGAACATTGGCTTCCTACAAATTGTGAAATGCAAGTTGGTAATAATGGGAGGTGTAGATGATTGTGCTTGGCTACCAAATTTGAACTTGAAATATGTTTGATATTACTTATTAGAAAACTTTGGTTCCACAACCTTAGATTTGAAGACACTAGTTTTTACGTCAGGGAAGTCATGGAGTGAGTTGGAAGTTTCTTGGATATGACCTTTCTTTTACAATATTTACACTGAGGATATCTTCTACTACCGCGTCTTCCTCTAATTCCACAACTTCCAATTACCTATGCCAAAATCGTAGCTACAGATTTAGTGGATTCTTGAAAGTTTCTACCCTTAAGAGCTAGAACATGAAGAAGCCATGTTGTTATACTTTTCTTCTTTGGAACTTGTTGTACAGTTAAGATTTGATCCCTAATATGATTAAAATTCTAGTTCATCAAACCAAGGATCATAACCGTAAAAAATTTGTCTGGCTTCTTGATTTGTTCTAGGGAATCAATTTCTGAAAACACCTTAGTTTTTCAACAAGTTGATCATTAGTGATAAAGGATGTTGTTTCATGGTGTGCCTATTTAACTGATGTTATCATGTGGACAAGGTCATAGACATTAATAAGGTTCCTCTTATGAGTTAACTTAAGTATTTAGAAACAAATTTATCTTAATAATTTTAATATCGATTTAAGAACCCAAAGATGCCTTCCATTGAAAACGAATTTAATCCCAAAGATTTATGTGTCAATGTTAATATCTTAGAGAAGATTATGATGAAGCACACGAAAAGGGGAACAAGTAACAAGGAACACAAAGAAGGAACAAGAAACAAGGAACACAAAGAAGTTATTGGTGGTACAAAGTTGAATACCGAAGAACGTGGGAATAAAATAAGGACTAGAAAAGAAAGATCAAGTGGAGAAGACTTAGGAGGATGGAAGAAGGAGACCGCCACTTGAAGATGAAGAGTTCTTCATGTTGATGATTAGCTCCATGGAGAATTGCTGCATGACTCCTAAGAGAAGAAGATAATATTCAAAACTCAAGATCACTCTTACCCAAGGGTCTCAAATGCTCACAAATTTCATATATCATCCGAAGTAAAAATACAGGAAGTAGTGTAGGCTATTTGTATCCTTATTTGTCCAAAAACTGTCCTACATGAGACCTAGACATGTCTCAAATCAATTGCTAATGTCCCTCCCAAAGGCTTCCAAAATTCAAATATAAAAGAGGGAAACTTTAAAATTTGAACTTAGAAATCCAAATCCAGGGTAACCTTCTTGTTGGTTGAAATTCCTTCATGGCTTCCATACCTTGATTCATGCATTCCCTGCCAACTTAAGGCATGTGTTCCTTGCCTTATTCTCCTTGTTTTGCCTAAGAATTAGAGCTTCCAAATTGGGCCTCTAATGTTGCTTGACTTTAAAACTCCATACCCTTTTGTACTTTAAATGCCCATTTATGTTTTTTACTATATAAACCTAATTTGAAAATATATTCTTATCACAAGTCGAAGAAATATGAAACAAGGAAAAAAAGAAACTATTTATGATTGCAAGAGCATTTTTGTTTGTCATGCTTCTATTAATTGTTCTTAAAATATGATCTTGCTCCTTTTCTTGTTCTTCATTTGTTAATTCATCAAATGCTAAATGTCATTTGCAAAGATACTTTCAACAATTTCCAAAACCTTGTGCAAGTTTTGAAAATTGAGGGTTCCCAATATATTGGGTTCCAAAGATTGCCACAATGGTAATGAACAAGATCAATAATAGGGGTGTCAAAGTGTTACGTACCTGAGTACGTAAACTAGCCAAATACAACCTTTCACACTCTCTCACACGTAATAGAACAATAAACGAATAACAATGGATGAATGGATCTCTTTTATTGATGGTAATATCTGAATAAACAAGGGTAAACAATAATTGGGAGCATAACCTTCTTCAATTACTTTGAGAGCATAACCTCCCTCACAAGACAATAATGTCTGTTACAAAACTCAATAATCAAAAACATGTCTTTAACCCTAGACTCTAACTTTATTTATACTAATTATTTCCCGCCCATCTCTTATTAAATATTTCTCTAGAGTATATCTGCATTTAATATAAATATCCTTATATTTAATATTTAATATAAATATCCCTATATTTAATATTTAATATAAATATCCCTATATTTAATATAAATATCCCTATATTTAATATAAATATCTCTCCGTATAATATCCTAGCATATATCCTTAATTATAAATATCTTATATTGAATATTTCCCTAAATATATATTTATTTACTCTAATTAACTTATACTATATTTATTTACTCTAATTAACTTATACCATATTTATTTACTCTAATTAACTTATACTAAATATTCTCTCTGCTCATATACTTTTCAACCCTTATTATTATCCCTACCTTATATCGTAACACAAAGTGAGCCAACCCAGTTCACACAGGTTGACTCAGCACAGGTTGAGCTAAAAATGAGTAAGCTCAAGCCGACTCTCTTTCTGGTGAGCCATAAATTTTTGTAACTCGGCTCGACCCACCACATGATGGTGGGTTAGTGGGTTGATTCACTTAAGAATGTTTTGTTTTTTCAATTTATTTTATATATTAATGATCGTACAATCAGAGCAGACTGTCTCGAGTCATTATATAACATTAGAATCAAAATGTTCGCCTATTTTACCTAATATTATCATCAAGATAGTAAATGAAAATTAAAGTTTCAAGCTACATAACTTGACAAACAAATAAATTAATCATTCAAACTATTCAATCATTATTGAACAACATTCTAGTATTTAAAATGATCAAATTGTCATATTAGATATTAGAAGTAGTAAATAATTGTAATAAAAAACTTGTAAAAAATGGTGAAAAACTAATAAAGGGTTTTTATATTTGGGTTGTGGATCAACTCACCTTCAAATCGGCTTAAACGTATTTAACCTAGGAATTAAGTGAGCCGGGTCCAATTTGATCCACATTTAAACCATGTAAAACGTTTCCAACCCAACCTGGTTTGAACTTGCGGTGAGCCGGGTTGGCTCAAAGGTTGAAACCCATTTTGATATCTCTAATTAATATCTAGTAAAGCGAAATATTTCTAAAGATATTTTCCTATCAAATGATATCATATCTCCCTATTTAATGTTATCTAATCATATCTCTAACAATATCTAATAATCAGAATAGTATGGCTACTTCCATAAGAGTGCCAAGAAAGTTGGATTTGGATTGAGCTTTCCTAGTATTGATATTGGATGAGAATTTTACCTCTATCTTTTACTTGAATTTTGGCATGATACTGGAATTCCCTTCTCCAGTCATCATATGGTAGCTATTGCAGTTTATTGGCATTAATTCAACTTTATTCTAACAAACTTTCCTTTGGCATGTTTTATGTAGTGTGCAGTTTTGTTCATTTTTCAACTTCCAGATGCATCTCCTTTCATATGCATGCAGCTAATTAACTTTACTCTTTAGATAATGCTCAATTATCCCCCTCACCTCGCATGAACAAGGGTTGTGGTTTTATTGTGTTCTTGATTTCCTGGCTAAGAAAAGGTTGTTTGTGTCACTCAGGCACGTATGGCATCTGCAACCACGCTAGTGATCATGATGGATGGTCTGTCTTCGATTTTCCTACAAGTAGCTGAATATAAGGAGTCTAACAAATTTGGATCTTTTATGGCACTTTCTAGCTCCCTTGGCAAGATTTTACTGGAACTTCATAGAGGTATCTATAACATTTGCAGTATCTTATTGAATATATTGTGGCTTACAGACATCTGTTTTATGCTTTTGATTTTTTTCTTGTCTCTTCATTATTTATTTACATATTTTACATAATTTTACACTTTTTGTCTCTTTTCTATTGATGTGTAGGTCTTCTTTACCTAATAGAGCATGAAGCTCATACTAAATTGCTGGCTTTGTTATTCAGGATTATCAAGCTTTTGATATCATCTACACCGTATGTTTCTTTGCTTCTCATATTATTCTATTTGTTCAATTTAAATATAATTGAAATGGTACGTTTTTCGTTGTTTTTCTTTTACTCATAAATATGTAAAATATTCTTTTGGTTTTGGTTATTGGTTCTCTTATACTTTCATGATCGGAGCCAAAAAAGATATTTTTAGATAATTGTAAAGGGGGACTTGAGATAGAATTATGGAAAAACTTAAGAGCTTGTTTCATCTCTTAGCTCATACATTCATATATAGGAGTTCCTCCATCTAATGTTTAGAAAAGCAATGATTAATCCTACTGTATAGAGCAGATAGGAAACTATGCATAAGTTAACTAGTTGCACAATTCTGACACATGCTTGAGCTTGAGTAAATAGATTGTATGTACGAAACTTGAAACATATAAACTGAATTCAAGGTCCTCTTCCGGACTTAATCGAAATCAATTTCTTCTACTATTAATTTTTGGTTTTGGTCCATTGGACCATGCACATGTCTACCATCAATCTTACCTATTTCTTGTAGGATGTCTAAGGCATATTTTTTGAGGATTTAAAATACATTCATTTCATTGAGCTATGTCAATACTTCAAAAGTAGTTAAGTAAGATCATTGGTTTGAAAGTGATTGCATAAATGCTTTTTTTAATGGGAAATTGTAATGACGTCATTACCTTTGATGATTATATTTTCAACATACACAATTTAGTATACAAATCAAATGATCAACTTCACTATGTTTTAGCCCAAAAGTTTGTACTATTTGGATGATTTCCAAACCAGGACACTTTATACACTAACCCACGGTCCCCTTGGACAAGAAACCTAAGAGGTTGCTTTGTGTAGATTTTCTTTTCTAGATCTCCATGAAGAAATACATTCTTGATATCCAACTGATGGAGAGCCAATGGCAAATAGTAGCGATGACAAAGAAAAGTCTAACTATGGGAATCTTGGTTACACTAAGGAAATGTCACCAAGTTGAGACCATATATCTACGTGTACCTTTTGGTAACTAGTCTTGCTTCATAGTGAGTCTGGATTTGACAATTTACTATTTGCAGAGACAAGTAAGCAAAGAAAGTGTGAAAAATGAAACAAATAATGGGTGATAGACTTTCTACCATGAAACAAGAAGATTGGCTATTAAAGTATATAAAATAATCATAAATCTTCCCTTTGCCAAACCAATTATATGTAAACAATAATAAAATGTTTATTAACATAATCAATTACATAAACTCTTAATCGATTATGTTAATAAATGTTTTGTTGTTAATTACTTTTTAAATTATAAATGAGTAACTTTTAATAATTATATTGGTGACACATTTTTATATGGATAAATAGTTGGTTTAGTAAAACAATTAGTGACATATTTTGTTTTAGTACAACAAAAAAAAAAAATTTACACCCTTGTACAATTTTTTTTTTTGTGAATTTGCTTGAACTCCATAAAATAATTTATGTTTGGTCTTTAGTAATTATCACGTGAGTTTATTAAAGGAAAAATTAACGTTAATATGCAATTATCCTTAAAGGAATCACTGAGGATTTTAAATTTACAAAGCAAAAAACCAAGGACAATAGTAGTGATACCAATTTTTTAGACGAGAATATGCTAGGAAGATACATTTGAGAGCTCTTGTAGATAACTAGTCTGTAGGGAACATGTCATGAATAAAACATATACACTACAAAGCATGGGGAGACACATGAAACAGGTTTATTAGAAAATAGGATAGAAAGGAAATGTTATTGTCAGAGGGAGGAAGAGAAAATCCTGTTTATGTGGAAGCAAGCCATAAGAATGTCACCTCGGTGGTGAATAGACACATCTGCATCAAGAAATAAGGTACAAAGTAGTCTAAACAAAGTGTCAATCTTTTTTCTTTGTTATACCATTTTGCTAAGGTGTATGAGAACATGTTGATTTTTGTAAAATGCCATGTGAACTTAAAATAGTAGAAAAGCTAAAAGAAAAATATTCTTTGGCATTATCACTCCTAAAAATGCTGATAACTGGGCTAAACTAATTTTTTGTTTAGTTAAGTAAGGCCTAGATAGACAATATTTTAGATCAATCTTTTTGTTAAAAAATCCCAAGTTCAACGAGAATATTCAACAATAAATGTGACAATATCGAAAGTAAAAATGGTTACTTGGCTTGGCCCCAATTTTCAAAATGAATTATGCACATGGGAAAGTTACATCTTGCAACAAGTCTCCATACAAAGGAAGATCTAACTTGTTTACTTAGTTGGCATGTTTCACACTATAACCTGGGGTTTTTTTGAGATTAGGTACCATTTTTTAAATTTTGGTAAGCTTAGATGACTTAAGTGACCATGCAAAATTTTGGAGGAGGCGATGCAAAAGAGGGCATAAAAGATTTGGTTTGAAGACAATAGAGTCCTTTAGTTTTTTTTGTCTCACCAATCAATTGACTTGTGCCCTTCTCCAACATATAACAAAAGAATTGGCATTAAAGATTAGTGAACAATTTAATCACATAGTTAGATGAGTTAGAGAAATGAGGTTAAAAGGACAAATGGGACAAGAAGAAAAAAATTGAGTCAAGGAAGAAGCAAAGGAGACTTGTCCAACTCCTTGGGAAGCAACTTTGGACCCATTGATTAAGTAATTGTTGTAATTAGAGGAAAATCTTCCTAATTAGAAAAAATATCTATAGAATCTTCTAGTTTATTTTTCGGTATATTTTTTCATTATCTCCTTTTCTTGAAAGATTAGATTGTTACAAATAAGTGCAAGGAGAATGTAAAATACCTTAATGATAATAATAAAAATCATTCTCTTTTCAAGATGGTATTAGAAATCTTGATATTGGGAGCTCCGTTTCAGTTGCAACAGTAGCAACTGTAGCCGCTGTTCGGCCATTGCGGCTGCCGTCATAGCCATTGGGGTCATTGATAAGGTAGAAAGATGTGTCCAACTCCGACGAACACAATGCCAAAAATCGTTCTTGGAAAGACGTCGACACGCGCCACCACCGTCGCTAGTGAGATCCACTCACTGTCGTCATCACAAAAAGGGTTGTCAGAGCCTCTTGAGTCCGTTTCACGGGTCGGTGACGTCCATTTGGCCCAAATTTGAGTAGATGAGTTTTGATTTCTGCTCCTTTTTCCTGGTGTAGCCCACATGTCGTCATCGTGTGGGATAGGGTCACCAGAGACACCTGATTGCATTCCATGGGATGTCTAATATAAAAGTTATTCCTTTGGGTCCTAATGATCTTCCAAATATGGTGGGTGCCTATCGGTTGGATGGTTAGAATTTCTTACAATGGAGCCTATACATTCGATGGATTCTCAAGGGATGTTCAAGACTAGATCACATAGATGGAGGAGGTGTAGGACTAGACGACACTAATTTTTCAATTTGGGACAATAAAGATTCACTAATTATGACTTTGATGTGACATTCCATGATTCCTTAGATAAGTCAAAATTATATGTTTCACTCTTTTGCCAAAGAGTTATGGGATGATTTACAAAGTACTTTTTTATTAAAAAAGGATTTTGCCGCATGCTATGACATTGAAAGCAAAATATTTAATACAAAATCAGGCTCGCTTTCTGTATCAGAATAACACGGAATCCTGAATGGACTTTGGATTGAATTGGATCAATACCAAACAATAACGTTGGAAGTCCTACATCAAGTAGAGATAGCGACAATTCATAGTATATAAGTGGGTGCAAACCTCACCTTACAAGCCAGTTTTATGGAGTTGAGTTAGGCTTAAAGTCCACTTCTTAAGAAATAAAGATGTGTAAAACATATACTGCCGCACATGTTGGAGCTATGGAAAGAGGAAGAATCTTTAAATTTCTCTGTGGCCTGAATCATGAGTACGACCCAATCTGGATACAAATCATAGGAAGAGAAAAATTACCATCGCTATCAGAAGCATTTTTTTATGGTAAGAGAACTGAATAATTATTATACTACGCATGAATACTCAAAACAAAACAAAACCTTAATGAAATTCATTATAGATAAATAAGCCACAACTTATAGAAACTGGTCCTCAATCTATGAGCAATTACGAATGTAATAATCTAGTAAAAAATGTTAGATTTTGTTAAAATTAACAGAAAAGAAGACATTAAATAAAAATATTAGAAGAATATGAATTAGAAAGTATAAAGGAAGGAAAGGAACAGAATCCGAGGAAGAAGATTGATGCCCAACTTTGTAGCATCTTCAAATTCATTCTTATGGCTTGTTTGATAGGAGGAGTGGAAACAAAGGCAACAAATTCAATTGGATTTGTTTTCTAGGAAAAAAATGGGAAGGGGGAATGAAGTAGTTAATGGGTCTGACTACTACTTTTCTACAATATTTCTCCCTTATTTCTTCTAATCTCTCTATGTTTCACCTCATCTCTATTGAAACTTAAGAGAAATGCAATCCTTTCTTAGTGAAAATACAAAATTCCGAAAAACCTATCATTGTTGGGTATCAGAGAGGGTCAATCTCACTTTGTCAATGCCAGATCAGTTCACCAGTGACTGCCATAGTCTACCTTGTTCTTTCCATTGAGCACCTAGTTGTCTTATCAAGTGATGCAAAACCCTATAGTCACCATCATCATCTGCCATCGAATGACATGTAGACCCCAATAGATTTTTCGATACTGATATGAAGTAGCCGTCAAAGCAATAAATGAAACCACTGGTCATGCCAGCACAACATCTTTGTGCCACCAACCTAGGTGGGTGCAGTCCATGCACCAAAATGATAACATGTTGCCTCTATCGATCTCATCGGCCTCTCTTCTCCTAATTCCAACCTCCTTTTCTGCCTTTCCCACTGATTGGAGTTTGAATTCAAACACATTAAAAGTTCCACTTTTACTCATGTTCTCTCTGTTGTACATTGGTTCTCTCTATTTTTTGTTTGCAGTTATATCTGGACCTGTTCACTCAATTTCTAGGCCACCCACAACTACTTCAAAGAACCTCAATGGGAAAAATTATTTGTCTTGGTCTGCTTGGGTTGAACTGTAGTTTCCTATTATTATGGTGAATCTTCTGTCACAAGAATTATTTGCCTTTACTCAACTTCTAGGTCACCCAAAACTATTGAATCATCTGTCACAGTATCTACTAGCTAAGAGGAGCTAGTGGAAATAGAGTACAAAATGGTTGCAAATGTCCTCAATGCACTTTTTGTAAGAGGAGGGATTACGCTAAAGAAAACTACTTCTATATACATGGCTTCACAGATAAGACAGCCAATGTCTCCAAACTTGAAAGGGTAAAACCACAGTTTTCGAGTGAATGCCAGGAATATTTGTGATTACAGCCCAGCAATCAGGCACAAGCTTCCAACCAATGTGGTTTGTCAAAACCTTGCATCTCCTAAAGCAAGGTAGGTCAAAGCCCATGGATAATTGATTCCTATACTTTAGATCATATTTCTAGTAAAACCTTCTGATTCCATCTCTTCTCCTAGAGTTGGCTTCAACGTGATTCTATTTAAGATTAATAACTACGGTTTATAGTGTGCATAAAACACAGTCATTCTTGTCCTAAGTTGTAGTGTAAAGTTGAGAAAATGTTGGAAGAAATTTATAACGAGGATACATTTTTTTATAGCTGCTTTTGGTGCTATTTTTTAATTAGACTATTTTCTCGTTGAAAGAAACATTTTCATTATATTTGATAAAATTACTAATTAGGAACCACACAAATTCTTTATATAAAAATAATAGTTTAATCTAGTATAATCTCTTTGCTCAGAAGTAACCAGAGCAAACATTAAATTATTCATATGTGGACATGGTTCTCTCACACTAACAAATCCTTTTATTTCTCCACAAAATCCTTTCAAAGCCATTCTTAGAAAATCACCTACTTTCTCAAGTATTTTTAAAATTGTATTATTTTTGTATAATAGAAATGGGGATACATATGCGTGTGAGTATTTGTGTTTCTTGTAGATAGAATAAAACAATTAATTCAAGATAATGATATTTATCAATTGGACTGTAGGCTAAATATTTAATTGCGTAAATTGCACTAACACCATTTATGCTTCTTGATTCTTTAATGCAGATTAGGTGTTTTATTTCCTTCTCTGCTTCCTAATGTAAAATAAGTATGTCTACTGAAATCATTGTTTTGACAGATATTCAAGAATGCCACCAAATTTGTTGCCACTTGTTGTTACATCTATTAGGACAAGGATTGAAGAAGGATTTTGGTTGAAAAGTGAACGAAGTGGTCTGCTGGTTAGTTGTCCGATTAATTGTCCAAAGTTTATTTTGTCCTTCCCTAACATTGACTTTTGTTGGCAGGCTGCTGCTATTGGTTGCTTGACGTTAGCTTTGTCTACCTCGCCATCTTCTGCTCAAATAAGGAATCTGCTCTGTGACGAGGTTTCTTCAGGTGACTTCTGCTATTATTGATAATGAAAGCACACCTATAAGTTATTACTTAAAATTAATGAAAGTCTAAAACTTTAACATCTATTTTTTCATAATTCATGGTTCTAAACTCTGATTTTATTTTATCTGCGTTCACTCAATAGTACTAACAAATATTTAATTCCAAAATCTCAAAATGAAAAAAATAATAATACAATGGTAATAATAAAATTATTGTTATTATTATTTGTATTTATTTAGTTATTTTCTTGATGACCTAAAGCTATCTTTTTAGCTGAATAGGCTTTCAAATAGGCCCTCGCCAGAGAAACTTAGTAAGTTGGCCCTGTAACTTTTTTTTCTTCTGTCTGATGTACTTGTCTGAATCGCTTCACTAATGAGAACAAAAACAATTATGATAAGTCTTTATCTAATTCCCTTGGGATTGCTTCTTGTCCATTTAGATTAAGTTAAAACTTGAACTGCATTCCTGACTGACAGTGCAGGACCTGCATTTAGTTTCAAAAGTAAATTCTCATTTTGTGTGCCAAATTAAGTTAGACTAAGGATGATTAATCCTACTTATTCATTGGAAGGCCTGAAAAAGGATGTAATCATTTTCTAATAAAAATAATATTTATTTTGTGCCAAGTGCATGGTTTACAGTCTAGAGTTGGTAGAGTCTTAGGGAGTTGAACCTGTGTGAGACAATAAGTCACCAACTGATTGACAGGATTGATTTACGTTAATTCATGTTTAGGCACAAGACATTACTGGTTGGATTTTGCACATTTCTTTTTCAGGTTACTGCTTTATTGGTTTGGCCTTATTTTTTCATTTGTTGGCTTTCCTTCAGGTCAGATTGAGACTGAAAAGAAGTCTGGTGTTCTTTCTACCTTATTTGAATATTCGACACAATCGAGTTGCCTAACCATTTGCCTTGAAGCCCTGCAGGTAATCCTTTTGGTGTACATTGGTTAACTGTTTATTTGTTTGCACCTATAAATGGGGATGATGATGTATATGGTTCCTGGAATATGATTTTTGTTGAGCTTTTTATTGGCATCTTGACAATGCTGACATCTAAAGCACACTAATCATTTGTTATCACATGAAAAATTTATTAAAAAAAAAACATGGGGGCTGAACCAAACCTATGTACAAAAATACAATGCAAACATCCTACCAAAGAACTAAAAAACTCTAAGGACCTGTTCGCATGAGTTGATTTGTGAGGATGAATTGTAGTGAGGAGGGAATTTACGAGTAACTGTCATGTTCGCATGTAGCGATTTCAGTGGATGTCTGATAGCGGATTTGCATGATGACATGAAAATGCAATCTTCTCATGGGAGAGGGGATTTGAGGGTGAAAGTTATAGTTAGCATTGGTGTAAAACCTCATGTATTCTGTTCTTTTCTATAAAATCACTGTTCCATTATCGTTTAGTGGCATATAGGTGCATTACGTCTGTACCGTGCATAAATTGACTGATAAAACTTGCAGTAAATTCACATCTACTATTTCCTCTATGACTACATGAAAATTATTGGCTTACCCTACCTTGCGAAAATCTCCACATAATGGGTAAAAAACAGCAGCCAGTAAGAAATTTAACATCCATTTTTTGGCTATACTGGTCTGAATTATAGGAATAACCAGAACTAATAGAATGAAATTCTTTTGAAAAAAATCTGTACAAAAGTGAAATGAGGAAATAAATTTATCATACTACAACAACTATACAAACAAATACTGAGGTAATAAAATGGTATCATGTGCTCCAACATATAGTTTGTGATTGTATTAAAATATTGTTACTGTTGTCAGCTTTGTGTAGTAGTTTTTTTTTCTGCCAAAGTTTACTGAAATTTGATGACTTAATGCAAAATGAAAATTAAGGGAAGTATTGGTGTTAGCTTGAATATGCTTGATCTTGAAAGATAAATTGTATCTTGCCTTCGTTATTTTGTCATGGATAGTTAAATAGATGTTTTAAAGCAGTGGTTATTGATGGACATGTATTTTTCTATTGATGTTTACATAATAATTTGTTGCATGTATCTATGCTAGTTTATTGATATATTCAGATTAACTTTCTACAGGGACTTAAAGCTGCATTCCACAATTATCCTAACATAGTGACTGCGTGTTGGGAACAAATTTCTGCTATTGTGTATCACCTCATTAGCACTATGAGTTTTGAAACCCCTTCCAGGCAATCAAGTGAACTTGTTGGTAGCCCTACTACATTTATTAATGAAAAAGTTACTATCGCTGCTATTAAGGTAGCAACTTTGCTTTTCTTCTGAACTAGTGTCTTAATCTCATTTCTTTTAGATTAATTGGTGTATAATGAATAGACAATTCGAGTTTGAAAATGTGTGTTGTATGCATTGAAGTTAATTGGTATCTTTGCTTTCCTTTCTACCATAAAGATGTAGGGTTTGTTTGAATAAGTTTCTCCATAAACACTTCTGCGAAAAGAAATTAAGTAAAAATGAATGAAGTTTTTTATAAGCTACAAGTAGCTTATGCATAAACTAACTAGTAGAAGCTCTCTTATTTAACTTATCCAAGTTTAGATTTTTCACTTATGCATAAACTATTTTTTGTTTATTAGGAAATAGATTTCACTTTTTTCTTCTTATATTATTCTTGTATAAGGGCTTATGGAGAAATTTAAACAAACAAACCTTGTGTTCGTTCTATGGTCTGTTGTATTCGTTCTATTGTTCTGTTGGTCTGTTTGATTTACCTAAAAATAATGGACTAGACAACATTAAATTGTTCATTGTTTGATTTTAAAAGTGCTTATGGAGCAGCACAAAACAAGGGATAAAGTGTTGGACCAAAAAAATTCACGTAATTGACCTAGGAATAACCTTTTTGGTGTTGCACATCAGAAAATAAAAGAGGCCAATCTACTCCCTCACTCTCCTAAATATAGTCAATAGATGTAGACCAACTTAGTAAGGTGCAACTGATTTTTGGAAACAATGTCATCTAATTTGGCTATGGTATGGTAACTTTTACAAGCAGGGCTAATATTTTCATAGTGGGTATAATAGTTGAGGCAGCTGGGTGGAAATAATGGTAAGAATGTTAATTGAGTTTACGTTTGTGAAAATAGTGAAAACTAGGTGTTGTTTGTTGGATATTAAATGCAATATTAAACGTTGTTGGTAGGATATTAAATGTATTACTAGAAGTTGTTAGAAGATTGGTTTAATACCCAATTTTGTCCCCACTTTGGTTCGGAAATCTCAAGTTAGTCCCTTTATAGAAATGTGAGTGCAATGGATCCTTACTTGTAATTATTTGAGTCTAATGAGTCCCTTCCGTTAAATAGAAGGAAACGGAGTTAGTGGGCTGATGATGTGGCAGTAGTCATTGGTGAGGTGTCAAAACGCAATTAAAAGTTTATAAAAATGACAAAAGAAGAGTGCATGTCAGATGTTGTGGGGCAAAAGGGAAATGTCCTTGGACTGTGCTGCAAATCCTCCTCCCTCCGAAGACTGAACGCAAGATCCGAGCTGAAGATGGTATTGATAAGCTTCATGGGACCAGCATAGGACGAACCAGGAAAAGAGGCATACGCAATTCCCTTCTTCTTATCCGAATCCGCAGGCATTGAATCCTGAGCATCCTTCCACCACCTGAAACACACGGAATCAACCACCGACGCTCTTCACACATTCAATCTCAATCAAACAATGCAGACAGGCTCGGATCACAGCAAAATTCGTACGAGGCACAACAAAATCAACAAGCTTGCCAATTTGATTATTTGAGGAAAAACATTAAAAATACATAAAACCGATAAAATGGAATTCCGCTTCGCCTCGATCGGCCCAACCCTAAACGTCCGTTGCTTTGGATTACGGAGATTCACAGTGAGGAAATGCACTCACAGATTTAGGGAAAGTTAAATAAGGCGCTAATTGAATTGAAGTGAGAAATGAGTGGAATCTTGAAAGGGGAGACCTGTGAGGAACGAAATAGACTCGCTGGTCCTTGTGTGAGTGTGGTCGCTGAGAGTTATCGGAGCTATCTTCGGAGGCACAGTCCATTGCAGAGAGAGATTTAGAATTCGCTTCTAAATTGTGCAGATTATTTATAAAGCCAGAGAAAGCAGAAAATGAGAGAATTGCAGAGAAAGAAGTAACTCGCCAACTGCGAACCACCACTGCTCCGTCTTCCCGCGATCACTGCCTCTGTATTCTTTCCCACACACGAACATGCCCTAATCTAGAACAAATCACCCCCAAATCATTTTATCCCCAATTTCTAAGAAAACCCAATTTCAAAATCACGTACCCTAACACCAGGTAAGCACGCACACAACTGCGTCTTGACACCTCACCAATGACTACTGCCACATCATCAGCCCACTAACTCCGTTTCCTTCTATTTAACGGAAGGGACTCATTAGACTCACATAACTACAAGTAAGGATCCATTACACTTACATTTCTAAAAAGGGACTAACTTGAGATTTCCGAACCAAAGTGGGGACAAAATTGGGTATTAAACCTAGAAGATTCTAGAGATCTCTTGTAATTATTACTTTAGGATTTGAGTTCTTTATATTAGGAGTTGATGTACCGATTCAAATCAATTAACAAAAATAAGAATCTTCTTTCTTTCAAATTAATCCTTTCAAGTCTAGGTATAGGATTAATTTCCTTTGTGTACAAAATACATATAGGGTAATTTATTTCCGATGAAGAATAATACAGGAAAGTACACTTAGAAAATACACATAACATTGTAACTAACAAGATATTATAACTAATAATATCTTAACAATATCTAACACTCCCCCTCAAGCTATCCCATACAAATCATATGTACCAAACTTGTTATAAATATATTCAATTCTAGGTTTCCATGAAGACTTGTGAAAATTTTTGCTAACTGATTACTTAAAAAAATTCAATCTTAATGTGTCCAAATACAATTTTTTCTCGAATAAAATGATAGTCAACCTCAATATGCTTGGCCCTTTCATGAAATACATGATTAGAACTAATTTGAAGAGCAACCAAATTGATTGTCAAATATAAATCTCATGTTAGTGACATCTTCAAATTCCAAGTTTACTGAAGCTATAGCTCTATATTATGCTTTTGCACTATATCCTGCCATACTTTGTTTCTTGCTCTTCCAAGAAAGAAAGTTACCTTCACTCGAAACGCAATATTCAGAAGTAGATTTTCTGTTTGAAAATCTTGCTTAGTCAACATCTAATTAACAAACAACTTTAGTATGGTTATTGTGACCATATAACAAATCTTTTCAAAGAGATTCTTTAATGTACTTTAATATAATGATCTGTACATGAGGAATTGAGAAATTGGTTCATCACACTAATTGTAAAGGAAATGTCTGGATGAGTAATAGTAAGATAGTTCAATTTTTCAACTAATCGTATGTACTTTTGAGGATCTAAGAAAGGCTCCCCTAGGTAGGATTTTGGTATTGGGATCCATGGTGTGTCAACAAATTTTGAGTTCATTAACGCATTTTTCTCCAAAATATCCAATGCATACTTTCTTTGAGATATAACAAAACCGTTGTTGGGTTGTGCTACCTTAATCCCCAATAAATATCTGAGTTTGCCAAGATCTTTGGTCTACAAGTGGTGAAAAAGGTGTTATTTCATCTAGGAGATGGCATGGGGATCACTGCTTGTAGGATCAATATCATCAACATATACTATCAAATAGATACACTCTGCACTTGAGTGACGATAAATTACTGAATGACATGCCTCATTACAAGTCATTCCAAACTGCTGAACTACATTGCTAAATTTTCCAAACTAAGCCTTAGGAGATTGTTTCAAGCCATATAAAGATTTGTAGAGACAATATACCAATTAAAAGACTCCCCTTGAGCAACAAAGTTTGGAGGTTACTCCATATAAATTTCTTCTTATAAATCTCCGTTAAGATAAGCTTTTATGGCATCTAGTTGGTAAAGAGTTCATTGTTGAAGAACAACCATGGCTATAAATAAGCGAGTAGAAGCCATCTTTGCCACTTGAGGAAAAGTATCACCATAATCCAAACTAAAAATTTGTGTGTAGCCTTTAGTCACAAGCCAAGCTTTGAGATGATCAACAGTACCATCAAGACCAACTTTGATAGAAAAGACCCACCTACAACTAACAACGAATTTCCCATATGGTAAAGGGACAAGCTCACAAATTCCACTATTCTAAAGAGCACTAAGTTCATTAAGCATTGAATTAACATAGTAAAAATATTTATATGTGTTAGTGGTATCTATCCTATGTACATTAATGGACATTTCTTTCCGTTTGAAAGTAAGATAGGTTTGTCCTTTTCACCTAAAATGTAATTCTCTCAAATTTGACGTGTATCTTATTTGGCTGTGGGCACAAACATGCTTTTGATGTGATTTTATATATAATTTTTTGTCTCTTTTGTTTTGAGTTTAAAAAGCTTTATTAATACCATTATATTTGTGTCACATGTGTCTCGTAGTAGCACTTTTATATTTCTTTCATTGGCACAAAGTGTCAAATTTCCTTCTTTTTACCATTTTATTTCTCAAGTTTAGAAGAAAATAATTTCTCTCTCATATAGTCTCATTACATACATCGGATATATATATATATATATATATATATATATATATATATGTATGTATGTATGTATGTATATGTATGTATGTATATGTACAAATATGTGCCTATACATTGATTGGATAATTTATGAAACAAGCACATCTTATTCTACGAAAAATATCCCTGAGATTGTAGGATTGATATACTAGAAACAAAACCAAGATACAACCAACATACAAAATTAAAACCAATAGGAATAAAATCTGGAACTTTCTAAAATATCTTGTCAAAATAAAATCTTAAACTTTCTAAAGTATCTCAACATTATTAATATTCAACACATAGATGCAACTCTTTGAACACTAATAAATTTCTCTTTCCAATGTTGTTTGTTCCATTTCAAATTAAAACGAGTTTGTCTTGTTTACCCAAATTCAAAGTTTCTCAATTTGATGTGTTTCTCATTCATTGTTGTGAGCACGAATTTGCTTCCAATATGTTTTTGTATACTTTTTATTTTTTATTGAGTTTAGGATATTTTGTTAACACTATTACTATTTCTTGTATCGAATTTCATATATATTTTATTTTGAAAAAACTTTGATGCAATTCCTTTTGTGTTTTGGTGCCCTTCGCCAATTTGGATTGATGTTTTGCCTTGATGAGCTATGGTCACCTTTAATACAGACCTTTGTTATACAATTAGGTAAAAATCTAATTCTGATTAGAGAACAGAAAAAGCATCTAAGGAACTATCTAAACTTTTTGACCTTTTTATTTTAAATATTATTCACTTGAATTGGCTAGTGATGTCATTTTTGGGATATGATTTCTTGCATCTATTAATTTTAGAATTTATTTTTGATATTTTAAGGTTCTAGATGAGGCTCTTCGGGCAATATCTGGATTTCAAGGAACAGAAGATCTTTCAGATGATAAATTAATGGATATTCCTTTTGCATATGATTGCATTAGGACGAAGAAAGTATCATCCGCTCCGTCGTATGATGTGGAGGGAAAAAATGATTTTATAGTAAACTTTGAAGCTTGTGATTCTGGAATTCAGCAATGGTGTGAGGCAATTGAGAAGCATATGCCTCTTATCTTGTGTCACTCTTCAGCAATGGTGAGATTTTTTTATATCATGTCATAGTTTTGTATTTTTTATACTAAATAATCGAGTCATGTGTGCTAACTTGAATCAGTTGTTCATATATGTTGAATCTTTTCATTTTTTAAATTAGCTTAACAGAATGAGATCGTATTAGTAGTTTCATGCACAAATTGGCTACATACAAAGTCAGCTATTGCTTAACAGAAACAAAAAAGCAGAATAAAAGTAGAGAGAAGCATACCACTGGTATAGTTTATCAGCAAAAATAGACCTTAGTTCGGGACCTATTAGAGATAGACTAACCTTTAAATTTCTATTTACCAAGCACAAAATTAATTGTCTTCCTTGCTACACATCTGCTACTTTACTAAAGATACCTCGTTCATAATTCTTATCTATTCAGATATGTAACCAACAGTTCCAGAGGTCAGTGGCTCCATAGTCTAGTCTTTAATAGTGAGAAAAAGGTGTATTTAAAGCATTAAGACTGAGAGAAAATGAAAACTTACCAGAATATGTCAGAGAGCACACACTTGTGAGCTGGACATTCTTCAATTCTTTAGCAGGTTGGGATATGTCCCCTTTTCCATTCAATAATTCACGATCTCAGCCTTATAGGTGGATTATGCACCAATAAAGGCTGCAATAAGGATCAAAGTGGCACAGTAATGAAGGCTGCAATATGTTCAAGGGGGTGCAACAATGAAGATTGCATTTAGGGTTGATAGACATGGTCAAAGACTTAATAAGTGGGTTTATGACCTATTCATCTTCACAAAACCAACTTGTATTGAGGATTACACTCTACATATATATTATAACCTGACCTTATTCTTGGGTGATATGAAATTTCCAACACCCGTTAAAGTCTAGTCCCACGCACGAGATATATATGTCTTGGTGTGAGAGCTGTGCATTGGAAGTCCCATGTTGACTACAAATAAGACCAATTAACAATGTATATGTGGGTGCAAATCTCACTTTACAAGTCGATTTGGTAATGTTGAGTTAGGGTTGAAACCCTCTTCTTAACGTGGTACAAGAGCCATGAGTTAGAGTCTATCCTAGCAAAATTTGTTGTTTGTTGGGTCTATTGTTCCATTCTCTACTAGGCCTTTATCGAACCACCCATTAATGTTTAGTCTCACGCATGAGTTATATATGCCTTGACGTGAGCGGGGTGTGTTGGAAGTCTCACATTTACTAGAGATAGGGCTTATTCTTAACATGACATCAAAACCATGAGATAAACATATCTTAGCGAAATTTGTTGTTTGTTGGGTCTATTGTTCCAATTGTAATCGAGCCACTATCGGAACACTGTTAATGTTTAGTCCCACATCGACTAGAGAGGTCAATTCAAAATATATAAGTGGGTGCAAACCTTACCTTACAAACTGGTTTTATAAGGTTGAGTTAGGTTGAAAATCCACTGGTTAACAAAAGTACTTCAGTTTGTTGGTTATTTTAGGAAATATAGAGAACTTTTTCTAAGAAATCAAATCCCTATAGCTGGATAAAAAGAAATAACTTCCCAAAATTAAAGGATTTGGCTTAGGAGATTATTTGATAGATTTGCTCTAGATTTAAAGTGTTTTTATCTAGAGATTTGTTTCCTTTATTTCAAGAGATTTATTTCCTTTGTTTCACGAGATTTATTTTCTTTTATTAGGATTTTTTTTCCTTTAAATACGAATGTGTCGTTTCTTTTTTAGATCAAGAAAAGTAATTCCATAAGTAATGCTTACTTCCTACACATTTTTTCGAATTGTATTGGAAGCATTCATAGCCTATCCTGGTCAAGTTCTTTAGGGCTATTATGCCACCATCATTTGTCTCCTATTAAACTATCCATAAATATCTAATTTCACAGTTGAGATCTTTATTATTTGGTGCGAAAGGATGTTTTGGAGATTTCAGTCAATGAAGAATAAGATTGAATTGTAATATATAAATGAGGTGAAATCCTCACCTCGTAAGCTGGTTTTGTGAGGTTGAGGTAGGAATAAATCCACTTATTATGAGTATTAGAGCTTTAGGTTTTTTCTAAAGCCCTAGTCTTTGTTTTTACTACTCACAACTACTTACAACCTTTGTTAGAAGTTCCACATTGACTAGTGATAAAGGTCAGTTTAGAATATATAAATGGGTGCAAGCCTCACCTTACAAGTTAGTTTTTTAAGGTTGAGTTAGGTTTAAAGTCCACTTCTTAACATGATATGAGAGCCATGGATTAAACCTCACCTTACATGTGTTTGTTGGCCATATAGTTCTGCCCGCTAACAAGCTGCTACCGGACCCCATATTAATGTCTAGTTCAATGCACAAGATGTATATGCCTCAGCGTGAGGGGGAGTGTGTTGGAAGTCTCACATTGACTAATGATAAGATTAATTTATAGTATATAAGTTGGTGCAAATCTCATCTTACAAGCTAGTTTTGTAAGGTTAAGTTAGGCTTAAAATTCACCTCTTAATAACCTTCATTGCCATTTTATCTTCAAGAGGGTGTAGCCTTAACTTTTACAATTTTGTTGTAAAATCCATTATTGTTGCCTTCTCTTTGTAAAATCACCCATTAGACAGCCAATTGCTGAATTGCATCTATGTGATTTCTAATCCAAAATCATCAGAGGGAGGATTCGGTATTATAAAGATAGAAAGATTGAAAAGCCAACTAGAACACTAGAGAAACCCTCTCAATTGTACTCTCTTGCTCTCTTAGGTGACGTTTCTTGTATGAGTGTCTCACATAGTGCTAACTCTTGGATTGTGGATTCAGGAGCTACATATATGACATTCTCGCCTCAATTATGTATTTCTTATACAACATCTCCTAGCACTAGGGAAACTATTATTGGCAATGGCTCTTTTGTTATAGTTGTAGGATATGCATATATTTATTTATCTTCCAAACCTAATCTTAAAATTGTTCTATATGTCCATAAACTTTCATTAAGTCTTATCTCCATAGAAAAACTAACGTATGATCTCAATTTCTCTATAATGTTTTCCCCATCTTTGTGTGTTCTACTAGAGAAGGACTTGGGGATGAGGATTGAACTTGCTTAACACCACCTGAGCATTTATCTTTCAAGGCAAAGTTCCAAAAGATTATTGGGGAGAAGCAGTCCTACCTACTGCTTTTATGGTAAATAGACTTCCCTGATATATGGTAGAGAAAAAAAGTCCTCTTGAAACCCTAAACTTTTTTTCTCTCATGTTCATATATGAAGTCAATCCTCATAGCTAGGTTGGGCCAAAACTAGAAGAAAACCCATGGAGGTGGGTGAAGGATGATATGGTGCAGAAACTTTGATGGACAAGGGAGCTAAGCTCACGGTTTTGTGATGTTTATGGATGATGGAGGTGGTGTTTAGTGATGGTCTAAAAGAGATTAGGCAAACTCTTGGAGGAAGGTGGCTAGAGAAGGTCACTGGGGTTGCTCTGGCATAGCACCTAATAAGAGTAGTATGGCACAAAAATGAACATAACTTTACTCTAAATGAAAGGTAATTACATGAAAGAGACACACATCTATTTATAGGCTAAGGTGTCTCAAAATGGGCAGAAATTTAAACCTAAAAGAACCACCCTCGTTAGCTTGGAGAGCAAGGAGAAAATCCTCTCCATTAAGAGAAGGACAAGTGACAAAAATCCCCTCTAATGAGAGGGGGACATGTGGCCACTACTTATGGAGAATCCTCTCCATTCCTAGAGTAACATGTGGCCACAAACTAGGAGGAAAAACTCTCCAAAGGGAGGGTGACACATGGCATGGATGGCCCACCCCTCATTGTCCACCAAGTTAGATGAAACTTTGACCCCTTGGTCAACAAGTCCAAAATCATGTCCCACTTTGGTCAACATTGGGCCTTGGCCCTTTGTTGACTTGAGTGGTCAAAACCCTATTCTACTTGGCGCAAAATACAAGGTGCAAAATAAATCTTACACTTCTAGGCCCATAATCCAAAGCCCAAATAAATCCAAGACTACTTGGCCCAAAATACAAGACCCAAAATTATTCTTACTCTAAAAGCTTCATGATGGCCCAAGATAGCCCAAGAGATAGAGTCTAGGTCCACTTTTACAGATGACTTTAACTCTTCTTGAAAGTGTTTGGCCATGGTTAGGGTGTATGCCATCAATATATCAAATGGTCTCATTCCTAGAATATCCGGGTGCTCATGTTTCATATATATCCACAACCAAAATAGAGACAAACTTGATTCCCATACCGTTAGATGTGTCATTCTTAGTTATTCAGCAACTGATAAAGGTCACAAGTGTTATATCCCTTCATCTAAAAAGTTGTTTATCTCCATTGATGTCACCTTCATTAAAACTATTTTTTTTTCTCCATTGTCGACTACCAAGAAGTTCTTTTAGAAGATTGTGATGAGTAGGTTTAACCCATTGTTCTATCATATGCTCCAATTGAAGCCTTCAGAAAGGAGCCTACGGCTGAGCAATTTAATTTTTGGGGCAGAATTAGAAACTAAAACTGATAATATCTTTGGTGCTACTAAACTGCAACCAGAAAATACTGGAACAGTTAGAGATTCGTCCCCAAGACTCAGCACCTAAAAGTTTCAGGTCCGTGGCACAAGGGCTATGCAAGTTACTATGGCTAAAAATGATCTTAGATGACTTGAAGATTAATTTGGAGGGACCCATGAAGCCCTACTGTGATAATAAGTCAACAATAGACATTGCACATAATCCCATTCGGTATGGTTTTTTATCAGCTTAATCCCATTCAGTATGACAATACAAAATATATAAAAATAGATAGACACTTCATTCAGGAAAGAATACAAGAAGCTTTAATATGCCTGTCATACATTCCGTCCAAGCAACAGGTAGCTGATGTGCCAATAACAGGACTCAGTACCTCATCCTTCAATAATCTCATAACCAAGCTAGAAATGGAGGCATTTATTCAACTTAAGATGGGGTGTTGAACTATGGATGTAAATACTGCACATTTACTGTACAAATTTGGAATTAGGAGATTATTTGGTAGATTTGCTCAAGATTTAGAGTCTTAATGTCTAGAGATTTATTTCCTTCATATCAAGAGATTCATTTCCTTATTTCAATGTGATTTATTCCCTTCATACCAATGTATTGTTTCTTTTTGAGATCAAGAAAAGTAATTCCATAATTATTGCTTAATGCCGACACATTTTTTCACACTTCCAATATCAATCTAATGTGTGCGTCTGAAAATTTCGCCACATAGAAAAAGTTCTAAGTCCAATAAGCATCATCTCAAACTCTCAGAACATTACTATGGACCATATTTGGTTCTTAAGCAAATTGGCGAAGTGTCTTTCTAATTAGAACTATCACAGCAAGCTCGGATTCATCTGGTGTGCCATGTATCTCAACATACGAAGGCCATCAGGGGTAGAAGTTTTTCTACCTCTAGAATTGCAAGGAACTACAAAAGTGTTCATTCTAGCTTACATTCAGGGAAGACATAAGATCACTTAAGATGCTGCACCAGTATAACAGATGTTAGTGCACTGGAAGGGAAGATTTATCTTCTATTCAAAATCGATTTCTTGATTTTAACCTTACAAGGTTAATTCTGAAGAGGGCAGTATTGATAGACAAAAGCAAATATAGCATGGTGACAATAAGATAGCATTGCAGGTTTGTTGTAGGAGGAGGTTTCAAAACAGTAACTAAGAATACTGTCCTCAGGTGGTTTTTACAGCTAAGTGTTGATAGCAGTTAAAACCCCTATAAAGTTTAGGAGGAGAGGGAGGAGGGCGGGTTGTCACAGAATTGAGTTTTGTAACTGGATTAATCCAGAGAAATTATTAGAGAAGTTCAGATTTACTTTTCTTTGTTTTCTGCAAAAATATCGTTGATTCCTAACACTTACCCTCTTGCTGACATTCTTTGTTTATCTTGTATTTTTTTTATGAAGAGAAATATATTTTCACAGAATGAATGAAATATGAATTTTTAACAAATGTGTCTGATAGAGCCTGTGATTTAGATGATGAGCCAAGGCAAAGGAAGAGTCTGTAGATTGAGCTGGCAGTTGCTTGTCTGTTATTAGAAAAGTTTAAGGTAACATTCAGGAGGTTGGAACGTCATAATAGAAGGGAAGTAATAGGACAAATGGGGTTATGGAAAGTTATGTAGAGCCTTAGGGTGGACAGAGTATTTTCTATGACGAGCCATAGACTGGAAATTGTAGAAGTTTTCAAAATATAAATATATACATTTTTGTGCTTGTGTTTTTCAAATATTTATATTTTTTTTTCTGGTTTCCTAACAGTATACCTCTTTCTGCTTTTTCCTTAAAGGTGAGAGCTGCGTCAATTACATGTTTTGCGGGCATGACTTCTTCTGTGTTCATGTGTTTCACTAAGGAGAAACAGGACTTTATATTGTCTTCTTTAGTAAGTATCTCCAGAAATCATGTTCTAGGCTATCTAACTGCAGTATTGTAATGAATAGATTACCATGCTGCTGTAATGAATTTACTAACTTTCTAAAATTTTGTAGGTACACGCTGCTGTACGTGATAGTGTGCCGTCAGTGAGATCTTCTGCTTGTCGTGCCGTTGGTATCATTTCATGTTTTCCACAAGTGTGTCAGAGGTTATACTATAACTTGTACTGTGAATATTATGATTTCTTTTTGAAACATATATCTGATTCACTAGAGAAAGTCTAAAAGTGTTCAATAATATCTGTAGTGCAGAGGTACTTGAGAAATTTATCCATGCTGTTGAGATCAACACTCGAGATGCACTAATCTCTGTAAGTTCTGCTTCAGTTTCTGGCTCTACAGTTTCCTATATACTTTTTGTAATTAATTGGTATTTGCTGTTTTCCATAAAGCAGGTTAGGATAACAGCTTCATGGGCATTGGCAAACATATGTGATGCTATTTGTCACTCTGATAGAATCCCCCCATTTGGACAGCAGATGGGTGAGTTTGATTTGATGTCCATGATTGAATGGTCAACCTATTGGTGTCAAGACAAAATTTCAATGTTCTCTTTGTAATCTCTTTATTTCTCTACTTTGTTTTGTAGGTTCAATCTCCAATCCCCAGTTGATTGTATTGTTGACTGAATGTGCTTTGCATCTTACTAAGGATGGAGACAAGGTAACTTTTATGTGTTCTGTATTTCCTTAAATTTGAATATTCTGTTGAAAAAATGTCATTTTGAGGAGAGTAACTAGAGACATCACTGAATTCGTGTTTCAATGTACTCAAACATAATGTTTTATTATATGAATAATTATGGAGAAAATGATTGCCTAATTTGTACGATAATATAAATCCAAAAATTACCTATTTACCATTGTTAGTGTTGTATTAAGTTGGTTATGATTTTTGTTTTAGCAATTTTATCAACTTTTCTTTTACGTCTATTTTTCTTTTCTTTCTCCATATATGAAGGAAATCCTTTTTATTCTGTGTGTAGCCTTTCATCTCAACAAGTTTACTTTTCTGTTTCTCTTTCCTTGTCTCTCTAGAACTCTAATTAATATGGTTATCAGGAGCTTAGTGATCAATGGCTTGAAAAAATAATCCTCCTACTCCACCTACCATAACTTGGACTATGGCAGTTCAAACTCATGCGTGTCTGCATCTGGTAGAATCTTTATTTTTGTTTCCTTTTCTTGATGATTCCAGCTTCTTGTTTTGGCATGAACAAATAGAATCATGGGTCAAGTTGCATCACTTTCAACATTTTGTTGTAAACCCATCTATTCCTCTTCGTTTTCTCAGTGAAACAGATCACAAAAATCGCAAAATTAATCCATCATATATTTTCTTGGCAAGAAGATCAAATGCAGTGGGCATGGTTATAGTCCACTTTAGCAAGTTCCTTTCTTAAGCTCTTCATCTATTAATGAATTCTGTCATATATCAGCTATTGATGAATTGCTTGTTCAATGAAATGTTGGGCCATATTGTCTCTGCTTTTTCCACCTGGCAACTTCAACCTTCTCTTTCAAAATGTTTTTTTTGTTATTTCTGTAATCAATATTATCAATAACAATAGTATTCAATCTATTTATCATGCTAGACAAGGGCATCCTAATGCCATTGTTATGAAACTCATTTTCCATTAGTTTGTTATTCTTTTTCTAATAAAGTTGTTTTTGTTCGTAAAGGATGTTGTATTTGCAAAGTTCACAAAATTCCTTCTTCGTATCTCAAACTGTTTTCAATTGTAGTCTTGTTTGTTTATATTGACTAGTGGGGTCCTTCTCCTATGATATTTACTAACTAATGGAACTGGTGTGGAAAATACTTATAGGGTAATATATTTATAATGACAAATAATTGTTGGAAGTCCCATATCGACTAGAAATAAGACTAATTTAGAGTATATAAGTGGGTGCAAACTTCACCTTACAAGTCGGTCTTGTGGAGTTGAGTTAGGCTTAAGTCCACTTCTTAACATAGTATTAGAGCTATGGTTATAGCCTATCCTAGGAAAATTTGTTGTTTGTTGGACATATTGTTCCATCCGCAATCGGGCCGCTATTGGACCACCCATTAATGTCCAATCTCATGCTCTAGATGTATATACCTCGACATGAGGAGGAATGTGTTGGAAGTCACATTGACTAGAGATAAGGCCAATTCAGAGTATATAATTAGGTGAAAACCTCACCTTACAAGCTGGTTTTGTGAGATTGAGTTAGGTTTAAGTCCACTTCGTAACATTTTCTTTTAATGGAACAAAGCATTTATAACCCTAGCGAGATAATATGGTCCACCACAAGTAACGGTTCAACTCACAATAGAAAGATAACCACATAGTTAGCAACAAGTTGGATTAAACAAAACTCCAAATAAGCAAGTTATAAACTACTTAAGTAAACCAAAACTAGTAAGCAAAATAGAAATGTCCAACACCAAGGGTAATCATTTATTTGCCATCATCCTCTGAAACCTTGACCTCCGCTGAAGAGAGGTGAGCATGGATGTAGTCAGCCCCTGTGGTATATCCAGGCCTTTGTCAGTGAGAGCCTTGTAGACACTATTGAACATTGATGTTGCCTCTCCTTCAGTCATTGCTTGCTTCTTCAGCGAAAACTCCACCTTCTCTTGATCACTTATCCCTGGCCTAACACCTGCAGATTTGTTTGAACTCGCTCCTGATCCGTCACTTCTGTTCTTTCTTATCGTCTCCAGAAAAGCTTGATCTGTGTTGGTGGAGGAGGAAGGTTGAGCCTTTGGAGGGAGTGTGGGACCAAGAATTGCTTTGTTCATTACATCTTGGATATTCATCTCCCCATAGTTCTTGTTGGCCATATGCTCACCAAGTTATTCATCCAGCTACACCACCCTCTGGTTCAGGGCTTGATGGTCCTCTTGATTTTCTTCCACCAGCTTTCTCAGTTCACTTACTTCTTTGCTAACATACTCTATAGCCTTGAAAGTAGCTCTTAGAGAAGGAGTGCCCACAACTTCATATTCAACATCTTGATAAGACCATCTCCTAACACAACATTTGGTTATATCCCAGGGTATGCTAGATTCTATAGTCTGAAGGTCCATCATTGGTTTCCTCTTATCTCCTATATTGACCTTTGGAGGCTGAACCTTTATGAAGATAAATGTATAGTGCAGACTAGGTCAGGTATGATAACACTAGGACCATATGATCAGGTAAGACTTAGGGTCCTAGGACATTACTACTCCACGGTTCCTTTTATTGGTTTCTCCTTGATGGTTTTTCAATTCTTGCATTCCTTAATCTTAAGGAATCAGGAGAACCCAAATCTGATAGATTATCCTTATTTTTTCTCAAAGTTTGAAGAATTGTCATCAATAGGTTGGGTATCTTTAATTGAGAAGTTGGCTAGCCTTTTGACATGTCCAGATGCATATACAGTTGTGGATGTGGACACAATTATGACAGGCTCAGAGAGGGAGCAGGCAGTAAATGAGGTTGGAAGAAATGACAAAGATCTTGGTACCCTATATTCTATCTTAGGTCACCTGAAGATAGGGAAGAAAGCACTTAAGCCTATTCCCCGTATTTTGATATATCATAGTCTTTTAGAAAAGTTTGTTTATGGGTTATCAGGTAATTCCTTCTGGAACTAAAGATATATTGGATAAGGCTGAAATACAATTGACTTGTGACTCTAGATCAAGAGAGGAGCCATTTGGAAAATATGAATTCACTCAGTTTACGGCCAAGACAACAAACCAAAAAACCGAGAGATCTAACCTTTGCTTCAAGTGCTAACAAGACTCAAGTCCAAGCAACTACTCCTAAAGGACCCCAGACACTTGCTTAGGTAGTGATCGTGCAACAGGCAGAAAGTGCGGCTATAGTTCAATAAGAAGCACTTCAAGCACAACAGGTTGTTGCTCAGGTAGTGGAACCTATGGATCAAGATGCTAAATATGAAGTTGTGGACACTTCTTCTCTGGGAGCTCTTTTCAAGCCTATAGAAAGTGTTAGCAAAGAAGTAAGAGGAAGAAAATCATGAGGACCATCTAGCCCTGATAAAGAGGATGATTCACTTGGTGAGCATATGACTAACAAGAACTACGAGGAGATGAATACCCATGATGTAATGAACAGGGCGATTCTTGGCCCCACATTCCCTCCAAACGCTCAACCTTCCTCCTCCACCAGCACAAATCAGGCTTTTCTAGAGAGGATAAGAAAGAACATGGGTGGCGGATCAGGAGCGAGTTCAAACAAATGTGAGGGTGTTAAGCCGGGGATGAGTGATCAAGAGAAGGTGGAGTTTTAGCTGAAGAAGCAAGCAGTGACCGAAGAAGGCAGCATCAATGTTCAACAGTGTCTGCAAGGCTCTCACTAACAAAAGCGTGGATATACCATAGGGTATTAGAGCTATGATTAGAGCCTAACCTAGCGATATTTGTTGTTTGTTGGGTAGATTGTTCCACCCGCTATCGGGTCGCTATTGGACCACCCATTAATGTCCAATCTCACACTCGAGATGTATATAGCTCAGTGTGAGGGGTGGGGGGTGTTGGAGGTCCCACATCGACTAGAGATAAGACTAATTTAGAGTATATAAGTGGGTGCAAACCTCACTTTACAGACTGGTTTTGTGGGGTTGAGTTAGGCTTTAAGTCCATTTCTTAACAATAATGAAGAATAATATTGTAACTAACATAAGATACTATAACAATATCTTAACTACTCAAATAGAAATCCCAAATTAAGTTTTAACTTCATTGTAAAAGGATTGAAATATGAAAAACATCTCAGAATTATTTTTCATTAAAGTATCTTAGTACATCTTGAATTATCATCAATGTGTAACAAAATATTGAAATCCTAAATTAGACTTAACACAGCTCGTAATATGTCAGAACACAAAAGAGGACAAAACATGTTATGAGACCCTATAGGAAACGAACTACCACCATGTTTTTCTAATTGACATGACTCATAAGAAATTAGATAATTTGGACAAACCATGTTTTGTCAGAACACAAAAGGGGACACAACACGTTATGAGACCCTATGAGGAAACTACGACCATGTTTCTCTAATTGACATGACTCACAAGAAATTAGATAATTTGGACAAACCATGTTTGACCACTGCTATCTACCTTATTAATAGACTTCTGCCAGCCTCTTAGTAAACATGTTATTAGAAAGATACCTAAGTTTCAATTAAATTATACTATTCTCTTTAAAGTTTCTCCTTATTTTCAATTCTTAAAGACCTTTGGTTGCAATTGTGTTAGTGTTAAACTTTACAACAAACACAAATTTAATTTTCAATCACTGATTAAAGCCTTCAATTAATATATCTGAACTAATCACAAGCCAAAACTTGAACAATTGACTGATTGAAAGCTCAATTCAAGCTAAACTGATAAGGCATCACCAAGCAAAGGCCCGAACTGAGAACATTGATGAATTCCAACAATGCACTGATACAAAATACAAGAAACGGAAGTGGAAGCAATCTCAACTTGAGCAAGAAAGAAATCAGTGACGAACTTGAAGGATCGAGATCTGTGCAGAAAAAGCTCTAGGTACTACCATCTTAGAGAAATTGAATGGAGAAAAGAGAGAGAATTAAACATGACCTGAATGTTTTATTGTTGTAACACATCTAGAATCATAGATGTAGTCAGTCTACTACTAACTATTATAGAAACTGACAACTGCACAATTACAAAAAGAAAAAGAAATTGTACAATTATAAGTAAACCCACATCTGTACAATGTAACTGGAAACTATACAAGTCAACTGTAGTTAGCTATAGTATGTATACTTACACGTAATCTAGAATGCATTTTTAGATTCTATAATTCCTAAATGTATTTTGGATTTTACAATCTGAAATATATTTTCAAAATACACAGTTGGGATACATATTCCAAATTGTACAATCTATAATACATTTTGGATTTATAATCTAGAATATATTTTTGGATCTAAAAATGTATCACAGATTAATACATTTTCAGATTGTGCAATACGAAATACATTGAGTTTTGGATTGCATCATCTGGAATAGATTTCTAGATTGCATAATGCTTAATAGATTTTCGGATTGCACAATTTGGAGGATTATGCCATCTGGAATGTTTCCAACCCATGGATAATTAGGACTATTTCCACACCTATGGAGGTGCAGTAAGAAGGTATGGATGTGCGAAAAGAAATGCACTTTGTTAGGAAGTTTCCTGGATTGAGTAACATGTAAACAACAAAGTATAATATTGTGTAAGGTGGGTTATGTGGAAAGTAGTTGTCTAATTATTATTTGCTATATAATTTTATAAATTTTAGAATTTCTAGTTAACATAATTAAGGATTGCCTAATTACCGTAAATCAAGTTATCTTAAATATCTAACTAGCAAATCATTTTATATATATTGATTATTTTCCTCTGGTTTGCACATGTCTCTCGCTTATTTATGTTTTCTTTTTTCCATTACCAGGTTAAATCTAATGCTGTTAGGGCTCTTGGGTATATTTCGAGAATCTTAAAATGTTCAACATCAAAATTTCAGGACACACCATTGGACCATCATAACCATTTGAATGAAGCATTTCTCAACACTAAAAATCTAATGGTGTGTCAACAACATTGTGCATCGGATCGTTTGCAGGATTTGAATAGGCTTGAGAGAATAGTTCAATCATTTATTTCTTGCATAACTACGGGGAACGTTAAGGTACCATAATCTTATATTGTTTGGTTATTATCTGAGTATTTTGGTTTCTTGGTATCAATGCACTCTATCCCTCTTGAAGATGGAATCTCTCTTACTAGGTCCAGTGGAATGTTTGTCATGCTCTTGGAAACCTATTCCTCAATGAGACATTAAGGCTACAAGATATGAATTGGTACGTTAAAATGAAGCACATGCTTCTTATGTTTATCACATACATTACATATCTGTATTCTTCTCCTAGTTATTGCATGCAATTGATAGCTTATAGGAAACAATTTGTATCAGACCTACGATTGAAAGACTCATTTTGACGATGAATTGTGAATGTCAAAACCAAACTAGTCCTTCGTGACTGGCCCCTCCTAATCTAGTAGTTTTTCTGAAATTGATTCTCATGGTCCGCCCTTTAAAATGGTATAGATCCCCAACAATTATCCTAATTGATTAAATAAAAGATACTCCTAAATAATCCTAATTAATAAATAAAAATAAAGAGATCCCTATTAAAGGGATCTTCTCTAAAATTATCCTTATTAGATAGTAATTTGAAATGAGGGCTTCATTAAGCAAAAGATAAATCAACGAGATAAACTGTAATAGATCAAGATTTAACTAAAAAATACTACAACCCTAATTGGTGGACCAATCCTCTATAGTGATAAAGATATCGAGCCAGTGATGGAATCATTGTGCAGATAAGTTTACCAGTTTAGGTCTGTCATCCTTTGAAGGGATTAAATACTGTGCCAACTTTTACAAATTTGGACTTCTTTCATAATAGATGTCTTCTTCCAATGTATAGGGAAAGTTAGCTGATGGATGCTTTATAACTAACTGCCTTTTTCTTTGTTCATGGGTTTTGGTTTGGTCCCCTTATCAGTTCTTTGTTTCTTTTTTTTAATATCTTCATGAACTTATAAAAACAAAGTTTCAAGTCCTTGATAAATTTAAGAATTTTCAACTTAGTCCATGTTAAATCTTTGTGGTCTATTAAGTACTCAAAAAAGTTTTATTTTCATTTGAGTTCTTACTATTTAATTTTTGGAGTTAAAATCTAATAGTATCTCACCACAACTAGTGTTCTAACCTCAGTTTGCTAGTTTATTTGCATAACATTTACCTGTCCTTATTGTAAAGATTTTCAAGCCATGAAGCTTTAATAGTGACAATGAAGTCACTCTTCATGTTGCATCCAATCCCATCTTAAATGAGAGATATAAATATATATAGATAAAGAGTCATTTTGTGAGAAACAAATGATTAGGGGAAATCACTAGTGACTTTGCTAGCTACATTGACCAACCGACATGTCGTCATAAATCTTTTAAGGGATCTTGTGTGAACTTATTTGTAACAAGCTTGGTGCAAGAAATATACCCTCCATTTTAAGGGAGAGTATTAAGGGTATAATTGTCCAAATAGGCAAATTAATTTGCACAAGTATTTCACACACGACTTAAAGTTTATGGAACTGTCTTCAGTTGGATTCATATTTTTAATGTCCAATAACTTGAATATTTTGTGCTATTCTTTTATTTAATATCAGGATGAAACATTCCCTTTCATAAATTGGAACAAAATGTAGATTGGTTGTTTCTGAAGTATATAAGGCATTATATTTCTAGTATTTTCCTTAGTCTCGTATTAAGAAATAGGTACTGTAGTTGAATGTGTTTCAGTTTCATTAGATGAATGATATTCGTTGCCCTGTTTTTGGTAGTCCTGCTTTGCACAGGCACTCTTCATGAAGATATATTGTTCAACTTTTTATTTCTGTAACACTGAAATGTAAACTACTGAACAGTGCCTCATGTTGCCATTTTTCAGGTCTCCAGTTGTGTTTGGTATTCTTCTGCAACTACTACGTGATTCATCAAATTTTAAAATAAGGATACAAGCTGCAGCAGCATTGGCTGTGCCAGTGTCAGTGCTAGGTAATTGTTTTTCTTATAATGATATTGGTTTAGACCAAAAATATACATGATGCTGAAGTGTTCTTCCCATTATCAACTTCAGATGCCCAATCAGCATCTGAAAAGGCTTGTAAAGCTTGTGTAGGTGCTATTGACAATGACAAGAAATGTAATTCATTATCAAGAAATACAAAAGTTCGTGAACCTTTTACGAAATCCATGTATATATGGAAAGAAGAGCACTGAATAAAGATAGACATTTTGTAACAAAATACAACTGTCAAACAACATTTCAAAACTATTAGTACATCTCGTCTCAAGTATCTCGTTTAGCAGAGGAGCAATATCTGGGCTGTTTTTTGGAGGATTTGAGATTGGAGATTCAGCGGAGGGTTCGCACCTTCAACCTTGTGAATCGTCTTCAAGCCATGCGTCTGGCTTGGGATGTGGAAGCATAATTGCAAGGAGAGGGATTTCAGCATGGAGGAGGAGTACAAAGTAGGAAAAGCAATTGAGATTGGGATACGGGTCAGGGAGAGAAGTTTGGATCCGAGTCCGGTCAAGGCCCAAATTTAGGGAGATTAGGAGCTAGATTAGGCCCAACACAGGGAACACAAACTAAACCCTTATCAGTAGGGAGTGCAAACCCTCACTAGTCACCCTCTATGATACAACAAAGTAGCCGTGTTTCTAGTATTCATTTTCCGACTGTCGACTGGAATCATGGCATGAAGCATTTGCCTTACTCCGAATTGATGAACTGGAAAGCTCAGGGGCTTTGTTTTAGATGCCGTGAAAAATACCACCCTTTACAACGATGCATGGAGCGGCAATTGCGAATGGTGGTGTTAGCTGACGAAGAAACAGTAAATGAAGCGGGGGAGGTTATCACGAGTGAGATGTGAGAAGAGGAAGATGACCGTACCTTGGAGTGTGGTTCTATGGGGTTGTTCGCAGAGGTTGAAGTGTTGTGGGGTGGTTGGAATAGCCCTTCAACTTTGTGCATAGAGGGTCGTCTCAATGGAGTAACCCTGGGAGTGGTGATTGATAGTGAGGCTAGTCATAATTTCATCTCTCCTCATGTAGTGGCTGCTCTGGCTCTGAAAGTGGACAAAAGAAAATTGATTGGGGTGCATCTAGGAGATGGGTAGAGGGTGTATACTATGGGGAAATGTGAGAAGTTGGACGTTCAACCAGGAGAATTCTCTACTATGGTGTATAACTTATGAAATATGAAACCATAACTTTTTGAAGTAATGGAACCTGTCTATCAATTACTGGCTCATTTAACCATTTATCAGTCCAAAAGTTAATAGATTTGCTTTGCCACATTGTATTTTCCTTTATTTTCATTTACCATTTTACTTATTTTGCTGTAAATTGGTTTGTACAAATAACTTTTCTTCAATTCCGTTAATAGCTTCATCTGAATATAACTTGTTTTCTGGTTTTTGCAGATTATGGCCAATCATTCTCAAAGATTGTGGAATCTGTTGAGCATCTACTGGAGAATATGGACGAGGACCAAATTTCTGGGCCATCAAATTTCAAGTACCGGGTTTCATTAAAAAAGCAGGTGATCTTGCAAGCTTACTAGTGATCTTTACAACATCATTGATACTTAGTATTCAGGGATGTTGATAGGATATAATGTGTATGATAGGTGGAAATAGATTACAATGTTAGTTGTTAGTTCGGTTGTTAGGTTGAGTGAGTCTTTCTTTATACAGTTGGGGGTCTTTGTAGGCAGGGGAATGTTATTGGATGTTTAGAAAATTGTTGACAGGATCATTACCATCCTGTGTGAAGGGAACTTTGTCCCTTGGAGGCATTCTGGCTATTATGGGTGCCTAGAATCAATAATACCATATCTTTTCAGTGAGCTTTGGTGTTTTACAGTAATTTTCTTGGGTTCCTCTACCTAGGAACCTAACAGATGTTCACATAATTTAAAACTACGATCTTGACAATAACATATTTGCACTAAATTATTAATAATTGAAATAATACACTGATTTTTTTCTTACCAGTGTAGTTCACTAACTGAACTAATGTAAGACTTTAGTTCAGTGAACTAACGTGTGTGTTAAAATCTCTTTCCAAAATTAGCAATTTCATTGTTGCAAACATGACTTTGCTTCAACCTTCAACTCTTTATCTCTTCGTCGGTTCAAGATTAAACCTTACTAATTCCCTTCACAAAGTTTACTTCTTATTTTATATTTAAGTATATTTCAACAATTATGCTTAATTTCTTGCAACACTTCCTAAGCGATTAGACATATAATAGGTATCAAATAAAGTATAAATTTTAAATTTCTTGATAACTTAAGTGTTGTATTATTATTTTTAAGTAATTTTAAACTTTAACAAATCTCCTTAAAACATTAATTTTTTTTTTTAGTTTTGTTTTAAAAATTAGTTTAGTTTAACAAAAATAGTTTAATTCTAACCTTTAATTTTAGCTCACTGAACCCAAATATATCAATTTAATTTGTCCAAATAATTTTTTATGGTCAGTTTAGATCGGGTGAATTATTATTTTAGTTATAGTTCAACATTTTGAATACCCTATTTCTGTAATCAAGTTATTATAATTTCACAAGAGATGAGATATTACTATATCAGACTAATATCCCGATTCCAAAACTAGAATACTACTATATTTAAAGTTTAAAATTTGAATGAAGTTACGAGGTATTCTTATTATTTTAACTTAGTTATTGAATTAGGGAGTTCTGAAATTGCTTTCTTGCTGTGCTGCTGCTGTCATTACTTAACTGAACTACCCATGTTTTGGATGCAGCTTACCTTGACAATGTTACACGTTCTAAGCTTTATCTCAAGTTCAAACGATCAACAACTGAAAGATTTTCTTGTGATGGTATGTATTTTATCATGATGAAAGTATATAGCTAAGCATATGCAGAGGGAATTATATTTTCACTAGCTATTGCCCAAGAGCAATAAATGATAACAGTTTGAAGTATATAACTCTGTCTCTTCATATATTCACAACCAAAAAGTCTAACATGCAGCTAGAACAGCTTCTTCCTATAAATGGTTTGGGAGATTTGTGATGAAAATGTGATAGGGCAGCCTATACTTGAAATATGAGAAGAAGATTAATAATTTCTCAATTGCTTGTGTACAGGCTGATTACAAATGTGTGCTTTGTGTCTCGTTAATTTCTTCATAGTATATGCTATGAAAGTTCATGCTATTACAATTGCAAAAAATAAAACAGAAACTAATTGTAGGGAAACGTATCTGAACAAAGAAAAATAGAAACAGGTAAGTTCCTTTGCAAAAGTATGGAAAAGTACCTGGCATCTTTTAGGAGAGATCTTGAAAATTTTATGTTAAGAAGTTTGTATATTTGCCAGTTGACACCCAGAAATGGCATGATAATATGAGTCAACTATCCAGTTCTTCATAAGGAAGTCTCTAAGTTTATGTACTTTCACCTATTATAGTGAATTGGATTACTGGCTATGTTAATAGATCTTTTTGGGCAAATTGTCTCTGTGATAACTTTGCGTAGTCGTTAATCGATGTATTTGTCTCTTATGACTTGGGGCTGGTGTACCTTATGTTAAAATAAATTTATTGTACATTAGTTAAACTTTTTGTAGTATAATAGTCAAATTTATAAATTGTTTCACAAGTTTATTTGGACTCAAGTTTGACTATCACGTTGCTTTATACTTTTTGTTACTTAAAAATTAAACTCTAAAATAATTCTAGAGAGCTTGATTAATCCCTCTCATAATCTTTTATTTATAAGAATAAATTGATAGAAGAGTACATGGTAAATAGGGTAACCCTAGATACAATATAATCATGATAAATGGGTAACCCTAGACATAATATAATCATAATAAATAGAGTAACTCTTGACACAATATAATCATGATAAATAGAGTAACCCTTGACACAATATAACACTCTCCTCAAGCTGGAGCATACAAATTGTATGTACCAAGCTTGTAACAAATAAACTCAATTCGAGGACCCCTTAATGACTTGGTCAATACATCTGCGAGTTGATCGTTTGACCCAATAAACTCAGTACATATTTCTTTAGTCAATAAATTTTCACGAACAAAATGACAATCAATTTCTATATGTTTAGTCCTCTCGTGAAACACTGGATTTGATGCAATGTGGAGAGCAGCTTGATTGTCGCAATACATCTTCATGATGGATGTCACAAAATTTAAACTCTTGAAGGAATTGTTTCATCCATATAAGTTTACATGTTAGTGACGTCATTGCCCTATACTCGGCTTCCGCGATTGATCGAGCTACTACATTTTGTTTCTTACTTTTACATGAAATAATGTTTCCTCCTAGAAAAACACAATATCTTGTAGTAGACCGTCTATCAATAGGCGAACCTGCCCAATCTGCATCACAATACCCAGAGACTTGAATGCTTCCTTTATCTTCATATAATAATCTTTGCCCGAGAGCCTTTTGGACATACCTTAGAATGCGAATGAGAGCATCCCAATGGTCAACACATGGAGCCTGCATGAATTGACTAACCACTCTAACTGCAAAGGATAGATCTGGCCTTGTAATAGTGAGATAAATCAGTTTTCCAACTAGTCTTCTATACCTCTCTGGATCGGAGAATAATTCACTTCTTCTGTCTTTAATTTCTGGTTTGGGTCCATGGGACTGTCTACCGGTCTGTCATCAATCATCCTTGTTTCTTGTAATATATCAAGATCATAGTTCCTTTGGGAGATTACAACTCCATCTTTTGATTGCGCTATTTCAATGCCTAAGAAGTATTTGAGACTTCCAAGATCCTTGGTTTAAAAATGTTTACACAAGTACTCTTTCAATTGACATATTCCAACAACATCATTTCCTGTAATGACAATATCATCAACATATACTATTAAGTAAACACATTTCCCAAGAGAAGAATGACAGTAAAAAGCCGAATGATCTGCTTCACTGCGTTTTAGCCCAAATTTTTGAACAATGGAGCTAAACTTTCCAAACCAAGCACGTGGATATTGCTTGAGGCCATACAAAGATCGATGCAGTTTGCATACCACACCAGACTCCCCTTAAGCAACAAAACCAGGAGGTTGCTCCATATATACTTCTTCCTCAAGATCACTATGTAGGAAGACATTCTTGATATCCAATTGATGAAGTGGCCAGTGACGAATGGTTGTCATGGCAAAGAAGAGGCGAATAGTAGTCATCTTGGCTACAGGAGAGAAAGTGTCACAATAGCCAAGACCATAAACCTGAGTGTAACCTTTTGCAATAAGTCGGGCTTTGAGTTGATTAATTTCACCATCAGGGCTGACTTTAACTGCATACACCCATCGGCAACCAACCGCCTTTTTTCCTGGGGGAAGGGGCACCAGCTCCCAAGTATTACTGTGATCAAGAGCCTACATTTCTGCAGTCATAGCTTGTCGCCATCTAGGATGATCAAGTGCTTCTTTCACATTCTTGGGTATAACAATAGAAGACATTGAGGATAAAAGAGAAAAATAGGAGGGCAACAATCGATGATAGCTATGAAAATTATAAATGGGATGAGAGTTTCGAGTGGAACGAGTACCTTTTCTGAGAGCAATAGGCCATGTTGAATCATTTGCACCAGGGGCGCGGGAGGAGGTGACGAGGGAGAAGAATCTGAAGTAGGAGATTCACCATTGTGTTGGGGAGATGGACTATCCATTGGGGCCCTGTGTGGCATGATCTTAGTATGTGGAGAAACGGGTTCAGGAGGATTGTGATCAAGACTTGGAATGATAGAGACAGTGGAACTATTTGACTCAGCTAATGGAATAGGAAGAACCTGTTGGAGGATAGAAACATCCTGAACAGATGGAGAGAAGTAAGGAGTTTGTTCAAAGAATGTGACATTGGCAAACATGTAATACTTCTTAGTTTCAGGAGAGTAACACCGATATCCTTTTCGAAATCGAGAATAGCCTAAGAAGACACATTTGAGAGTTTGTCTAGACCTGGAGACATGTCATGAACAAAACATACACAGCCAAACACTCGGGGAGATGTATGAAAGAGAGGATCATTAGGAAACAGAATGGAGAAAGGGATTTTATTATCAAAAGAGGAGGAGGGCATCCTATTAATAAGATAACATGCAGTTAAGATGATATCTTCCAAGTGATGGACAGGAATATGGCACCAAGCAAAAGAGTACGGGCAGTTTCAACCAAGTGTCTATTTTTTCGTTTTGCTATACCATTTTGCTTGGTGTATGAGGACAAGTAGATTGATGTAAGATACCATGGGAACTCAAGATGCCAGAAAAGTAGGATGAGAAATACTCTTTTGCATTATCACTTCTTAATATTTTGATTACTTGACCAAATTGATTCTTGATTTCATTCAAAAAGGATGTAAAGATGACTAACAATTCAGAACGATTTTTCATAAGATAAACCAAGTACATCTTGAATATTCATCAATGAAGGTAACAAAATATCTAAAACCAAAGGAGGAGATACGACTAGGTCCCCATATATCAGAATGGATGATGGAAAAACTAGAATTACATATTGATTGAGACCTTTTAGGAAAGAAAGATCTAACATGTTTTCCTAATTGACATGACTCACATTCACCACTAAGTTTAGGACACATCTTTTTTAGTTTGGACAAATGAGGATGTCCAAGTCGATCATGTAGCAGTTTAGGATTAGGAGCAGTAACACAGGACACCCTTGGATGAGATCCAAAATGGTATAATCCGCCAGTTTCATATCCTTCTCCAATCTGTCTCCTCGAATCACGCTCCTATATAACAAAAGATTTGTGATCAAAGGTTATTAAACAATTTAACATTTTGGTCAATTGGCTTAGGGAAATTAAATTAAAAGGACAATTAGGGACAAAGAGAACAAAGTTGAGATTGAGGGAGGGAGACAAGGAAACATGACCGACTCCTTTGGAAGAAGTTTTAGATGAGAACAAGAGGTATTACCAGAAATGTGATCAGAAGCACCTGAGTCAATTACCCATGAATTTTGACCTTCCAGGTTTATCTTCATATCAATTCTAATCTCTTTCATGAGAGGACCAAACACATCGAAATTGACTGTCATTTCCTTTGAGAAAAAATTGTATATGGAAACATCAAGACTGAATTCATCAAATCAAATGATCAGTTAGCAAATATTTTCACTTAGTCTTTATGGGGACCAAGAATTGATTATATTTGTAACAAGCTTGATACATATGATTTCTATGCACTAACTGGAGAGGGAGTGTTACATATATTACGTTTTATGTTAATTAGGAAACATAATCCCTAAGTTAATCATGTTATTTTTACATATTCATTTTATATTTGGACTTAGCCTACATTCTCATTATTATAAATACATTATCCTGTGTATATATTTTCTACACAAGGGAGATTAATTCTATACCTAGTTTTAGTATATTCATGTACTTCAATCAAAATCATATAATTCCATAGCTTCTCTCAGCTATGAAAATTATAGCTGTTGGAGAATTATCATACGGAACATCTCTTCATTGGGCAATATTTTTGTCAATTGTGTTGCGTCTAATTTCTTGTTAGTCACCAAATAGCATGATTTTTAAGGTAGCTAACAGTTTTGGGCCCTCAAATCTATTTTAAAAGTGAAAATTAGAAAATTAAAGTTAAAGTTTGGTAGCTTTTTGTACTTCTTAACACAGAAGTCACTTTGGTTTTGTTATTGAGTCTTAGGATTGTGTTTCTCTCATTTAATACACACTTTTTTCATAAAATATTTGAGAGAAACTTCAAATAGATGGGCCAAATAGTCTCGTGAGGTATGGAATAACATCATTGATGGAAAAGTTAATCTTAAATCCTCATGTTTGATTATATTGTTAGTTTTTCTCACTCTCACTTGCATATAAATTAGTACACAGTAATACAACATTTTGTATATAACATAGTAATACAGATCATATTATATCGCAATGTTTACTGCGTACCTTGTACTAGAAGGTTGTCTCTCTGCTTTATTATCATTTGATCTTTTGAAGTAGTACATCCTAATAATCATCTTTTATATATTTGTTTTCTGGACTAAAGGTAATGCTTGCGTTTTTGTCACCTATCCTTGTGTATGTACAATTTCAGTTTTCTTTTTAAATGTCGTAATTTCTTGCAGATTATATGATCCTCTCTTCTTTAATAATCTTTGATGGAAATTTGACTAATCAATTTTCCTTCTGCTTCATCCGTGTAATAGAAAGCCTTGATTCTTGAAGATTGGTTCAAGGGATTATGCTCGTCCGGTGAGGGCATGATTGATGCTCAAGATAAGGGCAATGCAGACAGAAAAAGAGTAATGATATGTAGTGCGTTACAGTCGCTGGTTGAATTATACAGAGATAAACAACAGGATGCAATAGCTGAGAAGTTTGAGAAATTGAAGAACAATTTGTGAAGGAGCTTGAAAATGGCAATGGTGGAAATGATGGGCTATGGGAGCCGAACTAACCAATCTTGTAGAGAAGAATTTATTTGAGGCACTCTCTGTATGTATTATAATTTTGTAGGAGAGATTGCTTTAATAGGATCTTTTTTTAATACATATTTTTGGGATTTGTAATGGCCAGCCAACTGTCTAGACCTTTTTTGTAAAATTCTCTCAACTTTGTATGTAATTTATGAAAAAAATTATCAATACCGAAGCATATAAATCATGATTTTGAGCATAAAATAATTATTTTCTAAATGTCCAAGACTTTTATTAGTGCATCTGTTAAGAAAATTGATAATTACGTACTATTCAAAATATACGTTTTAATTTGTTTTACCAAATATTTTTTCTAATTTTTTTTTTGTTATAAAAGGTATTTTTGTAGATGAATTGAATGTTTCTTCATCAAAAAAATTGTTAATAGATAGATTAAATTGAATTTTTAGTAAATGATCAGTTTTTTAATTTAATTTATTATAATTCGACAAAATTTATAAATATCCATCTAATTTTATTCATTTAAAACCCTTATAGAATTTTAAAGATCTTATTCATAATAGCATTCTATCTGTAATGAATGTTTATCTTGCCATTAGTGTATTTTGTGTTTCTGTTGCTCTTATACCCTTTTTATTCGTGACATTGCAAATGCATGCCAGCGTACAGACACAAGAAAGGTAAGTGCAAAGGCACAGTCAAATACATGACATCTTGAAACTTTTTGTCCCTCTTTTTTCATGTTCAATCATCTCCCACTGCTTACCTTATGGGGCATTCTTTCTTGTACCATGTAAATATGAAAATTTCTACTTTGTTATTTTGGTTTAAAAGTTTTTTCAAATTTTACAGTGCGAAAATGACTTGGATTGTATAATTTATAAGTTAAAAGCATTTTGTAGATTACACAACATTGACTCCTTTTTTATATGAAAGAAATTTCTAGATGGTGTAATTAAAAAAATACATTTGACTTTTATTTTGTTCATAAAAGATTTTTGAATTTTACAATCTAAAAGTTATTTTAGACTTTTATATTATACAATTTGTAAGTTTATTTTTTCATTTTTGGATTACACAATTTGATTGTTTTTTTTTTCTTAAAAGGAACTTTGTGATTTTAGAATTCGAAAGTTGCTTCTAGGTTGTACAATGTAAAAGTCATTATTGTGGATCAAGAATGCTTATATAGAAAAGACACGATCAGAGGGATGAAGGCAAAAGGATAAAAGGAAGGACCAATGGTGGTGACGTAAAAGATATACAAGAAGACATACCTTTTTTTAGACTGTGTTCACGTTTTAATTCGTATGTGCTATTCCTTGTGAACGGAAATTTAGGTTGAAATGAACAGTATAATAATGTGTTCACTTGGAGGATAGATTTGAGAGAGAAAAAGTATATAGATTTGTGATAATTTGAAAATAAATTAAGTGTTTTTTTTAAGAGATTTGGAGGTGAGTGAGATTGAATTTGGAATAAAAATTTGTGAAAGTTATGAGTAGATGGATTTATGAGGATTCGAAAGTAAATTAAATGTTTTTTTAAGGGATTTGGATGTGAATATAATGAATTTAGATTGAAAGTTTGTGAAAGTATACTGTAAGATTTGACTGATATGACAAAATTGTTTTAATTGATAAAAAATAAAAGTTACCAAAATGATCTTTAATGGTAAAAATAATATAAAATAATATTTAAGAGTAATATATTTTTTGACAAAAATTATTTGAAATAGTTGTAATGAAAAAATTAATAAATAACTAATACAATATATTTTAGATAAATAACCAAGTTTAATAAAATATATTTAATAAAATTTTCATTTTTTTTTTGTAATTTTAATTTCACTTTCAATTTTTCATAAAGAAGTAATAAATCTTCTGAATAAAACTAAGTTTAAAATTTTTGTAAAAGATTATTGAATTTAAATACATAATTAAAAGATTAAATTGTACTAAATAGAGAAGAAGCATGGTACGTAACTTCTTTTTTTATTATTATTATTAATATTACTATTTTATTATATTATTATTAATAAAATTAATAAATGAATTTTTCAGTTTAGTTGGAATTGATTCCTTTTTATTGGAATGGAACCCATAGTATTCATCTTTTAAGATAGATATAAGAAGGTATAGTTTTACACAGACAAAATTGGATTTTTAAATTAATATAAATTCTCTCAAATCTCTGCTAAATAACAAAGATGGAATTAACCATTAATTTTACAAATTCGTTTCTTTCTTTCCTTTTAAATACTTCAAAGTGAATACAAAATAAATTAATAATCTATCTACGCAAACAATTGTGAATAATAAAATCTTTATCGAAAGTAATTTGATAATTTTTATTTTCTATCCATTAAAACATTTTGGGTTAAATATGTTTTTGGTCCCTTAACTTTCAGTGAAAATTGGAATTAGTTTCTCTTCAAAACTTTGAACTAATTTAGTCCCCAAACTTTAGAAGTGTGTGAATTTAGTCCTTTTAACCAAATTTTGTTAACTTTATTTGATGTTTCAAACACATTTTTCAGTTAATATTGAAGCAAAAATGTGTCAAAAGGTATAAACAATTCAGATGCTACCATGAAACGCACTTGAAACATTAAATAAACCTAACAAAATTTAGTTAAAAGGACACATTAATAAAGTTTGGGGACTAAATTAGGCCAAAGTTTTGAAGAGTGACTAATTCCAATTTTCACTGAAAGTTAAGGGACCAAAAATATATTTAACCCAAACATTTTTTAATTTATCATATCAATTTAATATTACACAAACTTTCCCAAATTTTACTTCTAAATTCACTCTCAATCATCCTCAAATCTCTTCAAAATACAACACATAATTTACTCTCAAATTTATCATTTCCTTCTCTATCAAATTCTCTCAAGTGAACACACCCTCGTAGACCTATATAAACAATTGGACTTTGTCCGTGAAGCTTATCTCTTTTGAATAGTTAAAGCTTAAAAACACATGAAAGTGAATGACCTCTATGAAGTACTTGTTGGCTTTTGAAAGCGGATTGATTATAACTAGAGCCTCTTTTTTTTATAAATAGTATTTTCTAACAATGATCACAGTCATTTATATTAGTTTACTCTTATTTCTTGGATTACATATTTGTTCTTTTAGAAAAATCTTGAGGAGTTTTACAAATCAAATACTTGATTAGAAGAAAAAAAATACATAAACCATTTTTAGTTATCCTTTTCAAATATCATTTCTGAAATTGAGAACTTGATTATTTTTCAATTATCACTCGTGGCATATAAACACATATAATGAAAGGTAATAAAAATAACTCTAAGAGAGAGAATATATAAATAATTCTCATAATGGGTAACTTTATGGAATGAAGAATATAAAAGTTTCATACTTTCCCTTAGGTTTAATAGGTTCGGAGGTCCGTATATTTGCAGGTTCGTTTCAATTGGGTCCTCCAATTTTAGAAGTGATCAATTAGGTCCCTAATTTGGTCAATTAGATTCAATAATAGCATTTTCGTTAAATGCAATTAACGACGTTAACATTTTGAACAAGTGGCAAGCTGAGGCATCCAAGTTCCAAGTGACACTGTTTGAGCTGTATAGGTGGATTTTTAACATTTTTAAATTATTGACAAATAAAATAAAAGTAGAATAATGAATTTTTGAAATATAATTATAACTCATTAAACCAAAACAATGTTTCCTATTTTGGGGTCTGCGAAATTGGGGAAATTAGAGAAATTAGGGCTCGTCCTTGTATTTGAAGGTCGAGCTTGTAGTTCTGCGATGCGGCTGTGTGTAGTGCTTGTGGTTGTTGTTGTTCGAAGACAATGTCGAAGGAGCACTCTTGTCAGTGTAGCAACTCTGTCGTCAGCATACCCCTCGCCTTCTCCTCTGGCCGAGTCAGAAGAAACAGGTTGAGAAGACATGTTTACTTGGAAGACTGAGTTTGAAGCTCTTGAAAGAGGAAAGAGCAGGGAAACTATGCGGTTGATGAAGAGCTCGAGGGTAAAAGTGAAAAAATGGGATTACACTACCACTATTTATAGATGGTAAAGGCAGTTCACCAAACTCATCTGGGTGTTTAAAGGGAAAAGATTTGACGGTTCAAGCGTTGTGACGTTACGTTTTAAAGGGAAAAGATCTGACCGCGGGGTCCCGACAACCGTTGAGCAGAGTTAAGCAGAGTTAAGGCACAATTAATGTCACAACGGCTACTGTCAAGCGGTTAATGTTTGCATTAATGATCATTAAAAGGTAAATTAATTGGTCATATTCTTTTAAACTCTATAAATAAGGGTTTAATTTCGAGGTAAATTTTACTTTGACTCACTGTTGAATTACAAAAGTCCTACAGAAAAAAATTCTGATTTGAGCGTTGGAATGTATTTTGCAGATCACCCCCTACACCGGTCAGTTATCTGCAAGGAGGACATTCGGCAGAGACAAAAACTTTTCATACAACTATCCTCATCCCATTTCAATAGAAACACAATATTTTCTCATTTTGACTTATCTTACATTTGTTCAACATGTTTGTTGTCTTACATAGTTGTTGTCTTACATAATTGGTTACATTACCACTAAGTAATTGGATTGCAATAGCAGAAGCCTGACACCCTTTATGTTCAATTAGTTTCATATTCATTTTGTGAGAGATAATCTTATCAATTACAATGTTCAATTATTTTGAAATAATTTTAATTCTCATATATGCTATTTTCTCCTGTGAGAGTATTGATCTGTCATTCATTTCTACTTTATCCTGTCCTCATTGCTTTTCTATAATAATTTTAATTCAAATCATATGCTGATGACTTTATTGGTTCATTGATATGAGATGTTTTGGTTTATTTGATCACTTATATTTCTTTTCATAAAGACATAATAATATGCAAAATATAATTATCTTATTCATTACATCAATATTTACAGGAACATGAATATATATATTTAATTACCACATATATTCCTCTTAATATCATGTTAATAAATCTCAATTAATAATTAGATATTACAAAATAAACATAATAAAATTATACATTAACATTTATAATATTTTATGTCTTAAAAAATAATGTTTGATCTGATTATTTATTATCTTCAACTTGTCTAATTTTACATCCCTTAACACAATCTCTTCATAGACCTTGGTATGAAGGAAATTTTTCCATGAATTCATTCCTATTATTATAATTATAATGAAGATCGTCAAAATGATTTGTGTAAAAATCTTTGTCACTCACCTTTCTAACCTACAACTTAGTTGTATATAAAAAAATAAGGAGACTATTTATACCAATTTGTAGAGATCAAACAGATACAAACATCATGGCAAATTGTTGTTATTTTTTAATTATATTTGAACTTATTTTATTATAGGTTTAAATCCTCAAATTATCCTCATATTTGTTGGAGAATCTAAAGTAAATCCTCGTTTTTCAACTGTTTCAATTGGGTCCATATATTTGTAAAATGTATCAATGGTCCAAATATTTGAAAAATTAAGCCAATTAAACCTTGTCCGTTAAGTTTCCACATACGACGTTAAAATGCGATGACGTGGTCCACGCTGATGTAAAAGTGTTTTATTATGTGGAATTTTTTCTTAAATTAAGAGTTTTTGATGTGGCAAAATTTATTATGAGAATAAGGTTCACTCCTTCTCCTTCACAGCTACTGTCTAGGCGAGCTTTGTGATGACATCTTTGTGATGACATCTTTGTGATGACGACAAATGAAGATGGTTCGAAGAGGTGCAAGGAGAAGGCGCGTTGTTCTGGGTTGCAATTTGAGATTTTTACAAATGGGGTTTTGTGGGTTCTTCGTGGTTTATGTTTTCTTATGCAGATGGAAGGCATTGGAGTTCACGATTTAGGGAAGGTGAAGGCGCGAATTGGGGCTGTGCAATTCTAGGGTTTCTGTTTCTGATTTTGGGATGAACTGTGTTGATTTTCTGGGTTTACAAATTAAGAACCTCCAAGAAGAAAACATGATTTGTGCGAGATGATGGAGACACTGAATCGCTTCTACGTCACTGCTGATTTCTTTACCTGGATTGAAGGAATAGTAGAGGGAATAGTTGAAAATAATAGAAAAAAATGAACATTAATTGCTTTACCTGGATTGAGAAGCACAACAAAATACTAATAATAACATCCTAAATCCTGTAATAAGTACATAAGGTGTTTCTTTGCTACCCAGCTTCACGAATTTTTTCTTTGTACTGAATAACGTGCCCTTATTCCTTGAACTGAAATAAAGGATCTATTGGAACATGAATACCTTAAGTTCAAATAGAGAAAAATTAAAAAACTTCATACAGTTTTAAAAATAATTAAATTCAGTTAAATGAATTCAAGAAGGAGAATACTTCCATTTTGAAACACATTGTTCAGCACCTTGAAAGATATGATTAATTCAGGCCAAAATGTTCATGAACACCAAGTTGAACCAAACAGGTCAAGGAAAATCAGTTTGTGAAAGCTTCTTGGGCAATTCATCTAATCCATAAATCAAAAGTATATACTGGTGCAAATTAATATGTAAGTAACATGCAGTAACCATACTTGGTGGCCTATTATGAGGTTCTGAAAGTGATTTGAAACATATGATAGTTACGAAGAATTTCACAAATTTCTGCATGTCGAAACCACTGATGCTGGGCTTCAAATTGTAGTTGCTAAATCCATCACTGGCCGCTACAACCAAACAAAACCCATCCCGTTTGAGTCTCAGATTTGCGCCAGAGTTGGATGGGATACACTGATTTGAAACTATCTTGCCCTGTTAGATGTCATCTTGTCTCTGATTCCAATTGACCTCTGAAATATCTACATTTTGGGCTTTTACGGTGATAAATAGAAAAGCAGTGGTCAACAAAACAGGAATGATTTAGGGTTCATTATTTTGGAGTTTTTACGGTGTCGTTGGCAAAAAGAGGTTGATCATGATAATGGCTGATGAAGTTAATGGAGGATGAGATGCTCTGTGGGTGAGGAGGAATGAAACGTCTAAGGTTTTCTAAATGTTGCTTCTATAATTTTTCCTTTTTTTTTTAATTTATTAAATTTTATGTCATAATTTAATTATTTTTACGTAATAAAATATCCACCTCAACATATTTACAGTCATCACATTTTAATGCCATATGTGAAAACTTAACGGACTTAATTGGCTTAGTTTTTCAAATATTTGGACCAAATTGAACCTAATTGAGACAGTTGAAAAAACGAGGATCTACTTGAGATTCTCCAACAAATACGAAGACGATATGAGAGTTTAAACCTTTATTATAAATAAAAAAGATATAAAATATAATATTTCATGTAAACAACTTACTTTTCAATATTTTTAATCTATATCATTATATAAAGATGAATTTTCTTTTTAGTGTACATTTTTTTCAATTTTATTTTTTAAATAATAACTTTTTTAAAATTAAAATAATTATTTTATTAATTGTACCTTTTAAATTATTATTTTTTAAAATTTAATAATTTTTTATTTGACATTTTTTTAATCTAACTATTTCTTAAACTAAACTAACTATCTATAATATAAAAATCTACAAAATAAATAAAATCTATCACAACAAAATTTAAAAATTATTTATGTTTATTTTTATTCTTATAATAATAAAATAATTTTATTAAAAAAAGAAAGTGAACAGTGCACGTATTATAAGATAAATTATTTTATTTATTTTCTTATATCTTACCTTTTTTAAACTAAAGATCTAATATTTTCTCAATCTTTACATGGTTTTTTTTTACAACTTTGAACTTTATTATTATCTCAAATTCCATTATTTCTCTTTATGCATAAAAATTATAATTTTTGTAATCTTAAATTTAAGTTTTTTGAACAATATTTTAAATCTAAAAAAGAGAACATAAATGCAAATAATTTAAAAAAGGGTGTATTACAAAATATATAAAATTTAAAATTAATATATAAAACAATAAACTGATTAGAACAATTAAATTTTAACTAAATAAAATTAAATAACAACACAAAAGCAGGAAGACATTGCTCTCCTTTTACAAAAATTAAAATGGTTGGAAAGTAACACCTTTTAAGAATTTAAGTTAAATAAATGAACAGAATTGAATATAATTAAAATCTAAATCTCTCCAAGTAATCCAGAGTAATAACTGCTTACAGTCAACATGCTGACAGAGAAGAAAAAAACAAGTTGACCCTCTCCGTTTTTCCCGCCACACAATTTCCCTCCAAATACAAATCCTGCTAAACTAACCTAACTTTTCTCCTTCTTTCATGTGTTATTGTGTTGTTTTTGTTTTTTTATCACATTTTTTTAAATTGATTTCTTTAATTATTGAATTAGTAAGCATTTAATTATTTAAAATAAATTATAATGTCTTATTTTGGATACAATGAATACATTATAATATCAACTTAAATTCAGATAAATAATTAAAACTGAATAGCATAAACATGAATAAAAAAGTCACAATTAAAATGACGAACATTTAACTTGATACCCATCATCAGCCATCCCTCTCTTTACACTCTTCTAGACAGTTATAACTATATTCAAACATATAAATTTAGATTTAGATATATGTCACATAAATTTAATCAAATAAATAAAACTACAATCCTATAAATTGTTTATAACATTTTATGAAAATAATTTTATTCTAATAAGAGTAACAACTCCAGAAACAAATATAGTTACTACAGACATGTATTTACTTACTCCAATTAAAAAATAATTTAAAAAAAAAATCAAAATAATATCTTAAAAACAAACAACATTAAAAATAAATTTAAAATGAAGATTATGAAACTGATATATTTAAAAAAAGTTAATAGGATATGTCCTAATTTACAAGTTGGACAAAATTGACAAAAGAAAATATACTTTCCTCTATATATTTAATTTACAAAGCTTATTAGTGAACAAAATACAAAGTAAATCTATTATACCTTGTGTGAAAAACCTATTAGGAAGTGATGTTAGAGAAGCTGAACCAGATCACTAGTGTTCTATCTCACTGACGCAGATCCAATGAGGCGCCTTTACTCAGACACCCACCGCATCGTACTTCTCATCGACGTTTTGAGCCTCGGCGATCCCCACCAGACAAGACGATTGGTTTCGTTCCTGGAAACCCTAAATTCTTTTCCTCCTCTTTCCTCTTCCCTTTTTGCTTTCAAACTCTTCTTCTCTTCCCTCTCTCCTCTTCTCTCATTCTCCAAGCTCCAACCTTTTTTCCCCAATCCTTCCCTCTCCTTCGACCTCCCTTCCTCCGTCCTTCCGCACCTCTCCCACACCCTCTCCTCCCTCCCTTCCGCCCTCCACCACCCTCTCTCCACCGCCAATGCCCATCACCTCGCTCAATCTCTCTCCCAACTCCTGCACGACCACTCCTGGGACCACCCTTCCCCCCAAGCCGTCCCTCCCAATTTGATTCTCCTTTTCTCCCCTTCTTTTGTTTCATTCACTTCTATTGCATCTTTCCTGAACATCGATTCCAGCATCCTTGCAGATTCTACCTCATTTTTTGATACAGTCCCTTCCTTCTTCGCCAATGTAGCTCGCTCATTCACTGCCAGGAGCATTCACTGTACTTGGATTAGTGTTGATGGTGAAAATGTTGAGGCAAACCCTAGGGATGAGGCTAGGGAAGTGTCTTCTTTGCTTCGGACTGCGGTTGGGAGGCTCGGGTGGGGGTTTTGCTCTCTTGATTCGCTTCTTCTTGGTTCGGTTCTTGTTCAGTTTGGCCTGGTTTATCCCATGATTGGAGTTTCGTTGAGATGTGCTTCTAGGGATGTTAGTGTTGGTGGGCAGTTGAGGCTTTCGATCTTGGATGTGAATGGAAGTCCCATTGAGTACAATTGCTGTGATCTTGAGTTTGTTAATGTGAAGGGTGTTTGGGATTTGCCAGGCGGAGGGGGTGACAAAAGGGAGATGTTTTGGAAGCTGTGTTCGGGTGGAGGTGTGAAATTGGAGGTTAAGGTTGTGCAGAGGTGTGATGCCTTTGTTGAGACAGATGACTGGCTGTCTGATTCGGTTCTAGTGCGAGTGGATTCCAGAGGAATGAAGAAGAAAGAGAAGGTGGGTTTGGATGAATCTTTTGTTGATAGGGTTCTTGAGCTTGTTGCCACTGAGTTTGGTTGTGAGTGGCGACAAAAACAGGTGCCGGTGTGGGAATTACTGTTGAGTTTTCTGTATAAAGAAGATTGTTGGGCGTTGGTAGTTCTTTCCAATGACAAGGGTGAGTCATGTACAGGTATTCTGAAACCTTTTACTGTGCTTGCTGGTATTTTGTCTGTGTTAGGGAATTCACATGGGGCTAGTGGTTTTGGTGAAGCAAATGTTGGACAATATGTTAAGATGTTGGATCATGATGTTTGCAAACCTGATTCTAAATTCAATGAGGAACTGTCGAGTTCTCGAGATAAGAAGAGTAAGAAATGGATAGATTTTAGTGCACTGCAGGACTTCACGTGGAGCTCATTTTGTAAGTCAGCTATCGAACAATTAGATACTGATTTACTTGATGTTTATTGTGCCAAAGAAGGTAGCAAGTGTAAAAAGTTAAAATTTTTGAAATGCTGGATGAAGCAGATGAAGAAATCTGGTTGTTTGGATCCAGCTTTGTTAGAAAAGCTCAAGCCAAATCCAATAGTAGCTGAACTGAGTGGCAGTAAATTGGATGACTTGACTCAAAATGATGAACCACCAATGTCCTCATTTGCATCAGCTGAAATTAACTCGGAGCCCGAGGCTTTGAGAATACAGGAGGATGCGGAGTTAGACTTTAGGTCAGAAACATTTTTAAGTAATCTTGCTGACAGGATCAAATGCGGAATTGAATTAAAATTTGGAGACATGGGGGCTTTGGCAGAGGGACTGGTAAATTCTTGTATAAAGTGGCTACGTCAGAAGGTTGATAAAGAAACTGTTTCTCAGAGTCAGTCTCCTTTGAAAGATCAAAATACTTGTGATGGAATGATTGCATCTGAGCTGATTAAACTTCTATTAAGGGAGCCCAAGGAGATAGCTGCTGAGCATAAAAGCCAGAAACATGAAGAAACATATGTGATGCAATTTACTGCTCAGTATCCTTCAATTAAGTTTCCCTTTATTTATCTGATGCAATTTTTTTATTGTTCTAATCAGCTGTAATTTTAGAAACATATGTTCCGTGATTTTTGTTTTTTCCTTAGTGAACATTAGATATGAACTGCAGATTTTATTTCGAATGGAGATTTTACAATCAGAGGTAGGAAATGAAGTTGAAGATTCCTGCAAACAGAAGTTTGTAAAACAAATATGCCTGCTTTTAGAGCTCATTCAGTGTCACATGGGAGTATTCTTCGGTGATTGGACTCTTGAAAATTATGTGACAAAGATAATAAAAAACAGGTACAAGTTTATACACGAAAATGAGATGTTTTAGATTGATGTTGATCGATATTTCTTTTGAAAATAAAGTGCTTTTGCATAAGTTATTGAATTTTTAGAGTTAATGGCTTCTATTTAGAATATGAACAATAACTCAATTTATTTTTATTTGCTGCAAATGTGCTTATATGTTACTCTTTTATGCTTGCTTGCCAATATGCTTAGTGCCAGAGATGGAGTTGAAAATTTAACAAAAAAAGAAGAGATGAATTTGAAAATGATTTCTCTAAAGTTTCTGTATGGAAATAACACTACCTTTTCTGAGTTGTTGCAAATGCCTTTCTTATCCCCACCATATTTGTTCAAACTCCAAACCTGAAATAAGAAACACTTGTTATGAGTTTCTTTTCATTTATCTTTTTTCATGGAAAGAAATTAAATTCACATTGCATGAAATATTGAAAGATTGTTGGTTTATGAAAGTAAAATACCCAAAATGCAGGTATTCAGGCACTCTTGAAGATGTGGTTCAGAAAATATACTACGAAATGGACCTGCTGTTGTTTGCCGAGGAAGATGAAGAACCAGATAGTTTACTCAACAGTGAGGACAGCAACAAATCCTTTAACGGAAAAGCGTACAGAGATGTGGTATTTGAAAATGATGTCAGTGGAAGATTGCAAAGGATTGTAGATGACCGTGATAAGAAACTAATCGAAGCTAAAGAGAAGAGAGAGAGAGCTCTCAGGTTTTCATCTTTTACTAGTTCGATGCCTATTTTACGAAGAGTGAGGGCGCCAACTCGGAAGAGCGTGAAACCCAAGACAGATCTTCAAAGGGTGCGAAAAAGGAAGGAACGAGAAAAGGCAAACTATGGCACTGTATGTGAGACCCCAATGACAGTAAATAAACATTCAAACTCAAGGGCAAGGGGTTCTGATGATGACCGTGATCGGGCTGATGGAAGGAAACCATTTGGCTCAGTTTCTAAGGCATTGTTCAAGGATGATCTTTGATGTGAGTAAACCAAGCTTTTTCCATAGAGAAACTGTATATGCTAATCGGCAGAACAGAATAGCAGCATCGTCTGCGTTAAACAACAAAGGATGGAATGTAAATGGCCGAAGTTGGGGTTAAATTTGCCTTCTGTGTTCTTGTACCTAACAATCAACATATTCACATCATTACGATTTTCTTATTGTTAGAATATGTCAATTCGTCTGTAAATCCCACCGATAAAAAAGGCTTTTTTTTATTGTATCTGCCTATCACTAGGTGCCTTTGTTTAGTGATTAACCTCTGATCTGATGTAAGAACTTCTACATATATATACATGAATGAGGTGAATGATAAATCACTCTCTTAAGCTTTTTTTCTCATTGTTCATTCTCAAGTTGACCTCAGAGTGAGTTGATTCTGCTTTGTCTGTCTTTGTCTGGTGAAAATACTGTTTCTCACCTCCGTGTATATAAATAAGTGCATTGATTGTTTATCTTGACACGAGAGATTTCTGAATTCTTAATGCTTTGGCTTTTTTTAGCTTCGACTTGGGTAGATAATTTCTTCTCAGTGAATGCCTTGCTATGTGGGTGAAGCTTATTTTGTGCTATAATTATCTGTTTTTTTTTGTTAGAAATACAAATTACATGTTTCTGTTGTTATAGTCTGTGTTAGATTCAGACTGTTGCTGATGAAATCACATGTTGCAACTTTTTCTTCTAAATGGAGTTGGAATAAAAATTTGAAAGCTAGTGACCTTTACACCCTAGCAATGAGAAAATATTTTTATTTTGAGAAAAGTTGTAAGCAGATAGCATTTATGTTCCTTTGATTGTGTCCTCTATTGACATTCTTTGACAATAAAAATATAAGCCTGTTTTCTATTCTTTGCCTATAAAGATTTACTATGCTTTTGAATATTGATCAACCAACAACAATATGTCCAATAAGTCAATTAACTGGTTTGTGTAGATTGCATGTTTAGCCACAAATTTGTTGGGTTGTTCATATTCCATTTTCAGTTTACTGCTTCATTGGTTTTGCTTCATGTTTGCAATTGCTGGCTTTCCTTCAGGTTATATTGAGGCTGAAAGAAGTCTGGTGTTCTTTCTATCTTATTTGAATATTCAATGCAATTGGGTTTCCTGATCATTTGCCCCGATTCCCTTCAGGTAATCATTTTGGCATAGATAGGTGAATTGTGTATTCGTTAGCTACTAATAAATGGGCCTGATGGTGTATATAATTTCTGGAATTTGCTTTTTGATGAGCCTTTCATTTTTGGTTTCAATTCTTTATCATAAGCCCATGTTGATAATGATTACAAGTATACTATTAATTATAGTTGAAAATGGAAACTAAATTTTAGGGAATTCTTTTATAAATAAAACTGAAATAATCCAGCAAGGAAAAAAGTTCATGTGATTCTACACTCCTCCATCATGTGTGGTGTGGGGAATAGATATATCATACCTAGCTAGTTGGAAAGATCTTAGAAATCCCTTGGTTAATACTATGCTTGCCAGTTAAGACCATAACGGGTATATATTGTTGCTATACCGCCACTTATCAACTTCTTGGTAATGTGATGGTTAATATCTATGCTCTTTGTTCTGTCAAACTAGATTGGATTATTGGCAGTGATAATGATAGATTTATTATTGAAAAGAAGCTTCATAGAAGCTGCATAATTTAAAATTGGGAAGAACCTTCATCTATAATAGTTCACAAATCCGTCAGGCTATAGCCTGAAATGTCACCACAACACTTGGGTTTCACAGCTATCTTCTGTTTCTTACTCCTCCTGGTCACCAAGTTTCCACCCACGAATATACAAATCTTGAAGTGTATTTGCATAGTCTGTGTCAATGTATTCTTTCTCCTTTTAGACAGCAGCCCTTGTCCTAATCTTCCTTTCAGAGATTAAAGAAGTTTATTTTGTAACTGTCTCTTCCTCTTATCATGAGCAAATTGACTAATTATGATTATGTTGGGCAAAATAAATTAACTTTCCCACATTGTATTGGGAGATTCATGTCTTATGGTAATCATTCAACCTGTTCTATGTTTTTGTATGATAAAATAATCAGCTTCAAATGTTACTGAACATTTAAGAATCCCTCTTTGAAGATGATTTATATTAGGGTTATAGAAGGAGAGAATCACATATCAGATTGTGTAGTTACTAGTAAAAAATGACGTTTTAAACTCGGACATTATGACTCGGTTTTTATGGAACCGAAGCCTATCAAAACGCGGTGGCACTCTGGTAATTTTAAAAGCATTATATGCCTCGGTTATTAGACAACCGGTGTCTAAAAAAGATACTGATTCGGTTTCCAGAGTGAACCGAGACCTAATACTCACATACCAAATATACGGCCTCGGTTGGAAAATATAACCGAGGCATATTGGCTTCGACTGCGGGCCTTAAATCGAGATTTATCAAAACTTTTCCCCAAAATTCTCCTCCTCTTCCCCTCTTCTCTTCTCTTCTCCTGCTGCGACCACCTCTTCTTCTCTTCCTCTTCTTCTACAACGTCGACGACGGTGGACGCGAGGACGCAGCGAGGACGCGGCGGCAGCGAGGACGCGGCGGCGGCGAGGACGAGGCTGCGGCGAGGACGTGGCTGCGGCGAGGGGAGGGGCGGGGGATCTTGCGACGCCACGCTCTTCTCAGCAACCGGTAGCGGAAGACGGAGGATACCGGGCGGAGAGCTGCGGCGGAGCGCCCCGGAAGGGAGATCCGGTGCGGAGGCGGAGGCTCAGGGCGGAGTTAGGGATGAGTTCGACAGGTTGATCTTTGTTTTCTTTTTCTTCTTCTTCTTCTTTTCTTTGCTGTTGTTGCTGATGGAAGATTGTTTTGTCTTCGTTAAGGGGTGGCGGAGGTGAGGAGACGAAGAGGTCTTTGAGCTTGTGGCGGACGCGGGCCTCGGGGAGGGGCGGGGGATCTTGAGGCGGGGGATGGAATCGGCGTCGGGCGAGGAACATGCGGAGGGTCTTGCGGCGGCGCAGGTGGATTACAGGGGTGATTGTTGGACTGCGAGTGGGATCTGAGAGAGGAGAGGGAAAGAGATTGATTAGAACTGAGAAAGGAAAGGGAAGGGAAGAAGGCTTTGGACATTGATTTGGGTTTTCTTCTTTGTTTTACAGTTTTCTTCTGAGTATGGACTGATTGATTCTTGTTACAGTTTTCTTCTTTGTTTTAAATTTTTGAGCTGAAATTGGAAGAAATTTTGGGAGAATTCTTGGATTTGGATTTGTTTGGCATGAGAGAATGACTGAGAAATGAATGAACCGTGAATGAGCGTCAGTACGAAAAAATAAAAAAAAATACACTCTACTGCCTCGGTTATCTAAGAACCGAGGCATATTCTTGTCTCATTTTATCCCGGTCTATAACCGAGGCATAAAGTTTAATCTTTTTACCTCGCCGGTATATGCCTCGGTTGTAGAACCGGTGCCTAAAAGCAAAAGTAACCGGTGCAGTATTCTCTTAGGGTACTAGTGAGTGTTTCTGATTTTCAAAGGCTACAACTCTAGTTGTACCTCGCTCGGATCATGTTCCTCATGTTTTCCTCTTTTTAAATAGCACGATTATGGGAAAATATAGATACATATCACACCGTTAGAGTGTATTGGTTATTGTCTCTATATGCATTAATGCACATGAGTAATTACACGTGTAAATATGATAATTTTGTCCTAAAAGTGGTTAGTTAAGAGTAAATAAACATGTATTTCGTGTTATTGGTATGGTAGTGCGGTAAAAACAGGTTACTTGGTCAGATTCACCGCGGGTTGACTACTTAGTGAGTTAATTTCGACTTATTTATTAGGGAGTCAAAAAAATTCGAACTCGATCTGGTCCACCATGGGTTGGTGGGTTAAACGGGTCACTGATTTACTTAATCACAAGTTCTTTTTTTAATAAAAAAATTAAATTTTTTTTGTAATTCAAATTTAAATAATTTCACTCTAAATTTATAATATTTTGCTCTATTAAAATATCTTTTTCTTTATTCTCATTTATAATAAAAAAAATGTTAACTAATAATATTGAAACACAAAATAATAAATAACTCATCACAGATTCAACCTGGATGAGCAGGGTTCCAAGTAAGTCGAGTTGAAAATTAGTCCGTATAAAAAAATTTCATTTTTTTCAAACCCAATCCGATTTAAACATGTGGTTCTAACTCATTTTTATAGCACTAGCTATTGGCATGTGATTATTAGTATCATGTGTGGTTGTTGAAATGTCCGATGGTAGTTAACTATGTCTCACAAGTGAGTAAGAGTGTAATGAAGTTATTAAAATGTCCAATGGTTGGTACTTGTGCCTTAAAAGTGGTTCATATTGACCATATGTCTATATTTATAGATAATCTTACTCTTAACCACATACAAATCAAAGTTTACCATATTTACACTAACAGTGGCCGGAGTATGGCAGCCAGTGAGAAATCGGCCATGTCCATTTTTTAACAAAACTCAACAACTGTACAAACAAAAACTGAAGTAATGTATGTGTTCCAACATAAAGTCTTATGATTGTATTAAAATATTGACATCGTTGTGGGCTTTATATAACTTTTTTTTCTTGAAAAGTATGCTGAAATTCTTGCCCCTGTGCAAAATGAAGATTATGAGTTGTATTGTTGTTAACTCTGATATCCCTATTTTTTAATCAGCAAAGGTTAATGATTAATATTTTATTAGTAGAGAAAATCTTAACAGGAGAATTGAACTCACATCCTCTCTCATCTATATATACATAGCTTATCCATATGATTATCAAATTCCTGAGTTTACATAGATTTACAGAAACTTTGTAGAGTCAGACTTGTATGAGGCTATATCATATACAAAATTAAACATAATACTGTACTAATTCAAAATTTACATACCAATTAATCAAAAACAGGAAGCAATAGTTTCATAATTCTAAAACAATTAAGTTTAACACATAATTATTATATAAGTTCAAATTACACCAAATAATTATTATATAAGTTCAAATTACACCAAATACAAAAAGTTCATACCATCACAAAACATAAATTCTTAAAGCCATAATAATCAAATAACTAAAAGTGACTCCAATCCCCTAATGATATCATCTCCAAGATCATCATCTTCATCACCATCAAGCTCTTCTTATAAGTGTGCATCATCAAATATTGACATAAAAAACTACATTACCAAGATCAAATGCATCTAGAGTTATATCAATTGAACTTGGTACAATTATGTCAACATTTCCATCATCACCTTCACCTTGAATTTGTTCCATCTCAACATTATCTCCATCTTCAACTAACCATTCATCATTAGACTTAATATTCTCAAACGAGAGAATTTAGGTAAAACAATTTTACCTAAATTTAGGTAAAACCACACCTTGAATTTGTTTATTTTTGAGCTTTAAGTTATACATGATATAAACTAAGTCATTTATCTTTTCCTCATGCAAACAATTTTTCTTTTTGATGAACATATAAATAAATATAAAATTTTGAAAATTTATGTAAAAAGTTAGTTCAGTGGAACAAGTATTGTTATATATATATATATATATATGGGTTTGCTAACGCGCGTACGCCTCTTTTTCAGTTGATACATTTTAGCAATGTGTACCGGATTTTAGTAGACAAAAATATCTTTATATATAATGAATTCTAAGTTTTAAGGTTAAGGGTATTTTAATAATTTTCATTTTCAAAACTAAAAAAAGAAAAAAAAACCCCAAACCCTTACTCACCTCTCTCATTCCTCTCAACCCTTTCTCTTTCATCTTTCTCACTCCAATCTTTTTCTGTCATCCTACTGTAACCCCAATTGAAAAAATCAGAAACACTTGCCGTTAAACAATCTTACAAAAAAATGATTTTATAATGAGTTCTCATCTTATAATTTTTGTCTTATCTAATTTTATCCAATTTTCACAAGCACAAAGAAATTGGTAATTGACTTGAAAAAAATCAAAAATACTCGCTGTTAAACAATTTCTTACAAAAAAATGATTTCATAATGAGTTTTTATTTTATAATTTTTGTCTTATCTAATTTTATCTAATTTTTACAAGCATAATGACATCAAAGGAATTGGTAATTGGTCTGAAAAAATCAGAAATACTCGTTGTTAAACAATTTCTTACAAAAAATGACTTTATAATGAGTTTTCATTTTATAATTTTTGTTGTATCTAATTTTATCTAATTTTTACAAGCATAATGACATCCGAAAGAATTGGTAATTAGCCTAAAGGGTTTTTTTAGAGATGATGATTCAACTTATGCAGATGATGAAATTAGAGAGGTTAGTGAAGATGGTGAAATTGAAGAGATCTTGAATGAACCTTTGCCTGAAGGTGAATATGTCAATGGTTCAACTCTTTACAAAGACAAATTGTTTAAAGGCAAGTGTTTTTGATTTTTTCAATTGGTGCTGCAGTAAAGAATGACGACAGAGAAACGGTTGGAGTGAGAGAGATGAAAGAGAAAGGATTCAGAGGAATGAGAGAGGTGACTAAGGGTTTGGGGAGTTTCTTTTTTTTTTTTTAAGTTTTGAGAATGAAAATTATTAAAATACCCTTAACCTTAAAACTTAGAATTCATTATATATAAGGATATTTTTGTCTACTAAAACCCGGTACACATTGCTAAAATGTACCAACTGAAAAACAGGCGTACGCGCGTTAGCAAACCCCATATATATATATATATATATATATATATATATATATATATATATATATATATATATATATATATATATATATATATATATATATATTGTTTTTAGTACAATGAGAAAAAAACTACAATCATAATACATCATCTTTAATTATGCTAATAGTTAATATATTTGAGTATGCATTTGGTCTTTAGTAACTATCATGTGCATTTTTTAAATAAAAAATTAACATTAATTTGCAATTAATCTTGAAGAAGCACAGTTACAAGAGTTTAAATAAAATTAACAAACTTAAAGTTTTTGTACAAAGACTATTTTATTTTTCTTATTATACTTAAAAAAAATATGTCGATACTTATTATACTTAACTGACTATTTTCCCAAAACTATACAACTAAATAAAGAAAATTAAAAACCACAATTAACTTGACAAACTATTTCAAATCAGCTCTAATTATCCTCACATCTAAAACTATTTCAAATCAGTTCTAATTATGCTCACATCTAAAAGAAATGCACGTTAGGGTCAATATTTGAATAGCCATTCATTTCAAACTAAGAAGTTTCAATCTCTAGCCATGATCAAGTATTACATTTTTCTCTTTTTTTTTAAGAAAAAAAATCCTTAACATAATTGTTAGAATAGGTCTGTATATACTTGAGAGAGTTTGAAGGAGATGATTTGGGGAGAGTGATTGAATGGATTTGAGGGTAAATTTTTTGTTGTTTATTTGAGTGGATTTAAAGGTAATTGAAAGTGGATTTGAAGGTAAAGTTTGTGAGAATTACTGTAGGATTTGATTGATGAACAGATTTAAAAAATTTGTTTAATTGGTAGAAATTAAAGATTACCAAAATGCCCCTAGTTATTAAAGTAATATAAAATGATAATTGTTAATGTTATATTTAATTGTAAAAATGTTTATAAAGAGTAAAAAATTAAAAATAATTATTAAAAATAATTTTTAAAGAGTAAAAAAAATATAATTTAGTAAAATGAATTTATTTTTAAATGTAGTATTTGTTTGTAATATAATTTACTACTAAGTAGTATCAATTTATTTGTTATGAAAGTGAGATTGAATAATTTTGAAGAAACAAATAATTAAACGAAGTTATAATATTACATGACATAAAAAAAGTGCGAACACAATAACATACAAATATATTTGTAATAGTTTATGATGAAGTTGTTTCAGTGAGGTATGTAAGCAATCTATTGAAACGATATTGTATTGGTATCCCTATTAGACGTCTTGTATGGGATGGATGTGAAGATATAAAGTCGAAGCACTATCTGAATCAATTATCATCTTGAATGTTCATAGTCCGTAATAAGTTATGAATTTCTTCTGAAGTTAGATTAGATGACTGAATCCTAGCTGTTAACCGCGAATTTCGATGCTCCATGGCCTGTATTTGTTGTTCAAGAATTGCACATAGTCTTGTTGTTTGAGTAATTACTTTTTCCAATTCATCAATGATTCGAGAATCCATCTGATTTGCAATTCATTAAGTTGACAATAAATAAAAGTATGAAAACTGATGTCAAAGCAAGTAGAATTCAAAAATACGTAATGTAATAAATCAAACACATAAGTCAATTTAAACAAATAAGTCATGTAATGCAGTCACGAAATAGTAAGCAACTTAATCATCTAAATGGTGAAGAATTAAGTTAACATTCTTATTTAGGTGAGCAAATTGTCGGTTCATGTAGAGGGATAAGTTTGCCAAGTTATCTTCAATACCCTAAACTCGCACCTATATTTGTTCCATACCCTGCGTTCTGTGTTGCAAGTCTTGTAGCCCCTCCCACATTTGAGTCATCATATTAGGATTTGAAATATGTGGAAGAGGTTGCACAAGGTTCTCTTGATGGTGTGGTTGCTCTTTGTCTTCATCATCACTGACGTCGTGTTACCAAACACCGTTGACATTAACAATATTCAACCTCTTCAAAGAATTAGTTGAAAAATGATGTATGTCCCAATATGAATGCTGGCATCAGCATCAACATGTACTCCACAATATTGCATGATTTGGGTCATAAGGACACCGTACGGTAGGGGTGTGTCGCCGGCCTTGCATTTAAGCATATGCTGCATGATATGATGAGGCCAATTGATAGCTATATTGTTTTTAAGCACCCATAACATAAAGATATCCTCCTGCAATAACTTTGCAAAATTTCCAGGTCGTGGAGTCAACATGTGCACAATAACATAATGCAGAAGTCTATCATTAATATTCAAACAACCAACCATTTTAATACGTTGACCCTGCATTTCTAGTCTAACCATAGTAGCTAATGTCATATCCTAGTCATAGGAAAAGTCATATGGGATATTTGCATAACACAATTTTTGACCCTCATACTTCATATTAGCAACATTTAACCAATCAGCAAGTTTCAATCTAATTCTTCTCTTGTTGGCCTCACTGAGAAGACATCCATTTGTAGAAATATTCATATTTGAATAAAAAAAATTGATCAAATCCGGATAGAAGAGTCCTTGCAATGTCAGAAATTCTACCACTCCTTGAAATAGAAGATGATGTTGAAAATATAAGCCTGAACTGGCAAATGATTCGAAATTCATGATTTTTGGAACAACAATATTTCTTATGTAGAAATTAGCAGCATAGTGTTCCATCTGATGGTTGTCACTGAAGAAACGACGTTGATCTAATTGTTCTGCAACACATGGTCTGACATAGGTAGCAGCTTCTGGATCTGTTGTGGTTTCTTTTCCCTTACGACTTTTTCTAGGCCTTTTGGTTGATGATGAGGCCATTTAGCAATTACTTGAACAAAACCAAAAATAAAAACAATATCAAGTTAAGTCATAACAACATATTCAATATTAATAATAATAAGATCATTCACAAACCATTAATGAGTCATAACCATAACTTAAAAATTGAAGATGGTTAAAAACCAACAAGTCATAATTACAAAACAGGTACATCTAATAATGTAATAGTAATACAACTAAAACTATGGCATTTTAGCAGTCACCTCCCGAGATCATTTTACATAACTTATTCCACCTCTTGTATGGTGGAAGTCCCATCAACCTCTTTGTACATGTGGGGTTTCCACATAAGAAATCATAACATTGCTCGAGCAAGTTTTCATCAGAAATATTCATTGCAGTCAACATCTCATATATGTCGCCCTTTGTGCATGTAAGTGTAGGGGTGCGACATAGGATTTCATTTTTCTTTTCCATTGCAGTGACTTGTCGCTCGGCTGCATTTGAAATCTTTTCAAAATGAACATTCAAAGATCCAAGGACACCTGTGAAACCATCTAGGTTGGCCGTCAATTTATCAAATTGTGCATCAATTACGTCGACCATAGGTGCCTTCCTCTTGGAACCTCGTGAAGATGAAGCTCTTCCGGATGGGACGGAAGACACAAATTGAGTCTGCCCTGGACTATACTCATCCACAGATGGAGGACGTGATGGTGGAGTTGGTTCTGTAAACCCCAAATAGATGGGCTCTTCTAGAATGTACTCCATATTCTGGATTAAGATCAACCTATACATGAGTGATAAGTGTGATATTTACCTTATATTCACACTTAATTTAATCTTTTTTTCTTGTGTTTGTGTAATAAATTTCATGGAAAGATGTACAAATTTTGTTTTATTGTTCATAGATTAGTTTAATTGTCTTTGTGTGTTTATTTTGCAAATGAATAAGGATTGGAGAAGATAAAAAAATGTCCTAAAAATTTCACTATGCACTATTCATCCGTTGACCATCACTATTCATCAGTTGACCAGGTACTGTTCATGCGCTGACTATACTATTCATGTGTTGACTTTTTCGTTTGAGCGAGTTTATTTTCGCTTGAGCGAGAACTCGCTCCAACGAGTCCCAAAACTCACTCGAGCGAGTTGACTTATTACAGAGCTCATTTAATAGCTCAAAAACGCGAACAGAAGGCAGTTTTGGAAGGGAAAACACTCCCAGAACTCAAGGACGAAGGTGTGGAGGCACGATTTCACTGCTGGAGCTCATGGAGGCCACTTGGAGCTTGTGGGAACATCTCTTTTCTCCTCCTTGGGTCTCCTTCTTCTACATCCACCATGTTTGTAAGCTTAAGGTTCTCCATGAAAGTGGAGAACCAGATTCATCTTGTTAGGGATTGTTGTAGCCTATGAATTCTTGTGTAATAGATTATTGATTTGAATATATATATGTATATATGCCCCTTTGCTATCAATTGCTAGTATTCTTGTTTCCAATCTTAAAGCTTGCATGTAATAGGAATATTTCATGGCTTGACTTGTTATTCATGGGTATGGAAACATATTTTGCATGATCTAGAACTCAAACAAGAATCCTTGTAGTTCATTGGAAGATGAATTACTTGTTGTCTTAAAATCCTAGCTCTTTAATGTGGCTTTCCTTGTTAGATTGTTCAAGAAATTGGGGTTTAATAGGGAAAAGCTCTTTTACCTAAGAAATTCGGGATTGAGTAAATTTGTGGCTTGACTTTAGTTAGTTGATGGAGAGGAGATGAAATTGGGTAAGCACAAGGTTGAAATAGGTGAAAACTAACTTTAACAATGTCATTTCATATCATTTCTAGTCTATGTCATATCTATGTGCCTGCAATACCAAAGTCCAACCATGTAATTATGTGTAAATTTATCTTTATGCACTTGTTTGTATATTGATGTTATGCTCTTTAGTCTAGATGAGTTTTTAATTACACAATTATTTAGTATTACGAGTCTCTTGGAAAAACGATACTTGGTCTTACCATTTTATATTACTTGAAACGATTCGGTACACTTGCCGATTGTAACGTATCGTTCCAACAAGTTTTTGGCGCCGTTGCCAGGGACTCGTGTTAATACTAGACTTTTGTGAGATTTCTAACTTTTCTAATGCTTTTATTGTAAATAGATTTTCAGTTTTACTTGGGTTAATTTTTGTTTCTAGTTTAGTTGTCTCCAAGTTGATGCAGGGCAACTCATACAAAGAGGACTGCAATCTCAAATTCTTAATGTTTGCTCTAAGATTGAAGGAAACATGATGCACAAAGGGGACAATAAGCTTGATCACAACAATCAGCCCCAAATTCTCCCTTCCTTGAAGATGCTCCAAGTGCTAAGTGAAAGAAGAAGAAGAAATGGAGAAGCAAAAAAGAAAGCCTAGTCAACATCACCCTTTGATGAGAGACAAAGAACTCAAGTCTTGTAAGCCAAAGTTGATCAAGAGGATTAGGTGTTTGAAGATGTCAAGGTAGTGGAAGAGCTAAAATGAAGATTCTTATGCTTTGAGAGTTGATTTGGTGGCTAGAAAGTGGTTCAAGAAGAGTTGGTGAAAGGAGCACACCAACAAGAAAATCTGCACTTCATTGGTTTCTACGTTAAGCTAATGACGTTAAACAAGCGCTCTTGGGAGACAACCCAATTTTCTTACCCTTTGCACTTGTGTTTGTATGGTTTTAGTGTCATGTGCATTAGTAACTTATGTTTTGTAAGTTTGTGTTGTGTTGCATATTTGTGATTTTTGAGTTGTAATGTTGTGTTTCTGGTTTGTATAAGTGTCTTATGTTATTTTTAGCTTGTTTAGTGTGTGAGTGCATTGAATAAAGGTCAAGAACCAAAAAATCACAGAGTGAATGATCAATCTCGCATAAATCTACATTATTTTCGCCTAGGCTAAACCTTCTCGCCTGGGCGAGATATGCAGACAACTGAAGTTTGTGAAGAAAGGGAAGACAGAGACGAAAGCGTGCAAGTGCATACAATCAAATTGGGGAACGAAAACCCCAATTTGGGACTTAAATTAGCGAGAACGTTACCGACGGCTTAAAAGCCTTCGGTAATTATCTCAATACCGACGGCTTAAAAGCCTTCGGTAATATGCCGTCTGTAATTCGCACTCTTCCAGTAGTGTTAAGATATGATAGAACAACCCAAAACACCTCAACAACCTTAGTTCAACATCGAGATAGAACAGCCAAAAACACCTCAACCTAAGCTAGAAAACCAACCCTCAGTTTGACACTAGGACAAAAAAACTCTAGAATAAAAGAAAATCACTCTGAAGAAATCGAGAATCTAGGTTAGGAGAAAAAGTACACAAAGTCAAAAGCCAATGAATTCACAACTTTACAAAGGAAAGATAAGAAACAAAACATGTTTAAAAGCTATAGAGAGAAAGATTAAAACAACAAAGAAATTAGGTTAAGAAACTTAGGACAAAACACAAGTATAAAACTTAGATGATAAACAACAAAAACTAGAACCTGAAACTCAAACATAGAAATCATAGGAAAACACTTAGGTCCTAGGAATTAAAAAAACATTTAGGCTAGAACACCCAGACACAAGAATAGACGATGTCTTGTCTAAATGCTTCTAAGAGAGAATTGAGCTAAACACTTAATGATTAAAATATCTAGATTAGGTATTTGGCTTCTCTCAAAAACAAAAACAAGTTGAGACAATGTCTTTGACGAAAAAATTAAAAGACTTAATTATTAGAACACATAAGAAAGCCTGAGCAAGCTAAACGCTATCTGTCTAAAAAAAGATAAAAGCCAAAGAAGCGTTTACTTGGATCAAAACGATACCATGAACACCTTATCTTGTGATGAAGTGCTTACACGTTTGGTATCTTCAATTAAAAGAACTTAATATCAAAATGCTACCTAACGATAGGAAAACAAAAGATACTTTGTCATTCTATGGAAGCATTAAATGATATTAAATACTCAACGTTAAAAAATAACAAAAGTGATATCTGATCAACTGATTGCACGACAAGTCCAATCGAAAGCAAGTAAAAGGAAAGACATTAATAAATGTTTTCTCCTGGAAACAAAAAACATAAAATCATGTCTAAAAGAAACACCAAAGAAGTAAAACATTAAAATACTTCGCGATAATAGCAAGACAAATGAAAACACAAAATTCTAAATAGGAGATAAAAACATTAAAAGATAAATAGAACTACCATATATTTTTACCTTATGCAAGACAATCACTATGAAAGTTCACTTTATAGATATGAAAATGAACATTGAAGAAAAAGGCAAAAAGAAGCGTTGATCAAACTATAAAATATTGTGCCAAAAGTGAAGTAAAAATCACTTTTGATAAAAGTTCTAAAAAGCACGTATGCTATGATGAAAACCATCTTATGATTAACACCTACACAAATAGCCAGACAGGAACAAATCTCAAGATAAACTTCAAACTGTCACATTGCCTAATCCAAAAGACAAGCATCGTCACAATGACTATATTCACAATGTGTATAAATAAAAGAATAGGAGAAAGAAGAAAGAGATGATGAAGAAGAAAGAAAATATGAAGATGTGAAGATATCTCATCATCCATTAAGTGAGGAAATCTCTTTAAACAATCAATGCAAAATCACTCGTATTAAAGAAGAGGAGAAAGAGAAGAGCTCAAGAAAAGAAGAACACTCTCAAGCTTCATCAGAATATCCACTTGAAGAAAAAATGGAAGAGTGAAAAATATGAGAATCTCTCAAGTTTCATTGTAATATCGGCTTGTGCCTAACACAAGAGAAAAAGAGAAGAGAGAAAGACCAAAGTAAAGCATCTCCCTTGCACCTCATTGTATTGTATGCATACTTTTGTAAGGAGAGAAAAAGAAAGATTAGAAAAACACTTGTGCTGTTTAGAATGCTTTGTATTGTATTCAAATCCTCTCGTAGAGAGATATAGTCTGAAAAACTTGTAAGCAATCTATGACTATAATTCTGAAGAGAATCAAAACACTTAAATTTAACTTTTTCAAGTTAAGAAAATCTAGGCGAGATCGTCTAGTACCAAGAGTGGTGTTAATACTCAACTGATATAGGATAATTGAATGTTATTCGTTGATCAGGGATACTAGGAGTGGTGAAGAATATTGCACAACCAGGTAGTTGAGTAGCAAGAGTGGTGCTAATACTCAAAGAAAATCTCGACAAAGTAGTTGAGTACCAGCAGTGGTGCTAATACTCAAAGGAAATGTCAACCAAAAGCTGATTACCACGTGTAGTGTGAATACTCAACTGATCTAGGGTAATTGGAGGTTATTCGCTGATCAAGGATACCAGGAGTGGTGAAGAACACTGCGCAACTAGGAGTGGATGAAACTCAAGGAAATCTTGACAAGAAGCTAAGTACTAGGATTGATGTGAATATTCAATTGATCTAGGGTAACCGAAGGTTATTCGCTGATCAGGGATACAAAGAGTGGTGAATAATACTACATAACCAAAACTGGGGAAAACTAAACTAGACGAGTCTCAAATGCATTGAGAGTATTTATGGATACCAAGAGTGATGAATAATATTACGCAATCAGGAGTAAGCTAAACTCAACTGTACTTCATTGAATATCTGATGGAACCCTCTAAGTTAATTTAGAGGAGAATTGGACGTAGCCCTAACAAGTGTACCAGTATAAAACATCTTGTGTGTTTTCATCTATTGGTAGACGATGTAGTTGTTAAACTTTTTAAAGCTCACTCTTGCATAATGTGCTTTACACATGTCTATTGTCTACTCTCCAACTTGGATGCGTAAAGTTGGTTAAGTAAGATCTGACTAAGACAACGTTTACTAATCGAATGAAAGTATCCTACAAGTATAATGTACATCATGATCAGATCATAAGTTGCGAAAAATTTGGAAACACTATTCAACCCCACCTTCACTCTTCAACAACAAATTCTAGAGGTTGCTCCATATAAATCTCTTCTAGCAAATCTCTGTTGAGGAACACATTTTTTACATCCAATTGATAAAGAGGTTATTGTTAAAGAACCACCATGGCTACAAATAAACTAACAGAAGTTGTCTTTGTCATTGGAGAAAAAATATATATGGACGGGTCAGATGCATAAGTGTCATAAAAAAGGTTAGAAGAAACAATAATGGAAGAAGTCATGAACGAATAAGAAAGAAAAACCCTAAAAATCTAAAATTCTACAATCAAGACACTAAATACAAATATGGATGAAAAAGGGAGCAGATCCGTTATATATATATATATATATATATATATATATATATATATATATATATATATATATATATATATGGGGTTTGCTAATGCGAGTACGCTTGTTTTTCAGTTGGTACATTTTAGCAATGTGTACCGGGTTTTAGTAGACACAAACACTCTTATATATCATGTATTCTAAGTTTTAAGGTTAAGGGTATTTTAATAATTTTCATTCTCAAAACTAAAAAAAAAGAAACCCCCAAACGCTTACTCACCTCTCTTATTCCTCTCAAGCCTTTCTCTTTCATCTCTCTCACTCCAATCTTTTCTCTGTCATTCCTACTATAGCCCCAATTGAAAAAATCAGAAACACTTGCCATTAAACAATCTTACAAAAAATGATTTTATAATGAGTTTTCATTTTATAATTTTTGTCTTATCTAATTTTATCCAATTTTCACAAGCATAAAGAATTGATAATTGACCTGGAAAAAAAAAATCAGAAATACTCGTTGTTAAACAATTTCTTACAAAAAAGGATTTTATAATGAGTTTTCATTTTATAATTTTTGTCTTATCTAATTTTATCTAATTTTCACAAGCATAATGACATCAAAGAAATTGGTAATTGGCCTGGAAAAAAAATCAGAAACACTCGTTGTTAAACAATTTCTTACAAAAAATGATTTTATAATGAGTTTTCATTTTATAATTTTTGTCGTATATAATTTTATCTAATTTTCACAAGCATAATGACATCCGAAAGAATTGGTAATTAGCCTGGAGGGTTTTTTTAGAGATGATGATTCAACATATGCAGATGATGAAATTATACAGGTTAGTGAAGATGGTGAAATTGAGGAGATATTGAATGAACCTTTGCCTGAAGGTGAATATGTCAATGACTCAACCCTTTACAAAGGCAAATTGTTTAAAGGCAAGTGTTTCTGATGTTTTCAATTAGGGCTACAGTAGGGATGACAGAAAAAAGGTTGGAGTGAGAGAGATGAAAGAGAAAGGGTTTAGAGGAATGAGAGAGGTGAGTAAGGGTTTCGGGGGTTTCTTATCCTTAACCTTAAAACTTAGAATCCATGATATATAAGGATATTTTTGTCTACTAAAACCCGGTACACATTGCTAAAATGTACCAACTGAAAAATAGGCGTACCCGCGTTAGCAAACCCATATATATATATATATATATATATATATATATATATATATATATATATATATATATATATATAATTCAATAAAACATTAAAAAAATATGAGCTTTATAAAATCCATAGTCTTAAATTTACAAATATTAAATTAAAACCTCATGACTTGTGAAATAAATGCTCAAGATAGTTGTTGAATTGATCTTAGTATGTGTTTGAATGAACTTTCTTTAATGACTTTTAAGAAGAAAAAAATTCTGCTAAACTAAATTAATTTGTGTAAAAATTAATAAAAAGTAAGAAAAAGTATATAAATTATGTTATAAATTAATTTGTGAATAAACTAATTTTAACCTATAAAATATTAATCTAAATTATTTTCGCATGTTTTTCTCATTTGTTAGAAAGAATTTATCCGGATAAGTATTTAATGACATCACTAGATCACTATCCAAAGAAGAGTTGAACACCAACAAACATAAACAAACATAGAAGTCTTTAGAGTTTGTGTTGTTTCACAATTATCGAATGGCACGAAACTAGACACTGCCAAGACGCAATCTATTTCCCGCATATTACGCCTAAATTTGTCATACGTATGTCAACATTGATGGCTTTCACAGTCTTCAACGTTTCTTCACATATAAGCCAATTGCTACTTTACAATCATTCTTTGAATCAAAAAATTCAATTAAAAGTTGGGTCAGTCAGATAAAATTTAAATATATTTTAATTTTGTATAAAATCTTATTTCGTACTATATTAATGGTAATCTGATTTTTTTTCTTTCAATATTCAAGGCTAAACACAAATAAACTTTTAATATAAATTAAAATCAAAGTGTTCATTTTTAAGACTAAAAATATATTTAACTAAAAATTCAATTACTTTTAGCCTCCGGTACTGTATATTGTATTTTAAAAGTTAATAATTCATTATGAGAACAATCAATTGAATTTTCCTCTTTAGTTCTATTTAGTTTTTGTCTTATACAAACAATGTGAAGAATCTAGAAGAATGATTACTCATCTTCCTCTTCCTATTTTTAAATAATAAACAATATAAATATTATATATATATATATATATATATATATATATATATATATATATATATATATATATATTTGTTTATATGCTTATTGATATATATAAAATCTAAAATCCAACGAATCGAAGTTTGATTAAATTGGAGTTTAATAAAACAAACTAGCATTTAATATTTGTAATGTAAATGTTTATTTTATATTTAAAATTTATTAATAAATGGTTTATATTGTGATTAAATTTTGAACTTAATTATTGTCATTTAAAAAAATAAAATTCAATTAAAATAAAGAAAAAAATGATGAATTTTGAAAAATATAAGCAAAAAATTAAAATTATTTTGCATATTTATTTATACAAAAAGTAATTCTTGCAAATATTTTCCTTTCATAGAGTTGTAATTTACATAGATTGTTTATTGACTCGGACCATTCCATATTTGTATTAACTACGTGAAATTGGATTTTTTTTTTCCTTTAAAAACTGAAAAAAAAAATTAAGTTTTAGCACAAGAAGTTAAAATAAAACACGTAATTTATTTTGTAGATTATTTATGCACGATATTTTTACGTTATCATGTTTTAACGTTAAATACTTATTAACTTTACTGATAATTAATATATTTCTATAATGGGTTTTCGTAACTACGTCTTTTGAGCATGACCTGATACACTTTTGTTTTGAGTCAAATCGATATATTCTAATAGAAATGAAATATTATTTTGCATTTATTTTACTTTGGGTGTTACTCCCTCCACCACCACATTTTCTCCCTCCATCTCCCCAATTTTATTACATATTTTTTGAATTACAAAACTAACCTTTTATAATTACACAAATAACCTTTTTATTTTTTAATTCTAATTATTTACTTTAATCCTAAAATCTATCTTTTTACCCCTTCTTACCCACCTCCCAACCCTCCCAGATTCTCACCCAAACTCCATCACATTCGTTTCTCATCTTCCATTTTTCCTCACAATGATGATATTTTTATTTTTTTAAAATGCAATGCATATATCTTTATGTTGTGTTCTGTGTTGTGCTCTGCTCTGCATTTTTTGCTGTGTGCGTGTGTTGGGAGAAAAGAAGAAGATAACCAGGCCAAAAACGGATGTCGGATATCCGTTTGGATCTGAAACGGATGTCGATATCCGTTGACGGATGTTGACATCCGTTGACGGATGCTCACATCCGTCTAAAGATTATACGGTTTATATTTTAGGGTTTTATTACGCACCTTCACGCCTCTGAACCTCTCACGCCTCTGAACCAGCACCTTGAAGCACCACCGCACTCACGGCTGAAGATGAATTGTTTTCCCCACTTTCAATCTTACTAAACACAAAGTCCACCACACTCTCACGTCACAATTCTGTAAAAGAGAAGAAGAAGTGGAACATGAGAGACAACCCAAGGGTAGTGGAACGTAAGAGACCCTGGGAAAAATAATAAAGAGAAAAAAGGGAAGAATGATAAAAAGAATGAATGTCCACGTGAGATTTTAAATAATATTAACCCTAAAATTTTAATAAGGGTAAACTAGGAATGAAAAAATAAAAAAAAGGGTAAAAGGGGAATGGGGTGGTGGTGGAGGAAGCAAGTTGTAGTGGTGGAGGAGGGAGTAACACCCTTTTACTTTTCGTGCGTGTTAGCTGAAGTTAAAAAAAAAAACTGTCACATGAAATTTTAAATATGCTTAAAAGTAGAGCCGTCAAAATGGGATGAAACCCGTGAGCCAACCCGGCTCACCATGGGTTTGAGCCGGGTTGGGTTGGAAAAAAATGCCAAATTTTTTATGCGAGCCAATTTTGACCCGACTCACTAAGAACCCGGCTCACATGGCTTGAACCCGTGGTGGGTCGGGTTGGCTCACCAACCCACCTATTTTTTTTAATTAAATCAAATTAATTATTTAAATTCTATTTTTTTTATTAAAATTAAATTAATTAAATTAAGTATTCAAAATGTATAACTTTTACTTAGTAATATATAGTATTTTCACAAATTAAATTAATTCAGGAATATATCATTTGTTTAATCTTGTTTTTAGACCTATCTACAAGCATGACAGTTTTATCTTGTGCTATATATTTTTGTTAACGACTATATGTAATTCCGTATGTCTTATTAAACTAAATTGGCAAAATTTTATGCTTGATAGCTTAAAATATATATAACAATATATTTCTTTTGTTTCATTTTCTTTTATATTAATTGATCCAATTATTACTGTTTCAATTTGATCGATCAAAATAACATGTTATAAGAATCTCGAAAGAAGAGAGTGAAAAAGAAGTTAATTAAGTGAGCCAATGAGCCAACCTGTTTAACCCACCAACCCGTGGTGGGTCGGGTCGGGTTCGAATTTTTTCGGCTCGCTAATAAATGAGCCGGGTTGGGTTGACTCACTAAGTGACCAACCCGTGATGGGTCGGGTTGGGTCGGACCGGGTTACCCGTTTTGACAGTTCTACTTAAAAGGATCCTACAAAATGAAAAGTGTATAATAAATAGTTAAACCAAACAATATACATATAGATATCATATAAATCAGTTTTTATTTGTTTAAAAAAACTTTATGATAAAAAAAAACTAACAAAAGAACTCTTTAGATGGCCAATTCTAATACTCGCCTTTGTTCTTTTCCTATTCCATTTACCTCCTTTAGTAATTTGTTCACTGATTTTCTACTCAACCAATTTCTTAGTTATCCGAATCAATACCTTAATTTGTTTTCCTTGTGAACATCGAATGACTAATTTGATATACTTTCACGAGTCTCCAAGTCCCAAAAAAAAGTTATTGATTACCTCAAGCACATGATAATGCCAAATTATTATTATTATTATTAATATATATAGTGAGGTGATAAATTTTACAATGAGATTGAATTAAACTTAAATTTTATTATATTAATATGATATTAGAGTTATTTAAATTCTATTATAGTTGAAATTTTGGATTTATCTTATCACCCAGTGTCAAGCGCACTTTAATTTTCACATTAAATGTTTATGACATGAATGTACAATGTCCTCAACATAAAGAGATGTATTGGAGATTAGACATTGAAAAGAGATAAAATCAAATTATAATACATACATTTTTGTTTAGTAGGATTAGTAAAGATGAGTTGGACTTAAATTTCATTACCTTAATATATTTAAGGGTTAAATATTCGTTTAATCCCTAAACTTGGATTCAAAATTGGAATTTGTCTCAGTTTCAAACTTTGATACAATTTAGTCTTTAAACTTTAAAATAAATAAATATAATCATTTTAACCTAGTTGCATAAAATTTTTTTGACATATTAAACCACATTTCAAGTTGACATTTGAGTTGTTACACCATTTGATATATTTCAACTCAAATGTCATCTAGAACATCACTTAGAAAGTAAAAAAAAGTTGACAACGTTGATTAAAAATATTATATCCATTCATTTTTTAAATTTAGAAACCAAAATGTATTAAAATTTGAGAAATGAACGAACTCCAATATTGTGTCCAAGTTTAAGGACTAAAAACATATTTAACTAGATTTAAGAAAAAAAGAGGTTAAATGAGAGAACTTTTTTAAATACTAATAGTAAGCATTGATATTGTTATTTTAATTTGACATGCACACTACTAAAATAACACAACACAAAGTTGATATTGAGAGGTGTATAACATTGGTTTCAAAACTAACTTTGTTTAAGAGATTTTGAAAGTGTAGGTTTTCTAGAATTAGGTTAGGACCAATGTAGAAAGTGTAGAAAGTTACAATAATTTTTTAAGTATGCAACACCATATTTCATGTCGATTGTGTACATAACAAATGCTAAATATTCTCTTTTTCTTGCCACTATAGAATGTGGACGCTCTATTATGTTTGATGTAATTTTCACAAGTTTGAAAATTCATCTACAATTGAGTAGTCTAGTACTCGCAAGTCTATGAACCAAAGTTCAGGTACACACTGAATTCATCCATGTTATCTAACTATTGAGTCCTCTCCTTGATAAAGCTGACAATCTATTTCCACCTTCTTCATCTAACATGTTACTAGTAGTTATTAAGGAGATGTAATAAGTTGTGCATTTCTATGCCTTTCAAACCTCTTATTGTTATCCTTATTCTACCACAATCTTCTTTATCTTCATTCTACCACAATCTTCTTTATCTTCATTCTTGTTGTTTAAATGTTATTTGTCTTCATTCTTATTGTTTAAATCTTCTTCTACATTGTTGTACAATGCATCATTATGTAGAAAATCATACACTCTTCCAAACTCTACCTCAATGTTTTCATTTTTCACCCTTGTTTCAATTCTTAGAGTTACATTATGAAACTTTTGACTTAGAAGCCATTGTTTCAATGAAGATGACATCCTGACTAATGCACCTCAAGAATTTTGGTTCAAGACTTCATAATTTGTATGCTTTCACTCATTTTGGATATTGTAAAACATGTGTTTAACAATACATGCTTTTATATTTCCTTGTCTTGTGTGAGCATGGGAAACACAACCAGAGATTCTTCGATTATCAAGGTTCACAAAATGCCCTGATTGGATTTTCTCATAAGTCTTCATACTAAGCATTGGTAAAGGAAATCTTTTAATTAGATAGGAAACACTAGCTTCAGTCTAAAACACATTGGAAACTCCAAAACTCAATAATATACCTCTCACTCCCTTCAGATTTTTCATATTGAATCTCTAATTTAGGACATTTTGGTGAGGAGCCTCAACTATCTTTTTATGCTTATGTTGTTTTGCTTATATAAGATTTTAAATAACTTTAAACAAAATTCAAGACCATTATCTATTATGAACATCTTTATCGTCTTATGAGTTTTGGTTTTCCACCAAACACTTCCATCTCTTGATATTTTCAAAAGCTTTTTCTATGACCTTTTAAGGGAAACCCATAACTTCCTTAAATAATCATTTACTATCAACAAAAAATACTTAGCACGAGAGTGTTATGGAGTTTTAAAAGATCTACATAAATATTCATGGATACAATCAAGATTACTTTCATTATTTGTTGTCTAAAACTAAATTTTACCCTACAAGATGTTCTACAAGCAAAATGTTCATAAAATTTCAACTTATTAAATTTGTAATTGTCAAAACAAGTCTTGCTTCTACAACTCAACTAGGTTTTTGTCTCTTACATGTCCTAACCTTATTTTCCATAACTTAGTCTTGGACATGGTCCTCTACTCGATAATGAACATTGAGTTAGGTACTACAACACCTTAATGTTAACACAAGATCGTTTATGAGGTAGAATCATCTAATACTTTCATATTTTAAAATTTAACAAACAACAAGAAACGAAATGAGTGTTTGACAAAGTATTATTTTTGTGAAAAAGAACATCGTTGAAAGAGAAATGTCTTCTGAAAAAGTGTTGTGAGATATGAATGCTTAAAAAAAGGCTTTAGCAAATACGTTGATATCTTAGTAAATATACTATCAAACGATAACCTCATAAACGCGTAAATGTGTTGTGGTAGTTTTGCTAAACGTGCTCTTGCTAAACAATGCTAAATGAACTCTCACCGTGCTTTGCAAAATAATATGGTAAATGATGTTTTCAGAAAATTTCTAAAAGTTATAAACAACACTCCAAAAACAAATGTGTTGAGTAACACTGTCCTAAACGTGCTCTTACACTGAACAAAAATCACTAAACAAAATGTTGTTAGTAAATGCCCTGTATAGGCTAAATGATACCTTGTACCAAACGATAATTTCATCCAAGAATCAAACATTTATGAATTACTTCATATCCTTTTAGAAATGCTTAAAGGATATGTCTCGTTTGAACGATAGAAAACTTGAAAAGCACATTGTTGTTTTGAACACACATTAAAAAGCATTTAATGCACAACGTGTAAAAACAAAAAAAAAGTGATAAGAAAAAAGACATATATGTCTACATGCATATCTACTTTACTTTTTGTAGTTGCCTATTACAAGTATCCACCTGCTCTATCTTATACAAGTCAAAAAGTGGACGTTAAAAACAAAAAAAAAAAAAACATTCAAGAAATGATTTCACCATCAAAAGTCGCGCTGAAAAGTTCGTATAACCTACTTTTGATAAAGTACTGAAAAAATATGTTTGTTATTACAAGTTAACTTTAACGTACAACTACTACCTATAAAAAGACTATGAAGATTCGAAGAGAAAAAATAAGCACTATCTAACAAATATTTTCTTATGAAGTCTATAAATTAAAGATCCTTAAAGAGAATATCTAAGAGAATAAGCACACGACAAAAAAAAAGAATATCTAAGAAGAAAAACTCATACTAGTGAAAGAACATATTCTCAAGCTTCATAGAATTATACGCTTACACTTGTAAGAAGAGATAAAATTCTATAAAGTCTATTAGATATAACTGTATTATAAACACATCCTCTCTGTGAGAGTAACCGTCTAAAACTTGTAAGCAATATAATTGATTGCATATTCTGAAGAGAATTCAAACCCTTGTTGATTAACTCGGTTGAGTTAAACGCTAGCTAGGCAGCGCATCAGGTTGATATCGGGATTGTCTAGTGGAAACCAGGAGTGGGTGAAACTCAATTAGACAACGTATCAGGAAGATACCAAGATTGTCTAGGAATACTAAGAGTAGATCATACTCGAATCTAGTCTGTGTAACGGGGTTACTAGGAGTGACTAGGTGTAACCAGGAGTAGTTGCGAATACTCAATTGTAATATTAGAGGAGAACTGAACCTAGCTCAATTGAGTGAATCAGTATAAAATAATTATGTGTTTACTATCTCATCTTGGCTAAAACATTTTACGTATAAACTCTACAGTTGCTTATTAATTTAATCATTTATAAAAACTCTTGTCACTAAATGTTATTTTTCTTAAGAGTTGTATTTCTTAAAACATTGTAGTAGGTTTGCTAAAACGCTTGAAAAAAACTTTATACCTGAACTTGCAGTTTAAATTGTACTTTATAAAATTAAATGTATGACAACTTGTGTAGATCATTTAATCTTTGCAAAGTTATTAAACGACCCTTTGGAAAAACAAAAAATAAAACAAAATTTTTCTTCTTACATATATTCATATATCTCATAGCCTTAAAAGATAAAAAAGGAAACAAAATAACTAAAAATTAAAAAAAAATTACTATTTGTTTTACTATTTACACCTCATATTTAATTGTTTCAAAACCCTATTATTTGGTTTTCCATTTTTAACCTTTATCCCAATGGCCCAAAATAATCCAACACTTTTTTTACTTCCTCGCCGCCCTATTTTTCTTTTCACACATCACCCTTCACACCACCCTCCACATCACATTCCACATCTTCTACCTTTTTCATACACTATTTCCATCTTCTTTTAATATTAATTTTTCCATGCTAACTTTTCTAATTATTTCACTTATCTTTTTAAATTATATTTTCTCCACCTACGATTTATATTTTTTTTCTTCACCAATTTTCTTTACCTAATTTTTCCATTAACTTTTAGTGTTTTGACTATTTTACACTCTAAGACTATATCCAAGACTACTTCGTTTAGTGTTGTTTGTTTAAACTTCAAAATCAAAGATGTTGTAGACGAGCTTGTCTTGTCTCAACAACTCCTACTCTGAATTCAAGTCGCTACTTATATTGGTTGGTTGTCGTCTTGTTTCCTTACGTTGAACAACTTAACTTTGCCTTGGGACTCCATTTTGTTCTCCATGTTGGAACGAGGATCCAAGTTAACCATGACCATTTTGAATAGTCTGGCCTTGCACGGTGGAATATATGGCGTCACCTTGAGTCTTACCACATAGCACTCTCGCACGATTTTTGGATCTACATCCACCCTGCAGATTGTTCCCCTATCAAAAGAGAACTTCATCATCAAGTGTGGTGTGGAAACTATGGAACCAAAGGCATTAAGGAAGGGTCGCTCGATCAACACGTTGTACGAAGTGTTAGCCTATAGTAGGAGATACCTCACCCAGATCTCTCAGTTGTCCCAACCAATTTTGAACCTCATCTTGAGATTCAAATAGCCTCAAGTGTCCACCTTTTCTCTTGTAAACCTAATGATTTGCTCATTGTATAAGACATTAAGGTCCTCGAACAGGTTCATCTTTAAGAATTTCTTCTAGTACAGGATGTTGACCAAGCTTCCTTGGTGAATCAACACTTTGCTCACCTCGTACTAGACAATCTTCGCAATGATAACCATGGGGTCTTCGTGATCTGGGTCTAGATCCTTGAAATCTTCATTCGTGAAAGTGAAGGTTGCGTAGTCCTCGACTTTTGATCGACGAGGTGGATGGTCTCGAGGGCTCGGATATGTCTTTTCCTCCCAGATGTTGATGATCTGCCTCGTACGAACCCTCCCGAGATCATGTTGATATGCCCTCTAAGTGGACAACCTCTATTACTTTGGTGCTTGGAGGACTTTCTTCTGTGCTTGGTTCTTAAAGTACAACGATAACTCCTCTTAAAGCTACGTTGCTATGCGGGCTTCCCTCCTCTCACCCAGCTTTGTTGACGTACTTCTTGAGGTGACCTACTTAGATCAACTCCTCATTTTTGTCACGAAGGGTGGTATATTCCTCCGTGGTGTGCCCTATATTTTTTTGATATAGGCAATGCTTACGTCAGCACCTTGTGGGTGACTCTTTTTTTTAGGGGGTATTAAATCGACACTCAAAGCTTCTTCAAGTATCTTAGCTCTAGGCACGTTTTGTGGGGTGTATTGGTGAAACCGTGACCTCCTTGGTCGCTCCTTACGACAAGAATTTCCTCCTTTCTCGCTCGGTTTCTTTTCTCACTAAGGCCTCTTGCTTCATTTGTCGTCGAAAATATCCATATGTTCAACCTGCATGAACTTTGTGACTCGCTTCTTTAACTTATCCAGGTTTGTCGCTGGCCTCATACAAAGGTTGTCAATGAATGGTGCAGGCCATAAGGCCATGATCATGTGATGCAAGGCCACCTTGTGACTGATATTCTTTATCTGCCTTTCAATCCTCCTAAACCACTCCATGAAAGCACGGAGTGACTCCTCCTTATCCTGACTGATATTCATAAGGCAAGGGATGTAAGATGGCGAGGCCAACTGGTGGCAACTTGAGCCCCAAATCGTGAGCAGATGGTCACGAATATGTCCATGGAGTTGGGGTAGTGAATTGAACCATACTAGTGCTTCTCTTTTAAAAGAGATGAAAAAGTCTCTACACTAGATGAAATCACTCAATGTGAATGCCATCTGGTTCACAAACATTCTAAGATGTTCGTCGTGGTCGGTGGAATAATCATACTTGTTAAAAGCCAGAGGAATCCTCCTATTGGTCATGAGGTTTTCATTATGCCCGACATGAAGGGAAGCAGCCCGACCGTGTTGACTATCTGCATGGACGAGTTATCCCTGCTAGCTCTCACGTTACCTTCATGGACGGTCTTGCACGGGTGCTCTGCGGCTTGGTCAGGGTAGGCTAGGTTGGTGCAAGAGGCACTAAATGTTAGCACTCTGCTTTTGGCACATGGTCGTGTTCTTAACACGAAGGATTGTCAACTCCTCCTCATACATGCACTTCATCTTCTCCGTTTATCACTGCATGTTTCTAAGCATCTCAAGCTGGCTGGGCTGATTCTCCGACTCCTTCACTACTGAGTTTCTCGTCATGTTCCTCGTGGTCACCACAGGGTTTAGTTGTTGATCACTCGGTCCAATGGAAGGCGCCAAAATGTTTCGAGTATGGGGTCGAGGTCAACGATTCGTGTGATGTGAGGTCGTCTGAAGTCCAAATGTTGTCCAAAAAGTAAGCTCTCGTTCGTCCAAACCACTCAAGTCTCTATTTATAGGTTTTTGGGTGAACTTTTTATTAACTTTGGCCTAATTATGACCTAATTGTGTGTAATCATACTGTACTCTTAATTTTCTCAACATTAGGTTTAATGTACTTGATTTTATTCATGACCGATCAATTTTCTTTGTAGTCAGTCGGGTTTATTGGTAGCTCGCTAAATGATCTGGTTGATCGTCTATTCTGCAACTGACTGATCAATCATAAATACATAGTTCATTAGTAACTCGCTAGATTATTTGAATTATATCGTCCAATATGTGACTAACCCATCAGTCACATAATACAACTTTAATAAATTTACTTATAAATAAATTAATTTTAAGTCTAATACATTTTTTCCTCTATAATTTTTCTTCAACTTTTTTCTGAAAAAACTAGTGATAATTGTGGTAATAGTTTTAGCTTTTAATGTTGAAAGTTCGATGCTTCTCCATAGGAATTTCTACCAGAGAAGAATATGAAAAAAACTTCTCCATAATCTATCCCGTATGTTTAAAAAATAAAAAATTATATATAACCGTTTTACAAATTAACTAATAAATAAATTAATTTTAACTTATACAGTCAAATACATCTTTTTTCTCTTCATTTTTGCTTCAAACTTTTTTACAAAAAGAATATAGTGATAATTGTGGCTATACTAGTTTTAGCTTTTAATGAGGTTTTTCCCTCTCAAATCCTACCCATATGTTTCTGAAAACGAGCGAACTTCGTACTCAAAAAATGTTGACATGCATCTCTCCATAAGAAAATAAAAGAAACTTTCCCATAAATATAATCTAACCCATAATTTAAAACTAAAAAGTTTAAAAAATATACATAACTTGTTTACAAATTAACTTATAAATAAATTAATTTTAACTTATACTAAAGTAATGAAATACATTTTTTTTACTATAATTTTGCTTAATTTTGTTTTAATAGAGTAGTGATAACCGTGGCTATACTAGTTTTAGCTTTTAATGAGTTTGATTACCCCGTTAAACTCTACCCACAAGTTTGTGAAAAGGAGTGTACTTCCAACACAAAGTTGAGAATGTTGAAAGTTCCATTCTTCTCACTTTTTCCTTCCGCAGACGTATGCAAGAAATTTCTTCCCCACAACACACGCTACCTTACGTGACACTATCTCCTCCCCAAACTTTTCTCCATACATTGCTTCCAACACCTATAAATACCCACCTCACACATTCTTTCAACCAACCAAACAAAACAACACACTCATGAAACCTAACATGGCTTGCCTCAAACAAGTTTCAGCCCTGTTACTTCCTCTGTTGCTCATTTCCTTCTTCAAACCCTCCCACGCCGGAGGAATTTCCGTCTACTGGGGTCAAAACGGCAACGAGGGCTCCCTGGCCGACGCATGCAACACCGGCAACTACCAATACGTCAACATAGCATTCTTGTCCACGTTCGGCGGCGGCCAGACCCCGCAACTGAACCTTGCCGGCCACTGCAACCCCTCTATCAACAACTGCAACGTGTTCAGCGACCAGATCAAGGGGTGCCAGAGCAACAACATCAAAGTGCTCCTGTCACTAGGCGGCGCCAGTGGCAGCTACTCCCTCAGCTCCGCCGATGACGCAACACAGGTTGCCAACTACATCTGGAACAACTTTCTCGGCGGGCAGTCGAGCTCCCGTCCTCTGGGCGACGCCATCTTAGACGGTGTCGATTTCGACATCGAATCAGGCACCGGTGAGCATTGGGATGATCTCGCAAGAGCCCTAAAAGGGTTTAATTCACAGTTGCTCTTAACTGCTGCACCGCAGTGTCCGATCCCTGATGCTCACTTGGATACTGCCATCAAAACCGGGCTCTTTGACATTGTTTGGGTGCAATTCTACAACAACCCTCCTTGCCAGTATTCGAGCGGCAACACCAACGACCTCATCGGTTCTTGGAACCAGTGGACCTCAAGCCAGGCGAAGCAGTTGTTTTTGGGAGTGCCAGCTTCTACAGCAGCTGCTGGAAGTGGGTTTATTCCTGCTGATGTGTTAACTTCTCAGGTTCTTCCTACCATCAAGGGTTCTTCCAAGTATGGAGGAGTCATGCTGTGGGACAGATTCAATGACGGTCAAAGCGGATACAGTGGTGCTATCAAAGGAAGTGTTTAGTTTGTTTTAGGTTGACATTATTACAGATCCATATATTTAGATACTGTTTTCTGTCTTTGGAATAAGCAGCACCTTCTGTAGGATTTCTTTTCTTCCTACACATATAGAGTGCTATGTGTTATTTATCATATAAAATATGTCTCATCACAGTAAAATAAAGTATAGATTATCTTCAAATATAGTAGTTTCTTAATTCATAGTTCTTTTTATCTATACAGACATTCTCAATCATAAATTAGGAAAATCCAAATTTTAAAAAATTACAAAAACACAGTTAAAAAGTGAAAGTCAGTCACCACATCTGTCATAAGTTGATCAATAAAACAATTCAGACAAGATCTAAATGTCTATAGAAATAGAATGATTATTTTTTACTTATTTTACATGAAAAACTGATGACAAACTTTTAGATTGTATCAAATCTTAATCCAACTGTGTTTTGATCGAGCTATTTTAAACCTTTACTGAAGTATATTAGATCTTAAATGAATTGTTTCAAACCTTAACTAAGGCAGACTTTAATCGAACTATTTTAAACCTTGGTGGACTGTGTCAAACCTTGACGAAAGTATTGCATACCTTAATCAAACTATTTTAGACTTTGACCGAATCATGTCATACGTTAGCTGAACTGTAATAATTAAGTCTTGATTAAATTGTTTCAAACCAAACTAGTTGATCTCATTATTAAAATTATGTCGGGATTACACAACAACTTGCCTGTTTTCATAATTTTTTTTAAAATTTATCTCTGAGTGAGATTTGCGTATACTGGTAAAGAAATCCTCATTCATATCTTTCCATCAGGGCTACGACTATGGTGCCCCTTAATTTTATGGGGTTTAGATGCCTGGCAACGTGGAAAATGTAAATGACTGAGTGTACAGAGAGTTAAATACTACGCTAAATACGTTCCAATCAAATGATGACGTGATAGGCTGCAATAAATATGATTTACGGATGGATTGCAAACTTCCATTAGTAATCCAACTAAGTGTAGATCATGTTAATAATTTTTTTTAACAACTTTTTAATAATAGGTTACCGTGTTTTTGAATTTATTTTAAAAAATATATTTGAAAAAGATCAATAATAAATCATTACATTTTTTTTGTCAAAGAAAAAGTTGTTAAAAAAACTTTTCCTTTCTTTTTTATATCAGGACGCTAAGTCTTTTAACAAATGAACGTAAAAATGAATGTTTGAGTCTCAAAAGTATCATTTATTTTATTTAGACTGATAAGCAGTGTTGTTGGAGGTGTCTTAGTAACCAGTGTCGCCTGTTTTTCTAGTTGAAAGTGAAGATAGTTGGAGAAGACTTTTCAAAGAGTTTGGCGCCTTAAACCATATCGTAGAAAAAGGTATGTTGTTGGTTACAAATACATTTTTTATTTGCTGTGTTGAGGTGATGAATATATGAAGGGTTATTTAATTCGTTGTTTTGATTTATAAATTTAAATAATTGTGTGAAATTTGATAGTGTTTTATTTAAAAAAAAATACTTTTGATATAATAAAATTTTTACTCTCATTTAACATTTTTTTTTACTTTTTAAAAATATATAAAAATTTATATTTTTATAATTATTTTATGTTTGTATTGTCTGTTAAATAAATGTAAAAAATTGTCTTTTATAATTGGGTATCTGGATGCGTATTGTAAAAGTAGTGGAATTGTCTCTACTGTGTTTTGAACGTTATGCTTTTGTTCTGCAAGTGATCCCCTACGGAGAGGCTATAATGTTGAGCCATATATCTGTGTACTTTTTTTTGCATTTGGTGGCTTTCGTTACTTGATTTTGTTGACACCCTTCACAACAGTTGATAATTTTTTCAAATGAAGCTCTATAATTTTTCATTAATCGGTATCTGAATGCATTGAATTATTTAACATTATTAATATTGTTATTGAACAAATTTAAATTAAATTCATTATGCATCGTTAATAGTGTATGAATAAGTTTTAATTTATTAATTAAGGACAATTGTTTGGTTTTATATATGATGCTAACACTAACTCCATAAAGTTATATTTCATTTTATTTGCATATATAGTTAACAATTGTATTATAATTTATTAAATCAAAGATGATGACGGTAATTATATTATTTAATATACGTTGAATTTTTAAACGGATGTCATTATTTGTGTACGGATATCGACATTCATCGAAGAACAAACGCATGTTGATATCAGTCCATATATATATATATATATGTATGCAGATATATTCACAATTCAAATTCAAAATATTGCAGATCTAATTTTTGTTCACTGAAGCAACACCTTCAAGTGTTTGTGAAAATGCCAGACAAAAACTATTATGTAGACAGCCAATTCCTCACCCAACGAACGTCACCAGGTTCCTCCCACAACTAAACCACACCACTGCAAACCCTAAATTTGCCACTGTTTCCGTAAGAAATCCAATGATTCTACAGTCGGGTAGAGAATATCTTTGAGGCTTAACAATGGGGACGTTGGGTTTTCATCTCTTCGACGATCTCCCAGGTTCAACAACGAGCCACACGATAAGAAAGTGAAAGGCACGAGGGTGAAGGACGGTGAAGCTGAAACGAAAGAAAAATGTGTCGTTTTGGATGAGGGGTTTGGTGAAGGAAGAAAGAAAGAGAGAAAGGAGAAGAGGGATGAAGTTAGAACGCATGATAATCATGGTATTTCGGATGAAGGGTGTCGCCAACGAAGGAATGTTCACCTCTGTTCCATTCTGTGAATCATCTTCACAAAATTACCAGAACCACCTTTACCAATATATGTCACGCAAGGACCACTATTTGGGACATGAGCTGCCACCTTGAGAAGAATATCTTCTATGTATTTGAAAGCTTTAAATGAACCACCAGGCATCAAAGAATGACCATTACGAGCACCTCCCTCATCACTAGAAACTCTCATCCCAAGGTAAAGCAAACCCAATTGCCACTACTTTCTCTCTTCTTTCAATGTTCTCATACCATTCATAGTAGCCATAAACTGGAAGATTTCCTTCCACTTTTTCTCGTTCTGCAGTCTCATAATCAACCTTGGATGTTATTCGATTTATAAACAGAAATGGGAAAGCCTTTCTCAACAATATTGAGTGCTAGATTTTAGTAAAAGTTAAATTAACTTTAGGATATTTTTGGAATTAAAAAAATAGTAGAGAGGTGTAAGAAGCACTCTGGGATGGTAGAGGGAGTACTTCTCTTCATCCTGGATCTCCAAAAATTTTAAAAATCCAAAATTACTCTCTATAATTCAAAAAATTGTATACCCCACTTTTTATGCTTTATCAAATTTTAAAATTTAATGATATATTTTTTTTCTTAATCGAATTTCGAAATTAAATGAATTTTTTTATTTTTTTATCAGATTTCAAAATTCAGTGAATTCTTTGAAAAATAGAAAAATGTAGTTTCTAAAACTATTTTTGAAAAATTGGAGATGCCGGATTAAATGTTTGAAAGTGTAGATGAAACAACAGTAAACAAATGACCCCAATAAAAATTAAAGAATCCTATTAGATGAACATCATGAGGTTGAGAAAAGAAATTTGAAAACACCATTGTGGTGGAGCTTTAATATCATTATGATCAACGGCTATACATATTCATTACTTAATGATTTTACAAAGATGCAGTTTATGATGTAATACTCTATTACTCTCCTATATTTATATAATCCTAATGAGGGTCAGCTAAAGGCCCAATAACGACTGACAAAACTTCTTTAGTACCATTCGCTTTAGCTTTAGGTCTAAAAAAAACTTAAATTATTTTTTAGTGTCAACATATTTTTATTATATTAATTGTAAAATTATGATACAAGTTAACAAATTGTTTTATTAATAAAAATAAAAGAACATGATTTTTAAGTTTGTTTTGTGTTTTCCAAACCCTAAGTCGCTTCTCGTAGTAAAACATTGTAGTATAGGTAAGAACTCAGACTTTCACAAAAGATGAGATTTATCTTTGTAAGAATCTTTCTAAGTTTTTAATTATAAGAACTCAAAATTAATTTTATCCAAAATAACATGTGGTAGTAAATCCTATGATTTATCATTCATATTTTCATTTCTCTTAAAACGTGGCACTAATGTTGTTCCATAAACTAATCTCCATATCACAAAAGTGCTTATGAAATAAGTGAAATTTTCCCATATCAATTTCATTAAATAGTTAGTCTTTATTGACAATGTAGTAAACATATACTATTAAGTTACTTATGAGAAAGAGTATACTTTAAGAAAACAATATCCATAATATTAATATTTAAGTTATCATTATTCTTTTGGAATCTTTTAACCCAAAATAATGCCATTAGTTTATATTTTTTCTTTTTAAGTCATTACAGCTAGTCATGATAAATAAAAATGTCCCTACGAGTATTGTTCGAACTTATCCTCGTTTTAACGGGAATCCTCACATTTACTAGGTATGGGTAATATCCAATTTTTTTTTTTCCAATTGGGTATAAGGGTGGGGATGAGTATATAAAAATTCACCCTGTCCAAGTTTTTTTTTTTTTTTTCGTATGTGAATGTTTAACTCTCTATTTAAGTGTTTAATAGTATAAACCCTTCCTTTACTAAGTAATATAAAAAAATTAGCTTATTTATTCTCTTATTCTTATTTTTTTTTCATTTGAAAAATCTTTTTGTTTATTAATTTGTTTTTCATTATATCTCAAAATTTTGGCTAGTTTTATGTAAGAAAAGTTCTCTTAGATCTCTAAGGTACTTTCCTTTCTATGATTTCATTTAGTGGTATACTAAACTGTTTTTAAGATACACATTTGATTGTTTGTACTTCTTTGTAATTAATTTATTTATTGTTTATTTTTATCATGCTTGTAGTAGTCAGGAGTGTTTAGAAGTTGACCTGTTGTTCTTTTCTATTTGCATGATACATTGGAACCATTTTTTCTTCTTGTTACACATTGTTTTCAGCAATCAATTGATGAACTTGGATAAGGATGTCTTGAGGAGTTGGATTAGTCGGTAAGTAGGCTTGAGGAGGTGTTAGCTTGAAGAGTGATCAAGGTTTGTGACTAAGAAGTTATTTGTTGAGGATTTAGGTTTTGTTGAGAGGTTGAGATTGTGACTTGATGTGAGGGGCAAGAAATTTTAGGGACAGACTCAATATTGGTATGAATAGATTCGTGGAGGTGAAAAGGATGTTTAAGTGATTGAACCAACATTTTCAAGGGTGAGGATGAAGGTATTTGGAGTTGAAGAAGTAAGAGCTTCTTCCATAGAGGATTCTTCAAGTATGGTAGATAGGCCTGGTGGTGGAAGACAAAGTATAACAGGTGGTTCACCTTTGGATAACTTTTCATATAGAGCAATCATCACAAAGGTTGTAAATAATTGTACTACTACACGACACATAACTTCTTCAAATGATACATTGGTATTGAAAGTCATTATTTGAGGCAGATATGAGGATACATTTACCTCTTTTGGTAATGTGTTGAAGAGATGTTGTCCAATGACATTAAGATCTACCATGAAGGTAGCATTAGAATCATCAAAATGATGAGTTCTACTTGGTTTGAGACTACACTTTCCAGGAAGAGTGGTGTTATCACTAAGATGTTCAGACGAGTTGTTACTAGATGAAGCATGATTTGGTCTAGACGCATCTGACCAGGAGAAGATAGCTTGTTGCCAGAAGAGATAAGTGTTTGACTCATTCTAGATTACCTCGTCATCAGATTTCTAGGTCTTCCTAGGATTAGCCAAGGTCTTCCTAGGATTAGCCAGGACTAGATGCCCACATTCTTGATTCTTTCAATTTTTACAATTTTTAGAGGTCTTTTATCAATAATAAACAATATTATTGCTATGTTGTCAAGCATAACAAGTACTCTTTTAATCTTCTTGAAGTGATTCATACTCTTCATCACTGCTAAGAACATTTTCTTGAAGAAATAAGGAGGAAGGTGCAATCCAGGGTGAGTTCCACAGATTGGTGAGATAATGGACTAGGGTCCATAAAATTTAACATTACCCGGTTCGAGGAGTTTGACTATGGATATTTATTCTAGAGATTTCTTTAGAGCTAGGCGAAGTTCTTCATTCCTTTGTTCATCAGCTTTAGGGGTTGGAGATTGGAGAAGGACTAAATGTAAATGACTTTTAGGTAATTTTGGGCTGAATGAGACAGGTTGTGTTGGGATGCTGGGTTGAAGAGGTAGTCTCGGCCCCGCTTTTTGGTCAGGCTGCTGAGCTTGATGAAAGTGGTGTAAGAAGTACCTTTTCAGGTTCAGTGGAAGATTCCACACTCATCTTCTTCTAAGACATTGACTCAATAATTGTTATTAAGGGATTTAAACAATTTTCACCTAAATCAAACTGTAATAATTGTTATCACAAAGCACATCATAAATTGAAGTCCATCTAGAAAGCTACCTACAAAGAACAAGAAAGGAATGGTGGACAACCGAAAAATGTAGCATAGATAAGTATAGAAGAAAGAAGAAAACACTAGAGAATGAGAGTAAAATGAAATTGAAATTAAGTAGAAATCTCTCTATATATATATTGTTTTGAGAATATGAAAACAAAGTTATTATATTCAACGTAATTCTAACTTAAAACCATTAACAACATAAAGCTAAAATTTTTAAAATAACTAAGAATAGAAGAAAGATTTATGATATAATTTTTTCAATGCAATGGTGATTATACCGAATGCCTATATAGGTTGACCTCCATCAATTGAGCTTTTTAGGCCGAACTCCTTCACCCAGGGTCTTACAAGGTAAAGCTCCTTCAACGAGCTCTCATAACCGAGATCATAGCATGGCTAGAATAACATGGCTGAACAGGATTACAATATGGTTAAAGCATAATGGTCAACTAGTCTTACCACGATCATAATCAAACATGACAGATCAATCAGAGCATGGTCAGATTAACAATGATAATAACAAATCAACATCTTAATATAGATTACGATATGATTAGGCTGACAAAAAGGTAAAAGCTCATCATAATTACTATATATAAAGGTCTCATATATGACTTTAACATAACATACACATTGTATGCAAATGACGTATCAGTTAGCAATGAATGCATATTATGTCAAAGTCATACCTTTTACCTTTATATATAATAGTTGTGATGAATCTTTATTCTTTTTGTTGACCTAATTACAATCTAATTATACTTTAATTTAGATTAAGAAATCGATTTGTTATCATCATTATTAATCTGACATCACTGTGATGGGTACATCATTTTGTGATTGGTCATGCTATGATTGGTTGGCCGTGTTTAATCTATCAATGTAGAGTAGACAACCAAAAGAGCTTGGGTCGGGAGGAATATAGCCTTGGAGACAAGGAGGTCAGTTTGGAGAATGTCAACCCCGAGGAAGCCGATCATGAAGAGATTGGCCTAGAGCTCTATTATACAACCTTTGAGAGAGCTCAACTTGAATGAACACGGGCTTGAAAAGCTTAACTTGGATGAACTTGGCCTTTCGATAACTCGCTATATAGGCATACAGTACAAGTTTAAAACGAATAAACGCTTTTAAACAGCGAAGCCACCGACATCGTAAACCCAAACCACGAAAGGGGCCCCAAAGCAGCACTCGTAACGTCGTTCTATACCACTGGTCTGAGCACCACACCACCCACAATCCCAAGGGACTCCATCTTTTTCGCGCAGCAGACACAAATCCTAGCCACCAACCTAAATCCTATCAACGAACAATGACGAAGAAAAAGAGACCAACAATTTCATCAACAATTTGTCGTTTTGTGCCACTTCATCCAACAATTACAAAATTAATATCCACGCCATTGGTGTTAACGTAGCATTTCTCCTAAAATATACATGGTCATCGGATTAGCCGTAGCCATAAGACAACATGCTGTTGGCTCAACCCATTTATTTCTCTCCCAACTTTCCCACTCTCACCAAGAAGACAAGTTTCAGAGCTTCACTTCAGCCCCACAACAATTTTCCTCCTCTCAGAGTTTCACCAATGCCAAAACCACTTGGTGTGAGAGCAAGAATCAAAACCCTGTCGGTTCCGTTTCAGAAAAAGAGTGCTGTCCAAATCTGCCATAGCTTGAAGAAAGAGAGCGAAGTTGGTGGGAATGATGGGAGAGACTGGACAACCTCCTTTTTGCTCTTTCTCCTGTGGGCAGCACTTATCTACTATGTCTTCTTTCTCTCCCCAAACCAGACCCCGGTATGTTCTTTACTGTTCTTTCCAATTTGAAATATGCTAATCATCATATATGCTGTATTTTCGAACCAAGATTTTCGTATGGATGGGATACGATTGGATATTCGAATGTGTATTACTTGTGATTTGTTTATATCAGTTCATTTGAGAATAAAAAATAATTGTAGAGGAAATATAATCTCCACCACAACAACAAAACCTTCTAATATTATTTGAGAATCAGAATTATAGTTATTATCCACAAAATGATTTTTGCTAGAATCGTTGCAAAAATAAGGCTCATTGAGCTGAGGGAAACTATTGGCAGGTCTAAAGAGATTCAACAATGTCAGAGTCCCTCGTGGACTAAAATATGAAATCAATATACTGTGTAAGATCTTTAAAGATTCAATATACTCTTTGGTCCTCTTATAAGAGCACAAAAGTAGTCAATGGCGAACCTAGAGTCACTTTATGGTAGATAGTTTCACCTCATCATTTTTTTGAAATTACAATTACTGTATTAAACTTTTATTCTTTTACCGCCTTAAATTTATGTATTGACCCTGCATTTGAGTGAGAGACTCATATATTGATGTAAGAGTATGTGATTATACTTTATGCCCTCCATTGGTCCAGGGTCTTGGATTCATCACAGAAATTAGCCTTTGCAGTTTTTATCTTCCTATGCTTTTATTTTTTCCTTTCCTTGTCTTAACCTGTGAGATTTTACTTTCATTCAGTCAAGGGATACATATTTCCTGAAAAAGCTCCTGAATCTGAAAGGGGATGATGGTTTCAGAATGAATGAAGTGTTAGTATCATTGTGGTATATAATGGGCTTGTGGCCATTGGTATATAGCATGCTCTTGCTTCCTACAGGAAGAAGGTACTTCCCTTTGATCTATATATTTGTCCAACATAAATAATATGTTTCTTTTATCAAATTTCAAGCCACTCATAAACCTCTACCTTTTAGTTGAGTTGTGTTATGAAAATTTATAGTTCTAGGAATTGAGTATGACGTTGTACTAATTATGTGATTACTATTAGTAAGCACCACGTAGTACTAAATCATTCATGTATCATACTATTCAGTGTCCTTTGACCTTGAACACGAATTTTAAGCCTAATTCAGTAGATGATACAAATTGCTGCCTACTTGAATCGTACTACAAAAATTGTGAACCATAAACATTGAATTAATTTGCAAATACATATTTTATTAAGCCCTGCCGGCCCCCTTGTGCCAGCATAAATACAATAATTTTGTGTTTTCTTATGTATATGTCCTATTTGACAATTCCTGAAGCTGATTTCATATCTTCCATTTGTTGTTCTACAGCTCAAAAAACAGTATTCCTGTATGGCCCTTCCTCATACTTTCATGTTTTGGAGGTGCATATGTACTTCTTCCTTATTTTGTACTTTGGAAACCGCCAGCACCTCCTGTTGAAGAAACTCAGCTTAAAACATGGCCCTTGAATTTTCTGGAATCAAAAGTAACTGCATTGGTAATGCTCATCTCAACCTCATCTTTCAAAGTTGTTCAAGTGAAATTATAGTATTCTGAACAATGATTCCATAGTTAGGTGATTTTACATGATCATAAGAAAAAACACCCCATTTGCAATCTCATGTTTATCTTTGGTGAAACACTTAAAATGCAGTGTACATTTGAGTTATAAAATGATTAAAAAATGCCATTGCAGAGGTTGCCTCATAGTGTTTTATATAAAAACATCATAGTTGTATGTCATTAACAAACACACAACCTGCTGTATACATTGGTGCAGTGAAAGAAAAATATTTGGAAGGTTTTCATATTCAACTGCTTTTAGTCTTACTGTTTGATGGAATTAATCTATTTTTTACTTTTTGGATTCCTCTTCCCATTCTTTTCATTCTTAAACTTACCTTATCAATAAAAGCAGCATATGATCATGATGAAACTGAACAACTATGATGGTTTGGAATAGTTTTCAAAAGGTCCTCTATTAATCCTCATTGAAAAGCTTTCTCCCTAGGCATGCTTGTCAGCATGCCCCTATTATGAAAGATCCATGGGAATAGCCCTATGGACAAATGTATAGCATAATCTCAGTAGTCTCTTCTTTTTGATTTATTTTATTGAAGGATGTAACTTATCGTACTTGCACATCAGATATCACTTGTTGCAGGGGTAGCCATCATAATTTATGCTGGTTTAGCTGGACAAGATGTGTGGACAGAATTTTACCAGTATTTCAGGGAAAGCAAATTTGTAAGTTCATAATAAGCATTTTAACAAGTTGGCATGACTATTCATTGTATTCATTATATAAGCATTAGTAATGTCATAGACTTTTTCAATCTTGTTATCGTGATCTTTGCTAAATGAAATGCTAATGTAAATTCAACCATTGCTGGTCTACTAGGCCAAGTTCATGACTACATTAGAATGCAGTTCTTAGACTTCATGTTCATAATTTACACTGTCCATTTTTCATAAAATTGGAAATGTTAGGAGCTAAGGTTGAGTTTTCTTATTGCAGATTCATATTACCTCCATTGATTTTATTGTACTTTCCACATTTGCACCATTCTGGGTTTACAATGACATGACAGCACGAAAATGGTAATTTACATGCCATATAAGTTCTTTGTTCAATTTTTACATTCAGTTCCTAGTCCTAGTTATTTATTTCCTCCGTTCCATGATAACTGCGGTTTTAGTCATGTAAAAAAAAAAAATTCCAAATTGACTGATGCTCTCACATTCCAATGAAGTATTAATTCTTTCTCTTCCTAGTTTATCCTCAAATTAATTACGCTTTTTTTCCCATTCAGAGCAATTTATTTATTGAAAAAGTGAGACTATTCTAGTTAAATTATTTTAAAAAGTGTTACACTTATTATTCTTAATCTGTGTGAGAAGTGTTAACCTAGTTGAGATTAGAGTCGACACAATGATGTTTTGGTTACCTACTTTTATTAAAAAAAAAACTTGTGTGGGAAAACCTTAAATTGCAGTTATTGTGGAACGGAGGGAATAAAAGACAATGTAGCACATATTTTAACGCTAATCCAATTTGCAGGTTTGACAAAGGTTCTTGGCTTCTTCCCATATCATTGATACCATTTTTAGGGCCTGGTTTATACCTTCTCCTGCGGCCATCATTATCAGCAGTGGCCATTTCGCAAACTCCTGTTGAACCAAAGTGAAATTACATGTGATGACTGCCAATAATACAAGTGCACACGTTCTATGCAACAAAACTTGATTTGGTTTCAAGTTTGGTTCAAGAAGATAATTTCATTCTACACAGTCCACAACAAACTTACATTTCCTACATTTTTATTATTAGATGGGATCCAATTTCAAAGAAAGAGCATTATTGTCTTTGTGACATCACTTAGCCAATCATAATCTTTGTACTCAGGTAACTCAAGGAAAAATTCCATTTTAAGGTCCTCCAAATTGATTATTTCAGCACTCTTTTTTTTTTTTTTTATTTCATTCCCTGTGTCTACAAATGATTGTTGCTAATTGTGGTGTCAATGAAGTTAGTATGACTATATCCATAGTTATATTTTCCCGCATATGACATACTCAATTAATTATCTTTTAAATCAATTACTATATTATAAATGATTACTGTATTGTATATTTAAATAACTAGTAATTATGTTACAAACCAAACAATATAGTGATAAAAAAGAACAGAGAAAATGAGGGCACTGTGATTTGTAAGTTATTTGCAATGCAAAGAAAACTACAATAGGAGGAAACCTCCAATTGCCTATAGCATAGCTCCTATAACAGAAATTCAGAGAATCGCATAATGCCTCTCCCCTTTTGCCTCATCAGACTAAGTAACAGAAACTACTCTCTCACCTCTAACAACCTCTCCACTTACTCATGCTACCTCAGCTTCCCCATTTCCCTTCTTTCTTTTGTGCACATAAACCTTCCATACCTTAGGTATCATATGCCCCTCATAGACCAATGGCTCTTTCATCCCATACACCTGTTGGGCACCAACAATGTCTCTCCCTTCAACAATAGGCTTGTCCTCATAACTGAGATTCAGAAATTGATTCCTAAGCACAATTTCATCCTCCTAGGTGGAATCTTCTGCAGACTTTCCAGCCCACTATATTAACCATTGATTTACTCTTTCTCCTTGTTTCATGATGTTGCAGCGAAAACAGCTAGCGGCTCAACTATTTCTAGGCCTTTACTCTCTAAATCTGCTGGCAATTCCACTTAAGACTTATAGTCTCCAATCGTTTTCTTAAGAAGTGACACATGGAACATTGAAGGTATCTTAGAGGTGGCAGGAAGTTTCAATCGATAAGCCACCATTCCTACATGCTCTAGCACATCGAAAGGTCCATAATATCGAGCGGACAACTTCAAATTGATACAGACTAATACTGAAGGCTGCCTGTGTGGTTTCAGTTTCAAGAAAAACCATTCTCCCACTTGGAAGCAGCGTTCTTGACGATGCTTATCTGCTTGGGTTTTTATCCTATATTGGGCACAAGCAAGGTGGATCTTCTATTATCTAAGTGCTTTATCTGTGTCTAACAATTCCCTTTGGACAACCTGTACTCTGACTTCACCTTGAACCCATCTCACCATAATGGGGGCTTGCAAGCATACATAGCTTCAAAGGGGGTTGTGGTTGTGGACTCATGATAAGTGGTGTTATACCAATATTCAGCCCATTGAACCCATCCCTTTGGTTGGTCTGTAATGAAGCAACACAAATAGGTCTCTAAGCACCTATTCACTACCTCCGTTTGTTGGTCGGTTTGTTGATGATATGACGTGCTCATTTTTAACAATGTGCCTTGTAATCGAAAAAACTCTTTCCAAAAGAAGCTCAATAATAGAGGATCATGATCACTCACCACTGAACTAGGAACACCATGAAGCCAACCACTTCTTTCACAAATATTTCTGCAATGCTCTTTGCAGTATAAGGGTGTTTCAGAGGAACAATATAACTATATTTAGTCAATCTATAACCATCACCAGAATAGCCTCGTACCCTTTTGATCATGGAAGCCTTGTGATAAAGTCTAAGGAGATATCTTCCCACACCTTTTTCGGAATAGGAAGAGGTTGCAAAAGACCTCTCGGTGCAGCAATGATGTATTTCTGGCATTGACAAGTGCCACAACTCTGAACATAGTCTTGTACAACTTTTTTCATACCTTTCCAATACACATTTGAGGATATTCGTCTATATGTACGGTAAATGCCTGAGTGTCCTCCTTGAGGGGTCAAATGAAATTATGAGCAGTAGGGGAATCCAAGAGGAATCCTCATTCACCACCAATCTGTTTCCATAGAGCAACACTCCTTGCTTAGATGTGAACTTAGGATACTTATCTGATCCTTGCTGCAACGCTTCTATAACTTGTTGTCATTTCTTGTTTGTATGAACTTCAACTATTATCGCTTGACAATCCACCCATACTGGAAAATAAATCATAATCTGTAGCTCTATTCCTTCTTCATCCTGCCTCGATAAAGCGTCAACTCCTTTATTTTCCTTTTCCGGTTTTCGAAACTATATCCCAACAACTTGGCCAATCGATTTTGCTTGCTACCACTCAATATCCGCAAATGCAGGAGTTGTTTTAAACTTTTTGGTTCGCGTGTACTTTAAATTTCCTTATAATAAGGTATGGTAGCAAGTGTTGAATAGCCAAAGTTGTTGTCATAAACTCTTTCTCGTAGGCTGATTTGGCTAACTCCTAGTATGGATTCTTGAAACCAAGCCTTCCAAGCTAAAACTGAGCTCGCTTTCCGAGCATACTGACCTTTCTTGCCGAGCTTGTTGAGTTTGCTTGCCAAGCTTTTTTTACCTTCTCCTCTGTTACTAAACTTGACTCCACTTCTTAACAATGTTTGCCAACCGCGAACATGAATCATACACACATTTGCCACACACATTCTGGAAATCATCTTCTTTGAGCAAACACCAAACTATCTCCAAAGTTTCGAGTAAACACCACAACACAGAGTGACACCAACCTATCTATGAGGAAATACCAAAATGTAACTCCTCACCACCACTGTTTAACTAATGATATACACCAATACACCAACCAACTATTTAAAGGGGCATTGAAGGCATGAATTCAAGACTCACTTGTGTATGGTCAACAATTCAAAGTTATATAGTCATGTTTGAAGTCAGAAATCTTTCATGCATACTTTAGGAATTTCTCTGCTACATGTGAAAAATAACCGTGCATATAAAAAATTGTTGTGATCATAGATACGTGAAAAGAAAACAAACCAAAAACAATTGCGTAAAAACACAATAATCACTTTCAAATCTCTTTGCAACAGATACGAAATTCACATTAATCTAGCAAATCCTCTCTTTCATCTTTTAAAAAAGAGCACAAAAAAAATCCTTTAAGTCATCGCTCCCTATTCTCCTTCAAAAGTAATTCATTCCAAAAGAGAGAATGGATTGTTTATGCAAACAGCCGACCCAATAGCATTTTTAGTCTCATTTCGCGTGTTTTATGCTAATCCGTGCTTTTGTTGTAATGATTTATTATTATCAACTAATTGCTGATATATCTCGGTTGGACTAATGAAAAATGAAAAATATTTATGGAAACAAAAAAAATACATCAACACTTAATATATACCTAAAAAAAATAAAAAAATAATAGACCTATAAGACATATAATGTAATTAGAAAATAACTAAAAAGAAAAACAAATATACTTTTTAAGTATAGGCAAAATTAGGATGCTGAATAGGTTTTTTCACAATTGCAGCTTTCAATATGTTTTGTTGTTGGATCTGTTACACCTCCCCCTAATTCGCGTATGCTTCTGATGACTATGACTCCATTTTGTTCACTTTTTCTTTAATGTCGTTAGTGAGAGAGTGTAACCTTTCCTTTACTTTCCCTTTTTTAGCACTGTTAAAGCAATATATATATATATATACAATTTTGAAAGGCTCCCACGGCCCTATGTTTTAAAAAGGCTCATGTTTTCCTGTCTATTTTATAACTTGCTAAATCTACAATTTTCATTCATTGTTTGTCCTCCATAAGCTTTCTTACTTGTAAGTTTTTGTTTTGGATGTTAGATTTGGCAAAAAGTATGGTTGGAGGTGAGGCTATTGTAGATCTTTGAGTGAGTTCCCCCTTTTTGCAAGGATTGAATGAGATATTAGATCTCCTGTTCATCAATCCAATAAATGTGAAGTGATTTTCACGATTCTTTTATTATAATATGTAAATGCATTTTGGACTATGTAATTTATAAACATTTATAAATACAAAATATTTCTGGATTATTTAATCAAAAATGTATTTTAAATTAAAAATTTAAAATACATTTACATTATAGAATTAAAAATATAATTCAAATTGTATAATTCATAATTATTTTTAAACATATTTCAAAATTGTATAATTTATAATATAATTTTAGATTATGCAATCGAAAAACACATTTCAAATTATTCAATCGAGAAGCATATCAAGCAATGTATAATCTGTCCGGATTGATGAATAAAGATTATCTGAGTTAAGAAATAATAAAAACGTGAAATAAACTTCATATAAACTTATTATTTTTAAGAAAAAGCTTATAATTTTTCCATGTGTTTTTTTATCTTTATTTTATTGTTTTATTTTATTTTATTGTGTTTTATTTTTATTTACTTATTTTAGTTTTTATTATAATTTTTATTTTTGATTTTGCTGGGAGGAACCCCTGTGCGTGCAGGCATGAAAATGCATGAATGTGATGTGATTTTGCTTTATATTTGTCATGCCCTTTCTGTTTTGTATTTATACATTCTCACCTTTGTTTGATTTTTGGAATAATTTCATGTGATTCTTTCCACTTGTTCGTTGTATTTGAGATGTTTTTTTTATATTGAGCCTTAGGGTAGATAACATGTGTATATCTATCTGCATGAGAATCTTTTTTGGTTATTTTGCAAGTGAGAGTTTTTGTGCATTGCTTTCTCTTCACACACACATTATGCATATTATGAGTAGGCCCTATACCCAGGTCTGAGTGCAACTTAAAATGGCGGGGTTGTGTAGCGGTGCCACTTGGGGCATACTTCTTGTTTGGCTATCGTGAGAACCCCAATTAGAGTTTATTCTCTTCATTTGTGTCTTCGCACCTAATTTGTGGAGGTGCTATGAAGGAGGCTATAACTCTAGTGACCTTGATCTTTAGGTTTTGAAAGCCATCCTCGTGAGATTTCATATACTCTTCCGTACACCCTGTAATTGTCGAACCTCTATTAAGGCATAAGGGAGAAATATATATTCTTATAACTCTCACACTATTTTTTTTTAAATAACGATTTTGCATTTTCATAATATGTATGCATTTTGTCAGTCATGTTGTTTTACTTCTTTATATCTTCATGCATCACTTACATTCATCATATGCTGGGTTTTAGGGAAAATCACATGTTTATTTGCTTGGTCTCATCCAAGATGGAAGTTAATGCAAGACCCTATGCTACACAACAGACTGATTATGCCATGTTGAGAAAGAAACCTCGTCTGAAAACTCATGGCGGAAACCTAACAAGGCTGATAAACTTAAGCAAATAATTGAAGACCATAAGGAGAGATTCCTTCAAGAAGAAGTATGGCAACTTGTTGAGTTTGATGGAAGTGGAAGTACAATTGCCTGCCATCACGACCCTTGTACAATATTAAGATTCCCAGCTCAAGTGCTTCACATTTTAGAATTTCCAGTTGGCGCCGAATGTAGAAGAGTTTGAGCATATCCTAGGCTTACCACTAGAAGGTACTACTCTTTATCATCACTTGGAGCATCACGCCTCTATCTCCACCGTTGCTACCATTATGAAATTACATCCTAAAGACTTGAGGATAGGTTGGTAATGAGGAACCAGGTACGCGGACTTACGCAAGGATATCTGGAGATATATTTGCATCATCTAGTGGATAAAGAACAGTGGGAGACCTTCACGGACGTGCTAGCCCTTATCGTGTATGGCGTTGTTTTGTTCCCCAAGATAAAAGACTTTGTGGACTATACTGCAATAGATGTCTTCGTGGCGAGAAAGACAAAATCAGAGAATCCTGTAACTACAGTCCTCGCAGAAATTTATGGGACAATAAGTTTTTGCCACAAGAGAAAAGTGAAGAAAATTCTTTGTTGTTTGCCACAAGAGTATAAGTCCACAAAGTCTTCTACATTCTTCCTTTGAGAGGTGTTGACATTTTTTTGGGCGCGCCCTGGCTCAAATCTATTGGGCCTGTCCTCATGGACTACACCCAACTTACGATCTCATTTACCCACCAAGGCCAACCCATCATATTAAGGGGGATCCAACACAGTCACATAGACCCAATGTCTAGCCCACAACTCAAATGGTGCATCCAAACTAACAATGCATCTAATCTTTTCACAATACAAATCATACCCATACACGAACCCACCACCACAAGCTCACCGCTCCACACCACTTCCCTACCACCTGACATCACTACACTTCTCCTCTGTTTTGACCACCTCTTCTAATCACCACCATCATTACCTCCCTCTTGCCCAACTGAACACCGTATCCACCTCCTTCCCAACTCTATGCCGGTAAACATTAAGCCCTACCGTTACCCCCATTCCCAGAAATGCAAAATTGAAAAACAAGTCATAGAATTGCTCGACAAATCCATGATCCAACCAAGTAGGAGTCCGTTTTCTTCACCGGTCCTACTAGTTCGCAAAAAAGACGGGTCCTGGCGCTGTTATGTCGATTATAGGGCTCTTAACGCCGTCACTGTTCGTGATCGCTTCCCATTGCCTACCATTGATGAGTTTTTGGACGAGCTTGGTGGTGCAACATGGTTTTCCAAACTCGATCTTCGACAAGGCTTTCATCAAATCTTGATGCATCCTAATGATATTGCTAAGACAACATTTCGTACACACCAGGGACATTATGAGTACCGAGTGATGCCTTTTTGTCTCTGTAATGCGCCTTCAACGTTCCAAGCTACCATGAATACCCTCCTCGACCCATTTCTCCCTCGATTTGTTGTTGTATTTTTCGACAATATCCTAGATATATCATTTCTGTTGCAGGGGTTCAACCTAGCCCGTCCAAGATTCAAGCAATATTGGCTTGCCTTTCTCCTTCCAACGTCAAGGCTCTCCGTGGCTTTCTGAGCCTTACTAAGGATGCCTTTTCATGGACTCTTATCTATTTCAAGGATCCCCTTAGCCATCAAATAAGAAAGTCAAACCTAACAGGATTCCAGGGTGAACTCATGGAGATACAGGGGACTTATGATAAAAGGACAAAATCTATGGTTTAGGATAGAAGAAGATTTGAGAGAAAAGATAAAAGAAAAAAATTAACAAAAACTCTGAAGTTCTTTACCTCATATATGACTTCCGCTTAATTAATAAAATATATTTTAAGACATAAACATTTTATATTTATTTAATAATATTTATTATTATTATTTTTATAAATATAAAAATTCTTATGACTCTTTTATTCTTATAATACGAGGTTAGATAAATATTAATATGTCTTACCATATTATTATCCTAATCAATATTATATTAAATTTGTTCCTTTTACATGACTTTACTGTAATGAAAAAAAATTAAATAAAATTATGTTTGTATTAAAGGACTTTTTCAACAATAGATTATATTTATAAATTAGTAACTTAATATATAAATTAGTAATTAATAGAAATATGGTCACATATAGTCTTTTTTTTATTTTTTCTAAATATATTCTTCTAATATAATTATATAATATATATTATTTTGTCGAACACGTTACTTTTACTTTTAAAAATATGTGGATTTTAGTAAGCACTATAATATTTTAATAACTTTTTTAAATAATAAATTTTTGACAATAATGTATCACTTAAGTATCACTGTTTCATTAGTCTGTTGTAAAAAATTTTCTAAAAAAATTGTTAAAAGACATTTTCGTTTTAGTAATTTGTTAATAAATCCACCACCTTAGTAGTCATTATTTCAAATCCAACCAACCAACCAACGTTCATTTCGTTACTTGCGACCCAAGACAGACCAAGCACGCAGGAGCATGACTTTAGGTAAGGAACACATAGCTGACATGTTATTTATTCCGTACATAATACATGTCTAAGGTAGTTGTCGTACCTTTCAACTACCTAGTAATCTAAGACGCGGTTCAACGCCTTGGACACGCACCGGTAAATTGCGTCGGAAACGGACGCCACAGACACCTGCAACTTAGATTTAATCACATTGGGCAGTATGCTATTACTGTAACCGTTCTGAAGATCGCGGTATCTATCCCACAGCATCACTCCCCCGTAGTTGGGGGCTTGCTTCGCGTGCGGAAGCACCTGGGTGTTGAGTACCTCCGGCGAAATGTAACCATTGCCGGCGCTGGGCGCTGCTGGCACGCCAACGAAGAGCGAGTTGTTGGAGGCGACCAAGCTTACCCACTTGTCCCAGGAGTTCAAGATACCGGGGATGCCATTGACGTAGGAGCAATTAGGGTTGTTGTAGAACTGAACGAAGATGTAGTCGAAGAGTTCGGTGGCGATGGCTTTGCCGAGATAGTAGATTGGGTCTGTAGGGCACTGAGGGGCTGCCGACAAGTAAAAGTAACGCCCTGTCGTTTGTCGGAAGTAGTCGAGTTCCCTGGCAAGGTTGTCCCAGTAATCCTCCGTCCTTTCGATGTCGAAGTCGACGCCGTCCAGCGTGACGCTTCCCACTGGACCGTAATTGCCGCTTAGGAAGTTGGTGTAGATGTAGTTGGCCACCTCCTTTGCATCCTCCGGCGAGCTTATTGAGTAGTTTGGACTGTCTCCTCCAATTGAAAGGAGCACTTTGATGCCTTTCCCCTGTAACCAATACACAATACATAAACAATGAATTATACTGGTGGTTTGAACATGATTTGAGACTGGAGAAGTAAAATTTTCTGAACTCTACCTGGCAGTATTTTATTTCGGACTCTAGTTCAGTGCAATGTTTCCAGGCACCATTGTCGCAGTGACCGGCGAAGTTCCAAGCTGGGGTTCTCCCTGCACCGAACTGGGTGAGGAAAGCGAGGAGCACAATTTCATAGTTACCAGTGTCACATGTGGTTGTCAATGTGCCTTCGTTAAGGTTTTGCCCCCAGTACACGGCGATGCCACCATTGTCAGCGCGTGAGGAAGAGAGCGTGGAAAGGGTTAAGAGAAGTGTGATCAAAGCTAGTCTTTGAGTCGCCATTGCTTTCTGTTATTGCTTTCTTGTGAGTGTAAGAGAACTAGAACCTACCTATTTATACTGCCAAAACCTTGTTCAAACAAATGGTATCAATGATTATTTCCTTTTTGCCTCGATCACGTTTCTCCTAGGAGAAAAAGCATTAATCAATCAAAAAGCTTTGCATTTTTGGTTGAAATGTGTCATTATTTAACTTGGAGTCTACCTCTCTACACCTCCTCTCCTTTTCTCCCATATATATCTCTAAAATTACAAATGTAGCATTTTTATTAATTTTTTTTTAAGTTTTTTCTTCTATAATACGACACTCTTTTTATTTCTTTAAAAGTTCAATAATTTTAGAAAATTTGAAATATATTTTTTTCTTAACTCGAAAGTTAATAAACTCTTAATTAAATTTTAAAAGTTAATTAAAAAAAACATATTTTGAAATGTTAAGAAACAAACATATTTCAAAATATAAAGAAATTATATTTTAAAATAGATTTATTCCTTAAATATTTTTTAAAAAATATATTAAATTTAAAATAACAAAAAAATAAAATAACAAATAATAAATTTTAAAAAATTAAAATAAAACAAACAAAAAAATTAACAAAATTTCAAAAAAAATAATAATCAAATACAATTATAATATTTAAAATAATCAACTAAAATTAAATTAAACAATTATAAATAGATAACAAAAATCAATATAATTTAAAACAAAAAAATTATTTTAACAATAATTATTAAATATTGCAAATTTATTAAAAAAACAAAACATTAAATTAACAATTAAAATTAAATAACCAAAAACATACAATTTAAAATAAAAATAAAAAAGTAGTTATTTTATTTATATTGATTTTTGTAATTTTAGAGACAGGGAAGAAAGATGAGAGGTAGAAGATAAGCAATCGTACCTTAAAGCATTAATGCAGCAATTCGTATTCTTTTTTGTTTTAATGTGTTTGGAGTCCACTTCTTTAAGTATTCCGGATTCTAGGAAGTTTTTTCATTTTTAATTCTTAAAACTTTTATAATTTTACAATTTTATAATTTTACAATTTTACAATTTTACAATTTTACAATTTTAGTTGTCAGCTTACTACCTAATTTTACTACAGTTTAATTTAAAAAATTTAAATTAATCTTATTTCTTACAAAAAATCAATAAATAATGATTAATTTTAGAGACAAAAATAATTAATTATTATAATAATTAATTTATATATTAATTTATAAATTAAAATTTAATGACATTTAAATTATTTTTTACTATAAATAAAAATTTATAATTAATTTCTGTACTAAAATCTAAATTAGTCTCTAAATTAAAGACTAATAAGATATTAATTTTTTTTACATTTAAAATATTGGTAAGCAATATTAGATTAATTTAGATTTTCATCTATAAATCAATTATAATTTTTTATTCACAATTAAAACTATTTAGATACTGTAACATCCCAAAAATACAGTATAAAACTATATCACATATTAATAATACTACAGATCAGTCTTACAAAAGATAGGACATACGTTTATGGCCGAACGACCTTACAGAATAACGAGAAAGTTAAAATTGTACAAATAAGCAATCTAGACCGAACAGTTTACAAAAGACCTATATCGAATGGTCATACAAAAGAAAGAGGTAAAAGATGATCGAACGGTCATCGTACAAATAAACTAACTACTGACCGAACGGTTCTACTGTTTGGTCTTAACTTCTACCTCGACCAAACTTTCTTCTTCTAGCGCTTCTTCCAGCAGTTCTTCTCCTTCTGCTCACATTCACACGAATGATCATTGCGACAGGACAATAACCGAATGTACCAAACGGACAAGACAGGAAGATAGGGTAAGCTTATGTAATTTAATTCATGTATCAGCATATATTTCACACAATCAACTAAACAAGATAAATCATTAACTCCTTCATGCAAAGCCTAATACTAGACTCTGACTGTCCGGACTGTATGAATTTTGTGTAGCTACGACGTTCGTGCACCTGGGTGATGTAGTAACTAGGATACCCTCAACAGTTGCCACCCGAGGTTAGTCCTATCTGTCCAAATTAACCATAAGGACTAGGACCTCCTGCCATTCCCACACATGACTTACCCTTCTCTACGTGAGAACGAGTAATCATAGAATATCAAGATAAACCGCCAGCTTAGCTTTATCCATATTCATACTTTACCAATTTCCAATATTCATTCATGAGATATTCCACCCCGGAATACTCTTTCATATTCATACTCATTTAATCTACATCATATTCCATCATCTTTCATTTTCAAAACCTCAAATCGAACCAATTTGAATACAGATCCCATAGGATACCAAATACCGACCGTTAATCTTCAACCCCGAACGAGACCGAACACTTGGAGTGAGACCAAGAGGTCTCTAGTTCCAAAACAGATCAAAACCGAGAGAGAGTTACTATCGGGGTTGAGAAAGAGACCGATTACAATAATATTTCTCAAAGACTAATAGAATCGAACGTTATTTACAAGGTGAGCCAACTTAATGAACTGACTCTGAGAGTTTAGACCGAACGCCAATAAGCCTAGGCCGAGTACTAAGACTCTAGGCCGAACACCATAGAAACTGATACTGTAGGACATCGAATAATAATAAGTGACAAAATTATATGAAGAAACCGAACACTATAAATACTTAGCTTATTTATGAGTTTAACATCAAGGAGAATGAGTGCTAGTCGAAGACCGAGCACTGTAGAGACCGAACGCTATTGGTTTTGGCCGAATGCTCTTATTTAAAAATTAAATTACAGAATCAAAGTCGAGCGCTTGGTTTAAGACCGAGCATCACTTAGTACGAGCACTTGGTGTAAGACTGAGCACTACTAAACTTATAGAATAAAGGCTTGATAAATATAAGATACCATTTAACTAGTGTTCAAGAATGAACAAAATATACAAATACATATAGATATACTGAAGTTTATAACCAAAATGAAAACACTCGGTCCTCAACTAGAATTCTCTCCAAATGACAGAATTCAGTTCCAACCGAGTCCACAAGAAAATCGAATGGTCAATGACCTTTAATGACGAACATCAATTTTCACATAGAAATACAGACTTAGAATTCATACTCTTATTAATACATTCCTTAGCATTTATCTTCATACATTCATACAGCCAAAACATAGTAACAATTATACTTCATATTTCATCCAACAATCAAACAAGCATGTCAGCATTCAAAAACGAGAATAAAAATCAAATTATATAAGCTTCCCTTACCTCTTAACGTGACCGAACGCTCACAGATATGGTTACTGTTTCACCTCTACAAATCCTTCTACCCTCAACGCTCGACAACTTCCGAAACTAAACCAAACAGAAAATCCAGAAACTCTCAGAACAAGATGATTGATTTATGCAATCCCATAAGCTAGGTTTGCATGTACCAGGAAACCACATGGTTGAGGGAGAGATGAACTTACCAGCTCAGAATCGAAAACTGATCCGTTCAAACGAACGTCCTCGACGCTGGGAATGCTTAGGTGTGGTTTGTTTGATGATCGGAGGAAGAAAAGAGTAAGATTTTGTAGAGAGAAGATTAAGAAATCTTAGAGAGAATGAGGAGAAGAATGGAGTTTCAGAAGGTTGAAGAAGATGGTTGCATGTAGAGAGTGGCGTGAATTTTTGAAAACTCAGAGTTTTACTCCTACCGTCAAAATCGAACGACCACTCCACTGCTCACACCTGTCTTCCACTTTCTGTTTTTCAGCTCCCCTTCCTCGACACTTGTCTTCCATTCAGCTGGGTTTTAGGTGGATTTTTAATTGGTCTGACAGATACCAAAACTTTTTAATTTATAAATTAATATTTAAATTATTTAATATACTGACTAATTACTTTATGTTTTTAAAATTAATTTTTATTTAATGATTTTTGCAAAGGGTTTTAGAAAGTTTCAAATTATAATTTATATGAATTATTTTAAGTGATTTTGATCTTATTTTTAAATATTTTTCTATTAATTTAATATTTTTACATATTTTTAATCTTATAAAAACATCGTTACCCATTGTATTGTATTTTGTAATGTCCCAAATTTTAGAGTGTCACAGATTATTAGAAAAATCAGTAATTTTCAAAACTTCCTTATAACACGGAAACGTCTTTTCAAAAATCTCAGCATTTAAATTGACATCGCATAATAGTTTCAAAATACTTGTACAATTGCATTATTTAAATAAAAACAAAACAACAAAGGAAATAAAATATCTCCAATTACATTGTCTTAAAAACTCAATTGCAATAGCTTTAAATAAAACTCAAGTATGTCCCAGTCATCTCACGGATCTATCATGTTTTATCTTCATCTGTAGCATCATCTTCTCCCATATAACATCACACATTATATGATCATCGCATTCACATGCACAAACACAAACATGTATGGGGTAAGCTACCAATAAAACAATCATAATAATAAGATACATACATAATGATTATATAAATAATAATAAAACATTCCATACATATAAGTAATAACAATAGAATTCCTAAACCTCTAACCCAACAATCAATCATGATAAATTACTAAATCCTCAAACCTCGATCCTCGATCATCACATATCTAGACCGTAGTTTATCCGTTCACCAACATTATGTTGTCTACACCACATAATCCCATTACTATCAATATAGCATTCGAGCATCATCGTTATAGATACACCTACTCATGACTATCCTAGTCAAGAACAACATCATGATCGTCACCGTACCATAATATCATAGTGGAAAAAGTTCATCTCACTCATGGACCCTACCTCATTGAATGTAGTCGCTCCTATAGTCCACTCCCCTACAAGACATCTGTAGCCTCTCATTTCCAATGCACACATGGCAAAAGGAAGTACCTATACGCAAATAAAACCATGATTTACAAGGTACAACAAGTAGACTTATCCTCCACTCTCATGCCCATCAATGACATACTCGGGGTACATCTCAACACTCACTCATGCTCCACTCTCAACCACAAGTCAAATTGACCCTAAACATAATCACTAACCTTAATCTCTGATGATCATCCTGTTTCACAACTCCTCAAGCTTGGTTCATGTCCATTCTTCATCAAATCCGCCATTTTTCACCAAAATGCACTATGATGATTGATTGTCACTTAAGATAATCAATTCGTTACTACCCAAACGATGCATGAGCAAAATCAAAGCAACACACCCCAAGAACCACACCTACAACGGTAGAGAACTCTACCCCTCATGCATAAGTTACACCATAAAAAACTCCACCATTTAAACCAAATAACATGATCTAGGAAATACACAACATTTACAATCACAACCATAAAGATTTAGCTCCCCTAACAACATTATCATAAATTGATCAATCCATTCAGAATAATACCAAAATAAACACCAAATCACCAATATATCATTTATATCACAGTAGTTAAGTCTTTATTACAATTCCATCACACAAATAACATCAATTCATAATAAGACTATAACAACCAATGTGCGATAACCACACCTGCATTCGCTTAAACGAATTCATGTTGAACCCATTAGCTCTACACCATCTGTTAATTTAAGGCAACTTGTGTCTATCCAACCATAATTATAAATGTATGTCAACTTCCATATTTCACCGTATCATTCCTATTTATCAAAAACAGATGATTTTAGTGGTTCTTCACCACAATTTTGGACTTGTCTCCCCTGTTCCCAACTGTTCACCCCAACACTAAACTCAACACGAGTTGAAACCCTTCAGGCGAGACCTTCATCCCTTTCTACCCCTTCGCAAGAGGAAAAAGCAACACTCGAATCCTAGTCCCTTCCACTGCCCCTCTAGGATGAAGGGACTCATCTCTTCCACCGCCACTTAAAGACAAAGCCATCCACCTTTCTACCCTCCCGCAAGAGGAAAGATGATTACCTTTCTACTCCCTCAAAAGAGGAAAGAGCAGCATTCGAATCCCAATCCCTTTCACCACTCCTACAGGATGAAGAGACTCATTTCTTCCACCGCCACTTAAAGATGAAGAGATCCACCTTTCTACCATCCTGCAAGAGGAAAGGTGACTAGCTTTCTACCCCCTCGAAAGAGGAAATGCAACACTCGAATCACAGTCCCTTCCACCGTGTTTTAAAGACGAATAGATCCACTTTTCTATCCCCTCACACGAGGAAAGATGACTACTTTTCTACCCCCTCGAAAGAGGAAATGTACAACCCCATATTAACTAAGTATAGCCAGAAAACCATACTTAAAACATACTCACCATCACACCACATGGTTGGTTCAACATTGTGACTCTTTCACTAAGCTAACTAATGATAACAAAAAACCATTACCGCTCTTCTCGTAAGTCACCCTCTTCCCCTACCACACAGATGCAAGAGAGACCTAACTTTAAGGGTATCAGTGCCTACTCTTGAACAACATCATGCAGGAAGGGATAATCGATGATCATCCCATTTAATCGATTATTCCCGAAACCACACTTAAAACCATCGCGTAGGTAATCGATTATAACTAACGATAATCGTTTATTGTCGAATCAAAACACATCTTGGACATGATTCAAGCATTCAAAAATACATACATCAACCCTAAATCACAGGGAAACATAGTTAACACATCATACATGCATTCAAACATCACATACATATGTAAACATACAGAAACACATATAATACATCACTTGAATCATCCAGATCCAATCATTGACATGTTATACCACCAATAATTGGGTGCAAAAGAGTCTTCGATAAAAACACAAAAATAGGGTTTTGGATAAGCCAAATTAACTAAGCATAATGCTTAAAAATGAGAACCAAGAAGATGAAAATCCTCCAAAACAAAGCTGCTGATGCGAGGTTGTTTTATCCCAAACTAAACCTCTGATTGACGATACAAATGGTCATAATGAAGAACCATACGTCTGGAACCCACTATCCAAAAATCAGCCTGATCTAAGGTGAACGACTTCACATCGACAAAAACACTAGTGGAGGTTTTGTATTATGCGGGAATAATTTCTTCTGTTCCTTTCTCTCTCACTTGGCTTTTCACTCTCTTCAAATGACTCTAATGTGCCTTACTAATCTAACTCATCTCTACTAAAACAAAGTGAGACCTAATGGTCCACATTATTTGGGCTATTATCCACATAAGAAGGGATCCCAATAACTCAATACTTAAAACATATATTTGCATGGAAACCCCCAAACATCATAACTTTGTTTTCCCTTAGCATCAAACCCTCTATTGGGATAATCCAACAAACCATACATACATTCATAGGGAAAACCCAACACAAATACTACATAAACCCTATGCCCATGCATACACAAACCCTTGCCCAACAATAACAACCTATAATCATAATCATATAAACATGTATCAACAAGGATTATCAATCGAAAATAACCAAGAACACATATAACATACAACAATAAACAAACAAAGGTAAGTTTTCCCATACCTTAGCCAATCATAAGACTTTATCTACAACCCTAAAACACCACCAATCTTCCTTTACACTAAGAGTTTTTCGTCGCTCTTTCTCTTCTCCAAAAACGTCAATCTCCTTTTTTCCTCTCTTTTTTTCTCTAGGTTGAGTTTCTAGTTTTTCTAAACACAAAAGCATCTGTTTCTTTATATCTTAATATTTATGAATCCACCCAACTCTATATCTAATATTTTCTCATTTAAATTAATACTTTTTATTCTAATTTATTATAATGAGTCTATCAATAATATATATTATTATTATTATCTAGTCATAATATCTAATTATATACAATAATATCTCAATATATCATTTAAAATGTCTATAATATCTAACAATAACAATAATAATAAAGTATCTAATTCCACTAAAATTATATCTTCTATTCTTTGGGGTCTTATATTTTTTGTTCATTTACTTTTCAATTTTGTTATGTTCTTTAAATTAAAATAAAATTAACAATATAAATTGAAATAATAAATATGTTAAATAAAAATTACTTATATTAAAAAAATTGATATAACAATACTTTAAATTATGAAATAAAAGATTGTAATTCACGAAAATAAGTAAAAATAATATTTGATTAATACTAATTATACTAATTTATTTCAATAAAATAATTTGCTCAGATAAAAAAATGTATAAAAAACTTTTTAAAATAAATAAAAGTATTAAAAAATTTAATTCTTTAAAAAAATGTCTTAAATTTAAAATTAAGTAATAACATTTTTTAAAAAAATATAAAATTTATTCATACAATAAACATATTTTGTTTATTGTTTATAGTTATTAAACCACTATCTTATTTTAAATTATATTTGATTAATATAACTATAAAAAAAATGATATTATTTTAATTATGTAAAGGATAAATTAATGTAATTAATTTTATATTAAAACTCGGGCAATTCCACGTGAGTGTCAGTCATTCTTATCTGATCAGTCACGGCCAGGGTTTAAATTTGTGCACGTTTCTTGTGTGAGGGGTTTTCTAGCCAGTCGTTTCCTCATACTTATCACATAGTACACTAACCACATGGTACGTTGTGTAATATTATTTTCTTTTTTCCTAAAACCTTTTTTTTTTCCAACTTTTTTAAAGCCTTTAATGACATGTTTAATTTTTATTTAGTTAAATTTCACTTTTTCTAATTCTGTTAGATTGGTATTAGATTTATACTATACTTTATAAATCAAATCATTTTATCATAAAAGTATAAATATTCAAATTAATTTTAAAGTTGAAGTAAATGATTTGATATATAAATTTTAATAGAAAACTAACGTCAATTTAAAAAATAAAACTTAATCAGATAATTTTTTTAAATTAAATAATTAAATTAAATTAAGTAAAAATGATGGTTTTAATTGAATCTTTTTAAAAAATTAGAGTAAAAAAATTTTAACAGATTTTTTTTCTTCTTAATGTGTATTATTTGTTTTATTATTTTAGGGTTAAATATGTTTTTAGTCCCTAAACTATTGGCCGTTTCTGGTTTTCGTCCCTCTTTCAAAGTAAGGTACAATTTGGTCCTCATTCTTTTCGAAACGTTCGTTTTAGTCCTCAGAACTTTGGTTTTAGTCCTCATTTTGTTGCTATAGGACCAACTTTTTAAACGGTGTTAGTTTCATGCCATCTAGGAGGGCAAGAGGAGCCGAAACTGCGGCCATCGACTTGGATCCCGAAACCAATATAGACGAATGTCTCCGTCCACAAGGAGACGTCAAAACATTCCAACTAGGGGCCGATGCATCCAAAACCACGACCATCGGTGGGAGCTTGGCGCTATATGACGAGCGTGATCTGACGCGGATACTACAAACCAACGCTGACCTATTTGCTTGGGTGGCTGCCGATATGCCGGGCATCCATCCAGGAGTCATGGCCATAAATTGTCGATCTTTCGGGAGGCGCACCCAGTTGCGTAGAAGAAACAACGATTTGGTGAGGAAAAACGCGAAGCCATCCAGGCAGAGGTCACCAAACTGACGAATGCTCAATTTATCAGGGAGGTAACTTACACCACGTGGTTGTCGAACGTAGTCATGGTCAAAAAGTCTAACAACCAATGGAGAATGTGCATGGATTTCACCGACCTCAACAAAGCATGCCCTAAGGATTCATATCCTCTATCGAGTATTGATCGGTTGGTAACTGGAGCTTCAGGGCATACTGTGCTCAGTTTTCTCGATGCGTACTCGGGATATAATCAAATCTCCCTGTACGAGCCCGATCAAAACAAAACAGCCTTCATTAACGAGCGAGCTAATTACTGCATGAGGTAATGTCGTTCGGCCTGAAGAATGTAGGCGCCACCTACCAGCGCCTCATGGACAAAGTTTTCCACCACCAAATCGGCAGATGCATGGATGTCTATGTAGACGACATGGTTATTCGAACCCAATCTGTGGAGCAACATCTCAAGGATTTGGGAGAAGTTTTCCACCAAATCCGGCGATACAACATGCGACTTAACCCCTCCAAGTGTACCTTCAGAGTCCCAACTGGTAAATTCTTGGGGTTCATGCTAACATGCAGAGGCATCGAAGCCAACCCAGACAAATGTAAAGCCGTGCTCGAAATGTCGAGCCCAAAAACCCTAAAAGAGATACAACGTCTGCTCGGCCGACTCACAGCGTTATCCCGTTTCATCCCGAAATTAGCCGAGCACATCAGGCCCATCCTGAAAAACATGAAGAAGGGCACTACACAACACTGGGACGATGCTTGTGAAACAGCTTTTGGTGCTGTTAAACACATTCTCACCAGTCCTCCAATCATGGCGAGAGCGGTCGCGGGGTCCGACTTACAATTATACATCGCAGCATCCCATCATGCTGTAAGTGCTGCTTTGATACAAGAGACCTCTGCCCTTAAGCTGATATATTTTGTCAGCCACACGCTGCAGGAGCAGAGGAGCGGTACTCTCAAATCGAGAAGGTAGCATTGGCCCTGCTCACCGCATCACGTCGGCTTCGACCATATTTCCAGAGTCATCAGGTGCTTGTCCGAACTAATCACCCGATAGCTAAGATCCTCCGAAAACCCGACCTGGCGGGGAGGATGGTCTCCTGGTCAGTGGAACTTTCTGAGTTTGGCGGGGTCCATTAAGGGTCAACACCTGGCAGATTTTGCAGCTGAATTGACGCCCATGCCCGACAGCTCGGAACCGAGGTGACTCCTTAACGTGGATGGATCCTCAGACAAGAGAGGGAGGGGAGCTGGTATTGTTCTGGAAGGACCAAATGGTCTAATCGTGGAGCAAGCCATCACATTCCAGTTTCCAGCCAGCAACAACCAAGCGGAGTATGAAGCTTTGATTGCCGATCTAGCCCTAGCCAAAGAACTCGCGGTCGCTCGATTAGAGTGCAGGATGGATTCACAATTGGTGGTCGGGCATATGAACGAGACATATCAGGTCAAGGATAATAAATTGCTGCGCTACTTCCACAAAGCTAGCACCCTCCTCCAGGATTTTGACGAGGTCAACGTTATCCATGTACCCAAGGAGAAAAATTCAAGAGCAGATCTCCTCTCCAAATTAACTCACTCCAAGGAGAAAGCACAGTTGTCTTCAATTATCAAGATGACACTCGACCGCCCAGTCGTGAAAACTTTTGTCACCGAAGTTCCGCCGCAGGAGACAGATTGGAGACCGCTTATACAAGACTTGATGAGGAAACAGGAGCAAGGGAAAAAGGTCACCGCGAGCGACTCAAAACGTATCGCACGTTTTCTATACATAGGCGACGACCTATACAGGCGCGACCACAACACACCTTTTGTTGAAGTGCATATCGGCGGATGAAGCTGACTACGTCCTCCGCGACCTTCACACCGGGATTTGCGGTTTTCATTCGGGCAAACGTACGCTCCGAGCGCGTGTACTTCGAGCAGGATATTACTTGCCAACACTCGACCGAGATTGCGAGGCATTTGTCAAGAAATGTCTCTCATGTCAGGCACACGGTCATGACTTCCACGTCCCTCCCGAAGAATTGCATGGCACCATCTCCCCATGGCCATTCGCCCAATGGGGAATCGACATCGTCGGCCCACTACCGATCGCGAAGGCCCAAAGCAAATTTCTCCTGGTGGCAGTCGATTACTTCACTAAGTGGATAGAAGCCAAACCACTTTCTATAATCAACGCCTAGCGAGTACAATAATTCATCTGGCAGTTAATATGCCGGTTCGGTCTACCACAGAAGATCATCATTGACAATGACCGATAGTTCATCGAGAAGAAATTAGAGGATTTCCTCAGAAACCTGGGGATCAAGCATGTGACCAGCTCGGTCGAACATCCGCAAACTAATGGACAAGCTGAAGCCGCGAACAAGGCCCTGCTCACAGAATTGAAAAAGCGACTCGGCGAGGCTAAAGGTTTATGGGTGGAGGAACTACCCGAAGTCCTATGGGCATACAGATGCACCCTGCACGGATCCACCGGGGACACTCCATTCAATTTAACGTACGGCACTGATGTCATGCTCCCAATGGAGGTCGGGGAGTCGTCCCTAAGACGCAACATCACCAATATGACCCTTAATGATGAACAGTTGTAGATGAATCTTGACACCTTGCCCGAGTGTCGAGAGGTCGCCACTGTCCGTGTAGAATCTCAAAAGTGAATGCTCTCCCGCAGTTATAACACCAAGGTCCAGCCCCGAGCGTTCAAAAATGGCAACCTTGTGTGGCGGAAATGGGGAGAAGCCAGGAAGAATATAGCACACGGCAAGTTAACGGCCAACTGGGAGGGACCGTTTCGCATCGTTGAGGACCTAATGAATGGGACATACTGCCTCCAACTCCTCAATGGACAACCCATCCCTAACACGTGCAATGCTACTCACCTCAAATATTATTTTAGTTGAAGTTCATTTATGTTCATGACACATCACTCGCTTCCAAATAAATAATATATTTTTTATTCTTCATTTATATTGTTCTCACATGTCGAGTCTCAGGGTCAAATTTTTCCGAATTCGCTCGGCATGTTACATGGTCGCCCTCAAGCAGCCAAATAAAAGCAAGTACTCAACCGGATGTAAGTTCACCGGAGAGCATCCGCACCTTGACGAATCGGAACACCCAGTTACATACGGGATACACTCCCTCTGGTAGATGTTCTCTCTCGAACACCAAGTTACATTCGGGATACACTCCCTCTGGTAGATGTTCTCTCTCGAACACCGAGTTAAATTTGGGACATTACTCCTTTAGTAGATGTTCATCCTAGAATACCCAGCACATTCGATCTAGACGATCGTTCATAAACCCTATCAACGCTTACCTCACACCATAACGAGGAAATTTTATCGTTTACACAACAATACTAACGAATTCATGACAAATATATCATGAATGACCAATATTTACATCACAAAAGTTCTAGCCAAACAAAACCCAAGTTCATCGTCCCATCCAAATTCAAAAATCTAATCTATTACAATGTTTGGAGATCCGACACCAGATTCTCCAGCAGCTCCAACAATTGGCTCCTCCGCAGCGGCCACTTCATGGGATTCTTCAACAGCGACCGTTTCATCATCAACATCGTCTTCGACCTCCAAGAAAGCGTCTTCCGGAATCTTACTTAAGGGTAACATTTGACCCTTATATACATCCTTCCGCACGTCAAATGCCACTCCTTCAGTAGATACTTGGAGAAGATGCGCGACCTGCCTCAGCGCTTTCTTGAAACCTCTAGTATGCTCCACAACTATGGCTTCAGTCATTTCTTCTCTTATCTCTCGATCCTCGGCAAGCAGATCATCCCTCTCTTTAATCACGTCGTCTCTTTCTTGAGTCACACCAACCACAGTCTTTTTTAACTGCGCCAACTCGGATGTCATCTGATCCTTTGCTAATCGAAGCTCATCCCTCTCTTTCTTCAAGGCAAGGCCAGCCGACCGAGTGGTATTCAATAATACCTGCCCCTCACATAGCAGCTGTTCCGATTGCCTTTGCTTCTATTCACAGGCAGCATGTACGTCCACCAACTCTTTCAGTTGCGTCCGCGCCTTCTCCAACTCAATCCTCAAAACGCCTCTATCGGAAGCGTACGCCATATGCCAAGCCGCCATAGCTGTTCGACTCGCCATCTCTAGCAGGACGTCGGCCATTTGTTGCTCCGTCATACTCTCCACCACTTTCTTTTCAGAGTCATCCAAGTTAAAATCGATTTTATGACTCAAATTGAATGAGGGATCCCATACGCCATTCGGAAGAGGACGATCCGTCTCCTCTATAGTCTCCTTCATTTTCTTTGACGCTGTACCAGTGGTGTCGATCACTTTGCCTCTCCTTTTCCTTACTAATGGCTGCTCCTCAACGACCACTACTTCGTCCAGAGAAGCCACCCGCACGTTCGAAGAAGGCGGAGGGGCTTGAGTGGGGGCTTGAGTGAGTTTGGAAGATGGGCCTGGACGTCCAGTATCCGCCTTGCCAATGTCGATGGCTTGGAACCAATTGCGGACTGGTCTTTTTCTCCCCATTACCTCTGCCACATACAAGTTCCTCCAACACAGTCAGCAACAATACAGTAACATACAACAATAACAATAAGAGAAACATTTCGAATACCCTCAAGTCGAAATCATCATGCTCGAGACAATTTATGAGCCGGAGGGAAGAAAAGGGGCGTGGCAATGCCGTCAACACATTCAAAGCCTCTAATTCTTCGAGCGTCATCTTATCCTCAGCCCACGAGGTGAATCTGAATGGATCCTGTGTCCAGTACGGTCGCCCTGAGTCGAGACTCACAGTGCCACCTCAACCATAACTATACAACTCATCAGTTTTGTGCCAGCTGGGCAGCTGTGTCGTTAGTCTTTTTAACGCCGTAACCAAAAAGGACTAACGTGCATCGTTTTTGCGAGAAGTAGAATGTTAGTGAACTTTTGAAAAAAAGGAGGACCACTTTAAACAGACCCTACGAAAAGAGGGACCAAAATAGGTATTAAACCAAAAATGGGATGAAGGATTTTTGAATTACAGAAGATAGTTTTTGAATTTTAAAAACAAAATGGGGAGGTGTAGAGAGAAATGGGTGGAGGTGCATAGAGAAACAACCTGCTTCAGTTTGGAATAGTAGTTGCAATGACCCTAGTCATAACCCAAACACCAAGCCATAGTGGGCATTTTTGAAAATCCACAGTTTCTTTGAAAATAGATTTGGAGTTGGGAAGTTGAGATTTTCCTCCCTTAAGTAGAATTTAAAAAATTGCTACTTGGTTATTGCTTGTCACTCCTTCGTGACACCAAGAGTGACTAACTTAACATACACTCACATTTTCCTGCAATTTTGTTTCAACCAACACCAACCCGTCTCTAGTGATACCATCTCTTCACTTTTCTATCTGTTATAAATTATAAACTTTCAACTTGTTTTTCAATGTGGAAGTGGCATTACAAAATCTTGATATTTTGCAAAGTTTTTTTTATATTATTTGTGAGGTTTTTACCTTCCACAAATCAATTTGTAGGTATTTTTTAACCCTCCACAATTAAAGTCGCCACAAACTATCTACAAACGTTTAGTGCAATCCTTGATATTAGATTTATATTGTGAAGATTTTTAACCTATTTTATTACTAGAGGTTTTTGACCTCTTTTATTATTAGAGGTTTTAAACTTCCTTTATTTTGAACTATTTTATTATAGAAATTACATCTGTTTTTTCCATATATTTTTTTAGGGTTAATACTCTATTCAATTTGATAATATAGAGGTTTTAACTTCCCTCATTTGTAAGTACACATCAACATTATTTTCAGGCATCATCTTGCTTGTAATGATCATGGATATGATCAATGAAGTATGTTTCATACATATCTAAGATGGAAAATTGTATGAAATTAAAAACATTGGCTACATGCTACAAGTAGAACTCATAGTGCCAAAAGAATTAAAACCATCACTACCAAAGCCTAAGCAAACATTTCGAGGATCAGAAGCAAATTCAGGAAACATTAAACTATATGTCTTCCATTTCCCATCATCTTTTTTATGTCTTATAAACTCATCCTTGTTATCTAAAGAATGCATCTCATCTGCTCTGCAGTCTTAAAACACATAAATAATCTTTGCAATCTTGGTTTCAATGGAAAGTAACGAAAAACTTTTGAAGGTTGCTTCTTTTTTCTTCTTTGGGTTCTATCTAGATGTACCATAATGTTTTCATGTTTGCAAATATTTTTCATCATCTCTTAAATATAACATACAATCATTTAGACATGCATCTATTTTGGTATAGTTAAGACAAAGATTGTTGATGATTTTCTTAGCCTCATAAAAAGAAGGCTTAATAGCCTCTTTTATCCCCAATTTTGTTCAGTTGTGTCAAGTAGGTCCCAGGTTTAAAAATAGTGTCTAGTTGGTCTTTAAATAGAAAATTTTGTATCAAAATCATCCTTTCCGTTAAAAAAATAAACGGAGTTAATAGTATGATGATATGGCAGTACATAGTCGTAACGTCTCATTTTTATGTTGTCTGTGCTGACATGGTAAACAATGAGAGGTTGAGGTGGATACTACATGTGGTAGCCTCTTCTTCCCAAAAATTAGGGTTTTGATGGAGAGGGGAAACTGCTTACTCCTACACCGCGGAGGAATGTTGCTCGCGATTCTCGGCCATGGATGGAGATGCGAGTTGGTCATTGCTACTGGATCACGATTAGGGTCTTGAAATGCTTAAGGATTTCTGAATTCTTTTCGCAGGTGCGTACTGGTGGAAAATACTCACGGTGGCGTGAAGCTCGTGCATCTTGTTCGCGAGAGAGGTTTGTGATTTAAGCTCGTGGTCCTTCTGTAGATTTTTGGTTCTTGTGGTTTGCAAGTTTGATGGTGTCGTGGATGGAGATGTGGTGGTTGCAGGTTCTCGCATTGAGTGGTGCAATTTTTATGATAGTGACGACCTAAAGTGGGATTTGCAGCGCGATAGCGGTGGTGATGCTTCACGGTGGTGATGGCACGAGGCAGTAGCGGTGGTGAGGTCGCACTTGGGTTCGCGATCTTAGTGGGAGAGGTGCTTTTGGTGCGAAGTGAGTTTCATGGGTGATACGTCAATGGAGGAGATGAAAGTCATGGCGAGGACGCGATTTTGGGTTCTCTCTGCCTTTGATTTCTACATTGATCTATGGTGATGTTGATGGCGGAAGGTTGTACCACCAAAGCCCCCACGGTCTCCCCGACCACCAAAACCCCCACGATCTCCCCGGCCTCCAAAACCCCCTACGATCTCCCCGACCTCCAATACCCCCACGGTCTCCTCGGCTGCTATTGTTTTTCCAATTGTTGTTTTGATTGGCATCACCTGATCTAGAATTCCAATTACTTTTCTTGCCCCAACTACTATCATTATTTCAAGTATCAAGATGCCTAGAACTCTAGCCGAAATTCTTGCTTTCATTCCCTGCACTCGATAAATGCTTATTACTATTCCAGTTGTCTTTATTTCCCCTATTTGGATTTTCATTGGAATTATCAGATCCAGGATTCCAATTGCTATTTTTTGGATCAGAAGCGCAGTGAGTTGATGCTCAACATCCTATTACCCGAGAGTTGCATGACAGATCCAATCCCTCTTTTTATTTGACCTTGGACACTTCTCCCCCAACTTCTACTACTCCCTAGGACCCTATAAATGCTAATAAACTTTAGAAAACTCACCTCTAGCTCAAATTGACCATTTCAAACCAAAACAACTTCTCTAAGCTACCCAAACTCAAATCTACACTTTTAAACCTTCATACCACTTTACAACCTGCATAAACAAGTCTAAATACACTTGCTAACACTCTTCAATACCTCAGATTTGCCCAAACTATTCTACTTCTCATTTTCAACCCTTAAAGCCTCTAAAATGTGCTAAAATCTCAACCTATGAAGCCATTTACCATTTCATAACAAATTTTATTGGTTTAAGAACCTAGACAAGTCGTAATAGGTGTGATAACATACCTTTAACCTTCCAAAATAGTGCAAACCACTTACCTCAGCATTTCACTACCCTAAACCCTCTTTTTACACTAAAAATACTTGGAAATCACTCCTATATACTACCTTTTTCATTACACATAGTTTTCTTAATTGTCTAATCCTCCTAACAAGTTCTAAATTACCTCATAGCAATACCAAAACATATCCCATAACATTCTCATACCTATTTCTAAATTTCACTACTCAACACCCCTCTTTTAGGCTTAAAATCTATGTAATTTGATCAATACTCTCACAATCACTTGCATTTTGTTTCAAACAATAAAACATCCTCATCACACATAATTAAAAAAGTATACAGCAGCAAACACATCATCATACCAATTACAATAACACCATATCATCAAAAACACCAATTTAACATATGTTAAATTTAACCAAACACACCAATTTTTACTAAAACGTCTAAAATTTATAGAGTTACTAAATTTACACTGCAAACACAACTAAGACAAGGTCTAGCTTCCCTTACCTTACACCGACGATACATAGCTGTAAGAAACACCTACGAATCACCAAATTGGAAATGGACAGAGTCTTTAGAACTCTAAATCCACCAAGAACAAGAAAAGAATGCCAAATGATACATTCAAAACAAATTCCATGTATGATCATGGACCGAAGCAAAAAGGTAAAAATAAGTAGAAACTTACTTGCTCTAAAATAGAAATTGATCGGCTAGATTTGTAGACCTTGATGCCCTGATCATAAAGATACCTCCGGATCGTCAAACAGATGACTTAGGAGCAAGAACACTTAAAGAGAAGATAGAGAATTCTAGAAAAGTGGTTTCTAGAGAGATGATACGTTTTAAAATAATGAAACTCGTTTATAACAATTCCTTTTATATTAAAACCTTTTAATATTAAAATAATGGAGTCTCATTATTTTTAGCTCACTACCACTTCTAAAATACCATTTTCTAGGTCTTCACATGTAGATGATATAAACACTCAAATATAAAGTAGAAAATATTCACAAGGGTAGAAAAAAAATACCTATAAAGCCTTTAAAACATGTTGCACTACAATGTTAGACACCAACATATATGAACACCAAATAGATCTTTCAAAGATACGAGCATGGGGCTTCAAATTTTTAACACCAAATGAGGAAAGCAAAAGAAAATAAAAAAAGAAGCAATAGTGGAGGGTAAATTGAAATCACAGTGAAACATTATAAGAGGGGTTGAATATTGTTTTAAATCTTTTCGTAAATCAGAGTCTGATAATTTTTCAAGAGATTGACAGTCGAAATATTTGTTCAAACACTAGTGCAATGAAAACGTTTCAAGGAGCAAAAACACACAGATTTTATACTGGTTCACTCAACCTGAGGTATTTCCAATTCTCCCTTAAGACCTCTTAAGGGGTTCCACTAATATTTAAGAAGATTACACAAGTTTTACCTCTCTAGGTTTACAACGATATTCGTACCACTACTGGTTCACCTAGTCAACACGACTAGTCCGAGTTTAACCACTTAAGTATTCTAACAACTTATAGTATCAATCCTAGACAACTGTCTAGACTGTTTAACTTAATTGAGCTAAACACCAAGTGTTTTAATTCTCTTAAGAATATTCAACACAATTAGTGTTATAAGTGAAAATACATATTGGTAAATCTCAAAGAGAGGATAATATCAATACAATGAAATTTGAGAACTTGCAAAGTTCTTTCTTGTAGAAATCTAGCCTTACAAAGTAACAACAAGGTTGTATGAGTGTTCAAAATTTCTATTTGGTATCCTTCTTGTCTTCTCTTCATGCGTCAGTTTATTTATAACTTTTATTGAGATATGTCCATTAGACAAAGAGTGTTGACTTCATGTAGAGTTGGTAGCCTTTTTAGGTGAGAGGTCAAACTCAAGTTTACTTTGTAGAGGTACAATACTTTGACATAGTTTTCATCAAAATGTAGCTTATACGATGTGTTAAATTAGAAATCTTCAAGGGAAACATTCCCAAAATGTTTTTCATATTTCTCAACGTCTTTTATGATATGCACAAATATCAAGAACAATGTACACAAGCATTGAAACACTTTATCATACATGCATTTAATATCATTAAATGTTTTGAACGTTGATCAATGTTAAGTTGTATTACCTGTTCAAAATATTCTACCATTGGTCAACTCATTAATACATGCATTGTTTAGCAAAACATTCAACTTATAATAAGATAGTGTAAAACATTGTATGCTTGTATTCAAAAGTTGTTTGTGATTTATAGCATTTAACGGGCTTTTCCTTATACATTTCGTAAGACGCTTGCTTGATTAACACTATTTCAAGAAAACATATTTTAAGCTTCAATGTGTTTGTGAGCATTGAGATAGACACTTCTTTCTCAAGATATTGTTTACAAAATAAAGTTCCATTTAGATTATATGTGTTTGAAAGCGCTATTAGATGATTCAATTTTATATATATTTCCTGTTGTCAAATGTTGTTTATAAAACTTTGTCTATCAGACAATATAATCTACAAAACTTTATTGTAAGCTTGTTTTTGTCTAGAAAAGATGTTCCACAATATATTTCTCTTTGACACTTTTCTTTTAAAACAATATTTCTTTCAAAGTGATATTTCTTTTAATGTTGTTTGTTAAACTTCAAACTTGAGTTGCTAGACAGTCTAATCTCTAGATGGTCTTGTCTTAACATAAATAAATTTTTAGAAAATGGTATCTCAAGTACAAATCACTTGTGAATTATTCCTCTCTATTTATGGTGAACCGTGACATTATGAGTGGGAGCTCTGCCATCTGGTATTGACTTCACCGGTCCACACAACTGTCGTCTATAGCTCCATCATCATTGTGGTGGCGATACGATTGAGAATCAGGAAGGAAAATAGAAGAAGGGGAATCAGAAGAAGAATTAGAAAAAGGGGAATTGAAGAAGGTCAATTAGAAAGGGAAATGGAAGAAGGAAGAAATGGAATAAGACTAATGAAGTGAAGAAATGGAATAAGACTAATGAAGTGAAGAAATCTTGGAAATTTGAGAGGGACGAAGGGAGTAGGAAATTTAGGAGTAGGAAATTTGGGAGGGATGATGAAAGGTCAAAAATTGTGGAAACTTGCAGTTAGGTATTGATGGTTTTGGAATTTGGGAAAAAAAAATTTACGTTTAAAATTTTGGGAGGGAAGAGATGTAAAAAATGTGGAAAGCAAAGGAAAAATATATTATAATTTGGGTATTCTCTTTGTCTACATCAAAAGAGAAAATCTAGGAGGAAGATTAGAGACCTATTCAATGTTTAATTTTTCAGGTATGCTTCCACTCTATTATTATTGGGATATTAGAAACTGATCTCATTAAAAGAGTTTAATGCCTATCAATTGTATTGGTTTATTGTTGTTAATTGTTAATTGTTAACATGTGAATCATAAATTTCAAGTGTAAAATATTACAAGTGAACTTTTCATAAATTTTGACAGGTGTATATGATCACTAAAATTCATTATACATTTGAAGTAGTAACTTCCAGGTAACAAAATTGTTATAGGAATCAATGCTGAAATTTTTTATAAATCTGATTTGAGTTCAACCTATGTATATAAGAAAAGGAAATAATACCATTTTAAACTAAAATTTTAAAATAATAAATTTATGATTTTTTTATATTATGTTTAACTTGTTATTTTTATTAACGTAGAACTTAGGTTCATATTTATTTTCATCCATTTGAAGATATTATCTGTAATTCAGTGATAGGTGAAGTGATTAGGAAGATGAATTCATATGGTGTGTGAAGAAATTCATATGGTGTGTGAAGAAATTCATGTGGAAGGAATGTGATGATTATCAAATTTCAGACTTAGGGAAGAAGCTGACTATTCCCAAACTCACGAAACTTACAAAGCAATTAGAATTGACAGAATGTGCTATGCCAGGTTCAATGGCTTACTTAAAGAAGCTATATTGTGGGTGCGTCATCTCGTATAGCAGTTTAAAGATATGTTTTTCCTCCAGTCCGTCAAATTTTTTTATTTTTTAAGAAAAAAAAAAGTTATTAGAATTTCAAGTTTTAAAATAAATAATTAATCTTAACAATGTTATCTCCACCATTAAAATTGGAATTTGTAGTTGTTTAAGCCTTACAGTGTTTCCTCTTCTCACTTTGTAATTCACTAACGAAACCTCCTAAAAACAGTATGAGCTTAAAGAACATTTTTAGTAGTCCTTTAATCAAGAAAGTGGGCTTCGGTTTATTTTAATAATTTTGACGATAATGAATATTTGAGGTTACTCCCAACACCATCCTACATTACTCTCTGCACCACCATATTTTTTTCTAAATTCTAAAACTATCCTTTATATTTTAAAATATCCTACACCCTCACCTCTTTTCTTCAATAGATGTCAACCTCCATTAAAGAAAAAATTGTTCAACGGATATACCACATCCGCTGAAGTTTTTTTATGTTTTTCTTTTTTAACTTTTTAATTTATTGTATTTTAAATTAATATATAAGTATTATTTAATTTTTTTAAAATTATTACTTAATTATTTATAAATTAATTTTATTTTATTTAATAAAACAATTATTATTACTTTAATTATGTATTATTATTTAAATAATAATTAAAATATTTTTTTATAAATGTATTAAAATGGATGTGCCACATCCGTTAACGTTGAAGTTTCCTTTTTTTTTTCGTTTTTAGTTTTTTATTTTGTATTTTAAATTAATGTATAAATATTATTTAATTTTTTAAAATTATTACTTAATTATTTATAAATTTATTTTATTTTATTTAATAAAATAATTATTATTAATTTAATTTATATATTATTATTTAAATGATAATTAAAATATTATTTTATACATGTATTAAAACGGATGTGCCACTTCTGTTAACGGATGTGGCGACATCCGTTCAAGTTTTTTTTTTGTTTTTAGTTTTTTAATTTTTTGTATTTTAAATTAATATATAAATATTATTTAATTTTTTAAAAATTATTACTTAATTATTTATAAATTAATTTTATTTTATTTAATAAAATAATTATTATTAATTTAATTTATATATTACTATTTAAGTAATAATTAAAATATTTTTAAACAATTTATTAAAACGGATGTGCCACAACCGCATGAAATTTTTTTTTAGTTTTTAGTTTTTTAATTTATTATATTTTAAATTAATATATAAATATTATTTAATTTTTTAAAATTATTACTTAATTATTTATAAATTAATTTTATTTTATTTAATAAAATAATTATTATTAATTTAGTTTATGTATTATTATTTAAATAATAATTAAAATATTTTTGAAAAATTTATTAAACGGATGTGGCACATCCGTTAACGGATTGAAGATTTCTTTTTTTTTTAAATAAAAATAATAAACTAAAATATAAAATATGTTCACGGATGTCAGCATCCGTTCACGGATGTCAGCATCCGTTGAAAGTGAAACGGATGTTGACATCCGTTTTATAAAAGGGCAAATTAGGTATGAGGTGGTGTAGGGAGCATGTGGTGGTGGTGGAGGAAGCAACACTCTGAATATTTAGTTAAAGAGTATCTGACTTAGAAAAAAAGAGCCATTAGTTCAGGCCCTTCTTCTTGCACATCATTTTTTCTTTCTGCACTTCCTGAAATTGGCATTACCCTTCACTTAACGGTAGAAATCTTAACACTAATTTTCCTTTCAAATTTTCCTCCTTGTGTCACACCTCCTTCCTCTACATTTCATACATGTACCTCCTACCCCTCTGTTAAAGGACTTTACATGTCACGCATAAAGTGTTTCTTCCTACACTATGTATCTGGATGGTGTTTTATAAGTTGTTCTGGAATGGTCGTTCCTTCACCACCTTTCCTCCATTCTCCCTTCTTTTTGCACAAGATCACGTTGAATGGGCGTGGGAATCTGTTTTTGAATTGCTCCTTGTATATGTCAGCATGGGAGGTGCCACTAACCCATTTGGCATCTTCGTCTCCTAACTTAAATGCATTTGGTAATTGATGTAAAGTTTGTATCCACTTTATATATATATATAAAGTGGATATATATATATATATATATATATATATATATATATATATGTATATATATGTATATATATGTATATATATGTATATATATATATATATATATATGTATATGTGTATATGTATATTAGTATATGTATATGTGTATATGTATATGTGTATATGTATATGTGTATATGTATATGTGTATATGTATATGTGTATATGTATATGTGTGTGTATATATATATATATATATATATATATATATATATGTGTGTGTGTGTGTGTGTGTGTGTGTGTGTGTGTGTGTGTGTGTGTGTGTGTGTGTGTGTGTGTGTGTGTGTGTATATATATGTGTGTATATATATGTGTGTATATATATATGTGTGTATATATATATATATGTGTGTATATATATATGTGTGTATATATATATGTGTGTATATATATATATGTGTGTGTATATATATATATATATATATATATATATATATATATATATATATACTAAATTGATCTTATTTCTAATTGATATGAAATTTTCAACATCCCTCATGTCAAGATATATATATCTTGGTGTGTGGAAATTAGACATATGAGTGGTTCAATGAGTGATCCAATAGCAGTTCGATAGCGAGTAGAAAAATAAATCCAAAAAATAATAAATTTTGTTAGGATAGGCTCTAACTCATGACTTTGATACCATGTTAAGGTGAGGTTTATACTTATATGCTATGAAATCGTCTTATCTCTAGTTGACGTAGGACTAGACATTAATGGATAATTCGATAGTCGTTTGATAGGGATTGGAACAATAGACCCAACAAACATCAGATTCGATGTGAGACTTCCAACACCCCTCACGCCAATGTATATACATCTCGTGCGTAGAACTAGACATTAATGACTGGTCTGACAAAGGCCCGATATGGGGTGTAACACTCCAATTTCCAAGGTTTCACGGGTTATTCTAAAACCAGTAAATTTCAAACTTTAACATAGCAAGAAAATGTATTTTAAAAAACATGACATTTAAACCTACATAATTTTATTCAAAAAGATAATAAATCCAAAACACTAGTCCAATTGCATTATTTAAATTAATGGAAATAACGAAGGAAATAAAACAATGCCAAATACATTGTCTTAAAACTCAATTGCAATAACTTTAAATAAAATTCCCAAGTTTGTTCCCTGTCATCTCTCGAATATATCATGTCTCAACATCATCTCCAACATCATTTACTCATGTATAACATATTATACGATCATCACCGATAATATCATTCACAACACACAAACATAAACACGTATAGGGTAAGCTACTGATAAAACAATCGTAATAATAATAAGATCTAAACACATTGAATGAATCAACCACAAACACCCCATACCCAACAATAATAACAAAATTCGTAATCCTCTAACATCATAAGGAATTACTCAATTCTTGATCCTTGATCTTCAATCCTCGATCCTTGACCCTTGAACCTTGGTGTCATCACACATAGACTCTTGGTCTATCCACTTATTACCTCTTAAGCTAACTACCTATTATAACCATTATAGTAACATCGCTATCATCATAGCATTACCTGGAGCATCTCACACACCATGATCATCATAGATACACCACCATCATGACTATCCCAATCATGAACAACATCATGAGCATCCCCGTACCATAACACAATAGTGGAAAGAATCAATCAGACTCATGTATCCTACCTCACTAACTGTAGCCTCTCCTACAACCCCATACGTAGATTCCCCACACAGATACGTTCGAGTCGTCTCTCAATCCAACTAAGGAACATGTAATCTTTTCACATAAGGACAAAGGAAGACACACCTTTACCCCCACACAAGGAAGGCTTAATACCCGAACAACCCTTCCAATGCACACAAGGAAAAAGGAAACACTTATCCGTATAGCACCAGGATTTACTAGGTACAACAACTAGATTTATCCTCTACTCTCATGCGCATCAATCACATAGTCAAGTACATCCCAACACTCACTCGTGTTTCAATCTCAACCACAAGTCAAAATTGAACCTAAACACAACCATTAATCTCATTCTCCAATTATCATCACATTTCACATCTCCTTAGGCTTGGTCCACGTCCAATCTTCATCAAAACGCATTATTTCTAGTAAAAGTACTCTAGGATAATCGATTATCATAAGCGATAATTAATTATTCCTAAAATACACATGTACACAAAATACACTGTGATAATCGATTTTTACTGATGATAATCGATTATCTTAGTGTTTCTACTCAGCAAATCACCATAATTCATCATGCATGAAAGGATAATCGATTATCATCCCAAATAATCGATTATTCTCGAAACTAACTCACAACCAATGCGCAAATAATCGATTTTAACTAATGATAGTCAATTATTTTCGAATCAAAACACATCCTAAACATAATTCAAGTGTTCAAACATACATGTAACAATCCTAAATGACGTGGAAAATTTTCACAAAACCTCATGCATGCATTCAAGCATCACATACCCTTATGAACATACCTTAATACATATATTACATCACTTGAATTGTTCAAATCCAATCATTGACATGTTATACCCCAATAAAACCCAATTATACCGCATATGATTATCACCACACCCTTACAACATATATTTGCATGGAAACTTCTAAGCAACGTAACTTTGTTCTCTATTAACATCAAACTCTCTATTGGGAACAAAACATACATAGTACATTCATAGGAAAAACGTATCACAAATATTACCAAAAATTTATTTTCACATGCGCACATAAACCCTTACCCAACAATAACAACATTTAATCATAATCATAATTATTTACACATATATCAAACAAGGATTTTCATGCAAGTAATTCAGGAATACATAACATACAACAAACAATGGTAAGTTTCCTCGTACCTTGGCCAATATTAAGGCTTTATCTAACTTCAAAAATACTACAAATCCTCCCTTGTATTAAGGTTTTCTCTTTTCTTCTAAAAATGTCTTTTATCTCCCTTATCTCTTAATTTTGTTTAGATATATACAGAGAACAATTAATGTGTATACCCCTAGTTTCCCTTCTCCTTTTTATCTTCTTTTAATCTATCTCATTCTTTTTGGATTTTAATAAAATATCTCACTTTATCTCTAAAACCATTAAAATTTTCTCTCTTAACTATTTCTTAAAATATCAACAACTACTAAATATTTTAAAATCCACGAAATCTCTCTCTTATTATTCAAATTTTACTTTTATTCTTTTTCCTTCTACATCTCCTAACTTAATTTCTACACCACTTATTAAAGGCAAAAAAAACCCTTTTACCATTGGGCCTAAAATTCAAATAAAACAAAAGTTTACATTAACTCTCTTTGTCTCTAGAACTGAACTCACACTTATTCAATCCTAATTCACCCTTCTATCAACAAGCCAACAAAACACATTGATATCATCACACACATTCACAAAAAATAACAACATACTAATCATGTGTTCTAATTAATCAATTATAACATTAAATAATTAACATATAGCAATTATAATTCTAAAATGAAACACCTGAACATTACACACCAATTACTAAACAATAATTCTCAAGTCTCATAACCACTTCATTCACTAACTACAACAATCTCCTCGGATCTTATAGGGAGTGTATGGAAAGTCTCGCATCAACTAGAGATAAGGCGGTATCACAATATATAAGTGTGCAAACTTCATCTTACAAGTCGATTTTGTAAGGTTAAGTTAGACTTAGAGTCTACTTCTTAACATAATATCAAAGTCATAAGTTAGAGTCTATCCTAATGAAATTTGTTTTTTGTTGGATCTATTGTTCCATCAGCTATATTGTACCACTATCAGACTATCCATTAATATCTAGTCTCACGCATGATATATATATATATATATATATATATTGACGTGAGGAAGTTATATTGAGTTAGACTTTCATATTATATAAGTAAATACAAACTTCACTTTATAAACCAATTTTATGGAAGTTAGGCTTAAAATCTACTCTTTAATATTACATACAGTAATGTGCGCAAAGATGCTTTATGAAAGAACAAGAAAAATAAGATTGTGATTGCATAGAAGAAGGAAAATGAGAGACATTTTTGGATTAGGTGTTTTAGAATGTATTTTTTGATTCGAAAATGCCTTCTGGAATATTTAATCTTGAAAAAAATTTATATTCTCGATTAAATGCTTTGGAACATACTTCCGAAACTAAAAATATATTTCAAATTTGGTGTTTCGACCAACATATTTATTTTAAAAAAATATTTTTATATTTTAAACGAGTATTCGGAAAAGTATTTACGGATAAAAAAAATACCTTTTGAAACACTTTATCTAAATATTTTGTTTCTTTTCAAAATAGTACTTCGTAGGCCTTTTTCAAATCTAAACATATTTATCCAAACACTTATTCTAAAAAAAAAATGTTTAGATTTCAAATTAAATGTTTTGAAAAACATTTTTTGAATTTGAAAGTACATTATGCTACCCACATTCCGAAATATATTTTTTTTATACTTTCCAGATGAAGTATTTTGAAACAAAATTTATAGATTCGAAAATATCCTCCCAAATAGTCAATTTAAAAAGCATTAAAATTAGAGAGGTGCAGAATTTTTACTGAAATTTTATTGAAGAGTACATGAAAGAGAAAAGGATACAGGAAGAAACATCCATTATTTCAAATCCAACTTACATCCATTACATTACTTGCAACCCAAGACCATGCAGAGCATGAGTTCAGGCAAGGGAAACATAGCTGACATGTTATTTATTCCGTGCATAGTACATGCCTACGGTGGTTGTACCTTCCTACTGGTAAATTCCGTCGGAAACGGACGCCACAGACACCTGCAACTTGGACTTAATCACATTGGATAGTATGCTATCACTGTAGCCATTCTGAACATCATGGTATCTATTCCACAGCATCACTCCCCCGTAGTTGGAGGCTTCCTTCGCGTGCGGAAGCACCTCGTCGTTGAGGACCTCCGGCGGAATGTAACCGTCGCCAGCGCTGGACGCTGCTGGCACTCCCAAGAAGAGCGAGTTGTTGGAGGCTACCAAGTCGGCCCACTTGTCCCAGGACTCCAAGAGGGCGTTGGTGCCACCGGTGTAGGAGCATTTAGGGTTATTGTAGAACTGAACGAAGATGTAATCGAAGAGTTTGGTGGCGATGGCTTTGTCGAGATAGTTGATTGGGTCTGTTGGGCACTGAGGGGCTGCCGACAAGTAAAAGTAACGACCCGTCGTATGCCGTAAGAAATCGAGTTCCCTTGCAAGATCGTCCCAGTAATTCTCCGCATTTTCGATGTCGAAGTCGATGCCGTCCAGCATGACGCTTCCAAGTGGACCGTATTCGCCGATGAGGAAGTTGGTGAAGAGGTAGGTGGCCACGATCTTTGCGTCCTCCGCCGAGCTCAGCCAGTACCCTCCGGCGGCTCCTCCAATTGAAAGGAGCACCTTGATGCCTTTCTCCTGTAACCAATAACAAACACAGACCAACAATACCCCATTGAAAGAAGCACTCTGATGGTTCAAACACGATTTGAGACAGACTTAGGAACTAAAATTTTCAGAAGAAATAATGGATATTCCTGAGATCCGAGTCTACCTGGCAGTATCTAATTTGGGGCTGTAGTTGGACGCAGCTTCCCCATGAAGCATCGCAGTGACCGGCGAAGTTCACAGCTGGCGTTCTCCCTGAACCGAACTGGTCGAGGAAAGCGAGGAGCACAATGGCGTACTTTCCACTGTTACACGTGGTTATCAAATTGCCTTCTCGAGCGTCTTGGCCCCAGTACACAGCAATGCCACCATTGTCAGAGAGTGAAGAAGAGAACGTGAGGGATAAGAGAAGTATGATCAAAGCTAGTCTTTGAGGTGCCATTGGTTACTGTATGGCTTTCTTGTTTGAGTGTTGGAGAAACAGAACCAACCTATTTAAAGTGGTAAAATCTTGTCCAAACAAACAAACCGTATTAGTGATAAAAATCCTTTTTGGTTGGTTCCTGTTACTTATTAAGCAAAAATGGAAGAGGATGAGAACTAATATTTGACGACTCCTTTAAACTTATACTATCTTCAAATATAATAATTTTTAAACTAAATTTTATTTTATTTTGTTATTATTCTCATATTTTAATACATATTTTTTTTATTTTTAATTGTTTTTTTATGTATTATTATATATTTTCAATCTTACAAATACTATTATGTAAATCATTACTTTTAGTATTTATGAGGTGTTTTTAAATTTTCTATGCACTTTAAAAGATGTAAAAACAGGGAGACACACTGAATAATAGAGGATGAAATTATATGTCAACACTTTTCACAAATTTTGCAAAGTTGTGTTTAAGGAGGCCATTAGATACGTAAGTCTTTATAATGAGCTAAAAAAACAGAGATTCAAGTTGTAAATTTTTACATGGGAAGATTACGTTAAATTTTTTATCAAGTTAATCAGTTTCATTTATGAAAACAAAGGTACGTATTGCTTGATCTTCAATCATTTTTAATTAAAATAATTCAAGTATTATTATTTGATCACCAGTGCAGTCAGGGGAAACGACAGCGGTTATTTTCGCCTATAGACAGCGGTTCTTGAACCGAGGCATATACAGGCGAGGTAAAAAGGGTGGACTTTTGGCCTCGGTTCAGAACCGAGGCATAAAGGGATGGGCTTTTGGTCTCGGTTCACAGTAACCGAAACAGTAGGTTTTTTTTTTATTTTTTTAAGGACTTTTGATTCCTTCTGAACCGAGTTAGTAAGGTGATTACTTTTTTTTTGCTATTGTCTGTTCGGGTTCTCCCGGATCAGAAAAGGTAACTTTGGCATTTTCACTCTCGAGTCCCACCAATCTTCACAGCCAGAGAACCAAGCCACAGACCACCATAGAACCACCGATATTCTCCATTTTCACAGCCAGAGAACCAAGCCACAGAACCCACCAAGCCACAGAACCAGCACGCCGCTGCCGCGACTGTCACACAATATCGTGACTTAGATTAGAAATGAGGGAACCAGAAAGGCAACCATTGCCGGACCACCACAAACCCACTGAAGAACCAGGACGCCACCGCGACTCCACCAATCTTCAACACTCCATTCATCGGACCACCTTTGCCGGCCACACAGAACCACCGCAAGAGCTCTCTCTCTCCTTCGCACAACCTGCAATCAGAAAGGAAACCAACATATCGCACCACCACTCCGTAGCCACCGCCAGCATCCACGCAGATCGCAAATCCCCCAACCTCACTTCCCGCAACCCTGTTCAACCTCCATTCATCCTCATCAGCAATTTTCAACCTGCAAAATCAAGCTAAAGCCTGGTATCCCTAGATAATCACGGTATCTTCCTGATACGCTACCTAGTTGAGTTTCATCACTCTAGGTTTCCACTAGACAATGCTGCCTAATAATAGTTTAACTCAACCAAATTAATCAATCAAGTATTTGAATTCTCTTCAGAATGTGCAATCAATCAGATTTCTTATAAGTATTACACGATTACTTTCACAGAGAGAACGATGTACAATACAATTCAATCTAATAGACTTTATAGATTTTTTTCTCTCTACTTACAAATGTAAACTTATAATTCTATGAAGCTTGATTATATGTTCTTTCACTTGTATGAGGTTTGCTTTTCAGATATTCTTATCGTTGTTTGCACTTATATTCTTTTGATCTTCTTTCAAGATCTTGAATTTATAGGCTTTATGAAAAATATGCATTAGATAGTGTTTGTTTTTATCTTCTGATCATCATATCCTTTTTGTAGGTAGCAGTTGTAAGTTGAAGTCAACTTGTTAGAGTAAACATGTTTTTCAGTAGTTTAACAAAAATAGGTTGTACAAACTTTTCAACAAAACTTTTGATGGTGAGAATATTTTGTGAATGTCTTCTTTGTTTTTAACGTCCACTTCTTACTTGTATGTGATAGAGCAAGTGAATACTTGACATATACAACTGCAAAAAGTAGAGTAGATATGCATGCAGACAGATATGTCATTTTTCTTATCACTTTTATTGTTTTGAGAGATTGTGCATTTAATACTCTATAATGTGTGCTCAAAACAACTATGTGTTTTTCAAGTTTAAACAAGATTGATAGTTTAAGAATTTCTGAAAAGATACCAAGTAATTCATAAATGTTTCATCATTGGATGAAAATATTGTTTGGTACAATAAATCATTTAGCTTATATAAGGTGTTTACTAACAACGCATCTTTTATTGATCTTTGTTAAGTTCAAGAGCATGTTTAGGACAGTGTTATTCAACACATATATTTTTGGAGTGTTATTTATAGATTTTAGCATGTTTTCCAAAAACATCATTTAGCACATTATTTAGGAAGACATAGTGAGAGCTCATTTAACATTGTTTAGCAATGTACATCAAGAGTGTTTAGCAAAACTCTCATATGATATATTGATGCATATACGAGAATATCGTTTAATAGTACGTCTACTTTCATAATAATGTGTTTACTAAGGCTTCCCTCTAACCATTCAGATTTCACAATGCTTTTTAATAAGAAGTCTTTTCATTCAACGATATTGTTTTCACAAAAGTAATACTTTGTCAAATGCTCATTTCATTTATCGTTATTTGTTAAATTTTAAAATATGAAGACGTTAAACAATCTAGTCTAATAGACAATTTTGTTTTAACAATTAAAACCATTAATGCAATGGACAAAAAATTATTATAAAAAAAAAAAAGGTAAACAGTTCTACTTTAGATGGAAACAGTGGATCTAAACGTAAAAAATCCCTAAATAATTTCTTAACGGGTCCTTGATAAAATTACCTTCATATTTACATGTTCATCATGGCCAGGTTCATAATTTCCATGCATTAGTTGGTCTCTGATAGTAGAGTCTTGCATGAAAGCAATTAATGAATTAACAGCACAAAGATTTTTAGCCAAAATTACAGAGACAAATGGAAGGAACTATCGAACAAGAGTAGCTCTAGGAGCAACTTTTGGAATACGCTCTCTAGGAGTGGAAGATGAACTCGCAGCATTAGTAGTTGCAGACTGTAAACTAGATATTATGCCAAATAATAAGCTTTGAATGAAAGCGAGAGAAAATTAGTTTTTTGTTATTCAAATAAAACACATAACAAAACTGAAATGAGTGAGCATATAAATCTACATAATAACATTTCCTACTAATATTTTCAAAAGGTGAATTAGGAGTTGACATCTCAAACTTTACAGGCTGTAGGCACTCACGACTACATCTAAGATGACCTTATATCTCTTATTTTTATTTTTCCCTTTATATGCCAAGTTCCCGTCATTGAAGTTTGTTGATGTATCATTATTTGAGTTCACAAATTACATTCTTTGCACAAAGTATAAATTCATGTACATTTCTTGTAAACTCAATTTCTTTCAAATGCTAATTACCTCCTTCACAACAGAACCGGTCTTCAAATCCCCCACATCAAGATATTTGTAAAGCTTGCTAGCTTTGGGAATGTGAGGGCGAAGGACATTGCAAAAGAAGAAAAAGGAAATTGAGTCATAAAAGATCTGTGGTCTAGAGGAGTTTTGATCACCATCAAATTTTATGATATTTTTACCTCCTACAAATTTAGAGACCATCTTATATATACCTTTTGTAGAAAAGAGTGCAAAATAGCATATTTCTTTTAAAAGTATTAGCCTGATGGGTTGAAGTAATACCGCATATAATTCAGAGATGACATCAGAATGGTGAGGCTGAATGAATTGGTCATCATTACCATGTCCAAATAAAAGTGTTATTCTCTACATCATCCCACATTTCTTCCTGCACCCTATATTTTTAAAAATTCCAAAATTATTCCTGTATTTCAAAAAAATCCTACATTCCTTTTTTTTCTACAACGGATTTTGAAATCTTTTGAAGAAAAATTCCTATAATAGATTTCGAGATCCATTGAAGGATGTTCTAAGCCTTCAACGAATTTCAAAGTCCGTTAAACCTTCAAAAAATTCATCAACGAATTTCGAAATATGTTAAAGTAATTTTTCTTCAACGGATTTCGACGTCCGTTGAAGAGGTTTTTTTAGCTTAAATGTTTACTTCGTTCCCATGTTAAGAGGTGAATTTCTGTTTAGTATCCGGTCTTAAAAATGAAGACATTGGGTCCCTGTGTTATGAAAAATATATGAATAAAGTCCATAAAGAAAGAACAAGTTCAACAAATGATCAAAGAAAAAGTTGAACAAGAGATAGAAAAAGCTGGACAGCAGAAGAGAGAAGAGAAAAAGTACGACCACATCAGCAGTCGTTGCTGTCAACTTAACGGACAGGACCTTATTCATACATTTTTCATAACATAGGGACCAAATGTCTTCATTTTTAAAACCGGGTACTAAACAGAAATTCACCTATTAACATGAGGACGAAGTAAGCATTTAAGCCTCTTTTTTTTTAAAACAGATTTTCATATCTGTTGAAAGATTTTTTGAAAGTTTCAACGAATTTTAAAATCCGTTAAAAATAGTATTTTTGGAATATGAGAATGCACAAAGAAAAATAGAGAGGTGCAACACTCCCAAATAAAATAGCAATGAATGCCTTCGGTGCCACCTGTAAGCTTTTAAAGAATTAAGATAGTCATGGAAGGAAGTGGCTAAACTGTCTGTTTAGCAAAAAAAAAAGAAGGAATGTTATTACTATCCTATAATTATGTGTCAAATAGTTTGTATTCAAAATTTACAATAAAAATATTTGTTGGAGAATAAAAAAAGTTGTGAGTTCTCCATAATAATTGAGTGAATCCAAACATATATGATTTCAAAGAAGGATTGGGATCCTATCATGTTTCTTGTTAACAGAAGATGTTTTGTTTAATAAATCGTAACCACTTATTGAGGTTAGCATACACCCAACTAACTCACTAATCCTTTGTTCACTTAAATGGATTTGGGAGAAAGTGATTGAATGAATTTGAGAGGATTTGAAGCTAAATTTTTTGTTGTTTATTTGAGTGAATTTTGGAGGTAAGTGAGAGTGAATTTGAAAGTAAATTTTTTTAATCTGTTACATCAATCAAATTCTACACTAATTCTCACAAACTTTACTTTTAAATTCACTCTTACTTACCTTCAAAATCCACTTAAATAAACAACAAAAAATTTACATATAAATCCTCTCAAATTCATTCCATGACTCTTCCAAATTCATTCAAGTGAACAAAGCCTAAATGAGGCATCCATGTACCCTATTATTCTTTTACAGTTTTAGTTGATTTTTATTTCAATGGTGGTAAGTAGTTAAATGCAATAGATGGTTAAAATTTCTTATAACAATATCTCTCTTGTTAACAGCAAATAGAAGAGGAGGATTCAAAGGTGAAAATATACATGATAAATTAAGTTTACATTAATAGGTAAACTTACTTCATGCCAACCAAAGCTAACATGCATTAGATAAGCCTGACCCTCGAGAAGTCAAGAGTAAAAACAATAATATTTGATGGAAGAAGAATAACAACAGCTTCATTGGCATCAGCCCAACATCTACTGCCATTGTACATTGTACATGTAATTCATGAGGCAGCGTGTAACGATAATAACCAATTAAAACAAGGGAGACATAACAGTCACAATCTTTGTATACCATATGTAGTTCAACTTATTTTGAAATTAGCAGATAACAACATCAATCACCAGGTTAGTTTTTTCAAAATTAGCAGAATAGAAAGTAATACTGCACAGGCTGCTGCAATACATTGGCATAGCAAGCCTACCACCATTTGCATTTGGAGCTGGCGGAGAAGCTCCCCATGATCCTATGTTTCCTCTAGGTTGATACAAAGGTATGGGCCCTTGAAAATTTGACCCAGGAAGTCCAAGCTGAGGGGTATGAGAGTTAAGATCAGTCAAAGGTCCACTTTCAGCAGAACGCAAACTTGTAGATGTGGTGACAGGACGAGAATAGTGAGACTGCAGAATGCAATACCATATATTTAGGAAGACATATAATATATGTGAACACAATCAATCAATATTCCATGCAGTAACATCTATACAAAGCCTTTGTAGGTTAAACAGATGAACTCAAAACGGGTAAGAAAATCTGGTTGAGTTAACTGAAAACAAAAATAAGTGTGATTTCCAAATATTGATCAACACACAGCCTAAATAATTGATAGATAAAAATTTCCTTACTTAATAGTTGGCCATCAGAATCTGTTGTATAACTTGGTTGACTGGCTTTGGGTGCATCGGTAGCATAGTAAGTGGTGTAATAGTTTAGTCCAAGAAAATATATTGAATCAGCAAGAAGTTCTGATTCTTTTTCACTGAATTCTGGCAGTTGATTACCAACTAAGTCACACATGCTCACTGGATATTTTCTTGACGTTAATGGTTCCATGTACCTATAATCAATGTTACAAATCAACATATTATATCTAAGAATGGTTGAAAACAGAAGACATAAAAGTAATAATGCAAATTCTCATGACAACATTCTCATGTAGAGTTAAGAACCTACCATCCAAACATGAAGTCAAGTGCTCATTCGGCAGGAGCTGTATCTGATGGGGTATTCGAAAATGGTTCAAACCAATGAGTAATTAATGTTATATTCAAGGGCTCAAGACCTCCTATTTTTCCAAGGATCCTGATATTTTGACAACAGATTTTTGACACACTTTTGTTAACATCACGTGTCATGAATTCATTGGCTTGTATCTATTTTATTTTTTGTTTTAAAAAATGATGTTAAAATTGAGGAGGGTTTCAGAATTTCGGAATTCCAAATATGCCCCTTGTCCTATTTCATTAGAAAGCAATGTTCTCTGTGTTCTTGCTCTCGTTCTCATTCTCCCTCTTTGTTGTCGCTCTCGATCTTGGTTGTCGTTCTTTTTATACGTTTTCGTTGCATCTCTTCGTTTTGCTCAACATCGTCCTCTTTGTTTAGGGTATTGTGCGAAATGGCAAGTTCCGGTAACCATGGTCCTTCGAACAAGGTAAATGCGTTATTCCTCCTTTTTTGTCGTTGCGTTTTTGGTTTGGCTTTTGGGTTTTCCCTTTTGTGCTAAAATTTTTGTTGTTTTTGTTTTAGGGATTTGCCCTTTTGCTTATTTTGTTTGTCATTGATGCAGAGAAAGTTTTATGCATGCTTTAGACGAGCAAGACAATCTAATTGCAGAACTTAAACGGAGGGTTGTTGTCCTAGAGGCAGAGTTGGCTAAAGAGAAAGCTAGAAGAACAAATAAAGATGATGGTGGACAGAGTGTGCCTCAACCCTTCATGAACAATGGATTTGTTTCCCCAGGAGGCATGTCCACCAATCCACCTCCTATGAAGACGTATGTAGGGTCGGATCACGAAAGCGTTATAAGAGTAGAGCGCTTAGGACTCCTGGAGATGAATTGTTTAGAATAAAAAATGAGTGATATATTGATTGGTTAAAAGAATGTAATACAACATTGTAAATAGATGAACAAATTGTGTAATGTAACCTATTTTGTTCAATGATATAAAATATGCATCTTTGCTTGTGTTACTTATTATTAATGTTAATTGAATTCCTTTTTTATTGGCATTGTGAAATGAGCTTTTATTTGGAATGTGAATGAATAAAGTGGCCATTTTGATTGAGTATTCATGTATGTGATGGATGAATGAAACAATACTTGTGAGTACAGAATGGGAAGTCATGTTTTGGCAACCCATGATGGAGGAAAGGAACAATGTTTATGAGATGAGCAACTTGGGTGAAGTCCACAAACTTTTGAACCAAAAAATTGACTTGTAATCGTTTACAGGTTCGTGGTAAACGATTACACGACAAAATCTGTATTTTGTACAGAAACTTGAACTATAGGAACCAGCTGTGGTAACCTAGGTGACCATAGTCAAACTTTTTCATATTTTGGCATAAATCCCATGGTTTTCACTTGATTTTGTTGTTTAAGTGTGAGTATAGGGTGAGAAGTGATGTTTTGGCACCCCATGATGGAGCAAAGAAACAATGTTTATGAGATGAGCAACTTGGGTGAGATAACATGCTGTCAACTTTGACCTTTGCTAGCTATTTTACTCATAACTTTTCCCACCGACCTCCAAATGATGTGATTCTTTTTTTATGAGAAACTAGATTCAAAAATCTTTCCAATGACTACTAATTTGTAATTTTTGGATATCTGAGTTTGTACAGTTTATTCATTTAAGTTAGTGTTTCATATATTCTTGCCAACTCTGACCTTTGCTTGTTCTTTTGCTCATAACTTTCTTCATCGAACTCCAAATGAGTTGATTCTTGTTTTGTTGGAATCTAGACTCAAAGACCTTTCAAATTATGCCTTGGAAATCAAGTTTACACCTTTTTTGACAATGTAATCGATTACAAGGACACTGTAAACGATTACACGAAAAAAATCTAGTTTTGTACAAAAACTTGTGCTGTAGGAGCTAGTTGTGGGCACACTGGTAGCCAAAGACATTTTACGTTATTTTTCCATATTTCTTCAATTTATGAGAGTTGTTTTTAGTGTTTAAGTGTGAGTAGAGGGAGGAAACTAGGGTTTGGGCAGTCCATGGTGAAGGAAAGACCCAATGTTGATGTCAAGACCAAGTTGGTTCAAGTGCTGAAACAAGTGCAGGCCATTTTGTGCCTTGTAATCGATTACAAGAGCCTTGTAAACGATTACACGAACAAAAGTCTAGTTTTGTACAAAAACTTGTGCTGCAGGAGCCACCTGTGCGCACATAAGTAGCCAAAGGCAATTTGAGTGAGATCACATGTTGTCATCTTTGACCTTTGCTGGCTATTTTAATGATAACTTTTCCCACCGACCTCCAAATGACGTGATTCCTTTTTTATTAGAAACTAGACTCAAAAATATTTCCAATGACTACTAATTTGTAATTTTTGGACATCTGAGTTGGTACAGTTTATTCTTTCAAGTTAGCGTTTCATATATTCTTGCCAACTCTGACCTTTGCTTGTTCTTTTGCTCATAACTTTCTTCACCGAACTCCAAATGAGTTGATTCTTGTTTTGTTGGAATCTAGACTCAAAAACCTTTCAAATTATGCCTTGGAAATCAAGTTTACCCCTTTTTTGACACTGTAATCGATTACAAGGACACTGTAAACGATTACACAAAAAAAAATCTAGTTTTGTACAAAAACTTGTAGGAGCTAGTTGTGGGCACACAGGTAGCCAATGACATTTTACGTTATTTTGCCATATTTCTTCAGTTGATGAGAGTTGTTTTTAGTGTTTAAGTGTGAGTAGAGGGAGGAAACTAGGGTTTGGGCAGTCCATGGTGAAGGAAAGACCCAATGTTGGTGTCAAGACCAAGTTGGTTCAAGTGTTGAAACAAGTGCAGGCCATTTTGTGCCTTGTAATCGATTACAAGAGCCTTGTAAACGATTACACGAACAAAAGTCTAGTTTTGTACAAAAACTTGTGCTGCAGGAGCCACCTGTGCGCACATAAGTAGCCAAAGGCAATTTGAGTGAGATCACATGTTGTCATCTTTGACCTTTGCTGGCTATTTTAATGATAACTTTTCCCACCGACCTCCAAATGACGTGATTCCTTTTTTATTAGAAACTAGACTCAAAAATATTTCCAATGACTACTAATTTGTAATTTTTGGACATCTGAGTTGGTACAGTTTATTCTTTCAAGTTAGCGTTTCATATATTCTTGCCAACTCTGACCTTTGCTTGTTCTTTTGCTCATAACTTTCTTCACCGAACTCCAAATGAGTTGATTCTTGTTTTGTTGGAATCTAGACTCAAAAACCTTTCAAATTATGCCTTGGAAATCAAGTTTACCCCTTTTTTGACACTGTAATCGATTACAAGGACACTGTAAACGATTACACAAAAAAAAATCTAGTTTTGTACAAAAACTTGTAGGAGCTAGTTGTGGGCACACAGGTAGCCAATGACATTTTACGTTATTTTGCCATATTTCTTCAGTTGATGAGAGTTGTTTTTAGTGTTTAAGTGTGAGTAGAGGGAGGAAACTAGGGTTTGGGCAGTCCATGGTGAAGGAAAGACCCAATGTTGGTGTCAAGACCAAGTTGGTTCAAGTGTTGAAACAAGTGCAGGCCATTTTGTGCCTTGTAATCGATTACAAGAGCCTTGTAAACGATTACACGAATAAAATTCTAGTTTTGTACAAAAACTTGTGCTGCAAGAGCCACCTGTGCGCACATAAGTAGCCAAAGACAATTTGAGTGAGATCACATGCTGTCAACTTTGACCTTTGCTGGCTATTTTAATGATAACTTTTCCCACCGACCTCCAAATGATGTGATTCTTTTTTTATTAGAAACTAGACTGAAAAAGCTTTCCAATGACTACTAATTTGTAATTTTTGGACATCTGAGTTCGTACAGTTTATTCCTTAAAGTTAGCGTTTTATATATTTCTACCAACTCTCACCTTTGCTGGTTGTTTTGCTCATAACTTTCTCCACCGAACTCCAAATGAGTTGATTCTTGTTTTGTTGGAATCTATACTCAAAGACCTTTCAAATTATGTCATGGTAATCAAGTTTAGGCCTTTTTTGCCATTGTAATTGATTACAAGGACCCTGTAAACGATTACCACAGTGTTTTTTCTACATATTAGCTCTACACTTGTCCAACTTGGTCCCCTCAGTAAGAATGGCTTCTTCTCTACTTCTTGGTGTCACCTCCCATCACTTACCACTCTCTACCACCACTGAAACACCAACACCAAGTAAATACAAGTGGACTTGTGCCTGAAAGTAACAATTTTTGCCAATGATCACCCATGACACCACAGTTGACTACTTCAGTTCAACTTTCTGTACAAAACAGTGACTTCTCTTGTGCAATCGTTTACCAGGCCACTGTAAACGATTACCACAGTGTTTTTTCTGTAGATTAGCCATGCACTTCTCCAACTTGGTCCCTTCAGTAAGAATGGCTTCTTCCCCACTTCTTGGGATCACCTCCCATCACCTATCACCCTCTACCACCAGCCAAACACCAACACCAAGTAAATACAAGTGGACTTGTGCTTTAAATTAACAGTTTTTGCCAATGATCACCCAAGACACCACAACTGACTACTTCAGTTCAACTTTCTGTACAAAACAATGATTTCTCTCGTGTAATCGTTTACGAGGCCACTGTAAACTATTACCACAATGTTTTTTCTGCAGATTAGCTCTACACTTGTCCAACTTGGTCCCCTCGGTAAGAATGGATTCTTCCCCACTTCTTGGGGTCACCAAACATAACCTCCCAACCAGTAATGACCCTTAAATTCACTTGTATGGTTTTTTGGTCAACAAATTCCACAACTTATATTAATTTCTGAAACCATTGCCTACATTTTAAATACTTATTAATATTTTGCGTTCTTTTTTCAATATAACACCTTTATTCATTATAACACACACAACGTAAAAAGAATTAAATTCATGACACTCAAACCGCCACCAGACTTCAAATTAGAAAAAAGATACAAGAATAGATGACACAATGACATAGATGAAACAAGGTAAAACGCAACTAGGGTTAGAACGACAGAGAAGATAGAAGTTAGATCGAGAGAGAAGATAGAAGGGATGAAAGAAGTGTAGAGGTGAGAGCGAAAAAGCGAAAACGAAAATCGCGAAACCAAAAATGTTAAACTTGTAAACTTTTCTTTCAATTTTGCCCTTAGTCTCATAACCTCTCTCTATCTTCTTTTTCTTAAATTTGGCCAATGCAAAGACGCCACCTGACCTTGTCAAATTGTTGGCAAATATTGGTTGTCAACTTAACATTTTCCTTTTTCCAAATAATGCTTAGCTTTACCACTCTCACCAACCACTGTCCTCTCTCGAAGTAGTTTCTGATGAGGGAAAAGACGGGCTTCCATATCCTCATTTTTCAATCTCGTCCCTTGAACCAACTTCTTGTCTTCTTTGGAGGGCTTGAACTGCGACCGTAAGGGAGGGGTTTTCTTAGATATTCTTTTAATGTAATATACTTTAAACTATTTTTAAATAATAAAGAATCGTTTAGTATTTAGGACTACTATAATAGTGATTATTAATCAAAATACATATATATTTTAAAAGTAAAATTGTTTTATTAATTTTAAATAAATTTTAGAAATATGTACCACCATACACATCACCTTATATATTATAAAATTATATTACTTTAATCACACTAAATAATAAATTATTTAAATACAAAATAAACTATTTAATAAATTACTTTAATACAGTATCACCTTATTTATTTATATATATACATATGATCACCTTTACTGTTTTATATCTTATTTATGCATAATTTAAATATAATAAATCTTATATAAATTTCTATTTCTTGTAATACAATTCATATTTTATATTATCTTTATTTTTTGATTTGTCAAGTATCAATTATAATCTCTTCCATTATCTTATATCCTGAGGAGTATAAATTATAAAAACCATATTTTTCTTGTTACGATTGAGATCCTAAAACGTCCTTTAGAATTTCCCTTTCTCACATTTTCGGCTTTCTCGGTATGATTTTTTCTTAGTATTTACAAGGTTTAATTATTTAGATAGTTTCTATTTTTTTGGTAATTTTTTTTTTCAAATAGGTTTTCTTATTGTTTTTTGTCTCAATTAAATTTTTATTTTAAAAAATTAAAACAATTAAGTTATTTTTGTTAGTTCTGTATTAACCACATTTCAGTTTGTGATGTTTTTGAATTTTTTAAATATTTTTTCATTATTTTTATTTTTATTTTATTTTTTTAATTCTTTTCAAAAATAAAAATATTCGTCATGTGTCAATTAAGCTAATATTATGTCAGGTGACAATGATAGTGTGACATGACACTGAATGTTATGTGTCATTGTCAGGTCACGTATCATTGCATTTGTCTCATATTAATCCCTCTATTTTTATTTTTCTAAAATTTAGTTCTTGTATTTTTATTTTGTCTCAATTTAATTCTAATTTTTTTAAAAATTAAATAACTTTATTCCTCTCCAAATTCAGACAAAATTTAATTTGTATATAAATATATACAAATATTTTTATTAAATAATTTTAACAAATTAAAAAAACTTGGGTGAAAATCTTAATTTATTGTGAATTTGTAAAGAAATAACTAACAAAATAACTAATATTATTATGTTTTATGATAAAATGGTGATAAATGTGACTGCAATGATAGTTTACTTTATTTAGTATTATCTAAAAGTTAACTTTTATAATTTTTTCATTCATATTATTTAACTCATATGATTTCATTTGTCGTTTAATTTTGTAGAAAAAATTTAAAGGAGTTTCTCTATTTTTATTTGTCTCAATCTAGTTTTTTTTTTGAACCTTTAATCCAATTAAGTTATTTTTTATAGTACTAAATAAATAAAATGTGTCATATATTAGTTTGTAATTTTTTTATTTTTCTAATAAAAAGTAGCAATTTGTATAAAAAGTTATAAAAATTTATATATAAATTAATTTTTTTTAATTTGAAGAGGAATAAAATTGCTTAACTTCAAAAAATTAGGCATAAATTGAGACAAAATAAAAATCCACGGATCAAATAAGACAAAATGAAAATATAAGAATTAAATTGAGACAAATATAATGACACATGATTTGATAATGATACATGATAGTCACTTCACACTGTCATGACCATGTCACACAATGTAAGTTTGACACAATTTTTTTATTTTAAAAAATATATAATAAAATAAAAATAATTAAAAAATATTTAAAAAATTAAAAAAAAAACTATCTAAGCACAAACCTATTTACAATTGTCTCGAAGTTTTTTTTCTTAGTGTTTACAATTGTCTGGAAGTATGCCTATAAAAATATTTTAACACACAAGTTAAATTTATTTTACTGCGATTTTAATCTAATAAGTCCAATAAATTGTCTCATCTACCTTTATGGATGACATCCCTGTTTAAACTTGTTCTAATTGGTTCAAGATCTCTTTTAGCTTTAAAGAAGGGCAAATTACCATCTTAGCACAAACAAATTAAATTGGGGAGATTATATTTAATTTAATAACTGAACTTTAATGGTAAAAATTTAAAACATTTAAACCATATTTTATTTTATTAAAGATGTTCAAAATAATCTACTAAATTCTCCATAAAAAAATGACCTTAAAAATCATACTTCTTAATAAAATTTAAGTTGGAGCAAGGTGTTGTAAATGCAGACTTGATTCATGCGGTTTCAGTCCTTGATTCATGCAGACTTGATTTTGGTAGTGTTGTAAATGCAAATTCTGCATAATATGGGTTATTAGGTGTCAATTTTCGTGTTGATGTGATTTTGTGTTATTTGGTAGTTTAAATAAGTACTAAATGTTGTTTTAAACTTGTTAGAACATTCAAATTGAAGTTAGATTCATCTATGTGCAAAATAGCATATTCAAACCTCATATTTGAGTGAAATTGGGAAGTAGAAGGGTGAATCTGCTATACAGTTTCGTTTTGAACCCAATTAGAGTTCAAACAAGTTTAAATTGATGAATTAAAGTTGTTGAACGTATTATCAGAGTGTTAGAATCACTTGTGCACGAATTCACTTTTAAAACCACCAATCTTGGGTCAATTCTTTTGGTTCAATACTTTGAAGTAAAAATAAATTATCAAAAGAATTAATGCAAGGTGTTAAAAAGGTTTTAGAACTAGAAAATCCAGTTTAGAGCAATCAAAAAGCAAAAACACCAAAACTGATTTTCATTGAGGCATTTCATCAAACAATTTCTAATTTTCATCAAACAGTTTTGAAAAGACTTGGTTTCAATCTACATTTCAATTTTCTTGCTTTCCTAATCTGTTCTAGAACCATTCCTAGGATCTAATTGTGTGCCTCCATCATTTCTACACCCTTTTTCACTGCTTTAAAGATCTTTGGCTTCCTAAGTGTCAATTTTAAAACCAATTTCTGGTGCAAAATCTTGTGTAGTTAACTAATTTGTTTGGTGATTGTTTTGGCTGATTTCAATGGTGCTATGAAGTCCAATTGGAGCACTCAAGTTGTAGAACCCTTCCCCTACCAAGGTAGCATCTTAGGAAGTGGAGAGGAACCTGAATTTTAGAATTCAAGTGTGTTGTCCAGCAAGCAAAAGTGTGAAAATTGGCAACTCATATAGCCAAATTTTGAGATAAAAGCAAAACAATTGAGTGATGGTGAGATTGAGTGTATATCATCCAAAATAAATTTGTTAGTGGAGTGAAATTCAGAAAATGGATTTGAGTGGATGCACATGAAGTCAAAGTAGTTTTGGCCGACAGAATTCTACAATATATTTCAAGTGCTAAAAAAATCCATTTTTCCTAATCTGAGTGTATTAAAGAGAAGAGAGAACACTCATTTTTGTGAGCTTTGTGTGGCTAACTTGGCCTTATATATTTGGCAATAAAAGAGAGTGTTATGTGGAGAGTTTTTAAACAAATAACAAACCTTTCTGATTTGAAAAGCCAAAATTGTTTACACTGATTTTGAGTGTTGAATTAACTTTGATAAGGTGGTCCAAAACCATGTTGCTAGGATCACATGCATCTTGCTCTACATAAGGATTTTGGACCAAAAACAAAATCGTAGCAACAGTAGGTAGCAGCATAACTTTTGTTTTCTTTGATTTTGTTTTTGTGTAATCTGATTTGTGATATGGTAGATTTCTTTAGTTTCATTTTAAGTTGTAAAAAGCCTTTTAAAAAGTCCAAATATTTGGAAGAGTCCTTGGTGCTCTTTCAACTAGACAAGTGAGTGTGTCTTGTTAGCCAAAACTACAAGCCAAAGGGTCATCTAAACCTAAAGCTTCTTTTGTGTTGTTTTCAAACAATCAATTTGGAAACACTCCTTGCAATGTACAAGTAGTGAAATCTATGCTAGTCAAGTTTCTTTGATGTAGAAGAAACTTGGGAAGTGGAACATAATTCATCTCAGTTATTTAAGGCAAATTGCTTTGATGTTAGTCAAGTTGCTTTGATATAGAAGACATTACTAAACTGAAAAAGGTAATCTAAACCTACACATTCTATGATCTTACAAACATGGTTAGATGTCTCATGGCTAATTCTAATTTATTAGAACCAATGGAAGAGGCCATTGTACATGCTTTATTTTTTCAAATTCATCACTCACAAATTAAAGTACCAAAACAAACCTCTTACATATTTGAGAATCAGTTTCAAACCATTCACAACAAAGTTTGACAAACCTCAATGTTTACAATATCATAAAACTCCAATCAACATAACTTAACATTCAAACTCAACATTCACAACATTTTAGAATAAGATAAAATTCATGAAACAAGAATGAAAATAATAGGACATAACACATACAATCATGCAATTTCAGTTTAGGTTCCCATACCTTTGTCTTTGCTTTCCTTTCCTTTCCTGCTCAAGTCTTCTCCGTAGACTCTCTTCCTCCCTTTCTGGCCACAATTCAAACTCCTTTAAAAGCTCACACTAACACATCAAATGGAAGTGTATTTAAAAACTTCTTTAAATGTCCAAACATTATTGAATCCAGTTTTAGAAAGTACAACCATTCCAAATAGCCTAACACTTTAACAATCTGAACATTGAATGGTACTAAACATTCAACATCTATTGAAATCCAAGAATAATAGTATTCTAGTCATGAGAATCACAACCTTCCATGGATTTCAACCATTCACAAACGAAATCCATAACACTTGTAGGGTTCAACCTATTCATACACGAAACCAAGAATACAGTGCAATATTTGACCTTTCTCTAATAGGTTACCAATCATCACAAAGCATCATACAATCCACACATAAATTAACTCCCGTACTCTGGATATATTTAAGTTACTCAAGCTATATCACGTGCACACATACCATGATATCATGATCGGTTTCACAAAAACAACATTCATTCTAATACTCAAACATAATTAAATCAAACTTCCATGACTAAAACATGTAAAACATTCATGCCCTTTAGCAATTTGGCCATAATAGTAATTTCACACATGCAACCCAGCTTGCAATATAAGCAAAAATAGCGTTCAACCTGATATGACCACATTTTTATTCCACATTTAAGCATAATTCTACACTGCTCACTTTGTTCAGAGACAAAGAGCTTACCTCCACACTACAACCTCCTTGGACGAAAGCAACCTCCTAAGACCATGGCAGGGGAAAAAGGGAACACAATCCACACCTTTCCCCTAGAGTGCGCTTCACTCAACCTTTGACGCACCACTACAATGGCCTACAAAACGCTACGTACAAGGCATCACGACAATGCCCATTTGTGAAGTGCTAGAACGAGACACTTACCAACTCTGCGAAGGATCCTCTACAAGTGAATGGCTCTGCCTATGCGCGTGAGGGAAGGAGATGGACGCTCTGCTAATACCCTCCAACAAACCCTTGGTCTTGAACAAACCCTCCAACCAAGTGCCCCTATGCGAATCAAGTGATGATGGTTAGCCCCTACAACCACATAACGAAGTGCCACCGAAGACGGTGTCTGTGAATGGCTGTGCGAAGGATGGAGACGACGTCCATGAATGAAAGTTTGCCAAAGAGGTTCGAAGCAACCAATTTGAGAGAAAGCTAGCAAGGGTTCGTCGGCTCGACGAAGAAAGAAAAGTTATTTAACTCGAAAAATGAAAGATGGGTAAGGAAAACCCAAGTTTTGGGATTTATTAATCGAGCATCTTACCGATAATCATATATTCTTCGATAATGTAATTCACCAAGTCAATATCAACGACCTAAAGGCCTTTAGTAATATTCGCAGAAAATCATGCATTTTCATGTGGATTAACCCGTAAACTAATATTTTAATATATTTAGAAATTCTCACATCACATTATTACCGATGGATATATATATATATATATATATATATATATATTCTTTTAATTTATTAATATATTTTATAATAAAATCGTGAAAAATCTAAAGTAAATAATACGAGCTTAATTACTTCTTCATCTTATATTTTAAGCTTTGATTTGTATTTGTCATAATATTTATTTTTATCTATTATTTTATCCTTTTTATTATATTTGTATAAACGACATTTAGATATTGTTGACTTTCATATCTTAATGGATACGTATTGATATATTAATTTTTTATTTTTTATTTTTTTTGTCTATCTTTTCCCTCTTATTCAACCCTCCAATCCCTCCACATACTGTCTCAAGCTCATCACCCGGTGACTCTTTCTCTACAGTCACGGTTTCCACACCACCACCTATACCAAAAAACAAGTTGAAGAATAACATTAAGCGTGTTAAGTTTAGAGTTCAAAAGAGTAATAATAGTTTGAGAAATATTACATTTATTTGATAATACATTAGGGGTCAAATAACCATTAAAAAAATAAAAATTTTGTATTCGTAAGGAAAAGAAATGAAAGATAGTGAAGGAAAGCGCAAAATGAGTCTAAAACATTTTTTAAGGTCAAATATCATTAATCTTAAAAAAATGCAGAAAAAGAGTACGGGTATAGAAAGAAGGATCCTGATATTTCAACAACAAATTTTAACAATTTTTTGATAATGGACCACATGTCATTGCTTTATTAGTTTGTTTGAATTTGTTTTCAGAAAAAATATTTGAAACCAACCCATCATAAGCCACCATGTCTGTGTTGTCAAAAAAATTGTTAAAAAAGAGTTGTTAAAGAAGACATTGATAAAATAGCAGAGTATGAAATTGACCTAAACATGTTATATTAACATCACAGTAACACATTCAGATCAAAAACAGCGGAAGCAAAAAAATGAAAGAATAATGTGCGTACCTCCTGCCATTGCAATTTTGTAAATCTAAACACAAGACAGCTTTGTTTTCTAAACCTTGACTCACTCAAACTCGATGGTGTGTTTTTCTGAATAGAGGAGTAGGCTTAGTGATCAAAACTGAGAGTAACCCATTCCCTTATATAAAGTCTGGCCATCACAGGTTTCAAAATAAATGGGCTTTACGTTTAAAAATTAATAACTGCTCTATAACCTCTATGCAGTTAAAAGCATAAAAATAATGGCTTAATGGACCACTTTATGTTCCTTAAAAATAGGAACTGAAAATGCTATAATATTTATTTTATATTTAAAATAATGCTAACATACATTTCCTAGAAAGAAATTATCTTTAGTAAATAAAATGGGTTTCACTTTATTTTAGCAAATTTAAAAGGAACGAATATTTAAAAGAAAAAAAAAATGTGAGAAGTCTGTTCATTAAACGAGTGAGAACTAAAAGAGCCATTGTTCCAATTTCAACCAACATCCATTACATATATTGAGACTGACCAAGATCAGGTACGAGGGAACATAACTTTAGGCAAGGGATACATAACTGACATGTTATTTATTCCGTACATAATACATGTCTAAGGTGGTTGTACATTTCAACCTAGTAATCTAAGGAGCGGTTCAACGCCTTGGACACGCACGGGTAAATTTTGTCGGAAACGGAGGCCTCAGACACCTGCACGTTGGATTTACTCACATGGAATATTAATTGATCACTGTAACCAGTCTTAGCATCGTGGTATCTATCCCACAGCATCACTCCCCCGTAGTTGGAGGCTAGCTTCGCGTGCGGAAGCACTCGGCGAATGAGGATCTCCGGCTGAATGTAACCCTCACCGGCGTTTGGAGCTGCTGGCAAGCCCAGGAAGAGCAAGTTAGGGGAGGCGACCAAGTCGACCCACTTGGCCCAGGAGCCCAAGAGGGTGTTCAAGCCACCGACGTAGGAACAACTAGGGTTGTCGTAGAACTTAACGAAGACGTGGTGGCAATGGCTTTGCCGAGATAGGGGATTGGGTATGTGAGGCAGCTAGGCGCTGCGGACAAGGAAAAGGGTCTGCTAATGGTTTGTCGTAACGAGTCGAGTTCCTTGGCAAGGTCGTCCCAGTAATCCTCCGTTTTTTGGATGAAGAAGTCGATGCCGTCAAGCTTGACGCTTCCCAGTGGACCGTATTGGCCGCTGAGGAAGTTCTTGAAGAGGTATTTGGCCACCTCCTTTGCGTCATCCGGCGAGTTCAGGGAGTAGTCTGAATTGCTAGGGTTTCCTCCGATTGAAAGGAGCACTTTGATGCCTTTCTCCTGTAACCAATACACAAACACAAACACTGAATTAAACCAGATTGACACCGAGGAAGTAATGTTTTCTGAAAAACCGTATGAGTGGTGTACCTGGCAGTACTTTATTTCGGACTCTAATTCGGTGCACTTTTTGGCGGAACCTTTGTCACAGTGACCGGCGAAGTCCCAAGCTGGGGTTCTCCCTGCACCGAACTTGTTGAGGAAAGCGAGGAGCACAGTGTCGTAGTTACCATTGTCACATGCGCTTACCAAAGCGCCTTCTCCAGCGTTTTGGCCCCAGTACACAGTGATGCCAGTATGAAAGCTTGAGGAAGAGAGCGTGAAAAGTGATAAGAGAAGTATGATCAAAGTTAATCTTTGAGACGCCATTGCTTTCTGTTATGGCTTTCTTGTTTCAGTGTAGGAGAAACACACCCAACCTATTTATACTGCCAAAACCTTCTCCAAACTATCCTTCACGTTTCCCACAAGGAAAATGCATCACTCCCTCACAAAATATAAGTAAACATTTTCTTTTTGGTCGAAAAAAATTCTTTTTTATATTTTTGTTCTTTTATAATTACCTTAAAGCATAAATGATTTTTATATATTGATATCTTATGTATGGAGTCTACTTCTTTAGGTGATTCCCGAATCTAGCAAGTGTTTTTTCTTTATTTTAATTTTTAACACTTGTATAATTTTACAAGTTGTTTTGGTAAAGTTAATAATTTAGTTGTTAGCTTACAAACTAAATTTACTAGGGTTTGATATAAGAAATTTAAACTGATCAATTTTACAAATTTTTAAACATTTAATTTATATGAATTATTTTGAGTGATTTTATCTTATTTAACTTTCTCCACAGTCCCTTAGTTTTTTAATATATTTTTCTATTACTTTTATTTTGTTTTATCTATTTCTCCTCATGCTGTCACTCACGTCCTCAAATCAGTGACACACTGTTTTCAAGTGAAAGATGCTCCAAGATTATCAAAAATTTCTTTCAAAAAGTTCGATTTTTCACTTAAGCACACACAGTTTTAAAGATATGTCTCTTCACATATGTAATCTATTAAACATAACAAACAATCAATTGATTTTACTAAATAAAAAATCGATTAATTGTCAGTTAGTTTAACAGATTAACATCTTACACATATCCTTCTCAAGGACCAAGGAAACATTAACTTGTTAAAAACCTTTTTAAAGAGATTAATAAACTTACCCAATAGTCATTTAACTACTCAAACCTATACTTATGATATATTTGATTTTTTAGAGAAGATAAAAATACTTTAAGAAATCTTACGGCTTTTCCACATGAGTATATGGTTCAACTTCTTGCCAACGCATTAACATAAGCAAAAGTAAGTTTTATATCGCAGATTCATCTACTTCATTGAATAAGAGTTAAGGATGCTTTATCTTGTAGTAGAGGTACTCTTCCTTTTACATATCTTGGTGTTCCTATTTTTGTTGGTGTGCCAAAGTCTAAATTCTTTCAACCTATAGCAAATAAGATTACAAATAAATTAGCCTCTTGGAAGGGCAACATGTTGAGCTTGATGAATAGAACTCAACTGGTTAATTCGGTCATTACTGGGATGGTATAGTCAATGTTAATTGGCCTACTGTTTGTTGTCCAAAATATGCTGGTGGATTACAGGACATAACAAAACTTATTTACTTATGTTAACCATTTTGGGTCATATTATATATAAATATAATCATTAAATATGTAGGGTTCTTATATTAGTCAATTTTATAAAGTAATTTAATTAAATAAATATGGTTATAGGAGTATTTGTCATGAAAGTATAATATGTAAAGACTAGCAATAATTTTAGGTTATCGAAAGGAAGCAAATTATAATTATTGAAACTAAAAAATGGTAACTTTTAGAGTTCTAACGGTGAGCATACGATTCATTCCTATTACTTTCTCTCTGTCCCCATCAGGAGAGAAAGCACAGAGAGAACATAAATTGCTCTACAAAGGGAATATTATTAGAGACCAATATATATTGATTTTTTGATTGTTCAATGGTCAATCTTTCATGTATGCTGTACAAAATATATTTTTTATAACAACTTTTTATACTGGTTGAAGTCCACCATGAATAAAAAGTAACGCGATGACAGTATTGTAAATAAGATAACTTTTTACACCTGTTCAAGCATCAACAGGTATAAAAAGTGAGATTTTTTATACACATTCTTACAATAAAAAATAAACTTTCACTAGTATAAAATCAAGATTCTAACGCGGGTAATGTGCTTCGGTTTTCAGAAAACCGAAGCATAAAACAATGCGGTGGCAGTTTTGTAATTATAATGATTTTATAGGCCTCGGTTCTCCTTGAACCGAGTCAAAAAAGCATTTATTACCTCGATTACTATAAGACCGAAGCATAAAACCTGCAAACATCACGCGCGCCCTTCACGCATTAAATTAGACATCGGTTAACCAAATAACCGGGTTAGTATGGCTTGATATTTTCTACTCACTCCAGTCTTTCTTTTTTCTCTCTCTCCTTCCACAATGCATTCACTCCACTCTTTCCTCTTCTTGGTCTTCTTTTTTCACCATTCTCACCCTTACACATTCGTCACCGTTTCGAACAACACTCTTCAAGGTCTCCAACATCCTCGCCGCCCACCTCCATCGCATCTCCGGCCTCCGTACTTTGCCTCAATCTCCGCTTACCTCCGACGTCGCCATGGGCTTCGGGAAGTGCTTTGCGGACCCCTGCATCAGATCCCCGCTGCAGCGCCTCCTTGGTGCCTCCAACGACTCTGTCGCTGCCTCTAACGACTGTACCGGTGCATCTCGCTGCTGCTCTCCGTCGTCCTCTACCGCTGCCTCCAACGACGTTTCTGCGTTTCTGCTCCCTCCACCGCCTCCCCCCTCCGTCGCTCCTCTCTCGTGGCGCATCATCTCCTCGATCGAGCAGAAGGAAGAGAGCCGCGACAACGAGGATCCAAGATCGATTCCGAGCAATGGCCCAAGCGTTTCTGCGATTCTACGTTTGTGGTGAGTTTTTTACTTTTATCTTTCTTTGCTGATAATTGTTTTTGCGTTTCTACGTTTCTGCATTTCTATCTTTTGTACTTTTATCTTTCTTTGCTGATAATTGTTTCTATCTTTCTTTGCTGATAATTGTTTCTTTGATTTTGATCTTTGGACCATTACAGGATTTGTGTCTTTGGAAATCTGTGTTTTCTGCCTTTGAGTTATCGTCTATGAACCATTATAGAACTACAAATTTTTGCGTTCCTGACCTGTGGGTCTTGTAACTAAATGCTTAATATTTAAGGAGTAGCAGCGTAGGATCTTGTTTTTCTTTTGTGTGATGTGTTGTGTGTTTGCTTAGTTTGGATTGGATTTGGTTGTTTGTGGGTGGTGTTGATTTTGTGGACCACGTGTTTGATGATTATTGTAACAGGAGCTTTTATATCATGGAAGATTTGAAGATGACAGGAAATATTACGAACAGTGTTCATGATGAAGGGGAAGGTAATGAGATGAATGTGAACCTTGATTCCCCTTCTAAGGAAACCTCGAGTGCGATTAAGTCCCCAGGGGCTCCTCGAGTCTGGGAAAAGGCGAAGGCAATACTGCTAATTTTGGTGTTGATGGGGTGGTTGAACCCTCCATTGGATAGATGGCTTGACCACTGATAAGAAATTGGATGTATAGACCTCGTTTAAAAAAGAAAGGACTCTATTGCCTCGGTTCAAGCTACAACCGAGGCATAAAGTTTTACGAAAAAAAATTTTAAAAAATAAAAAATTCTACTGTTTCGGTTAAGGCTGAACCGAGGTCAAATCCTCTCCTTTTATGCCTTGCCTGGATATGCCTCGGTTCGAAAACCGCTGCCTATAGCCAAAACTAATCGTTGCTGTTTTCGCTTTCTGTACTAGTGTTTTTATACATTTTATCAAAATATTAAGTATAAAAAATCAATCTTTTTATATCTATTCCAAGTAAAACTAGCATAAAAAGTTGAAACTTTTTATATCCCTATCTCTCTACTTCTATATATGCTTGAAAATTGATATAAAAAGCCTTTTTTTTTAATTGGTATAAAAAGCTTTTTTTATAGCCTAGTGTTATGATGGTATGCGTTTGGCTGTATCTTTTTCACTGTTATGTAGGTTGAAACGTTTTTCAAGATTTAAGTGAGGACTCTCTTTTATTAAAACTAAATGCGGTCCTCTGGTTGGTTACTTTGATAAAGCAAAATAAATGGTATTGTATGGATGATATGGCGCATGAGAAATTTCAAAAAGTTATTCCTTACATTGTTGTTATTAGTTGTATTTTCATTTAACAAGCTATTACTTCTATTTTCATTATTTAACGAGGTTGTTAAGTACGTAAAGTTGTCAAAACGGATAATATAGCTCGATCTGGTCCAATTGACTACGGGTTGGTTATTTAGTGAGCCAACCCACCCTGATTTACTTATTAACAAATTGAAAAAATTCGAACTTAGCTAGACTTACCACGGATTGACTCACTATCTCACTTAATTATAATTTTTTTTTAAAATAAAAAAATTATAATTTTTTTTAATTTAAGTCTAAATAAATTTCACTTTAAAATGATATTAAACTCTAAAGACAATTCAAAATAAATAAAAAATATCATATCATCCAAGCGTAATCCGAAAACAAGTACAAAAGGTGAACAAATAAATTTTTAATATTGATAATTTTCGTATCACTTGTCCATATATAACATTAGAGTCTCTAATAGATAAATCTATAATATATTTCTCTCTTGAAATATCTTTTTTTTATCTTATCTACAATATACTAAAAAAATGTTAACTAATAATATTGAAACACAAAATAATAAATAATAAAATTAAATTAGGTGGGTTGGTGAGCCACCCGGCTCACTACAAATTCAATCCGGATGAGCCAAAGTTTTAAATGAGCCGGGTTGAAAACTATCCCACATAAAAAAAATTATATTTTTTTAAACCCAATCCGACTCAAACCTATGGTACAGACCGGGTTGACTCGTGGGTTAGAATCTATTTTCACAACACTACAAGTAGGTCATCTAACCAGTCTATGCACAACTCTATTTTTTTTATTTTAAGGTATATTGATTTTTTTTTATTAACATGTGGCCAAATAAATCTTCTAGTTTACTCAAGTAATTTGGTAATCCCCAAAGGGGGTGACTGTAGTTTGGCACTTATTATGTTATTTAGCTCGTACAATTTTTTTTTATCATAATTGTAGGTTTGGTCTCCTCATAACTCTTTTAGTACTTTTATCATTTTTAATAATATTGATGACAAATGAAAGATATTTCTCGAAGCGTCACTGTAGCTGGGATGTAGGTATATAATATTTACCATAAAATTTTCATTAATAAAAACAAATATATGTCATATTTGTCATGACCAATAATCTATATACACCATAGAAATAAATTCAAAAAGATATAAAAATAATAATTCTTTTATCTAAGTTTATTGAATGGAAATTTATTTACTTTTACATTATTTTAATTATAAATTTTTATGTATTTATTCAAATTATAATGGAATAATGTTTAAAATAATATCAAATAAAATAAGAATCAAAACAAAAAATTTAAATAAATAAATAAATATAAGTCATTATACACAAGAAAATAAAATAAAAAAATCTAAATTAATATAGAGATCAATACGTAAATGGAGATAATTAAATAACATAATCATATATTTAATAAAGAGGACTAAGGTGTAACTAAAAATAAAATCAATTGCATAAATATAAATTAAAAATTAATAAGTAATTACATAATTAAAAATGTAATACCAAGAATTACATAACTAAAAATAAATTAAATAACATAATTATAAATTAATAAAAAGACCCGTACGTGACTAGAAATTAAATGCGTGATTAGAAATTAAATGTAATAATTAAAAATTAAAAAATAACATAACTAGAGATAAATTAAATGATATAATTATAAATTAACGAATAAGACAAATGTGTAACTACATATAAATGTCATAACTATAAATTACTGTTATAGATTAGGTTTTCAACAGGGCTTAAAATAGGCTTGCGACGATTCTTTCAACTGTCAATGATTCAATTATCATAAAAAATTTAAACAAAACGACTGATATTTGGGAGAGTCGTCGTCGTCAAAGGATAAAATAACAATGGTCCATTTGAACTATTGTTCAAAGTAGAGAATAAAAATTACTCGAAAAACAACGACGGTTATTACAAACAACCATTGTTAAAAGTTAAAATGACAACAATTATTTCAAACAACTATCTTTAAAAGTGACCTTAGGTATGGAAAAATCGAAACTATAAATATATATGGTTTCGGTTATTTAACCATCTTACACAAATAAATTATTTAAATATAACTAATTATTCTCTAAGATCAAATTTCCTTTTTTAAATAAGATAATTTGAAATATTTTAAAATTTTTACACACGTTTCGATCTCAATTCTTCGGAACAAAAAATATATATACAGTTTCAGTTTTTATACAATCAAAACACATAATAAAAAAATTTAATTTACCACTGTATTTTATGCTAATTAAAAGGAAAATACGTACTAATGTGACTAGTTATACTTTTATTTTGAAGATGTCAATGGACACAGAAACTAAAAATGCATCTAAACTATTCTATGAAATAATATAGAATAGATAGTTATATTAAGAGAATCGATACCAAAAATTTAAATCAAGATGATGTTAGTGATCTATTTATTAAGGGATCAAACGTTTAAACTATAAAAAATAAAACCTGGAACTAAAAAAATAATTCATGATTTTTAATAATATACTAATGTGTGTAAAAACATTAAACGCTAACGGCCAACCACATTTTACAAGAAAATATACAATCAGATTGTAAAAGCCACCCATATTAATTCTCAATGTATAATCACCTAATAAAAGATGTAGACCCCTGGTACGTATGAAATTCGGTTATGTAAAGAAAAGCGGGACCCATAACACCATTCATATTCGGACACACATAAACACATTATATATATATATATATAAACTAGGTTTAATATCCTATTTTCTCTCCAGTTTCGTTTGACAGTTTCAAATTAGTCCCTCTATTACGTCCCTATTTAATAAAATTTATATCAATGAAATCTCTTCCGTTAAATATTTTGTACGAATTTAACGGAAGGGATTTTATTCATATAAATTTTATTAAGTAGGAACGTAATTGACGCACGTTTTAAAGGATGGACTAATTTGACATTGTCGAACGAAACTGAGGATAAAATAGGATATTAAGCCTATAAATTATTATACTTAACAATTTTTAACATAATTTATTATTTTATTGATTTGTGTATTTAAAATAAATTAATTACAAACTACCACGTAAATTATTGTAAAAAAATTATTAAAAAAATTATTAAAAGAACATTTTTCCTATATATATTTATACGTCCTACGCATGCAATGCAACATATTGGCCCACGTTCCATTCAATTTCAAATTTCAAATACAAGTATTTTATGAGCATAAGAGAAAAGTGGATCCCACTTAATTTAATAAATTAGGTATTAAATATAAGGTCTTGTATCCATAATTGAGAAAGTACATGAACATTATGAATTGTACCATTAGTTATTACTCGTATTCAGAAAGTACATGAATTGTTACTATTTTTTTTCTGGTACTTCTAGGAGTCTAACTTGAAGGAAGAGATAAGAGGGTCCTATGATCATAAATCTATAGTCATGCGTGGCTATCGGGGAGTGCATAAGTCCTTAAATAAAAGGTCCCATACCAATTTATCATGCCATGCAAATGCCGCGTTAGAGCAGACCACCCTCACCTGTTCATAAGCCGTGCATTACATGTATTATGTAAAGAACTCAGCAAAATTTGGTATTTCATAGAATTTGTAGAAATATGAGGTAAATTTGAGTATATGGTAGGTTTAGATTATATAAAGAATACTATTCAATAAATAACTTTGAATAAAATTGATAATTATGACCGAGTTTGGATAACATATTAAAGTTTATAGATACTTAACTCTTGAATTATTTTAAATATTAAATTTTATTTTTAATATGATATTATTTTGGTAAAATTTAATAATAAGTTGTATAAAATTATAGTTTATTATAATAAATTTTTTGTCTAAAAAATTAAATTTAATATAAATTTGCAATTAGAAAAATCTGACCAAATTATCTATTGTAATATCTTTCAAATAAGTAATAGATTTTATTATTATTTTTAAAAAGATTTGAAAGATATTATTGGTTGATATTTTCAAATATAGTTAAATTAATTATTTTGTAAAATATCTAAAAAGTTATCAACAACAAAATTTTACCAGAAATTCCAATTCAAAATTTTTATTTTGTTTAAAATTGTAGAGAAATTCAAGAGATATCAATATTTTCACTTTAGTCTTTGAACAAAGTTGAATGTTTGCCCCCAAGAAGTTGTTTAATGAGAAATTGTCACGTGGTAGTTCTATCTATGTTGGAAGTCTCACATTGACTAGAGATAAGGCCAATTCATAGTATATAAGTGGGTGCAAACCTCACCTTATAAGCCGGTTTTGTGGGATTGAGTTAGGTTTAAAGTCCACTTCTAACATGGTATCAGAGCAATGATTAGAGTCTATCGATATTTGTTGTTTGTTGGACATATTGTTTCACCCATTATCGGGCCGCTATCGGACTACCCATTAATGTCTTGTTCCACACTCGAGATGTATATACCTCGGTGTGCGGGGGTGTGTTGGAAGTCCCACATCGACTAGAGATAAGGCCAATTCATAGTATATAAGTGGGTGCAAACCTCACCTTACAAGCCTGTTTTATGGGATTGAGTTAGGCTTAAAGTCCACTTCTAACATGGTATCAAAGCCATGATTAGAGTTTATCGGTATTTTTTGTTTGTTGGACATATTGTTCCACCCGCTATTGGGCCACTATCGGACCACCCATTAATGTCTAGTTCCACGCTCGAAATGTATATACCTCGGCGTGAGGGGGGTGTTGGAAGTCCCACATTGACTAGAGATAAGGCCAATTCATAGTATATAAGTGGGTGCAAACCTCACCTTACAAGCCGATTTTGTGGGATTGAGTTAGGCTTAAAGTCCACGCGGCTTGCGATGCTGGAAGATGGAATTGCATTTTCACAATTTGGGTGGAGCGATCCTACTCGTGGTCAGGCAAAGATCGAACATGGTGTTGTGATTTTGGGATTCCTGCATGTTAAAACAAGATTGTCTAGAGAATAAACCGTCTAAGCAACTCAGGTTTTGAACTAGCTGACCTCTGAGTATTGTTGTGTATGAAAAGTTGTCTTAAAGCAATAACTTCTAAAGAATGTTTTTTTGCAACATCTATTTCGAACGAAATCAAGCTTATGAACAATGTTTTTCTAGAAAGAATTATCTGATGAACTTATTTTATGAACAATGTCTAAGAAAAGAAAGTGTCTCTCTTTTAGATCATTCAGTAGATGATATGAGTAACAAGCTAGCGTCTTATGAAAAAAAAAGTCTATCTATCACTGAAGCTAAAAGAAAGTTTTACACAATAGAGTGTTAACTCAAGCAAAGTGTCTTATGATTTACACCGTCTAATGTATGATCGCTAAATGCTACAACCGATAAAAGCATTTTTTTTATATACCATTTGATGATTATACATGTAGCATGTTTTACCAAACGATGAATTTATTAAAGACATGACAACGATAAAATGTTTTGAATATGCAATACAACCCAAAGCTTATCAACGTTCAAAATATTAAATGCATGTACGATAAAGTGCTTCGATACTTGTATATTTGTTCTTGATATCTATGCATATCACTAAATCAGAAAGATATGATCATAATCATTGCACCCAAGAAAAAGACGTTGTGAAAGATGAAGAAAATTTTGGGAATATTTCCGTTGAAGAGTGGTTAAAATACTTGTGAACTAAGAGTGGTTAAACTCAGACCAGTCGTGTTGACTAGGTGAACCAAGAGTGGTTAGAATGTTTATTGTAAACTTGGAGAGGGAAAAGTCGTGTAATCTTTTTAAAAGATCAGTGAAACCCCTTAAGATTTCTTAATAAGGGAGAATTTGACGTAGCTCAGGTTAAGTAAACCAATATAAAATTTGTTCCTTGTTGCTTTGCGCTTTGAAACGTTTTCCATTTATGCATTCTATAAAGACCAGCGTCTAGACATTTCATACAAAGTATATCTTTTATAAACCATTGGACGCACCTTTGCGAAAAGTTTTCAAAAACACTATTCACCCCTAAACCTCCCCCCCCCCCCCTTTATTGTTTTCTTGTATTTTATATTAGCATTAGATATTACCTCAAAGGTGAGTTTCTAACAAAACATAAGGAAAAGATCCTAGTGCCCATGGAAAACAAAGGATATGTTGTCAACTGGCCTCCTATATTTAAGGGGGAAAAGTTTGACTATTGGAAATAAAGAATGATTGCATTCTTTGAATCCTACCACATCAACATATCGGATGTGGTTGATAATGATAACTATATGCCTCTTGATAATAATGGAGAGTCCGTGCAGTTCATGGTCTGATGAAAAAAAACACAAGTACCTTCTTAACTCTAAAGCTAGAAATTTGCTAATGCGTGCTTTGTTTGAGGAAGAATACAGGAAAGTACACGGGTTCAAGGAAGCAAAAGAAATGTGGGACACCTTGGTTGTCACATGAAGGCTCAAGTGAAGTTAAAAGAAATAAATTGAGTTTTCTAACTCAAGACGAGTAAATTTCCATGTTGGACAACAGAAAATTCAAGCCATGTTCAACTGGTTTCAAATGATCTTAAACAAGTTAAGATCGTTAGGCAAGACCTATGAGAATTTTGATAATATTGACAAAATTCTTCACAATCTCTCAAGGAAATGGAGACCACTAGTCACCGTCCTAAGAACCTTAAAGAATCCTAATGGAATGAGCTTAGAGGTGCTTGTTGGAATTTTGAAAGTTCATGAGCAGGAGCTTTAACAAGATGGAATTATAAAGAAAGCAAATAAGATTGCGTTGAAAGCTCATAAGCCTACTAGAAGAACTCCACAAAATCCCTCAAGGCAGAAGAACCTTCAAAAGAGTCAACTAATGAAGAAGACTCCATGAAAGAAGGATAAGAGGATGAACTATCGTTCATCTCCAGGAAGATCTACTCGATGTGGAGAAGGAAGAATGACACATAGTTCAAAAGCAGATGCCCTAGATCAACTTCTAGAAATGATCAACAAAAGAGTCCTCTTGTATGATATGAATGTAAAAATCAAGGCCACTTCAAGTTTGAGTGTCCTGACTTTGAAAGGACAAAGAGAAAACTTATTTTTTTCCAAACAAGGAAAGAAAAAGGCGTTGATAAGTACCTGGGAGGATCTAGACTTCTTAGAGTCTGATGAAGAATATGAAGAAGTCAATCTCTATCTCCTGGTAGACAATGACGAATGCTTATTAAACAACTCTGTGGGTGAGGTAGATTTCATTGACCTACACCTTTTTTTAAACTTACAATGAGTTATTGTCAAATTATTCCAAATTTTCAAAATCTTTTTAACTTACAATAAAAGAAAATGAAAATTTAAAAAGTAAACTAATATAGTCTGATAACTCATTTCGAAAAATGAAAAGCTTTTGAAAAATACAACCATTATTGGAGACGTTAAACATATCAAAATTTTCAAACATGAAAATGAAACCCTTCATAAGGTATTAAATAGAATGTTTGAAGGATATGATTATTTAAGGGTTCTAGTTAATGGATGTAAGAATTCGACTAAAAAATGGGATTTAGGTTTCCATGGCAACAACATTCATAGTACATTCAAAGTTAAAACTAATTATTTTGTTAAACCTAAAGAGAAAATCTATAATCATGCACCAATCCTTGAGAAGAGAAAAATAAATAAGATTAATAAAGTAGGACCCAAGGCAATAGGAGTACCTACAGATAAAATCATCTCTCTTGTAGATTTGCTTGATGAGCGCAAGGAGACCTTAGTCATGGTACCTAAATAGTGGATGCTCACAACATATAAGAGGTCAAAGGTCTATGTTCCAAGAGTTTAGGAACAAGAAGGGTGGAATAATCACATTCGGAGGAAATCAAGAAGGAAAAATAATAGGCATTGGAAAGGTGGGGTATAAACACTTCCCGTTCTATTTATAATATTTTATTAGTAGACGACCTGAAACATAATCTATTGAACATAAGTCAATTGTGTGACAATGAATACAATGTTATCTTTGAAAAAGACCAATGTAAAGTCCTGAATAACAAGGGTTTGCTAGTATTTATTGCAAATAAACAAGGTAACTTGTACAAGATAGATTTTAATGAATTACATGCTTAAAGCGTCTCATGCCTGGTGTCAATAAAAGATAATGAAATCTCATGATGTAGTAAATGTGGACATGCAATCATGAGATTAATCTTAAAACTACAACGCCATGACCTTGTGAGAGGATTACCCAAAGTATCATTCAAAGATACCATATTTTGTAATGCTTATATAAGAGGTAAACTAGTCAAAGAGTCTTTTAAAAGTAAAAACATTGTTTCTATAGAAAGTCCTCTTGAGCTATTGCATATAGATCTATTTGGACCTATAAGGACAACATCTATGAGCAGTAAACGCTATAGACTAGTTGTAGTAGACGAATTTTCTATATGGACATTGGTTTTATTCTTAGTCCATAAGTATCAAGCAATTGATTGAGAATGAAAAAGATTGTAAGATTATTTCAATCAGAAGTGATAATGGAGGAGTATTTGAAAATGAATTATTTCAAAAATTTTGTAAAAATTATGGCATCAAAGATAACTTTTCAACTCTGAGGACACCGCAACAAAACGAAGTCGTTGAGAGAAAGAAGAGATCCTTACATTAAATGACTAGATCTATGTTGAATGATTTTAACTCTTCTAAACACTTCTGGGTTGAAGCAATCAATACAACTTGATACATTCAAAATAAAGTTTATATAAAACTCATCTTATGCAAAACACCATATGAATTAAGGAAGAATAGAAAACCCAATATATAATATTTCCATCCTTTTGGTTGTCAATGTTCCATACTAAATACCAAGGATAATTTAGGGAAATTTGATTCAAAAAGTGATGAAGGAATTATGCTTGGATATTTAGAAACTTCTAAACTATTTAGAGTTTAAACTCCTGATTGTCTAAAGTGGAAGAAGTCATCCATGTAAACTTCAATGACCTTGAGCCTAATCATAAAACATCAGAGCTCGACAACAAATTTTTAAAATTGCAGATAGACGAAACAACATCCATAATGTCAATGCATCATCTGCACCTGAAGCGCTTAGGAATCCAAGTGAGGCCAAAGCATTTGAACCAAAAGATGAGGAAACTAAAGAGAAAAGAGAGCCGAGTGGAGCACATCGTGTAATGGAGAAGAATCATCCAAAGAAAAAAGTGATTGGTGACATCAAGGAAAATGCCAAGACCAGGTCCTTCTATAGACAAAGTCAAACTGCTCTCAAATACCAAGTGGAAACGTCTAACGTGAACGAAGCCAGATGATGAATTTTAGGTAAAAGCCATGCAAGAAGAGATGGATCAGTTTTAAAAGAATGATGTGTGGACGCTCGTGGAGCTGCCTCAAGGAAAAAATATCATTGGAGCCAAATAGGTGTTTTGCAACAAGTTAGACGAAGATGGAAAGGTAATACAAAACAAGGAAAACCTTGTAGCAAAAGGTTACTTTTAGTATGAAGGTATTGATTACACTAAAACTTATGCACCTTTTTCAAGGTTACAAGCGATTATGATTTTATTATCTTTTGTTGCATTCTATAAAATTAAACTATATCAAATGGATGTAAAAAGTGCATTTTTAAATGATGAAATCAAAGAAGAAGTGTATGTAGAACAACCTCCCAGTTTTGAAAGTTCAATTAGTCCCATACATGTTTTCAAACTTAACAAAACTTTATATGGATTGAAACAAGATCCTAGAGCATGATGTGAAGGTTTGAGCTCATTCCTCATCCAAAATGACTTTACAAGAGTAAAGGTAGACACCATGTTGTTTTACAAACATTTTAGCTTTAACTTCATTATTGTTCAAATTTATGTTGATGATATTATTTTCGGTGCCACTCACAAAGATCTTTGCCAAAAGTTTTCAATGAGTTTGAAATGAGCATGATGGGTGAACTAAAGTTTTTACTGGGATTGCAAATCAAGCAAGAAGCATACGCCATCTACATTCACCAGATGAAGTATGTTAAAGAGCTATTTAAAAAGTTCAAGTTGGAAGAAGCAAAGGAGATGAAGACTCCAATGCATCCAACAACTAGCTTAGGACTAAACGAGAGCTCTGCAAAAGTGGACAACATCATCTATTTTTAGATGATAGGTTCACTTCTATATCTTATAACTTCTAGGCTTGATATTATGTTCAGTTCTGTTTATGTGATAAATTTCAATCAAATCCTAGAGAAACTCATTTAACTGATGTTAAAAACATCTTTCATTATCTCATTGGAACATCTAATTTTGGTCTTTGCTTTACAGGAAGAGAATGATATAGACTGTAAGGATATTGTAATGCAAATTATGTTGGAGACAAAGTTGAAAGAAAAAGTACAAGTGAAAGATGTCACTTCATAGGAGAAAACCTTGTCTCCTAAACAAGCAAGAAGTAAGGAACAATTGTTATTCCCATAGTTGAAGCAGAATACATATCAGCAACCAATTGTTGCTCACAACTCGTTTAGATCAAGAATCAGCTTGAAGACTAAGGAGTTTATGAAAGTAAAATTCATATCTTTTGTGATAATAATGCTGCTATTTGTTTATCAAGAAATCCTATTCTGCATTCGAGACCTAAACATATTAAAATAAAACATCACTTCATTTGTGATTATGTCCAAAAAGAAATTATTGATTTACAATATATAAAAATTGAATATCAGTTTGCTGGTATTTTTAGAAAACCTTTACTTGAAGAAAGACTTGAATATTTGAAAAATCTTTTGGGCATGAAACATGTTGAATGAATGTTATTCTTCAATGCGTTTAGTGCTCACACATTGCATCTAGTGAAAAATATCAAAAGACATATCGTCTAGAGATGTCATAATAAATTGTATGGTTAAAGACACATTGTTTGAAGACACCTAATTTGTTCACATATTGCTTCTGAAATTAGAACCTTTACAATCACTTTAGGATCCAAATATGTTTGTAGAGGCCTTCAAATTAAGACTGCTGAAATTATTAAGTTGATCTAATCGACTTTCAAAGGTTAACAACTAGGTTTGCAATTCAACCCAACTAATGTTATTTTGATCAGACAATTTGACAACTACTGGGTTGTAATCAGAATCCAAACTATTTATTGTTTGAATCACTAAATCAGAGTTAGAAATTGGTGAACCTGTCAGTTGTAACCTATCAGCAAGGTTTTTCATCTTGCCAAGATATTGTTCCATCTTCATGTCTCCTTTCTGTGTGTTGTAAAATTCATATTTAAGATAAACGATTATGGATTTGGTGTGCGCACCAACAAGGCTTTGAGCTTCATCCTAAAGTTGTTTAGATGTTTAACAATGAAGCAATTCAGTTGTAATGTCAATTGACATAAATTCATATGTCATCCTAAAATGGCTTGATCCTAGGCTTGTCAATTTATATAATTAGGATTGACTTTTGTTGTCGTGTTATTTACAACAATGAATTGGTCAGGACATTCTATTGTTCCTAGCACATGGACATCAAGTTTGTAGCCTCCAATCACTAGTAATACTAGAGATTTCCACAGTGCATAATTGTCTCTGTCCAACTTGATAGAGATTGTAGATGAGAGGTCATTTTTCTAGTTAGCAGCGAATGACATAATTGTTATGGTTATGGATAAAAATTTATGATACCAAGATAGAAAAAGGTACTGAATTGTATGATTTGCATTGATTATGTATGTGTTTAAATATAAAAGTGACTTACAGAAAATAAGTACAAAAAATTACCTACAATAAATAGTAACCTATAATTATGATAATAAAGATAAATATTATCCTAAATTGATGTTGATGAATGATTACAATAATTAATGTAATATTACACAATAAATAAGGTTTAATACCTTTTTTGGTCCCTCGGTTTATAGGATGTGTTCAAGGTTGTCCTCATTTTTTTCAAAAGTTCACAAATATCATATACTTTGCAAAAACGGTTCACGTTAGTCCTTTTTGCTTACAACGTTAAAAATGCTAACGGAAGACTTGCTCCCTAGCAAAAACTAAATGACTTGTACACTTATTCATTACGTGGCACACTGAGTTGAAATGACTTGGCAAGGTGTGTAGAAATGTTAAAATTGAATTAATTGGTTAAAAACAAAGGGTTAGAGTTGTTGCTGATTCGTCCTTGAAGTGAGCAAAGTTGTTCTCACATGGTGGTGGTTCGAGGGGAGGTGGGATAACCCTTATTTGTAGGTGCTTCTCGTGATGAAGCACAAGGTTGTCTCGAGGTGTAGAAAACGAATATGGTGGAGTGATGCTGCAATTTGGGTTTTATTAACCCTAGGAACATGTTATTACCTCGGTTATTTTATTAATCGAGACAATAGGAGCTATATGGCCTCGGTTCTATTAAGAATCGCTGCCTTAAGCCTCTAAAAAAATATTTTCAGATATTTTATGCCTCGATTCGCGACATAACCGAGCATAAGTACTCTATGACATTAGTTCTCTAAATAGTCGAGGTCATAGATCCCTTTATGCTTCAGTTCTTTGTGAATCGATGCATATATGTTTGGGATAATTGAAAAATGTCACCGCGTCATTTTATCTTTCGGTTCCAACGAAATCGATGTCAAATGCATGAGGTAAAATTCATATTTTTTACTAGCGATAATTGATATCAATCGAAAAGTTGAAAAAAAAGGCATATGCTAACAATGTCGTAAATAATATGTATTTATAATTTAACTAATTGTGATTTTCATCAACGAAAGAGACTTTTGGTCCAAATTAATTAAGAGAAACCTTTGTCAACATAAATTATAATTTTTTAAACTTCAAAATAATATCAATTAAGATTGATTAAAAAATAAAAATACTAATATTATTTTAGTCCCTCTTTCAAAGTAAGGTACATTTTAATCCTCCTCCTTAAGGAAACCTTAATTTTTGGTCCTCCAAAACTAACAGCGTTAAAAACCAGAAAATAACTCAAAATCCTCTCCACACACACGACGTCGTAAAGCGTTTCGTTCAGATAGGAGTAACTCGACACGAGAAGGTCGTCGAGTATGGCTTCTTCGATCTGCAATCCTATCTTCTTTTCAAACACGTTTATGAGAAATGTCCTCCTCTTCTTTAGGGTAGAGAGATTGGAACCTTCCTTTCAGACTTGGAAATTTTCCTGTGCGTCGTGTTTGTCAGCTAACAACTTTTTATTATCATTATTATTTATTAAAAAAAATTATTATAATTTTTTTCATTTTATTTGAAGAATATATTGTTGGAATATAAATTGATTTTGTATGTTGGGTCTAAAAGATAAAAGCCCAATATTAGCAAAGGCCCAAATATCATTCTAGAAAATCGTATCTAGAAAGATTCTAGAATGTTCTACAAAAATATCTAGAGATGCTTATTCATAAGATGTCTCTAGATAAGTTTAGAATTATAGGAATGTTTTAGAAAGTTCTAGAGAATAAATTATAACCCTTAGATGAATGTTGTGGTGGCAAGATCCTAACCATTAGTTAAGGAGGTGCCATTAGTATAAATAGGGGATGGTTGTATCATTTGAAAACAAGCCAAAAAGTTTAGAAGCACTCAATACAAGCCTTTCCTCTTCTCTCAAAATCTTCCAACCTCTCTCAATCTTAAACACTTCCTTCTAGCCTTTAAAGTTTCCTCCCAACAAAGTGGTATCAAGAGCCATAAGATCTTCGTAGAAATGGCAAATATTGGAGTTCCCTTTCAAGTCTCAATGCTCATGATGTTTGGGACGTGGTCGAGAAGGGCCACATTGAGCCAGAAAATGTAGAGAGTCTTTCACAAGCTCAAAAGGATAGCTTGAGAGACTCAAGGAAGAGAGACAAGAAGGCTCTTTGTCTAATCTATCAAGGACTAGATGAAGATACTTTTGAGAAGATTTATGGAGTCAAGTCAGCCAAGGAAGCATGGGAGAAGATTAAGATCTCTTACAAGGGAGCATATCAAGTCAAAAAGGTACGTCTTCAAACTTTGAGAGGAGAGTTTGAAGCTTTGCATATGAAGGAAGGTGAACTAGTATCTAATTACTTTTCAAGAGTTTTAATGGTTACTAATAACCTGAAAAGAAATGGTGAGAAGCTAGATGATGTAAGAATTATGGAGAAAATTCTTAGATCATTAGATCCAAAGTTCGAACATATTGTCACCATTACCGAAGAAACAAAAGACTTGGAGGCCATGTCAATAGAGCAACTTCTTGGTTCGTTGCAAGCTTATGAAGAAAAGAAAAAGAAGAAGGAAGAGATCATGGAGCAAGTCCTCAAGGCACATGTTGATTCAAGAAAAGAAGAAAATACACACAACCAATCAAGGCGAAGTTATAGTCAAGAACAAGGACGAGGGCGTGCATATGGACGTGGACAAGGACGAAGGCGAGGATAATCAGTGGTACCTTGCTATTGGCTTACAAGGGCCAAGATAGAGGCGAGGATAATCAGTGGTACCTTGACAGTGGAGCAAGTAACCATATGTGTGGGAAAAGAAGCATGTTTGTGGAGCTTGATGAATCAGTAAAGGGAAACGTGGCTTTTGGAGATGAATCAAAGGTGGCAGTGAAAGGAAAAGGTAATGTCCTCATCCGACTAAAGAATGGAGAACATCAATTTATTTCCAACGTATATTATGTGCCAAGCATGAAGAGAAACATCTTGAGCTTAGGACAACTCTTAGAGAAAGGTTATGATATTCAACTTAAGAATAATAACCTTTCTATAAGAGATAATACAAGTACGTTCATTGCAAAGGTGCCAATGACAAGAAATAGAATGTTCGTGCTCAACATTCAAAGTGATGGCCCACAATGTCTCAAGATGTGCTACAAAGACCAATCATGGCTTTGGCATCTTCGATTTGGCCATCTTAATTTTAAAGGATTAGAGTTGTTCTTCAAGAAAGCAATGGTGAGAGGACTGCCTTATATTACTCACCCCAACCAAGTTTGTGAAGGATGTCTACTTGGAAAACAATTTCGATTGAGTTTCCCAAATGAGTTGGACTCAAGAGCTCAAAAGCCATTAGAACTCATACACACAGATGTGTGCGGACCAATCAAGCCAAGATCACTCGGAAAGAGTAATTATTTCCTTCTCTTCATTAATGATTTTTCAAGAAAAACATGGGTATATTTCTTAAAAGAAAGATCAGAAGTGTTTGAGAACTTCAAGAAGTTTAAAGCCCATGTTGAGAAGGAAAGTGGCCTTATGATCAAAGCCTTGAGATCCGATCGTGGAGGAGAGTTCACATCAAAAGAGTTTCAGAAGTATTGTGAAGATAATGGTATCAGACGACAGTTGACAGTGCCAAGATCCCCTCAACAAAATAGAGTGGTGGAAAGTAAGAACAGAACAATCTTGGAGATGGCAAGGAGCATGCTTAAAAGCAAGAGACTTCCAAAGGATTTTTTGGGCTGAAGCCGTTGCATGTGCAGTCTATCTGACCAACCGCTCTCCAACAAGAAGCGTTAGTGGAAAAACACCACAAGAAGCATGGAGCGGAAGAAAGCCAAGTATATCTCATCTTAGAGTCTTTGGAAGCATAGCTCATGTGCATGTACCAGATAAGAAATGAAGTATGCTTGACGACAAAAGTGAAAAATACATCTTCATTAGTTACGACGCCAATTCCAAAGGGTACAAACTCTACAATCCTAGTACAAGGAAAACAGTCATCAGTCGGAATGTAGTGTTTGATGAAGAAGGAGAATGGGATTGGTCGACAAATTGTGAGGACCATACTTTTGTCCCGTGTGTTGAAGAAGATGAAGTGGAATAACAACAACAATCGGAAGAGGCGCTTGCTACTCCACCCACTTCACCAAATACAATCATTCAACATGATGAAAGCTCAAGTGAAAGAATGCCACGTTTTCGAAGTCTCCAAGAAATTTATGAGGTAACTGAAAATCTAGACAATGTTACCTTATTTTGTCTATTTGCAGACTGTGAGCCCATGAACTTCCAAGAAGCAATTGAAAAGAAGAGTTGGAGAAATGCAATGGATGAAGAGATCAAGGCAATAATGAAGAATGATACTTGGGAGCTAGTCCTGCTTCCAAAAGGGCACAAAGCAATTGGTGTCAAGTGGGTTTACAAAGCAAAGAAGGACTCCAAAGGAGAAGTTCAGAGATACAAAGCAAGATTGGTGGCGAAGGGCTACAGTCAAAGGCTGGCATCGACTATGACGAGGTATTTGCTCCAGTTGCTCGACTAGAAATTGTAAGACTTATTATATCATTAGCAGCTCAAAATAATTGGAAGATACATCAAATGGATGTCAAATTCGCCTTCTTAAATGGAGTTCTTGAAGAAGTCTACATTGAGCAGCCACAAGGATATGAAGTCAAAGGTGAAGAAGATAAAGTCTTGAAATTAAAGAAGGCTCTTTATGGGTTGAAACAAGCCCCGAGAGGTTGGAATGTTCGGATTGATAAGTACTTCAAAGAAGCGAATTTCATCAAGTGTCCATATGAGCATGCACTCTATATCAAAGCTCAAGGTAAAGATATCTTGATTGTATGCTTGTATGTCGATGACTTGATTTTTATCGAGAACAATCCAAGCATGTTTGAGGAATTCAAGAAGGATATGACAATGGAATTTGAAATGACCGACATGGGGCTTATGTCATATTATCTCGGAATTGAAGTAAAACAAGGAAACAAAGGAATTTTTATTACTCAAGAAAGCTATGCCAAAGACCTCCTCAAGAAGTTCAAGATGGATGATGCTAATCTAGTTGGTACTCCTATGGAATGCGGCATCAAGTTGAGTAAGGATGAAGAGGGAGAAAAAGTGGATCCAACCCTTTATAAAAGTCTTGTTGGAAGTTTGCGCTATTTAACTTGTACAAGACCAGACATTCTTTATGCCGTTGGAGTCGTGAGTCGGTACATGGAAGCTCCAACAACTACTCACTTCAAGTCTGCGAAGAGGATTCTTCGATATATCCAAGGTACGACAAGCTATGGCCTATACTACTCCATTTCTAACGATTACAAGCTTGTTGGATATAGTGATAGCGATTGGAGTGGAGATATGGATGATCGAAAGAGCACAAGTGGATTTGTGTTCTACATGGGAGACACAGCCTTTACTTGGATGTCCAAGAAGCAGCCTATTGTCACTTTGTCTACATGTGAAGCAGAGTATGTAGCTACAACTTCATGTGTTTACCATGTTGTTTGGCTACACAACCTATTGAAGGAGTTAAGCTTGCCACAAGTGGAGCCAACAAAGATTTTCGTGAACAACAAGTCGGTAATAACATTAGCAAAAAACCCAGTCTTCCATGATCGAAGTAAGCACATCCACACCCGTTACCATTACATTAGAGAATGCATCAACAACAAGGATGTGCAAATGGAATATGTGAAGACACATGATCATGTAGCAGATATCTTCACCAAACCGCTGAAGAAAGAAGTCTTTATGAAGTTGAGAAGTTTGCTTGGAGTATAAAATCAAGTTTAAGAGGGGGTGTTGGAATATAAATTGATTTTGTATGTTGGGCCTAAAAGATAAAAGCCCAATATTAGCAAAGGCCTAAATAGCATTCTAGAAAATCCTATCTAGAAGGATTCTACAATGTTCTACAAAAATATCTAGAGATGCTTATCCATAAGATGTCTCTAGATAAGTTTAGAATTATAGGAATATTTTAGAAAGTTCTAGAGAATAAATTATAACCCTTAGATGAATGTTGTGGTGGCAAGATCCTAACCATTGGTTAAGGAGGTGCCATTAGTATAAATAGGGGATGGTTGTATCATTTGAAAACAAGCCAAAAATTTAGAAGCACTCAATACAAGCCTTTCCTCTTCTCTCAAAATCTTCCAACCTCTCTCAATCTTAAACACTTCCTTCTAGCCTTTAAAGTTTCCTCCCAACATATATATTTTTTAAAGTTGGGCTTGATCTTCCAACCATTGAAGTTCGATACGAGCACTTGAATATTGACGTAGAGGCTTTTGCAGCAAGTAGAGCCTTGCCTTCTTTCATCAACTATGTTACCAATGTCATAGAGCTAGGGAAGGGCTGAATCTACTATATATGAGCTTGGTTTCTTTGTTTTCTTTTGTTTTTTCAATTAGTCTGATCATGGTATTTGGTCTTGCAGGGATTTCTTAACTTGCTACATATTGTCCCAAGCAAAAAGAAACATCTTACCTCCCAGTTTAGGAAAGACCACACTCCTCTTGGCCTTGTCTGGAAAGCTTGATGAAAGTCTTAAGGTTAAACCACTTCTTTTTAATATATATATATATATATATATATATATATATATATATATATATATATATATATATATATATATATATATATAGGGTAACATTTTTTCTTTAAAAATAAAGGGAGAAAACAAACTAATATCAATACCGATACCGATGTTTTGTTTAGGTATCAGGAAAAGTGACTTACAATGGGCACGAACTGAACGAGTTTGTACCCTAGAGAACCGATGCTTACATCAGCCAGCATGATGTTCACATTGGAGAAAAGACTGTGAGGGAAACCTTGGCTTTCTCAGCAAGATGCCAAGGTGTTGGATCACGTTATGGTTAGTTTCCCTTTACCTCCCCTCTCTAACCTTTTCAAAATCTAATTTAACATGTATGCAGCCTAACTAAGAATGACCGATCATTATTTAATTTTTTGAATCCGCATACATGTTATCTGAGTTGTCTAGAAGAGAGAAAGAAGCAAATATCAAGTCTGATCCCGACCTTGATGTCTACATGAAGGTCACCAAAACAAGCTCTTTTTAATCTGTTTTTCAGTAAAATAGGAAAACCAAAACAAAATATATATATGTTCTATCTTTGGATTGTACTTGATTATATCGGAAGCGCTCAGAAGATTCGAAACCAGCATCTCCAGAAGCTCCTTCTTAGCGACAAATCTTCAAACCAAGAATCGCTGTGATCGGTGCCGACCTTTCTTCTTCCTACACCGTCAATTCCATTCCAGAGGACCTATTTAGAACCAGTAGTGGCATCACTAACTGGCCATCCGCACAATGCAGGATCCACGGACGAAGCTCTGGAAACCACATAATCAACGTACCTCTGCGTGATTCCGAGCGTTTCCGACATAGGCATCAAGGAGTCACAAGATTTTAGGGTTTTGACGGAGTCCTTGAGGCTCTTAAGCACGTTCTGCGAAAGGAACCTCTCGGTCTTGGAAACGAGGTTGTCTTTGGAGTAATCTTCTGTCATTTCGAGAAACTCGCTGGCACACCGGAGCGCGACCACATTGAACGAGGAGAGGTCAATCTTGACGTCGTAACAGAATTTGGCGGCCATCTCGAAGGCCTCAAAGCCGCTGGAGAAGCCCGTGAACGTTCACTTTCTACCAACGTGCCAAGAGTTAGTAAAAACTGTCAACATATGTGGCCATACATTAGCCACATCAGCTGATTTTTAACGCTGTTAGTTTTGGAAGACCAAAAATTAAGGTTTTCTTAAAGAGGAGGACTAAAATGTACTTATTTTCAGAAACGAACTAAAAACAAATTCGCTTGATAGTTTAGGGACTAAAAACATATTTAACCATATTATTTTTAATGATTTTTTAAATTTAATTATTTAAAATATTTATTCAAATAAAAAATATTAAAATTCAATAAATTTAATTTTTTTTGTCAAAATATATGTTTAAAAAATAGAATAATTTTATATGAGATAATTCAAATTTTGGTATTTGAACTTTATAAAATCATGTTTTATAGGAACGGGATGAGCAAAGGACAATTTAATCAAGTATTTATTTATGAGGTGCACACTACAAAAATATATAATTTTACCAAGGGTTAATTTATGCAGGAAATGTATTTTTCAAAGTTTAAAACCGCTAGTAATGAAAAAAATAATCCTTATAAAATTTGTTCTTTTTTTATATATGGTTATCATAAAATGGGTTTGTAACTTTTTAGAAGGCAAGTAGTTACCCCGTACTAAAGAATGTATTGAAAAAGAGTAATCGAAGCAAAGAGTCAAAGTAAATTGAAAAGGAGAATAAAGCAACAAAGCATAATGGTAGTTTTTAGGACACTTATCTAGTGTGTAACTTATTTAGATTTCAAAATTCAAAATTTTTTAACTGTTCGGAAGAGTTAGAAAATATAAATAGATTTATTTTATATTTTACAAAGGTGACAAATTATGGAACAATACACACATTTTGAAAAATGTAACAAAATGGTTAATCCAATGTTGATGTTGCAATTTGAATCACTCTTCTCATTGATTTATATTACAAGTTTCTTTACTTTTATTGGTAATTTACTTTGGTGTTATTTCTATTTTTTTTAAATCTTGTGTCACCACACATACCATCTTTGATTTTATCACTTTTATTTTATTCTTCATCCATTGTTATTGGGTTCTCAACTCCATCGTTACAAAAAATAAAACCAAAGAGATACATTGTGTCAGTGAGATATGTGTAAAATTCTCATTAAAATCCAAGTAGAAATGAGATTAAATTTATTAAGTATTTGGAGAGACTAGTTCATGAAATTAGTGAGTTTTGCATCAAATTGATTCTCTACATTGATACTCAAGCATAAAACACCCGATTTAGTTCTAAACATTAATAACATGTTGACTGAAAGTAAATCATTAAGAAACAATACGTTAAGTTCTTTACTATCACTAGTAAAAAAATATCTTTTTAACGCGCTATATATGCTTCGGTTTTACTGTAACCAAAGCGTATAAAAGCGCAATGGCATTTTCGTAGTTTAAGAGAAGTTATATGCCTCGGTTTTAAAGCGCCCGAAGCAGAATATGTTTACTACCTCGGTTGGCTCAGAAACCGAAACATAACGTATACCACGTATCCTCTTGCCGCCTTGCAAACAAGCTGAAATCCAGATTGACAAAGATATTGCCTCGGGCATCTGCAGAACCGAGGCAGAAAGATCAGGCCTTCGCCTCGGGTTGGCGTCAACCGAGTCCTATAAATTCAAAATTGCCTCTGTATTTTTAATTTTTTATTATTTTTTGATAGTATAGGCATTGGTTATTCTTTGAAGCGAGGGAGCATAGCCTCATATCAGCACTAAACCTTCCAAAACTTTCCATCTCTCTTCTCGCGCAAACTCTCGTCTCTCACTGTGTTCTCCAACCCTTTCGAAATAGGGTCGTCACCGTCATCATTACTATGCGGTTCAGTTGCCACCACGCCTCTGGTGTTCTCGCGCAAGAAGAAGCCTCCCATTCCCGCAATAGCGTCACTGCCTCCTGCAACAGCGTCGCTGCCTCCCGCAACAGCGTCACTGCCTCGCCGCCAAGCCTCGCCTTTTTTCACTTCAAGACTCAGACGAGCTTTCGTTGCGTCACTCTCTCTTTTCCTCCTCGTGGGTTCATCTCTCTTTCTCAAATAGTAACCCTAGGGGTCTTCCAATCTTTCGTGGGTTTTGCACAAAATTCGATTTTTTTTATTCTCTACGAAGTGGGCATGGTGGGGAATGACGACGCGGCTCACCTCTCCGCCTCCCGAAAAATGTTCTGGCGGTCGGCGTCGTGGTCATCTTCCCGGACTGACGAAGGTCCTCATAGAGAGAACCGGGTAAGGGTTTTGCGGATTCTGGCAATGCAGAAGGTCCTCTCAGAGAGAATCGGCGATTCCCTCCGCCGCCACTTACGCCTCGGTCGCAGCAGAATTGTAAGGCGCGCTCTTGCTTGTTGCCGCTGCAATCGCTGTCTATCGCTTGACGGAGTCTTGATGAGTTGCTGAAGGCGGGCTCCGACGACATCGGCGAGTGGCCGCAACCGGCCACCACCCCAGGAGGGAGAGGTAATGATAGCAATGGTGAAAGGTTGAAACTTGATTTGTCTTCCATAATGGTTTCACTCATGTGTTGAATTGTGTGGGGTTTGTGTGTCCTGTATAATTTAAGGTTGATTTTGTGTACAGGACTTTGTGGCTGCAAGATAGTCCCTTTGAGGACATTACTAGTATCTTGTATGATGTGTTTGACTACTTTGAGGACCTTAGGGAACAAGGTGGGAGGGTGTTTGTGCACTGTTGTCAAGGGGTGTCTCGGTCTACATCTCTGGTGATTGCTTACCTTATGTGGAGAGGGACGTTAGAGGGGCTGTTGGCCAGACTGAAAAAATAAAAAAAAAGGGGTTACTGCCTCGGTTACGAACAAAACCGAGACATAATCCTATTCTTTTTGACTCGGTTCATAACCGAGGCATAAAATCTACCTTTTTTACCTCGTCTGTATATGCCTCGGTTGTAGAACCGGTGTCTATAAGCAAAAGCAACCGGTGTCATTTCCTCTTATTGTACTAGTGTATTTTTAATTTTTAGCATTAAATATGTTTTTAGTCTCTAAAATTGATGAAAAATTAGAATTTGTTCCTATTATAAACTTTGATACATTTTTATCTCGAAACCTTTCAAATGAATGAATATAATCTTTTTAACTTAATGATGTTAACTTTTTCTTACATGTTAAATGGTGTTTTAAGTTGACATTTGAACTAGAATGTGTGTCAAATGATGTAAATAACTCAAATGCTAGTCTATAACAACATTTAACACATAAAAAATAGTTAACGCATTAGAATTAAAATAGACTATATACATTTATTTTTAAAATTTTGAAACCAAAATATATTAAAGTTTGAAACATGAACGAATTCTAATTTTGCGTCTAAATTTAATAACATATTTAACCATAATTTTTATCTTAATTCTGGTTAACTTTTTATTATTTAAAAATCTCAAAATTTTCTTTTGAATCATGGTGATTCGATAATAATACATGATCTTATATTTTTTTATTAGAAGACAATAGTTAAAATATAATCTTGAATTGATTTCGATAATAAATAAAAAATTAATTTTGGAATCACATTATCCGTCACTGAAAAATATTATGATAGAAAATTAAATCCTAAGTATGAGAGAAAATCGATAGCAATCCAATAAGTTTCCATATCAATTCCTAATTTTATTTTATTTTATTTTTAAGAAATGCAAAAATCAACATACTCTTAAAAGATAAAAAAAATGGTGAAAAATATCAACAATGGTGTTAAAAGACGGTTTTTTATTCGTAGGATTTAAGTTCCTAAGCATTTAACAATCATAAACAATATTATATTATTTTACAATATAATAAACTCCACATCAATTATCTAGAATAATTTCTTCTTAAGAAAATCCAAAAATCAACATCTCACACTGTACTTTTACACTAGAAGTGAAAGAAAATATAAAATAAATGTGAAAATACTGTGTTAAAATACTTATTTTCAAATGTAGGATTCAATATAAGCAATGGTATATTGTTGTATCATATTGTAACAATCTAATTTCTATTAAAGTTCATCATGGAGCTCTGTATCGTCGGTGGATTCTTGACTCCTGAAAAATCCATGTAAAATTTGTTAGTAATTTTTACTCTCTTAATTTCTCATTATTATATATATATATATATATATATATATATATATATATATATATATATATGTATATATACTATTTAATAAAATTACTTTTCACATAAAAGCCACAGTCTTGCCAATACATCACCCACATATGTGCTTGAACAAATAGAATGAGAGAGAGATATAAATAAATGAAAAAAAATAATAAAAAGACATAAAAACATACAATCCAAAAAAAAAAGGCATTACCAGTCCTTTCTTTGAAGAAGACAAAGAAGTAATAAAATAAAACTATTTTCTTAAAGCCAAAGTAATGACTGACCGTTCATACAAAAAGAAATACACTTTATAATATTTGTAAAAGTAATAAGTTAAAACAAAACTTCTTAATAGAAACTGAATTAAGGATTTATAATATTTGAGTTTAATGGAGTTCCTATGGTATAAGAATTTTTTTTTTCTTTTTATACGTTAAAATGAGTATTTAAATACACAAGCACACATAACTACCAATGTACATCGATGTGCTAATTTTTCAATTGAATTTTAAAAAATGATAAATTAAAAAAGAATACAATTAAAAAAATTATTAATGTCACAGTAAACTTTAAAAGAATATTTAGTTTTGGTGAACAGCAGTCAATACAGAGTATTAGTCTCTGTCTGTCTTCAAAATCTCTCTTTCTGTATTAAAATTTTAAGGATAGAATTTTTATATAACTAATAAATTATTAATCAATAAATGGTAAAGCATATCAATTATACTGATTAATTGTATAAAAAATAATTTTAATAAAATAAACAAAACAATTTCTAGTTTGAATTCATATATAGTTTATATTTAAGTTTATATATATATATATATATATATATATATATATATATATATATATATATATATATATATAAACTTATGTATGAGATTATTCGTAACATACTTTCGTCGTGGGATTATAGCATTGATCTGAGCTGGTTCTCGAGCTGGAGGATCGTGAGGATCAAATTGATTCCTATAAAAAAAGAATAAGTAATTATTTTATAAATAAATTATATTTTAGTTATTAGCAACATAGTTACTTTGATATCAAAATGGCTAGACACTATTTTCTCTACAAGTTGGTGAAAAGGATGGTGAAGTGTGAGATCACTTTAAATCTTGTAAATAGAGTTAGTCTTTTTCATTTATAACTGATATTTGAGTTATGAGAACAACTTTGTTTTGCACTTCAAGGTCGATATATATAATTTTTATATAATTAATATTTAAATTACTAATAAAATACTTTTGCAATTTAAGATCGAAGTTGTTTGATAAAGTTTGAATTGATGGTGGAGATCGAGGAGTTTGATAATCACTTTGACACAGTTATTATAAAATATTTTTGTATTTCGAGATTGAAGCTTTTATACACATTTTTTTAAGATTGAATTCGTGATGAAGAAGAAAGAATGTGAGAATAACTATGAATAATCCTACTTTAAAAATATTTTAAGGTACATCGCGTAATCAAGTGAGATTACGGGATGTACCTTAAATGTAATGCTACAATATATAAATTACGAATTATCAAGTGTGAGATTATGAGATGTTATAAGTAAACGTTAAGAGAATATTTATTTTTGGTGAACAACAGTTAATACAGAGCATTAGTCCCTGACTGTCTTCAAAATCTCTCTCTATATTAAAATTTTATGGATAGAATTCTTATATAACTAATAAATTACTAACCAATAAATCAGAATCGGTAAAGCATATCAATTATACTCATTTATTTTATAAAAAATAATTTTAATAAAATAAACAAAAGAATTTCTAGTTCGAATTCATATAAGTTATGAGTCACTTGTTTATATATATATATATATATATATATATAGATAACTTATGTTTGAGATTATTCGTAACATACTTTCGTTGTGGGACTTTGGCATTGGTCTCACCTGGTGCTACAATTCGAGGATCAGGAGGATCAACTTGTTTCCTATAAAAAAAGAATAAGTAATTATTTTATAAATAAATTATATTTTAGTTATTAGCAACATAGTTACTTTGATATCAAAATGGCTAGACACATTTTCTCTATAAGTTGGTGAAAAGGATGGTGAAGTGTGAGATCATTTTAAATCTTGTAAATAGAGTTAGTCTTTTTCATTTATAACTTATATTTGAGTTATGAGACCAACTTCTTTTGCAATTCAAGGTTGATATATATAATTTTTATATAATTAATATTTAAATTACTAATAAAATACTTTTGCAATTTAAGATCGAAGTTGTTTGACAAAGTTTGAATTGATGGTGGAGATGGAGGAGTTTGATTATCACTTTGATTGAGTTATTATAAAATATTTTTGTATTTCGAGATTTAAGCTTTTATACACATTTTTTTAAGATTGAATTGGTGACGGAGAAGAAAGAATGTGAGAATAACTTTGAATAATCCTATTGATTACGGGATGTACCTTAAATGTAATGCTACAATATATAAATTATGAATTATCAAGTGTGAGATTATGGGATGTTAGAAGTAAACTTTAAAAGAATATTTATTTTTGGTGAACAGTAGTCAATACAGAGCATTAGTCCTGTCTGTCTTCAAAATCTCTCTCTCTATATTAAAATTTTATGGATAGAATTCTTATATAACTAATAAATTATTAACCAATAAATCAGAATCGGTAAAGCATATCAATTATACTCATTTATTTTATAAAAATATAATTTTAATAAAATAAACAAAACAATTTCTAGTTCGAATTCATATAAGTTATGAGTCACTTGTTTATATATATATATATATATATATATAGAGAAATATAGATAACTTATGTTTGAGATTATTCGTAACATACTTTCGTCGTGGGACTTTGGCATTGGTCTGACCTGGTGCTACAGCTGGAGGATCGGGAGGATCAACTTGTTTCCTATAAAAAAAGAATAAGTAATTATTTTATAAATAAGTTATATTTTAGTTATTAGCAATATAGTTACTTTGATATCAAAATGGCTAGACACATTTTCTCTATAAGTTGGTGAAAAGGATGGTGAAGTGTGAGATCACTTTAAATCTTGTAAATAGAGTTAGTCTTTTTCGTTTATAACTGATATTCGAGTTATGAGAACAACTTCTTTTGCACTTCAAGGTTGATATATATAATTTTTATGTAATTAATATTTAAATTACTAATAAAATACTTTTGCAATTTAAGATCGAAGTTGTTTTACAAAGTTTGAATTGATGATGGAGATAGAGGAGTTTGATGATCACTTTGACTAAGTTATTATAAAATATTTTTGTATTTCGAGATTGAAGCTTTTATACACATTTTTTTAAGATTGAATTGGTGATGGAGAAGAAAGAATGTGAGAATAACTATGAATAATCCTATTTTAAAAATATTTTAAGGTACGTTCCGTAATCTAATGAGATTACGGGTTGTACCTTAAATGTATTATGCTACAATATATAAATTATGAATTATCAAGTGTGAGATTATGGAATGTTACTAGTAAAATTTAAAAGAACATTTATTTTTTGTGAACAGTAATCAATACAGAGCATTAGTCCCTATCTGTCTTCAAAATCTCTCTCTCTATATTAAAATTTTATGGATAGAATTCTTATATAACTAATAAATTATTAACCAATAAATCAGAATTGGTAAAGCATATCAATTATAATGATTAATTTTATAAAAAATAATTTTAATAAAATAAACAAAACAATTTCTACTTCGAGTTTATATAAGTTATGAGTCACTTGTTTATTTATTTATATATATATATATATTTATATATATATATATATATATATATATATATATGGATAACTTATGTTTGAGATTATTCGTAACATACTTTCGTCGTGGGACTTTGGCATTGGTCTGACCTGGTGCTACAGCTGGAGGATCGGGAGGATCAACTTGTTTCCTATAAAACAAGAATAAGTAATTATTTTATAAATAAATTATATTTTAGTTATTAGCAACATAATTACTTTGATATCAAAATGGCTAGACACATTTTCTATAAGTTGGTGAAAAGGATGGTGAAGTGTGAGATCACTTTAAATCTTGTAAATAGAGTTAGTCTTTTTCATTTATAACTGATATTTGAGTTATGAGAACAACTTCTTTTGCACTTCAAGTTGATATATATAATTTTTATATAATTAATATTTAAATTACTAATAAAATACTTTTTCAATTTAAGATCGAAGTTGTTTGACAAAGTTTGAATTGATGGTGGAGATGGAGGAGTTTGATGATCACTTTGACTGAGTTATTATAAAATATTTTTGTATTTCGAGATTGAAGCTTTTATACACATTTTTTTAAGATTGAATTGGTGATGAAGAAGAAAGAATGTGAGAATAACTATGAATAATCCTATTGATTACGGTATGTACCTTAAATGTAATGTTACAATATATAAATTATGAATTATCAAGTGTGAGATTATGGGATGTTAGAAGTAAACTTTAAAAGAATATTTATTTTTGGTGAACAGTAGTCAATACAGAGCATTAGTCCCTGTCTGTCTTCAAAATCTCTCTCTATATTAAAATTTTATGGATAGAATTCTTATATAACTAATAAATTACTAACCAATAAATCAGAATCGGTAAAGCATATCAATTATACTCATTTATTTTATAAAAAATAATTTTAATAAAATAAACAAAAGAATTTCTAGTTCGAATTCATATAAGTTATGAGTCACTTGTTTATATATATATATATATATATATATATATATATATATATATATATATATATATATATATATATATATATATATAGATAGATAGATAACTTATGTTTGAGATTATTCGTAACATACTTTCGTCGTGGGACTTTGGCATTGGTCTGACCTGGTGCTACAATTCGAGGATCGGGAGGATCAACTTGTTTCCTATAAAAAAAGAATAAGTAATTATTTTATAAATAAATTATATTTTAGTTATTAGCAACATAGTTACTTTGATATCAAAATGGCTAGACACATTTTCTCTATAAGTTGGTGAAAAGGATGGTGAAGTGTGAGATCACTTTAAATCTTGTAAATAGAGTTAGTCTTTTTCATTTATAACTGATATTTGAGTTATGAGACCAACTTCTTTTGCAATTCAAGGTTGATATATATAATTTTTATATAATTAATATTTAAATTACTAATAAAATACTTTTGCAATTTAAGATCGAAGTTGTTTGACAAAGTTTGAATTGATGGTGGAGATGGAGGAGTTTGATTATCACTTTGACTGAGTTATTATAAAATATTTTTGTATTTCGAGATTTAAGCTTTTATACACATTATTTTAAGATTGAATTGGTGATGGAGAAGAAAGAATGTGAGAATAACTATGAATAATCCTATTGATTACGGTATGTACCTTAAATGTAATGCTACAATATATAAATTATGAATTATCAAGTGTGAGATTATGGGATGTTAGAAGTAAACTTTAAAAGAATATTTATTTTTGGTGAACAGTAGTCAATACAGAGCATTAGTCCTGTTTGTCTTCAAAATCTCTCTCTGTATATTAAATTTTTATGGATAGAATTCTTATATAACTAATAAATTATTAACCAATAAATCAGAATCAGTAAAGCATATCAATTATAATGATTAATTTTATAAAAAATAATTTTAATAAAATAAACAAAACAATTTCTAGTTCGAGTTCATATAAGTTATGAGTCACTTGTTTATTTATTTATATATATATATATATATATATATATATATATTTATATATATATATATATATATATATATATATATATATATAGATAGATAGATAACTTATGTTTGAGATTATTCGTAACATACTTTCGTCGTGGGACTTTGGCATTGGTCTGACCTGGTGCTACAGCTGGAGGATCGGGAGGATCAACTTGTTTCCTATAAAACAAGAATAAGTAATTATTTTATAAATAAATTATATTTTAGTTATTAGCAACATAATTACTTTGATATCAAAATGGCTAGACACATTTTCTATAAGTTGGTGAAAAGGATGGTGAAATGTGAGATCACTTTAAATCTTGTAAATAGAGTTAGTCTTTTTCATTTATAACTGATATTTGAGTTATGAGAACAACTTCTTTTGCACTTCAAGGTTGATATATATAATTTTTATATAATTAATATTTAAATTACTAATAAAATACTTTTTCAATTTAAGATCGAAGTTGTTTGACAAAGTTTGAATTGATGGTGGAGATGGAGGAGTTTGATGATCACTTTGACTGAGTTATTATAAAATATTTTTGTATTTCGAGATTGAAGCTTTTATACACATTTTTTTAAGATTGAATTGGTGATGAAGAAGAAAGAATGTGAGAATAACTATGAATAATCCTATTTTAAAAATATTTTAAGGTACCTTAAATGTATTATGCTACAATATATAAATTATGAATTATCAAGTGTGAGATTATGGAATGTTACTAGTAAAATTTAAAAGAACATTTATTTTTTGTGAACAGTAATCAATACAGAGCATTAGTCCCTATCTGTCTTCAAAATCTCTCTCTCTATATTAAAATTTTATGGATAGAATTCTTATATAACTAATAAATTATTAACGAATAAATCAGAATTGGTAAAGCATATCAATTATAATGATTAATTTTATAAAAAATAATTTTAATAAAATAAACAAAACAATTTCTAGTTCGAGTTTATATAAGTTATGAGTCACTTGTTTATTTATTTATATATATATATATATATATATATATATATATTTATATATATATATATATACATATATATATATATATATATATATATATATATATATATATGGATAACTTATGTTTGAGATTATTCGTAACATACTTTCGTCGTGGGACTTTGGCATTGGTCTGACCTGGTGCTACAGCTGGAGGATCGGGAGGATCAACTTGTTTCCTATAAAACAAGAATAAGTAATTATTTTATAAATAAATTATATTTTAGTTATTAGCAACATAATTACTTTGATATCAAAATGGCTAGACACATTTTCTATAAGTTGGTGAAAAGGATGGTGAAGTGTGAGATCACTTTAAATCTTGTAAATAGAGTTAGTCTTTTTCATTTATAACTGATATTTGAGTTATGAGAACAACTTCTTTTGCTCTTCAAGTTGATATATATAATTTTTATATAATTAATATTTAAATTACTAATAAAATACTTTTTCAATTTAAGATCGAAGTTGTTTGACAAAGTTTGAATTGATGGTGGAGATGGAGGAGTTTGATGATCACTTTGACTGAGTTATTATAAAATATTTTTGTATTTCGAGATTGAAGCTTTTATACACATTTTTTTAAGATTGAATTGGTGATGAAGAAGAAAGAATGTGAGAATAACTATGAATAATCCTATTGATTACGGTATGTACCTTAAATGTAATGTTACAATATATAAATTATGAATTATCAAGTGTGAGATTATGGGATGTTAGAAGTAAACTTTAAAAGAATATTTATTTTTGGTGAACAGTAGTCAATACAGAGCATTAGTCCCTGTCTGTCTTCAAAATCTCTCTCTATATTAAAATTTTATGGATAGAATTCTTATATAACTAATAAATTACTAACCAATAAATCAGAATCGGTAAAGCATATCAATTATACTCATTTATTTTATAAAAAATAATTTTAATAAAATAAACAAAAGAATTTCTAGTTCGAATTCATATAAGTTATGAGTCACTTGTTTATATATATATATATATATATATATATATATATATATATATATATATATATATATATATATATATATATATAGATAGATAGATAACTTATGTTTGAGATTATTCGTAACATACTTTCGTCGTGGGACTTTGGCATTGGTCTGACCTGGTGCTACAATTCGAGGATCGGGAGGATCAACTTGTTTCCTATAAAAAAAGAATAAGTAATTATTTTATAAATAAATTATATTTTAGTTATTAGCAACATAGTTACTTTGATATCAAAATGGCTAGACACATTTTCTCTATAAGTTGGTGAAAAGGATGGTGAAGTGTGAGATCACTTTAAATCTTGTAAATAGAATTAGTCTTTTTCATTTATAACTGATATTTGAGTTATGAGACCAACTTCTTTTGCAATTCAAGGTTGATATATATAATTTTTATATAATTAATATTTAAATTACTAATAAAATACTTTTGCAATTTAAGATCGAAGTTGTTTGACAAAGTTTGAATTGATGGTGGAGATGGAGGAGTTTGATTATCACTTTGACTGAGTTATTATAAAATATTTTTGTATTTCGAGATTTAAGCTTTTATACACATTTTTTTAAGATTGAATTGGTGATGGAGAAGAAAGAATGTGAGAATAACTATGAATAATCCTATTGATTACGGTATGTACCTTAAATGTAATGCTACAATATATAAATTATGAATTATCAAGTGTGAGATTATGGGATGTTAGAAGTAAACTTTAAAAGAATATTTATTTTTGGTGAACAGTAGTCAATACAGAGCATTAGTCCTGTTTGTCTTCAAAATCTCTCTCTGTATATTAAATTTTTATGGATAGAATTCTTATATAACTAATAAATTATTAACCAATAAATCAGAATCAGTAAAGCATATCAATTATAATGATTAATTTTATAAAAAATAATTTTAATAAAATAAACAAAACAATTTCTAGTTCGAGTTCATATAAGTTATGAGTCACTTGTTTATTTATTTATATATATATATATATATTTATATATATATATATATATATAGATAGATAGATAACTTATGTTTGAGATTATTCGTAACATACTTTCGTCGTGGGACTTTGGCATTGGTCTGACCTGGTGCTACAGCTGGAGGATCGGGAGGATCAACTTGTTTCCTATAAAACAAGAATAAGTAATTATTTTATAAATAAATTATATTTTAGTTATTAGCAACATAATTACTTTGATATCAAAATGGCTAGACACATTTTCTATAAGTTGGTGAAAAGGATGGTGAAATGTGAGATCACTTTAAATCTTGTAAATAGAGTTAGTCTTTTTCATTTATAACTGATATTTGAGTTATGAGAACAACTTCGTTTGCACTTCAAGGTTGATATATATAATTTTTATATAATTAATATTTAAATTACTAATAAAATACTTTTTCAATTTAAGATCGAAGTTGTTTGACAAAGTTTGAATTGATGGTGGAGATGGAGGAGTTTGATGATCACTTTGACTGAGTTATTATAAAATATTTTTGTATTTCGAGATTGAAGCTTTTATACACATTTTTTTAAGATTGAATTGGTGATGAAGAAGAAAGAATGTGAGAATAACTATGAATAATCCTATTTTAAAAATATTTTAAGGTACGTTCCGTAATCTAATGAGATTACGGTTTGTACCTTAAATGTATTATGCTACAATATATAAATTATGAATTATCAAGTGTGAGATTATGGAATGTTACTAGTAAAATTTAAAAGAACATTTATTTTTTGTGAACAGTAATCAATACAGAGCATTAGTCCCTATCTGTCTTCAAAATCTCTCTCTCTATATTAAAATTTTATGGATAGAATTCTTATATAACTAATAAATTATTAACGAATAAATCAGAATTGGTAAAGCATATCAATTATAATGATTAATTTTATAAAAAATAATTTTAATAAAATAAACAAAACAATTTCTAGTTCGAGTTTATATAAGTTATGAGTCACTTGTTTATTTATTTATATATATATATATATATATATATTTATATATATATATATACATATATATATATATATATATATATATATATATATATGGATAACTTATGTTTGAGATTATTCGTAACATACTTTCGTCGTGGGACTTTGGCATTGGTCTGACCTGGTGCTACAGCTGGAGGATCGGGAGGATCAACTTGTTTCCTATAAAACAAGAATAAGTAATTATTTTATAAATAAATTATATTTTAGTTATTAGCAACATAATTACTTTGATATCAAAATGGCTAGACACATTTTCTATAAGTTGGTGAAAAGGATGGTGAAGTGTGAGATCACTTTAAATCTTGTAAATAGAGTTAGTCTTTTTCATTTATAACTGATATTTGAGTTATGAGAACAACTTCTTTTGCACTTCAAGTTGATATATATAATTTTTATATAATTAATATTTAAATTACTAATAAAATACTTTTTCAATTTAAGATCGAAGTTGTTTGACAAAGTTTGAATTGATGGTGGAGATGGAGGAGTTTGATGATCACTTTGACTGAGTTATTATAAAATATTTTTGTATTTCGAGATTGAAGCTTTTATACACATTTTTTTAAGATTGAATTGGTGATGAAGAAGAAAGAATGTGAGAATAACTATGAATAATCCTATTGATTACGGTATGTACCTTAAATGTAATGTTACAATATATAAATTATGAATTATCAAGTGTGAGATTATGGGATGTTAGAAGTAAACTTTAAAAGAATATTTATTTTTGGTGAACAGTAGTCAATACAGAGCATTAGTCCTGTTTGTCTTCAAAATCTCTCTCTCTATATTAAATTTTTATGGATAGAATTCTTATATAACTAATAAATTATTAACCAATAAATCATAATCGATAAAGCATATCAATTATAATGATTAATTTTATAAAAAATAATTTTAATAAAATAAACAAAACAATTTCTAGTTCGAGTTCATATAAGTTATGAGTCACTTGTTTATTTATTTATATATATATATATATATATATATATATATATATATATATATATATATATATATAGATAGATAACTTATGTTTGAGATTATTCGTAACATACTTTCGTCGTGGGACTTTGGCATTGGTCTGACCTGGTGCTACAGCTGGAGGATCGGGAGGATCAACTTGTTTCCTATAAGACAAGAATAAGTAATTATTTTATAAATAAATTATATTTTAGTTATTAGCAACATAATTACTTTGATATCAAAATGGCTAGACACATTTTCTATAAGTTGGTGAAAAGGATGGTGAAGTGTGAGATCACTTTAAATCTTGTAAATAGAGTTAGTCTTTTTCATTTATAACTGATATTTGAGTTATGAGAACAACTTCTTTTGCACTTCAAGGTTGATATATATAATTTTTATATAATTAATATTTAAATTACTAATAAAATACTTTTTCAATTTAAGATCGAAGTTGTTTGACAAAGTTTGAATTGATGGTGGAGATGGAGGAGTTTGATGATCACTTTGACTGAGTTATTATAAAATATTTTTGTATTTCGAGATTCAAGCTTTTATACACATTTTTTTAAGATTGAATTGGTGATGAAGAAGAAAGAATGTGAGAATAACTATGAATAATCCTACTTTAAAAATATTTTAAGGTACATCGCGTAATCAAGTGAGATTACGGGATGTACCTTAAATGTAATGCTACAATATATAAATTACGAATTATCAAGTGTGAGATTATGAGATGTTATAAGTAAACGTTAAAAGAATATTTATTTTTGGTGAACAACAGTTAATACAGAGCATTAGTCCCTATCTGTCATCAAAATCTCTCTCTATATTAAAGGTTTATGGATAGAATTCTTATATAACTAATAAATTACTAACCAATAAATCAGAATCGGTAAAGCATATCAATTATACTCATTTATTTTATAAAAAATAATTTTAATAAAATAAACAAAAGAATTTCTAGTTCGAATTCATATAAGTTATGAGTCACTTGTTTATATATATATATATATATATATATATATATATATATATATATATATATATATATATATATATATAGATAGATAGATAGATAACTTATAAGTTTGAGATTATTCGTAACATACTTTCGTCGTGGGACTTTGGCATTGGTCTGACCTGGTGCTACAATTCGAGGATCGGGAGGATCAACTTGTTTCCTATAAAAAAAGAATAAGTAATTATTTTATAAATAAATTATATTTTAGTTATTAGCAACATAGTTACTTTGATATCAAAATGGCTGGACACATTTTCTCTATAAGTTGGTGAAAAGGATGGTGAAGTGTGAGATCACTTTAAATCTTGTAAATAGAGTTAGTCTTTTTCATTTATAACTGATATTTGAGTTATGAGACCAACTTCTTTTGCAATTCAAGGTTGATATATATAATTTTTATATAATTAATATTTAAATTACTAAGAAAATACTTTTTCAATTTAAGATCGAAGTTGTTTGACAAAGTTTGAATTGATGGTGGAGATGGAGGAGTTTGATTATCAGTTTGACTGAGTTATTATAAAATATTTTTGTATTTCGAGATTTAAGCTTTTATACACATTTTTTTAAGATTGAATTGGTGATGGAGAAGAAAGAATGTGAGAATAACTATGAATAATCCTATTGATTACGGTATGTACCTTAAATGTAATGCTACAATATATAAATTATGAATTATCAAGTGTGAGATTATGGGATGTTAGAAGTAAACTTTAAAAGAATATTTATTTTTGGTGAACAGTAGTCAATACAGAGCATTAGTCCTGTTTGTCTTCAAAATCTCTCTCTCTATATTAAATTTTTATGGATAGAATTCTTATATAAATAATAAATTATTAACCAATAAATCAGAATCGGTAAAGCATATCAATTATACTCATTTATTTTATAAAAATATAATTTTAATAAAATAAACAAAACAATTTCTAGTTCGAATTCATATAAGTTACGAGTCACTTGTTTATTTATATATATATATATATATATATATATATATATATATAGATATAGATAGATAGATAACTTATGTTTGAGATTATTCGTAACATACTTTCGTTGTGGGACTTTGGCATTGGTCTGACCTGGTGCTACAGCTGGAGGATCGGGAGGATCAACTTGTTTCCTATAAAACAAGAATAAGTAATTATTTTATAAATAAATTATACTTTAGTTATTAGCAACATAATTACTTTGATATCAAAATGGCTAGACACATTTTCTATAAGTTGGTGAAAAGGATGGTGAAGTGTGAGATCACTTTAAATCTTGTAAATAGAGTTAGTCTTTTTCATTTATAACTGATATTTGAGTTATGAGAACAACTTCTTTTGCACTTCAAGTTGATATATATAATTTTTATATAATTAATATTTAAATTACTAATAAAATACTTTTTCAATTTAAGATCGAAATTGTTTGACAAAGTTTGAATTGATGGTGGAGATGGAGGAGTTTGATGATCACTTTGACTGAGTTATTATAAAATATTTTTGTATTTCGAGATTGAAGCTTTTATACACATTTTTTTAAGATTGAATTGGTGATGGAGAAGAAAGAATGTGAGAATAACTATGAATAATCCTATTTTTAAAAAATAGTAAGTTGTTTTAGTATATTATTGATATTGATGATATGAGAAACATACTTGTGTATTTGGAGTTTCAAATTGTTTGACATGTTCTTCTATGTTGTAATTTGTTATTAGAAAGATACTTTTGTACTTGCAAGATTGAAATTTCTCGACACATTTGATTGAAGAGTGTGCGGATCACTTTGAGTTTGAAAAAAAGTTACTTTTTATATGTAATTGTTATTAACATATATTTGAGTTATGAACAAAATATTTTTACACTTGAAACCTTCTTGACACATTCTTGAGCTTGAATTCTTTGTATAGATAGAGGGAGACATTGACTTTGAGGTCCATTAAAAAATTGTAATACATAATTGGTATGTGAGTTATTGTGAAAATATATTCGCACTTCAGATTTTGAAGTTGTTTGTCATATTCTTTTGAGTTTGAATTATTTGTGAAGATAAAGATGTATAAGGATCACTTTGACTCTTATTAAAATAAGTCTTTAATTTTTATATACATAATTCATATATGGTTAATATTTGAGCTATTAGTGGTATCTTTTTGTATTCCAATATAATATTTTTTATTACACTCTTTTGAGTTTAAATTATTAGGAAAATACTTAAAATATAGTTGATATTTGGCTTATTAGGAAAGTATTTTTGTTGCTTGACACATTTATCTAGTTTGAATTATAGTCCTAGAAGTGGAGGAGTGTGAGATCACATAGAGTCATATTAAATGAACTTAGTATTGTGATTTATAAGTAATTAACATATAATTGATATTTGAGCTATAAGTAACATACTCTTGCTTTTTGGGACTAGACTTGCTTGAATCATTCTTCGTCTGATTTTGAGTTTGTGGTGAACGTTCAAGAGTGTCAGTCCTATTGAAAAAGGGTAAAAAAATTCTTTAAATATAAATAATATGACATTTTGAGTCCTATTAAAAAAAGTCAACAACTTTTAGTACAAATAATTGATGTTTGTGTTGTTTGTAATATACCTATTGACTTCGACATTCGAATTACTTGACACATTCTTTTGAGTTTGAGTTGGTGGTGATACAAGAGAAGTTGGAGGACGAACACTTTGAATCCTATCAAAAAATAGTCAATAATTCTTTTATATATAAATGATACTAGAGAAGTTTGAGGATCACTTTCACTCCTATAAAAAAAACGAGCAATAATATCTTTATATATAAATAATATATTATTACTATTTTGAGTGCTATTAAAAAAATTCAACAATTATTACTTGTTGACTTGGATAATAAAATTACTTCGACAGGTTTTTTTATAGTTTGAGTTGGTGATGACATTAGAGAAGTTTAAGAATCACTTTCATTCCTATTAAAAAAGTATCAAGTGTTCTTTTATATATATAAATGATATACTATTAACATTTTGATTCCTATTGAAAAAGGTCAATAATTTGTATTACCTATAATTGGTATCTGTGAACATATACCTATTGACTTGGTAACACTAAAAAAAAAGTTTGAGAGTCTTAAAAATAAGGATTCAATGATTGTTTGTACGCAATTGATATTTGAGTTAAATACCATGGATTCATTCAAATCATTAATTAAAAATAAAAAGATTTATTTAATACAGTAAACAGGAAACAAATTAAATAAATATAACCGGAAATACTAATAAGATATATATATTAAATATTTTGAGATATTAGTAACAACATACATACATTTGTATTTCTGAGTCGGAATTTTGTAATACGTTCTCATTTTGAGTATCTGATGGAGGCTGTGCTTGTTGAGTATCACTTTCATTCCTTATATAAAAAACACACTCACACAGACATATCATTATATAAGTTAATAGGTGTAGTAAAATAAAAATATATATCACTAACAAAAATAGTAGAGCATGATTGAAATATTTTGAGAATAAAAATATATTTAAATTACAAAGTATTAATTATAAAATTTGTATTTTTTATATTAATTGAATTAAAATATAATTTATTAAATAAATTGAGAAAAGAATCGCCTCAGTTACATGACAAGGTAAATAAAAAATATATTTGAATTAATTGTAACTTACAACTTTCTGCTTTCATTCACAGTGTGCTGGCGACTTGTGAGATTATGACTTTGAGCACTGTATAAAAAAATTGTAAATAAAATAAGCATATAAAAGTTATTTTTTATTTTTATTAAGAAGTGATTTTCCATTTAATTCATTCTCATTGTAAGATTCATTATATATTATATATTATAATTTGATTTATATGAAATGTTCAAAATACTAAGGTTAATAAGAGGATCTTATATAGGTAGTACAACAAATATAAATATTGATTAGAATGCTCTTAAAGATTATACTGTCATACTAAAAAGTAAGTTTCAGTTGAATTTAGTTTTACAAAACTGATTTATTAACATGAGATATATCTTACTTATATATACTTAAATAATTTGTTTTCTATCTTAAAATGTTTAATCTGTTTTTTATCACTAAATATTTTTTTATTAATTAAGTCTTTATATTTTTCAAAAAAGATTCAATTAAGTCTTTTAAAGAATTAAATGTGATTCATTTTATTATGCATCAAAATTTAAATTTATCATATGCTAAAATTTAAGTCATTTTCTATTTGAAACGCGCTGTCTATAAAGATCAGAACATAATGGAAAATGATCCATATATGACAAAACTGACTTTTGACATGTCTCACAATTCAAATAGTATTAATATAAATTTAACTCAAAGGACTATTTTGAGACTTTGTATAAAATAAAGACTTAATTAAATAAAAATCATATTTAAAAATTAAAACGAATAAAAAATTTAAACAGAAGAATCAAATTACTAATGATTTAACTTTTACTTTATTATTTTTAACTAATATGAAATATTGAATTTTTAATAGTATCAATTGCTCAAATATGATAATCATATTCCTTTAAAACATAAATAAAACTGTAATAACATCAAAATAGATTATATATGCTGTTAGAAATCCTACATTAACTAAAAATAAAATCTTAAAATCCAGCTCTTAGGATCTGAAATCTTTTACTCCAATCATACAAAATCCTTCAACCATTTATATTTGAAACCAATTTTAGGTTTTGTGAAGGCAGTGATTACAAGTAAAAAGATATGAGTAACAGTATTACCTTATGACAGAACTGGGAAAATGACGATGCAGCAACACGAATGAAAGAAGAAATGGAAGAAACGCGACGACACCATATTGAAAAGCCATTTCAGAAAAAAGTGCTTATGGAGAACTGTGATTGTTAACGGCAATGAAGTGATAGTTATAATAGAATGCAAGGCATTGCTTAAGAATATATATATATATATATATATATATATATATATATATAGTCTTTGCAATTACTCTCTTTCTTCTTTCAGCTTCGTCCTTTTCCATTATTTTAACTGAATATTAAGTGAGTTGACTTAATCTCGCTAACAACGAGAAGGAAGTTGTTTGAACTAGTATTTTTTGAAAAAAAAAAAGTTTATTAGATATTATTACAAGATTTACATTTTTAAAATTCATTAATGATTTATGATCGTATAAATTACTGTTATAAATTTAACTGAGTATGAGTCTGATTTAGTTAAAGATGAGAAAATTAAATATTTTATAGGGTTAAATATGTTTTTAGTCCCTAAACTATTGACCGTTTCTGGTTTTCGTCCCTCTTCTAAAGTAAGGTACAATTTAGTCCTCAATCTTTAAAAAACGTTCGTTATAGTCGAAAAAACGAACGTTTTGAGGACTAAAACGAGGACTAAAAACAAAATTTTGAGGACTAAAACGAACGTTTTTCTAAAGAATGAGGACCAAATTGTACCTTACTTTGGAAGAGGGACGAAAACCAGAAACGGCCAATAATTTAGGGACTAAAAACATATTTAACCCTATTTTATAAAATAAAATATATATATTATTTTAAGAGTTTGAGGTGAAAGTTACGTTAATCTAAACTTATGTTATTGGTATAAATTTATGATATTTGTATAAATTCAACTTCCTATGTTTCGTATTGTTTAAAAAAGTATGAATTAGTATTTGATTGGTTTATCTAATATCAAAATAAATACTTTTTATTTTGACAAAAGAAAAATGTAACTATTTGGCTGACTGAATAATTGGATGTAATTTGACATATATATTTAAACACACTTTTCTTAGTCAAATGTAAACAAATATTAAAGGGGCAATTTGTTGTTAGAACACGGATTTTCCAGATAAAAGACGAATAAAAAGATGTTCGTAACGCGATTTCTCTTTTAATTTATTTTTGTTACAGAGGTTTTAATGAGTCTAAGTTCTATATTTTTATCATGTTTGAATAATGTATGAAAGAGCGAGAGTCATTGACTATATATAATGTGAACACGTTCTCCTTTTATACATGTTTCTCCTCAGTTATTCAAGAAACATTCAACTTTCAAATTTCAAAATAAGTTTGAATTTTTTTTTGGAGAGAAACCAAAAGTTATAAAATAGATATTTAGAGAACATTCAAATCACATCCCAAAAGATCTAGAAAATAAATTATTACTATTATTATTATTATTATTATTATTATTATTATTATTTTAATCGTGGCTCTCTCTTTCCTATTCTTTTGCATATCGTACTACAACATTTTTTACTCATATCAACATAAAAAAAATAATATCTATTCCAAGAAAATCATTTGAGAATGATTTAAAAATTGTGATAATTTAAGGCAAGGCTTTGAAAATGATTTTTTTATCATGTAATCAAGGCTGTTAGAAAATTTGTACTAGTTGGTATGTCTAAGATAATGGTTTTTTATAAGCTATGACTTACGCGGAAAGACAAGTCAAAAGTGTTATTATTATTATTTTTTTATCTCAAACAATCCTGTATTGTTGATTAGTTGCTATTAAGTTCATTAAACAGTTAACCCTCTATTATATTATCATAATGATATTTGACAACATTTTTTTTATAACATTTGAACACCGTCTACGTGTCATTCTATAATTGATTTATGTTGGTATTTATGATTATTATTGATTGTGGAGTAATTTTGGACCAATAACAGAATGACACATAGATGATATTAAAATGTTGTCAAAAAAATATTGTCAAAGTATCATTATCCTTATATTATTTAAGATATTACCACAAGAGAAAAATGATAATGTCATATCGTTAATAAGTTCAACAAATTAGATGGGAATTAAGAGACATTTTCCAACACGTCTCTAGTTATAGCTTGCTATAGAAAGAAATTGTTCTACAAAATATTTCATATATAAAAATCAGAACAATGTTAATATTCATCTTATCCATTTCCATGTTTTCAACTTCATTCATACCATCATTATCCATCCACAAAATAATGTAAAAAAGAAAGAAAAACTAAATGGTTAAGTAGCTTCCATGTATAATTTTTTCCTATCAAGAAACAACACCTAATTTCAACCTATAACACCAATTGCAACATATCTATGTTAGAATGGTAAATGACAATTTAAGTCCATAATTATCTATTTTCACCTCTACAAATAACTTGCTAAATTGTCATGAATTGTGAAAAGAAGTTTTGCATCAATTTGAACTTACCTTGAGAAGTCTCTCATCGTTGGGAACTTATCTTGGAGTTTACTTTTCATGTTATAAAATGATCCATTGTTTCTTTAGGAATACATTCTAAAATCTCTTCCTTTTTTTTTTTTTTTTGCTTTATTATCTGAGAGAAAAATTAAGAGAGAATATTACTTTTTCCTTTAAGGTTTTTCTTATACTTAGCTTTTCCCATTTCCAAGACCGAGGTTGTCATTGTTCTCTCCTCGGGGATGTAACTTTCTTTCTTTTAATAAAATTACTTGTTTTGCCTTTTTTTTCCTTTCATTTTATCTTTTATTTTAGTTGTTAGCACTTGTGCTATGATTCTAATACCCAATAATGGAATAAAAGCCATTGGTTCATTTGATCATATTTCATTGGTACTGTCATTACAATAGTGTTGTGTTAGTGGATATATTGTGGTAGTGTGAAAATGCATGTTTGAAGGGTGTCCATATAGTAACCAAATATACCAGCAAATACACTAGATATTTTTGTAATATATCAAGTGTCGTATCCACATGGATTTGACAGAAAAAACAATGTTCTAACTAGCTTGATCATTGATAAAACAAATAACAACGATTGTAAGATGTAGAAACCAAATTTGTTTCGTGAAAATAAGAGTAAAAGATGTTGAAAAACATTTTGGATTACAAAATGAGTGACTTTCATATGATTAAAACGTGTTGAAGTTTGACTCCACCACTTTGTCCCTTTTTTGTACCAGATTTATGCGCTACAAATGATCAAGTCCTAGGAGTTCTCTTTAAATGTAACTCCAAGTCCATTCCTAGCACCTAAAGACTAGGATTGCCAAACTTCAATATAATTCCTCAGTGATTGCTTTGATGGATCACCTACATTAAGATCAAGATTCTATTTCCAACTGCAACCTTATATTTATTCCTATAATCTAAAAGCATACATGAGAATTGATTGGACCACAACTTGAAACTAATTTCCACTCAATCTCAAGTTAATGAAATAAGATGAGTGATCAGTTCATCTAACAATAAGCATAAATCAATTCACAAACGTGTGATCAAAATTAAACATTCATAAATAAAAATAGTACCAAATACAAGAGAGTTCAAAGTACTTTACATCTTACTTTAATACCTAGGGGATTTAGCTCCTCATAATGGATGGAAAAAAGTTAACACATGGAAGAAACTCCATATTCTAGTTCTCTAATGATGTACTTTAAAATACAAAGGAAGTGTATGAGAGGACTTTCTAAAGTATTTTTCTAAATCTCTCTTAAGGAGTCTCTCAAAAGTTCTTCAAAAATAGAGGTGAAATCCTACTTTTATAGACTTTAACAGTGTGGTTTTAGCGGTGGCATCCATGACTCCAACCGTGAGGTTTTCTTCCAAGGTGGGTTTCCTCTATGGCTTAAGCTTTGTGTTTCTAGGTTGGAGCCTTGTGAGATTACTTCTAGGTGAAAAATTCTTCACGGCTTAAGCCTCAAGTTAGGACTTGTGGATTCCTTCCAAGGTGAGTTTTCTTCGTGTGGCTCAAGTCATAGATTTCACGCTGCAATTGTGCTAAAGTCAGTTTAGTGTATTTTGCTCATAATTTCTCTATTTTCTTCATAATTCAACTTTGACTCTCAAAATTCATCAAAACCTACAAACAAGTACAATTGGGGTGATTAACATAAATATTTAACATAATCAAAACAAGATAAGTGCCAAATTATCGTTAAAACTAACTCATGTTGGGCACATATCAATGTTTAGGAAAGTTTTAGCTAGGAAAGACTTGGTATTTAAGTGTGTCCATTAGTGACCCACCTCTCTTTCCTAAGAATTACCTGGTGCACTAGTTCACAGTCTACGCGCATTGTTCTACTAGACAACACTATTCATAGTGAGAAGTACATAAGTCAATTTTAAAGCCATGGCGAAAAAATATGAGATAGAGAATTTCAATGGTAATATTTTCTTATTGTGGAAATTGAAGATGAAGGAAATTTTGAGAAAAGACAATTGTTTAGCAACGATTGAAGAAAAACTTGTAAGCATCACAAATCAAAATTGGAAGGAAATGAATGATAATGTTGTTGTAAATTTAATGTTGTTGTAAATTTGCATTTAGCATTGGCATATGTAGTTTTATCTAGCACAACGAAGAAAACTACAATGAAGGAGATGGTTTCTCTCATCAAATTGCACGAGGTCAAGTCACTTCACACAAGAATATTCTTGAAGAGAAAATTATATACTCTTTAAATGAGTGAGTCCATATTAGTGACAAACCACATCAACAATCTCAATATGTTATTTGTCCAACTTTCAGCAAAAAATTACAACATAATTGAAAATGAATGTGCAAAGGTTCTACTTCAGAGTTTTGCCTAATTTATATGATCAACTCAATCATAAGTTAAAACATTGAGGATGTTTCTAAAATTATTCTTGAAGAAGAATTTGGGCAAAAGAGCAAAGTAGATATGTGGAAAGTTTAAAGCAAACAGAGGCTTTGAAAATGACGAGAGGTAGATCAACAAAATATGAATCTAGTAGGAGTCAAAATCATAATAGATCAAAGTCTCAAAGTAAAAAGCATTTTAAATGCTACCGTTGTTGCAATTAGGGTATGTCAATAGAGATTGTTGGTACTAGAAGAGTGGAGGAAAGAACTGTGAAGCATCAACCACACAAGGTTGTGTTGCAAGTACCTCGGAGGACAAAGATATTTAGGTGACCTAAGAAGAAATTAACTCTAATGGAGGAAGACAACTACATGATAGGTGGATAGTGGATTTAGGTACAACTTGACACATGACTTCAAACCGATATTTATGAACCTATCTCTTGTAGATCGATGTAAATGGGGAATGATCATGCCTTAGAGATTGTTGGAGTCGGTATTGTCAAAATAAAATTATATGATGATATTTTTCACATACTTTAAGGGGTACGACATGTGAAAGACTTGAAGAAGAATCTATTGTTTATTGGACAATTATATGACCTAAGGTGTAAGATTGACATTGAAGGTGGAATCTTAAAAGTGGTGAGAGGGAGTTTGGTGGATATGAAAACAAAAAAGATCATGACGGATATGTACGTGCTTATGGGACATGCATTGCAATAAGCTAATGCAACAATTGCATTAGGAAGTCAAGAATAAGTGACATTGTAAACTTAAATAAATATCAAAGTAAGGTTTATAAATTCTTATGGAACATAATCTCTTACTTGGACTCAAGGAGTTTAATTTACCTTTTTTTTATTCTTTTTTGAAAATCTAAAATTCTTATTTCAAAATCTAAATAAAAAATTTATCAGATTGTAAAACTCATCAAATTTTGAAATTTAATTAAAAAAATCACCAAATTTTAAAATTTAATTATAAAATTCATCAAATTTTAAAATTCGATTCAACTATACAAATTTTCAAATCAAAGTCACTTCTTCCAAATTTTTAAATTCAATATTCAATTTTTTCAAAATTTAAAATCCTGCTTACATTTCTTCCGAATCTCGAAATCTAATTTTTTTATTGTTTTTACAACGCAACACTAATTAGAATCCGATTCTCATTTTTTTTATCTCTTTTTTTGTACTAATTAACCTATATCAAACGATAATAATAAGAATAATAAAAATAAATAAAATAGAATTATTATTAATAATAATATTTTCTTTTAGTATTATCATTATTATTATTGTCATAATTTTTTTATTTTACTTTTGTTATTATTATTTATTATTATTATCATCTTTATTATTATTACTATTATTATAATTAATTATTATCATTATTATCATTAGTTTTATTGTTATTATTATTATTACCATTATGATTATTATTATTATTATTACTTGTATTATTATTATTATTATGTATTATTTTTATTATCCTCTCTATTATTATTATCATTATTATGATTTTTATTTTTATTATTACCAATACTATTACTTTTATTATTATCATTATTATATTTATTACTATTATTAAAAATATTATTTTTATTTTATTATTATTATTATCATCATCATTATCATTATTTTTACTATTATTATTATTTTATATTAGGATTATATGAATATTATTGTTATCATGATTTTATTTTTAATATAATGGTTATTATTTTTATTAATATTTTAATTATTATCATTATTATAATTATTTCTATTATTATTATTATTATCATCATTATAATTTTTTGTTATTATAATGATTATTATCGTTATTATTATATCAGTATCTTTATTTTTATTATTATCATCAGTATATTATCATTATTATTATTATTATTATTATTTTCATTAATTTTACTTTTATTATAAATTAATATATATTAATTATGTATAAATAAAGAGAATGAAAAGAAAATGAGAACTGGATTTTAATTAGTATTCCGAATTTCACTAAATGAATAAAGATAGAAAACTGGTTATTGAGACGGGAGAAATGTAAGCTGGATTTCGAAATTCAGAAGAATTGATTTTGAAATTTGGGAGAAGTGTGTATAGAATTTTGAAATTTGATAACTTTTTAATTGAATTTTAATATTTGATGAACTTTCTAATTGAATTTTAAAATTAAGTGAATTTTTATATCAGATTTTCAAACTTGATGATTTTCTAAATTAGATATCAAGGTAATTTTCTAAATTGTTATAAATTTTTTAATTTGATTTTGAAATTTTTTTAATTAGATTTTGAAATTTGATAATTTTTTAGATTAAATTTCGAAATCCAGTAACCTTTTAAAGTTGAAATCTAACTAAATGAAGGGAAGTACATGTCTGAGAAAAACTGGATGGTAGATAAAAAATTACCCTTATTAAAAAATTATTTAAATATTAATAAAAAATAAATACACACTTCTCCCACATGAGTGACGCTGCACCTTTGTATTTAATACTAAAATAAATGCTTTGGCTATAGAAAATTTTTCATCCACCTCCGTCAAATATTTGATAAGAACAGTAATATTTATATTAAAGTTCATCGTGGAGCACTCTATCGTTGGATGCAGATTCCTTAGTCCTGAACAATCCATGCAAAATATTAATTCGTTAGTAATTTTAACTCTCTTACTTTTTCAACATTTATTTATATTATTTACTCAAATTACTTTTCACATAATTAAAACCACTCTCTTGCAAAATGAAGTGCGCTTCAACCAATAGAAAGAGACAGAGAAATAAATAAATGAACAAATAAAAACACATATAAAAAAGTAATATTGAATTTTTTTATATAAATGCATAAGCACATATAAGATCCAATGTACATGGATGTGTGATTTTTTTATATTGAATTTTAAAAAATAATACAATTTAAATAAGTATTAACGTCAAAGTAAACTTTGAAAGAGTATTTATTTAATTAGGGTGAACCGAAGTCACTCCATAGCATTAGTCCCGTTCTGTGTTCAATCAATATATATATATTAAAGTTTTATTGATATAACTAATAAAGTAATAGAAACATAATTAATTTTATAATTAATTCTAATAAAATAAACAAAACAAATTTTTAATTCAAATTGATATATAATTTATATTTAAGTTATGAGGCACTCACCTTTGCACTTCAGGATTGGAATTGACTTCAAGATTGGAATTGATGGACACATCGCTCTCCATTTGAATTGTTGGTGGAAATGGAGGAATGTAAGGATCACTGATAATACTTTTAAAAAAATTAGTAATTATATATATATAAGTAATATATATTAATATTTGAGTTATTAGTAACATATAATTTCGTTTTGTGACAGTAAATGTGAATCTTAAAATAACTAGTATTTGAAGTGTGAGGGTCATTTTGAATCTTTAAACAAAAAACAGTTAATTTATTTGTAGTTGATATAAAACTATTATTTCAGTGACCAATATTATTTTCACTTCAGCCTTGTTCTCTTGAGTGGATTTGAGGGAGTCGATTTGAGGGGATTTGAGAAGATTTGAAGATAATTTTTTTTGTCGTTTATTTGAGTTAATTTGGAGGTAAACGAGAATGGATTTGGAAGTAAATTTTTTTAATTTGTCACTAAATAAAATTCTATACTAATTAATTCTTACAAACTTTACTTCCAAATCCACTCTCATTTACCTCCAAATTCACTCAAATAAACGACAAAAAAATTTATCCTCAAATCCTCTCAAATCCCCTCAAATCCACTCAAGAGTTCAAGATTGAAATAGATTGGCACATTCTTTTTGAAGGTTAGAATTGGTGGTGAGCATGGAGGAGTGTTAGGATCACTTGACTCTTTTTAAAAGTAAGTCAAACATATTTGTACATATAATTGATGTTTTAGTTATCAATAGTATGTTTTTGCATTTTGAGATTGTGAGGATCACTTGCATTTTGATTAAAAAAAATTCAATGACTTTTTATGTACAATTTATATTTGAGTTATTAAAAAGATTATTTTGTACTTCAAGACTGAAATTGCTTTACACATTCTTCTAACTTAGAAGTGGAGGAGTGTGAGGATAGCTTTGAATCATATGAAAAAAGTTATTGATTTTTATATATAATTGGTATGTAATATATATTTTAGTCATTAGCAAAATACTTTTTTATTTTGAGATTAAAAATTCTTGACACATTCTTTTGAGTTTGAGTTGGAGTTGTTTTTGAGTTCTATTAGAAAAAAAAAAAGATACAATATTTTTTAATATATAATTGATACTTAAGTTATTGTGAAAATATTCTTGCACTTTGAGATTGAAGTTGCTTCTGACATGTACAACTAAGTTTGAATTGGTGGTGCAGATGAAGCAGTATGTCTTACATATTGAAAGAAGTCTTTAATTTTTTAAGTATATAATTTATATTTAGGCTATTATTAATATATATTTTGCATTTTGATATTCGAATTGCTTGATACATTTTTCTGAGTTTGAGTTGATTGGGAAGATAAAAGGAACGTGAGATTACTTTGAATTATATTCAAACAAAAGTCAACACATTTTTTTATATAAATGACACATTCTTTTTAGCTAGATATTTTTATATTTCAATATCTGAATTACTTGACACATTCTTTTGTGTTTAAATTATTGATAGAAATAGGGTAGTGCAAAGATAATTTTGAGTCCTATTAAAAAAATTTAACAATTTTTAATGCATATAATTGATATTTGTGTTTTTTTTGCAAGATACCTGTTTACTTCAATATTGGAATCGTTTGGTGCATTCTTCTGACTTTGACTTGGTGATAGCAATAAAGAAGTGTGAAGTTCACTTTGAGTCCTATAAGAAAAAAAGGTCAATAATTTTTTTTATAGACAAATGATTTATCATTAGTATTTTAGTTATTAACAAAATACTTTTTTGCATTTCAAGATAAAACTTGTTTAACACATTGTTTTGAGTTTCGTGGTAAAGATGGATAAGTGTAAAAATAAATTTAAGTCCTATTGTAATAAAGTTCATGTATTATATATATATAATTAATATTTATGTTATTAAGAAAGTAATTTTGCACTTTAAAATTGAAATTGCTTTATACATTATTTTAAAGTTTAAATTGGTGATTGAAATAGAGGATTGGGAGGATCGCTTTAAGTATTATGAAAAAAAAGTAAATGATTTTGTATATGAATTGTTTAGCACATTTTTCTAAGAATTGTTTAGCACATTTTTCTAAGTTTGAGTTGGTGATAAATGTGAATTGTTTGTTGGAAGTCCCACATCGACTAGAGATAAGGCCAAATTAAAGTATATAAGTGGGTGCAGACCTCACCTTACAAGCCGGTTTTGTGGGGATGAGTTAGGCCTCAAGTCCACTTCTAACATGGTATTAGAGCTATGGTTAGAGCCTATCCTAGCATTATTGGTTGTTTGTTGGGCATATTGTTCCACCCATTATCGGGCCGCTATTGGACCACCCATTAATGTCTAATCTCACGGTCGATATGTATATACCTCGGCGTTACAAGCCGGTTTTGAGTCCTATTAAAAAAGATTGAATAACTTTATTATATATAATTGATATTTAAGTACCTAATTATAAAAAACACTCTCAGTTGTATTAACAAAAATTCAGTAATTTTTACATTCTACTTTTTTTCTATCATTTAATTATCTTTTTTTTTTTACTTTGTCATTCTCTACCTTTCTTTTCTATCACACACCAAATTCACAATTAATCTCTCTCAAATAAATTTAAAAATTTATACATCAATATATACACAATCATCGATATTGATTTTGAAGCATAGATATTTTTTATAGTAGATATTTTTAACCTAATATAAAAAAAATAATCATGTGAAGTTATTGATAGGAAAATTAATTCATTCAATTCGTTAATTTTTTTTTTAAAAAATATTTATTTAACACTAAACAGAAAAATAAAATTGAATAAATATCATTGTAGATACCTAATATGATAAATATATTGATATATTAGTAAAACAAAATACATACTTTTGTATTTCTGCATCGGTTTGTAATGCGTTCTCAGTTTGAGTATCTGCCGGACACTGTGCTTCAGTATCACTTCCATTCCATATAAAAAAAAAATCTCATTATGTAAGGTATAGTAAAATACAAGATTTATTACTAACAAAAAGTAGAAGAGCATGATTGAAATAATTTGAGAATAAATATATATAAAAATGACAAAATATTAATTATAAAATTAGTAATTTTTAAATTAATTGAATTAAAATATAATTTATTAAATATATTAAGAAAAGCCACATAAACAAAATCACCTCAGACACATGATAAACTAAATAACATTATTATTTGAATTATTTGTAACTTACAATTCATCATCTTCTATAGAAAGCAGGCGACGTGTGAGATTTTCACTTTGAGCACTGTATAAAAAAAATTGTAAATAGAATAAGAATATAAAAGTTCTTTTGGTCTTATTAAGAAGTGATTTTCAATTTAATTCATTCTCACTAAATCAAATCATTAATGTTAAGTTTGGTTTTACTTATATTTTATTAATTTAATCTTAACTTTACTCTATATAATCTTCAACATACTAGTCAATAGATCTCGATACAATAAAGTTAAATATCAATTAAAATAGACTACCAATAACTCTCATATGTTAACTAATTTTAACTAAACCGGTTTATTAAGATGAGACTTTCTCACTTATCTACTACAATTTACCAATATATGAAATATGAAATTTCTAATAGTATTGATTCTATACAAAATTGATCATCATATTGTTTTAAAACATAAATAAAACCCTAATAACAATCAAATACTATGTTTGTTCAGATGTCTAACATCTCTTAACCCAATCAAACAAGACCATTTAACATTTATATTTTAAATCATTTGTTGATAGAAAGTGATGATATATAACAAGTAAAAACATATCAGTAAGAGTATTACCTTACGACAGAAGTGAGAAAAAGGTGATGTAGCAACACTAATGAAAGAAGGATTGGAAGAAACACGACGACACCCTTTTGAAAACTCATTTCAGATCAAAGTTGTGAAGTTGTTGTTTGAGTCTGATTCTTGTGGAGAACTGTGATTGTGAAGAAAAATGAAGTGATATTTATAGAGATTATAGAAATGCAAGTGGCATTGTTTAAGAATAGTTTAGGTATTCTATGAAACTTAGTCTTTTTTCTTGCTTTTGGAATAATTTAAGTGAAAATTAAGTGATTTGACTTCATCACTAACAACTTCCATCTACCACAAGAAAAGAGGAAGTATTGTATGAATTAGTATTTGATTGGTTTGTCTTACATCAAAATAATTTATCTGTAATTATTTGTAATCATCTTGACTTTCACAAAGAATATGTAAATTATTTGTCTGACAGAACAATTTCATGCAGTTTGATATGTATATTTAAACACAGTTTTCTAAGTCAAATGATGCAAACAAATATTAAAAGGGGCAAGTTGTTGTGAGAGCACGAATTTTCCGGATGAAAGACAAAAGAAAGGCTGTTGGTAACGTTCCTCTTTTTATTTGTTTTTGTTACATAGGTTTAATGAGTCTAGGTTGTATTCTTGTCTCATGTTTGCATATGAACATGTTTCCTTGAATAATGTATGAAAGAATGAGAGTCATTGACTGTGTATAATGTGAATACGTTACCCCTTTAGACATGCATCTTTCTTGTTGAGAGAAAAGAAAATTATAAAATAGATATTTAGAGAACATTCAACGATCACATCCCAAAAAATATTGTGTATTCTAAGAAAAATAATTTGAGAGTGATTTTAAAATTGTGATAACACGTAAGGAGAGACTTAGAAAATGATTTTTTTTTTATCATGTAAGCATGCCTGCTAGAAAATTGTATTCGGTGGTATCTAAGATAAATGATCTTTCATGCAAAGTGAGTCACTAATTTAACTTCATTTTAATTTAAAAATAGACGTTAAAATTTTAGTAGATAATGATAGTGACAAATTTAGATTATAATCCATAAATTAATTATATTTTTTTATTAATAATAGAAATTGTTTTAGATGCCAATAATTTTTAATTCATAAGTGTTTATCTTAGTTAATATAATGATTAATATTTTTGTCTCAAAATTTAGTTATTATTTAATGATTTTTTATATTGTCACCACAAAAATAAAACATTTTAGAAAAATTTATTTTCTAACTATTTTTGAAATACCGAAAATTCGACGATTTCACGTGGTTTATAACAAAAATCGTTCCTAACATTTATTTATTTATTTAAAATTATTTTTGACGATTGTTTAATTAAACTGTTGGTAATCATTAAATATTGGTTTAATATCTCAATAGATCCCTATTTTCGTCCTGAATTTTAAATAGGTTCCTATTTTCGTCCTGAATTTCAAATAGGTCCTTTCTTTTTTGGCGTCTGAATTGAGTTCTTATTTTTATTAATTTGATGTAAATAAATCATTTCCATCAATTTCATCAAACGGTGTTAATGAGTGTGTGACGTGGCCTGGTGACACTGCATTTTTAATACACGTTCAATAAAAACGTGTGTGAATTCGATTTTTTAAAATTTAGAATTAAAGAATTAAGTAAATATATTATAATTTTTGTTGAAATTAATTAAAGAAAGGGCAAAGATGAAAAATGGTATTGTTCTTTTTGCTGAAGCATCCATTTTCTCTGCAATTGGGAAATCAAAATCAAATTGGGAGAATTTTGTGTTTTAGGGATCGTGTCTCATAGTTGGGAAAGAGTGGATGCGCGAGTGTTTTAGGAATCAGAAAGACGTTGTTGTTCGAGTGGATGCACGAGTTTTGGTGGGTGAATTACCGGTGCATGTGCATGTGGAAAAGGTTGAAGCACGAGGTGAGCTGTGGGACTTTCTGTCGTTCGAAGCGCGGACTGAAGCACGTGTTGAGGGGAGGTTAGCATTTTGATTCAGTGAAACTCTGTTTGGGGTGTGAGGTTGCCTATTTCTCTGCATAATGGGCTGTTAGGAGGTCATATTCTGAATTCTGCTATTTTTGTACCAATTCCAAGCTTAGACAACTCTATTTTCATCATAAAAAGTTGTTGGAATTGATTAATTGACCTTATAGCAACTCTTGTGCATTTCCACATCTCAAAACTCCATTCTAAGTTCATTTTTTTGGTGCAACTTGGCTGTTGTCAAATCTGTTTTAAGTCCAAAGTGCAAGAAAAGTCAGTTTGGATTGTAGTAAAAGCCAGTGCAAGAAAATCTCATAACAATCTGTTAACTTGTTTCTTTGTTTTTCTATCAACTCTTTCAAGTTCACAAAAGTGAGTCATTTCCTTGTGGTTTGATTCTTTGTGCATGGTGAAAATCTTGAAGGAGTAATAGAAATCCAAAGAAAAAGGTTGAGAGATTTGGATTTCACACCCTTTCAAAACGCTACAACCTCCATTCACAAAATCCTTCTACATTTTAATTATCCTGTGGATCTTTTCGTGGTTAGGTTTTAATTTTTTTCCTGTTTAGTGTTATTATGTATTTCTTTTGCTTTTGTTTTCGTTTATGAACATGCATTCTATAAAAATGGATTTCTTTTAGAAATCCTTCAAGGAGTTTTACATTATATACTTATAGCACTCGACGTCCCATTGTATATATGATTCAAGGAGTTCTACATACTCAGTGGATCTGATTTCTGGTAGAAAACAACTCCAGGAAAACTTAATAAATGAATCATTCAAAAATGATCAAACTGTGCACTTTTTAAATCTTTTTCTCAAATATGAATGATCTTGAAATCTTTCTTGTGCAGTAAGCAAATATGTATGCAATGAAACTAGAAATGTAAAGAGATAAGGAGAGAAGATCAAACACAATTTTTATCCTAGTTTGGCCTCAATGCTTACATCTAGTCACTCTCCCAATCAACCTTAGATTGAAGAGTATTTCACTATAATGATCAAACTATTATAGCCAAGGCTTTACGGAGCACACTCAAATCTATAATGATCAAACTATTATAGATTTTGATTTTGTGATCCACACCGACAAGCTTCAATATTTCAGCATCATAATTCCACACAGTATGTAATAACTTCATCACATCCTCCAACAAAAGCCCCAAAATCTTAAACAATTATCCAACTTTCTTAGCACCTAGTTAATTTTCCAATTCATAAGCAGGAACTAAAATAAAACCCTAAATGAACAATTTCTTAAAGGATGGACTTTTCCACTCAAAACTAACAAAAAATAACCTAACCCTAAGAATTCCCAGGTCCGCCGGACAACCAAGCCACCAAATTCAGATGTCCTGAAAGGTGATTCCCCACCCTAGCCGCTGACACTTCTCCAATGGCCTACTGTTGCTGACGTTGGTGATGAGCAAAGAGCGAGCCTACTGTTGCGACACCGACACGGTGGCAGGCTGCACGACCTTTTCTGGAGCGGTGGCAAAGCTCCAAATTTGTCCGAAATCAGGGCGAGCAGGGAGGGGCCACAGTCCAGACGGGGTAGAGGGACCCATGGAAACAGCGGTAGGCTGCACGACCTTTTCTGGGGCGGCGGCGAAGCTCCAAATTTGTCTGAAATCAGGGTGAGCAGGGAGCGAGGAGCTCCAAATTTTTCGGTGCGTATGCACTTGCCGAGGATGAAAGGCGTGGGAGCGAGGAGCGAGGAGCGAGAAGCAAACGCCATGTGGTAGAAGCTCCAAATTTGTCGGTGCGTATGTGCTTGCCGAGGATGAAAGGCGTGGGAGCGAGGAGTTGCGGCATGTGGTCGAAGGCAGAGGAAGGCGAGGAGAGAGACGCAGAGTTGATCTTGCTTGACTGGCACCAGAAAGAAGATCCAAACTTTCCTTAGATTGGATGAGATTTAGGGGTAGAATCAGAGAGAGGAAAGGTTCTGCGCGAAATGGACGAGGAAGAAGAAAACTAAAGGTTAAATTTGTTAACCCCCTAGAACGATACTACCTCGGTTAGCAGTTAAACCGAGGCCTAAACACGTTTTCACACCGGTTCTGGGTGAACCGAGGCAGTAGGTCAGGCTCAAAAAGCTGAAAAGTCTGTTGTGTAGAGGGGTAGGTGGAATTGCAAGTTATTAGGCATCAGTTGTGTGCTCTAACCGAGGTAATAAAGCTTATATGCTTCGGTTTGCTTTGAACCGAAGCGTATAAGTTTGACTAAACTACAAAAATGCCACCGCGTTTTGATAGGCTTCGGGTTCGCCTAAACTGAAGCCTATTGTGCGAGTTTAAATAATGTTTTTTTACTAGTGTGAACTTTTATTTACCGAAATGTTACCACACATTTATTAGGTCTGCTAATTTCAAAACAGACTTAAAAGGTTGATTTTGTACTAGTGTTAATTTGACACAAATTAGTCTTGTGATATATATTACTCAGACTTAATATAATGTCACTTTATCTACCACTTAAAAGAAAGTCATGAATATATTCATATAAATATAAATGATCACTAACCACCATCAATATAAAATCTTTTTGAACAATAATTTTATAAGTTTTTTTATTGAAATATAATAAAAATAGTTATAATTTGATTTATGGAAAAAAAAGCAAATGTAAAACAATTACATATAAAATTAATAAGAAAGTTTAGATTTGGATGGTATAGGTATGCCTATTCCCGTCAGTATTTGGAGGAGATGGCTTCTTCTAAGTGTTGACATCAATTTAGCACTAAGGGTTTTTCTAAAGTTTTCACTCGGCGTTTGGTTTAGAGGAGTATATTGGTTTCTTCTTGTTACTTGATGAGACTTTTGCTTGCATATGCTTCTGAAAATCGAAAATTTATTCCATTTGCATAAACTGGGTCACTCTACTAAAAAAAGAACTGGATTTATTGATGGCATTTACAGTCGAAAAACAAAACAAATTCGTTAGTAAATTGTTTTTCGACAAATTACCGACAAACAAAAATCCATAGATGAAAATACTATCAATAACATTTACTAACAAATATCGCTGTTGATAATCATCAACGGACTTGATAATTATTGTGGGCGATATTCGTCGACGTTTATTATATTTCAATTTTTCTAAACATTTTTCTCACCACCCTACAACTGCGTATTATCTTAACTACTATAAAAGTTCTTGTCACAAAACACTATTTCTATTAAGAGTTAAATTTATTTAAATGATGTAAGAAACGTGATTAAATGATTAAAAATATTTGCTTCAGAATTTATAGTTTGAACAAATCTTTCAAGTCTAGTGTTTAACAAATTATATAAATCTTTTAATCCTTGACAAAATTGTTAAACTATCTTCTTTGCGAAAAGTTTTCCTATAACACTATTTAATCACTTATTCTAGTGTTTTCCAAGTACTTCAAAATCTACCATGACTCCTCTGCGCCTCATACCTACAAAACCCAAAAAAATATTAGAACCCAAATAAAATGAAATTCTGAATGTTTTTGTGGCTGTGTGCAAATTCGTTTGAAAATAGTGATGGCGAAATTAGGGTTTCATCGTTGTGCTATACTGCTTGCACGATGTGGGGTTCTAATTTGCGGTGGTGTGTTGCGATTAAGATGGCTCGCAAGGTTGTTTGCTACATCTAGTGTGTCACCAAAATCAATGTTAGTGATTGACAACAATATGGTGGTTTCAATGGTTGCTTATGGTTTTGTGGCTACGTGTAGATTGGTTGACCATATAGTGCGTCGCTGACGTCAATGGGTCGTCGCTAACAACATTGTAGTTGTTCGCGAAAAACATTCCCAATTTAATTTAATTAAATTTTACTAATTTTTTTAATTTTTAAAATATCAAATTCCAAATCATTTAAATAAGGCAGCAAAGCATTAATCTACCTAGCAGCCCTTCAATTACCATAAGAAACAATCTAACCATCACAAGTCCAAAGATTCACTACGGTTGATTTCCTTCCAATAACACAGTGCATTGATAACAAGTCAATTAAACAACTACGGTTGATTTCCTTCGAATACCACATTACATTGATAAAAAGTCAATTAAACAGCTAGAATTTGGACCAATATATGAATATCACTCATCGAACCAAACATTCCAACACCTATAACATACATTCTGACATTCCAAAACTCAACCAAATATGGTCAACACATTTAAATGAAAATTACATTCACTAATAGACTCAGTGAAATACACAAATTATAATAAAACCCAAAGTTGCTACACCAGCCAAAACTATGTGTACTTACCAACTTCACCTATTCAAATAGTTAGAAAGCATGCGATTTACCTACCAATATTTACGTACAGAATTTTTATCCATAAATAACATAAATATTACATATGGATTTTATCTACAAATTTATTAAAATGAATTATATATGGATTTTATATACAAATTTTTACCTATCAATTTTTCCGTAAATAAAATTCATATGTAATCGAAAAAAAATTATCATTGATTTTATATACGGATTTTCAAAATTAATTATTAAAAATGAAAGTAAAATTTCATTTAATTTTAAAAATAGTTCATTATTTAAAGTAAAAATCAAATGAGTGTTTTGTGCGCGCCTTTTAACTTGTGACGCTCTCTCAAACTCAAAGTTTTCATTGTGGCGCTCCCTCAAATCCTCATAGATTCGCTCGAAGATCTCTATGTCCCTCATATTCAGTTACACTCTTGCTTCTTCCTTCTTCGTAATAAATTGTTGTCGGTTTGTTCAAAACCCTTGTTAACAAACGAGGTGAAAACCCTAGCTAGGTCCACATCTCGCGCCTTAACTGTTCGCGGCTTCACAGCTCACGCCTACACCCATGCGCATCCACTGCTTTGGCCCGCCTATTGTCGAGCTCGGTATAGGTTGCTCGACTTGTGAAAGCTCGCACCGTTGTCGCTGCGTTACGGAGCGCTCGTTCGACAACAACCACTGCATCTTCCCACCTCCAACGAGGGTTACCAATGTTAGGGTAAACTACATTTTAGTCTTTTGTTCTTTCTACTTCAACCTTAGGAATAGAAAGAGGATGGGAAGGCGATGGGAAGAGAGCATAAAAAGAAGGTAGCAGAGTCTTGCTGCTTTAAAGTGGAAAAATTCAATTGCAGAAGCGTTTAGAAAAGGCTTTGTTGGTCCGGAAGAGCTGCAGTGGAAAAATAACCTTCTCGGATTCTCATTCCATACCGCTCTCAAGGTAATGATTTAGATTCTGATGTCCATGTTTAATAGACTCAAATATAAAACATAATTCTCTTATTTTTTTTATTGGGTTCTCTAAACTAAGTAAGTATCTTTCTGTGGGACACATGATAAAATTTTACTTACTATTTGTGATATTAAACATGAAGTTCCTCATGCATGTCAATATCTTATGGTTTAGTTTTTATTTTTAAGTTTAGGCAAGGAAAAATCTTTTGGGCATATTTCAATCTGATGGAAACCAATTCCCAGCTGGAAACGTGTAGGAAGAGGCTCCAGACCAGAGGAAACCAGTAATGAATAATGGTACAGCGGATGGATGAAATGATGCAGTGTTTGAGGTGTTTTAATGGGGGAAAGGTGTATGGGTGAAGCCTCACAGCTCAGAGGGCCTTCCTACAGAAGAAGGAAGCTTGAGGAAAGGAGAAGAAGTAGTAATTCAAAGGTGACTTAAGAGCACAAAAGCTGGAAAACCAATTCTGCAGCATATCATTAAGCTCAAAAGTCAGTCAATACAAAGAAAAGGCCCTCTTATTTATAGGTGAAGAGGAGCCTAATTTCTGATTTTAATTCCCTCCTAAATTTAAAATATTCAAATTTATTTTGATCAAGCAAAGTCCATGCCTCATTCCAGCTCAGCCAGCAAGTTGTATGCTTCCTTCCAAATCAGCCAATTCACGTGGAAAATGCTGGTGCATGCCGTAAGCACCTCCTTTTTGGCTCCTTTGCTTGGTTCTATTGATTTAACTTCTTGGATGGCTCAATCATAGTCTCCAAGATTTATTAATTCCTACAAAACAAAGTATAAGTGTTTTAGTTAAGAGAAGAAGGATTTTTATAAGTAACCTTCCATAGAAGTAAAATGTTAGGTGATCCTTCTTCTTCTTGAATCTTCCTTGCCATTGCTCTAGTAAGAGGTCCAATGTGATTTCTTGATGGTTTTCCATCAGACCCTCCCTCTTGAAAAAGATCTGTCCTCAGATCTGCTTCATCCTGTTGATCATCTCCTGTGAAAGGAATTAAATCGCAGATGTTAAAAGTAGGACTGACACCATAACTTTCAGGAAGGTCTAATATGTATGCATTATCATTTATCTTTTTGACCACCTTGAATGGACCATCTCCTCTTGGACTAAGTTTGGATTTCCTTTGAGAGGGAAATCTTTCCTTTCTTAAATGAAGCCAAACTAGGTCTCCTTTTTCAAAAACTATTTTCTTTCTCCCTTTGTTGTTGTATTCTGCATATTTTTGAGTTTGTTTTTCAATTTGGATTTTAACTTTCTCATGTAACTTCTTGATAAACTCCGCTTTAGAAGCACCTTCTTTATGAAGAAAAGAAGATGATTCTGGAAGAGGTAGTAAATCAAGAGGTGTGATAGGGTTAAAACCATAAACAACCTCAAAAGGAGAAAGATTAGTAGTCTTGTGGACTACTCTATTATAAGCAAATTCAATATGAGGTAGATGTTCATCCCAAGATTTGTTATTTCCTCTTAATATTACCCTTAATAATGTAGATAAAGATCTATTTACTACTTCAGTTTGCCCATCAGTTTGTGGGTGACATGTAGTAGAAAATAGAAGTTTAGTTCCAAGCTTTTCCCATAAAGTTTTCCAAAAATGGCTTAGAAACTTCACATCTCTATCAGACACTATAGTTTTGGGTAAGCCATGCAATCTCACTATTTCTTTAAAGAAGAGTCTAGAGATATAGCTAGCATCATCTACTTTGTGGTAGGGTATAAAATGAGCCATTTTACTAAAATGATCTACTACCACAAATATAGAATCATACCCCCTTTGAGTTCTTGGCAATCCTAAGACAAAGTCCATGCTTATGTCCTCCCAAGGGGTATTAGCTATAGGAAGAGGTGTATAGAGTCCATGAGGCATAATTTTGGACTTAGCTTGTAAACAAGCTATACATTTAGAACAATGCCTTTGAACATCTATTCTCATGTGTGGCCAATAAAATTTACTTTTCAAAATGTTTAGAGTTTTATCAACTCCATGATGGCCCATGAGTCCTCCTCCATGACTCTCTTTGATAAGAAGTTTTCTAATGGATCCTTGGGGTATACAAAGTTTTCCTTTATTAAAAAGATACCCCTCAGAAAGATAGAATCCATCAAAAGGCTTCTTAAGACATGATGAATAAGTGGATGCAAATGTTTCATCATTTTCATATAACTCTTTTATGTCATCAAATCCTAGTATTTGGGATCCTAGGGTTACTAATAATGCATGTCTTCTAGATAAAGCATCCGCAACAACATTAGTACTCCCCTTTTTGTGTTTGATGACATAGGGAAATTGCTCAAGATATTTCACCCACTTTGCATGTCTTTTGTTTAGCTTTGCTTGCCCTTTAATGTACTTGAGAGATTCATGGTCAGTGTGTATGATGAATTCTCTAGTTACCAAGTAATGCTCCCAAGTTTTTAAAGCTCTAATGAGGGCATACAACTCTTTGTCATAGGTAGGATAGTTTAAGGTAGGCCCCCTAAGTTTTTCACTAAAGTAAGCTACGGGATGTCCTCCTTGTATTAAAACAGCTCCTATTCCTACCCCAGATGCATCACATTCTAGTTCAAAGGCTTTGGAAAAATCAGGCAAAACTAGAATAGGTGCATGTGTTAACTTGTGTTTCAAAGTCTCAAAAGACAACTCTTGCTTATCACCCCAAATAAAAGGCATATCTTTCTTGACTAGCTCATTTAAAGGAGCAACTATGGTGGAGAAGTCTTTCACAAATCTTCTATAAAAACTTGCTAACCCATGAAAACTTCTCACCTCTCCTACATTTTTAGGGGTTGGCCATTCTTGTATAGCCTTGATCTTCTCTGGATCAACATGTACACCTTCTTTTCCCACTTTGAATCCAAGGAAAATCACACTTTCTTGACAAAAAGTACATTTGTCAAAGTTGGCAAAAAGATGATGTTCTCTAAGAAGAAGCAAGACTTTTCTGACATGGTTAAAATGTTCTTGAAGGCCTTGACTATAAATTAGGATATCATCAAAGTAGACCACTACAAATCTCCCTATGCATTCTCTAAGAACATGGTTCATTAACCTCATGAATGTACTTGGAGCATTGGTCAAGCCAAAGGGCATGACTAACCATTCATACAAACCAAACTTGGTCTTGAAAGCAGTTTTCCATTCATCTCCTTCATGAATTCTTATTTGATGGTATCCACTTTTAAGATCAATTTTGGTGAAGAGATTTGCTCCATGTAATTCATCCAACATGTCATCTAGCCTAGGAATGGGATGCCTATACTTGACAGTTATGTTGTTGATGGCCCTACAATCTGTACACATTCTCCAAGACCCATCCTTTTTAGGGACCAACAACACAGGCACAACACAGGGACTTAAACTCTTTTGGATCCACCCTTTGTTCAACAAGTCATTAACTTGTTTCTCTATTTCTTTTGTTTCCATAGGGTTGGTTCTATAGGCTGGCCTATTGGGTAGGCTTGCCCCAGGCACCAAATCTATTTGATGTTCTATTCCCCTCAAAGGTGGTAATCCACTTGGTACCTCTTTGGGAAATATATCATCAAATTCCTTTAAAATTTTTTGCAACCCCTTTGGTAGAGAACCAAGTTCATGAGTGATTGAAACAAATGCCTCTTTGCAATAAAGAAGGAAATGAGGTTGTCCAAGAAAAAGATTTTTGGAAATATTCAAGTTTTGAGGTTGGACAACTTCATGGGTTGAGTCATGGGTTACCAAATTCTTTCTTTCTTTCTTATTTTCCTTTTTCTTTTCTCCATCCAACTTCTTCTTAAAAATTATTTGGTCCTCTCTTACTTGTGAAGGTGTAAGAGGACACAAAATAATTTTCTTTCCCTTGTGTTGAATGGTGATTTTGTTGGTGACTCCATCATGTAAAGCTTGTTTATCATATTGCCAAGGTCTTCCAAGTAATATGTGCCCAGCTTCCATTGGTACTATATCACAAACAATTTGATCTTCATATTTGCTAATGGAAATAGGTACACTTACTTGTTCTTTAACTACTATTCCATCATCCTCTTTGATCCATTGAAGTTTGTAAGGTTTAGGATGAGGAGTAGTGGTTAAGCCAAGCTTCTCTACCATTCTAGAACTACAACAGTTGCAACAAGAGCCACTATCCACTATCATTGAACATGTCTTTTCTAAAACTTTGCATCTTGTGTGGAATAGGTTCTCTCTTTGTGACTGTTCTAATTCTACATGTTTACTTTCCAGGAGTCTCCTTACCATAAGTAAGTCACCATCACAAGGTAAAGCTTCTTCTTCTTCAGAAGTGGATGTTTCAGACTCACTATATGAAGAACCCTCACTTTCACTCTCATGCTCAAGGATGTAAGTTGACCTTCTATTGCGGCACTCAGATGCATAGTGCCCTTTTTCCCCACATCTAAAGCACTTAGTCTCCTTACTCTTATGATCTCTTGAAGGTTCTTTGACTTTTTCTTTTCCTCTCTCTCTCTCTCTCTGTCTTCATATCTTGGCTTGGTTTGACTACCCTCCCTCTTATACTCTTTCTTATGGTAAGAACTATGAGGGTAATCTTTCTTGGTAGAGCTTTTCCTCTTTAGTTGTTGCTCTACCCTCACACAAAGTTGGACTAACTCATTGAGATCATTGTAGGGTATAAGTTCAACCCTATCTCTTATGTCATAGTTGAGTCCACTTTGGAACCTAGCAATTGTGATTCTTGGTTCCTCTCTTATCCCAGCCCTCAACATGAGTAATTCCATTTTTTGTCTATATTCCTCAACACTCAAGTTCCTTTGTTGGAGTTTATGGAGTTTATCCATTATCTCCCTATCATAATAGGCTGGTACATGCCTCCTCCTCAAGGCAGTTCTCAACTCATTCCAATATCTAATGGGAGGTATGTGTCTTAGCCTATAATCTTTGACCAAGGCTGTCCACCAAATTAAGGCATAGCCTTGAAAGCTTAGAGAAGCCATGGTGACTCTCCTTTCATCATCTATTTGGTGGCACTCAAACAATTGCTCAACTTTCATTTCCCACTCTAGATATTCTTCCACATCATCCTTTCCATGAAAAGAAGGTAGATCAATTTTGGGCTCTCTTGGATGGTGTTCTCTCACTCTATGATGTCTTCTAGGAGGCATTTGGTAGTGGTCATCATTGTGATGACTACTATATTGCTCAAGCTCACTATGAGAAGATGATGATTCTTCTCTTCTCCTATGGGAATATCTCTCTTTCTTTTTGTCTTGATTAATCAAAAGTTGACTAATCATGTCTTTGAGCTCACTAATCTCTCTATCCCTTTGTTCAAATTTTTGTTGAAATTCCTCCCTTAAAGAACTCTCACTATTGGGTTTGATGCTACCTTGCACACTTGATTGACTCATTCTTGTCAAATGAAAGAGGTTTTCACAAGGTTTTCAAAATATTTGACAAGTAATGAATGAAAAATTTTTCACAAGCTTTCTTTATTTTTGGTGAAAAATTTCTAAAGAGATTCTAGAGGTAAAAGATGTTTCTAAGTAGCTCCCAGGAAGAAGAGGTGAGTCACAAATGGACAAGCTTAGAAACCAAGTTCTTCCTTAGCCAGAGTTTCCTTAGAGTTATCTTTTACCTAAGTTTCTAAGTAGGAATTCTTCAAATTCTTTTCAAATGTTATGAAATGATCCTAAAACCAAATAAAGGTTGACTAAATGTTATGCAAACCTATATACCACGGAGACTTAAAAAAAAACAAAAAGATTAAGCAAGAAATTAAAGAAAGCAATAAAGATGCAAGAATGTAAATGCTAGACGGCCCTAAGTGAAAGTGCAAGTGACACTTGGAGCCCCTTGACACACTTCCACACTAAGGAAACGAAATTGCACTATTACAATGTTTAAATGTGATCTTGGAATTGCTTCAAGAGCATTTTCCCAAGTCACTTAGCCAAGAAATGAAAATCAACTTTAAACAGCAAAGGTTCCGTGATATGTGGTGTAAACAAAATTAAAAGAAGGCCTAAAACTAATGTAAGCTTCACTCTCTTGCTGCTGCAGATTGCTACTCCAAAACAGGTTGCACTTCAAGCTTTTCTGGTGTATTTTTAGCTGCTGGAACAGCAGAGTTACAGCTGCTCAAAAGCTCCCTTTTTGTTCCCACTTCAGCCCCCTTTTCACTTCCTAATATGCTACCTCAGTAGATGAAGGTTTCTGCTTCTGGATGCCTCACAATAGTTACCACAGCACCTCAAGATTCCACTCAAAACACACCAAACAGAATTAGCAAACTGCACCAGAATTTCAAACCAGATTTTTGAATGTTTGACAATTTGGAAGCCAAGAATGGGGAAATCAAATGGGGACAGGGATGGAATAACAGAAAGCACTCAAAAGGAACCTAATAATGGTACTAGAACAGATTAATAAAGCAACAAAAACAGAATAGCAGATCACAAACTCATCCAGACCAAACTGTTTGATATTTTACCAAAGTGTTTGTTAAAATGCCCCAATGAAAACCAGATTTTGTGTTTTGGGGTTTTTAACTGCCAAAAACTGGATTGCACGATTCAACAGGCTTTTTAACACTTGTTCTGACTTATTTTGATCATTTATTTTCAATTTAAAATGATGAACCAGCTCTTACTACAATCCAGAAATGAATTTGAACAAGAATGACCAAAACAGTTGCTGGAAAATGATTTCTGCACCAGAAAAAGTGGATTGAAATGGTGGTTTTAAACCCAAAATTGATTGGAAGTGATTCAGTAGTTCAATTGATGCTTTAAACAACTTTGTATCATCATTTTAAAGATGTTTAAACATTGAAACAACTATAAAACAGATTGCAATGTGAATTCACTGGTGCACTTCCATTTCAAAGTCAATTTTAAGGTTTAAAAAGGCAAATCTGCATATAGGCTAGAAAATGACCAAATGAACAGTGCAAACAACTTTGGAATGACAATTTAAACTTGCTCAAATGTTGTAAATGCACAGAAATAGCAAAATTCAACAATTCACCCTTGCTATAGCCTATTTATGCAGAAAATTCCCACCAAAACTGCACCAGATTTAAGAAACTTGTGGAAATAAGGCTGGACAGCACACACAATGACTCCAGAGAATGTTATTACATTGAACTAAGCTAGAATTAAAGTGCTTAGTATGAATAAACTCAGACTGGACTAAGCAAAGAATGGTAGCACGGTGAAAAGCTAGAACAGAAAAAAAAAACAAACTGGACAGCAAAGGCTACTGGTTTTTAAGGCAACCAAGCTATGCTAGATGCATTTCCTTACTTTTAATGGTCTGCCACACCTTTAGCCACTTCCAATAACAGCAAACAAATTTTTGCCAAGCAGCAGAATCAAATAAAATCAGCTGAAACAGATTTCAAATTTTAAAACCAGATTTGAATTTCTTGAGCAGATTTGAAACCAGAATTAGTTTCTAGTGCTTTTGCTTCTATCACCAAGGCTAGAACATGTTCTCATTGCCTTATTTGGTTGATTTAAAGCTTTTCTAGCACTTGAACTCAAGCAAAACGAATTAAATCAGCAGAAAAGAATACCAAAGCAGTGACAGAAATTAAAAACTGCAATATTCACTTGCACATGACCAAGACAACTCTGAAATTGAAAATTAAAGTTGGAAATGACTCAAACAAAGAAAATTCACCGTTTAAAATAAAGGATAAACATGATAACAGAATGGAAGCACACTTAACAATGATTAAACACAACAAATTAAGAAGAATAGGACCAAAACAGAATGGAAACATTGCTGGAACAAAAACTGGACAGAATGCAAAAAATAGGACAGAATGCAAAAACAGAAAACAGAATTGGAATAAAAATGGATGAAATAGCTTAGCTCTTGGTGCGTGGACGACCTAAGCTCATGATACCACTTGATGGATACCAATTCCCAGCTGGAAACGTGTAGGAAGAGGCTCCAGACCAGAGGAAACCAGTAATGAATAATGGTGCAACGGATGGATGAAATGATGCAGTGTTTGAGGTGTTTTAATGGGGGAAAGGTGTATGGGTGAAGCATCACAGCTCAGAGGGCCTTCCTACAGAGGAAGGAAGCTTGAGGAAAGGAGAAGAAGTAGTAATTCAAAGGTGACTTAAGAGCACAAAAGCTGGAAAACCAATTCTGCAGCATATCATTAAGCTCAAAAGTCAGTCAATACAAAGAAAAGGCCCTCTTATTTATAGGTGAAGAGGAGCCTAATTTCTGATTTTAATTCCCTCCTAAATTTAAAATATTCAGATTTATTTTGATCAAGCAAAGTCCATGCCTCATTCCAGCTCAGCCAGCAAGTTGTATGCTTCCTTCCAAATCAGCCAATTCACGTGGAAAATGCTGGTGCATGTCGTAAGCACCTCCTTTTTGGCTCCTTTGCTTGGTTCTATTGATTTAACTTCTTGGATGGCTCAATCATAGTCTCCAAGATTTATTAATTCCTACAAAACAAAGTATAAGTGCTTTAGTTAAGAGAAGAAGGATTTTTATAAGTAACCTTCCATAGAAGTAAAATGTTAGGTGATCCTTCTTCTTCTTGAATCTTCCTTGCCATTGCTCTAGTAAGAGGTCCAATGTGATTTCTTGATGGTTTTCCATCACAATCTGTTGTGGATAAATGAAGAAATGAAGGGAGTGAAAAATTATCCGTTAAAAAGGCCAAAGATATGCTGATAGATGTTGAAGATGAAAATGGAAGAAAATTGGGTGACGATGATGTTGTTATTCATGAATTTGTTAGCTTTTCTAATTCAGTCATTAGCATGCACTTGTGGGTTTTGAATTTTATGTACTCAATAATGAAGCAAGAGCAAGAGAAAGATATTTCTCCTTTACAATTTAATGCAACTTAAATCTAAAATCCTAATGAATTGATTTAGTTCCTATAAACTTTTTGAAAATAAAGTTACACCCATACTTCAGGTAAAGTCTTTTAGTTTAGTGATAGGAACTAGATCAAACAATTAACTCTATATGTTTATTGAATATGCACGTCTTCTTTGTATCAATGCAGACATACAATAAAACTTGCTTTATACTATAGTGGGTTCTTCAGGTAAACATTCTACTTACGTAAATATTCCAGCAAGTAATTGTATGTGTGTGCTTACTCAATTATTTTAAGTTTTGTACATAAGAACCTAAATAAAGCATTATTACAATATTTGCTTTTAAACTCGTACAATATACCTCATTTTATATCAAATCGCTGCCTATCAAAACACGGTGGCAGATTTGAAATTAAGGAGACCTTATAGGCCTCGATTGCATGTAGGACCGAAGCAGAACAAAGCTACGACCTCGGTTGCAGGTAGAACTGGTGCCTAAAACCGACCTACCAGTCAGGCTTTTGGGCTGACAGCTTTTTAAAAATTGATACTACCTCGGGTGCACGCAGAACCGAGACATAAAGCCTCTGCCACACCTGCAACTCACTGAACACGCTTCTTTCACATGGCAAGTCAGCCTTACGGCATCGGGTGCTATGTTTAACCAAGACATATAATGCTTTATTGCCTCAGGCAAAGGTAGAACCGAGGTATAGTATGCTTTCCAAACCCCATCATGTTTCTTCTTACCTTTCCCCATTTCGTTCGTGTTCTTCTCCTCTCTGCCCCAAAATGAAGCACTTCATGCTCCCAAGAAACCCTCTCAGGGACGAAGAACTCGCTTCTGCGACCACCACTATCACCTCTCCTAGCTCCGCCAAAACCCGCCCCTCTCCAAAGAGAATGACCCTCCCTCCGATCCCAATCTCATCTCCCCTTCTTCCTCTGCAGTTTCGTCCACCACTGCCACTACTTGCCTCGCCACGCCGCCTCCTGTGCTACCAATGTTCGTCACCTCTGTTTCTATTCTTTCCCACGCCTCGTCCTTGCGCTGTCGCGCCATTGGTGCCCTGCCGCCTACGTCCGCCATTGCTGCCTCCACCGCTGCTTCAATCTTGTTGCCTTCAATCTTCCACGGCGGAGGCTCCCTTCCAGGTTTAGCTTGATTTTGCAGGTTGAAAACTGCTGATGAGGATGAATGGAGGTTGAACGGGGTTGCGCGAAGTGAGGTTGGGGGAAATAGTTTGATTTAGGGTTTGATGACGACGGCATTGACAGTGAAGATTTGGGGAAAGATGGTGCTCTGCCGCGAAGGAAAGATGGTGCTCTGTGGTGCGAAGGAGATCGAGAGATTGGTGAAGTCGCGGTGGTTAGATGCGAAGGAGAGAGAGATTGGGGGAAATAGTGCAGGTTGTGCAAAGGAGAGAGAGAGCTCTCGCGGTGGTTCTGTGGTGGTCCGGTAAAGGTGGTCCGATGAATGGAGTGTTGAAGATTGGTGGAGTCGCGGCGGCGTCCTGGTTCTCCGGTGGTTCTGTGGTGGTCCGACAATGGTTCCCTCCTTTCAGGTTCCCTCCTTTCTGATCTGCAGTCGCGGCGGCGTCCTGGTTCTCTAGCTTGGTTTCTATTTCTTGCAGGTTGCCATGGATAGCGGCGTGATTCTGGAGAATGTTGTTGGAGAAGAAGACTTCGCGGGGTGGTTTGTGGTGGTCCAGTAAAGGTGGCACGGTTGTTGGGTGGTGGTCCGATGTAAGAATGAAGTGTTGAAGATTGGTGAGGACCTTTCTCGAGAGTGAAGATACCTTGCTTACTGGGAGAACTCGAAGCTTGGGAAACAACTTTTCACAGACAAAAGCAAAAAAAAATAACCACTCTACTGCCTCGGTTCCTTCTGAACCGAAAGTGAAAAATCCTTGAAAAAAAAAGAAACCCTACTGCTTCGGTTCCCTGTGAACCGAGGCAAAATCCTACCTCTTTTTGACTCGGTTGTGAACTGAGGCCAAAAGCCTACCTCTTTCTACCTCGCCTGTATATGTCTCGGTTCAAGAACCGCTGTCTATGGACGAAAATAACCGATGTCGTTTCTCTTAACTGCACTAGTGAAGATATTATATAGGAAATTATTTCTTAGCCATATTATCAACATATTTAAAAAAAATTATCAAATATAGTATGCAAAGGTTGATTGCTATATTAATAGATAGAAACCCGCATGTGAAAAAGAACATAAGGGTGGAATCACTACCAAGAAAAAGTGAGGCATAGGGAAAAAGTTATCGCAGTTGCTTTTGATTCAGGGATATAACTATTGATCCCCATCGAGACCGACTTGTGATACTTTCCTAAAGTTCTTAATAGATCTTGTAGACATGTAGTGATTTAACTGTATGATTTCTAGGTTTCTTCTCTATTGCGAGAAGGATTCTACCACTAGTTCTACACAACCTATTCATTAAAGGCAATTATGTAACAATATCAATCATGTCTATAAATGTATGTCTCCTTTCAAACTTCACGACACCATCCATGTTAACAAAATAGGACAATTCGAGTGGTCCTCTATCGTAGCTTTGGACTTGTCTCCCCTACCTCTCAAGGGGCTCACATCAGCTCTAAACTCAGTATGAGTCAGAACTACAGGTGAGAAATTTCATCCCTTTCTACCTCCTCGCAAGAGGAAAGGGTAGCACTCAAATCTTAGTTTCTTTTGACTAATTTTTTCCACCATCTCTTAAAGATAGAGAGATCCACCTTTCTACCCCCTCACAAGAGGAAATGTGACTACCTTTCTACCCCGTCGAAAGAGGAAAGGTACAACCACAGATTAACGAAGTATGGTAAGAAGACATACTAAATAAACATAACAACCACCACACTAAGTGGTTTGTTCAACACCGTGACTCATTCATTAAGTAAAACAATATTCACATAAACCATCACCGCTCTTCTCATAACCCATTCTCTTCCCCTACTTCACAAAGGCATACATAACCTATTTCCATTGCATTAAACAAGCGAAAGGGAGACCCTAGCTTTAAGGGTACCACTGCCAACCATACTGGATGACTTTCTACTCTTGGACAAGTCAAGAGTAGCCTTTGAGGATCTCAAAACTCACATTTGGATCGCTCACAACTATTTATCGTCTAACCAATCCCAAAATCACTCGAACAAAGTAATGTCATGTTACCCAATAATGTCTATCATCCACACAAACAATTTTGTGTGAAGATAGCCATACAACATCAAGAAATACATTCCAAGGGACACATGACTTTGAACACAGTCATTTCACCCATTGTAATAGATCCACGATGTTATCTCAAGATCTCTAAAACTATAATTAATTCAAATATCGCTTTGCATATTAAAACAACCACACATCACCAAAAACGATACCAACAAGTCACGCAAGTTCATAATCACTATACATGAATATTCCATGTCCAAACAGTAGCCTTTAACATTCATAGTACTTATTCACTAAAGATTTTTCAATGTGGAAAATAAATAGTAAAGTTACGATAATATTACTCCAAGCAATATTTCTATACCATATTACCCATTCAACATGTTTAAATCTCACAATAGTAACATCCAAACACCACACTGCCTCCCTTCCTATCCTAACCATAATAATATTCAACGAGCATTATCCATACTTATACCATCAACATTTAAACTATTTCATCATAGCACATATTACCATTAACAATCCACTTACAACTTCATATATGACTTCCTAATTTGACTAATAGTTTAACTAAGTCCTTGCAATTATCAACGGATTTTTTTCTGTGATAACTGTCGACAAATATAAAATTTTATCAGAAAATATTACCAATTATATTATTATCGACAAAGTTTTTATGTTTTACAGATTTTCGTCATCGATAATATCTATTTTTCTTGTAGGGATAGGCTTGTTTTCCTAATAATTACAACCTAAATATCTACGCTAAGTGGCTTCGGTTTTTTATCAACCAAACCGTATAGACTGTACAGGCTTTAGTTTCAAAATAACTGATTTAGTTTCAAAATAACTGAAGCTCATACCTCTCATTTAGATAAAATAATAAAAATAAATGATAATTTTAAAACTTCCCGAACTTATAAGTTTTCATTTTTTTTAGATACCAAAACATATAGTTCGATAGGCTTTCGTTTTCTCCGTCGAAACCTATAAGTTCACCATAATTTAAAAACTGTTATTGCGTTTTAATATATTTCGTTTTTCTTAAAATTGAAGAATTGAAGAATGTAAGGTTATTTCAAAAGCCAAAACTGCATTACTGTAAAGCAAAAACTGGATAGCCTTTGGTTTTTCTCGGTCTAGTGGTTTTTAAATTCAAGAATCATGCATATCATTTTTATTCATTAGGGAGGAATAGAAGCAAACCAATTTAGCTTCACCAATTCTAACCTTCTTTTTATTCAAAATCCCAAAATCTTTCATAATCCAATTAAAGAATGTCAATTGAATGTATGAATTACAACTCATAAATCTCACTTTTGCAAAATCAAAAAGAATTACCTCGAACTTAAGAAATATATAATGACAAAAAAATGAAATCTAACAACATAAGAAACACTTACAAGGACATATAATAGAAGACCATAAATCATTTCAAACATTAAACCTAACATTATCACGAACACTCCAATACATATTCTCCATGCTAGGTCAGACCGAAGAAGATTGAAAATAAGATAGTTTAATGTTTATGCCTCTCATTACTCTTTTTACCATTTAAATAAGTCCAATGGTTTATCTATGTGAAAGTTATTGGAAATAATATTGGATCTTATATTTTATTATTTGATGACCTGTGTTAAAATATAATCTAAAATTTATTTCTACAATAAATAATGAATAATTTTGGAATCAGATATCAGTCTTTACAAAATATACTATGATGCAAAAAAAAAAATCCTTAGTACAAAGTTAAGCATCAAGAGAAATTTTATTACAATCCAGCTCCACATCAATTTCCAGAATAATTTTTCATTAAGAGAAATTAAAATAATCCATCTCACATTACACTATAAGTGAACGAAAAGATAAAGAAAAAAAATTGGTCAAAAATACCTATAATGGTGTTAAAATTAACACTTATTTTTACTTGTAGAATTCAATAATAAGCAATGCTATATTATTGTACAATACTGTAACATTGTATTATTCTCTTGAATTAAAGCTCATCGTGAAGATTTATATCATTGTTTGTGACCATGTTTAAGAGATTTGAAGAAGATGGAGTCCTGAAAAATCCATGAAAAACTCGTTAGTATTTTTATTCTCTTTTAATTTCTTATAATATTTGCTAAATTTACTCCTCACGTGAAAGTTATTCTCATGCAAAATATATCACCTACAACAATTATGCTTGTACAAATAGAAAGAGAGAGACGAAAAATAAATAAATAAATAAATAAATAGCAACATACTTTTGCAATTGAACATTAGAATTGCTTGAAACGCTCTTTTCAGTTTGAGTTGGCGGTGTAGATGGAGATGTAGGAGATGGAGTCCTAGAAAAGAGAAACAATAATTTGTTTGATGTCATTGATACAAAATTGATATTTAAGTTATTAACAACTTACTTTTGCACTTGTATATTAGAGTTGCTTAAAACGCTTTTTTCAGTTTGAGTTGGTGGTGGGGATGGAGATGGAGGAGATGGTGTCCTTTAGAGAGAAATAGTTAGTAATTTATTTTATATCATTCATACATAATTAATATTTGAGTTATTAGTAACGTACTTTTGCAGTTGGTTATTAGATTTGCTTGAAACACTCTTTCCAATTTGAGTTGGTGGTGGAGATGGAGATGGAGGAGATGAAGTCCTATGAAAAAAGAGACAATTATTTATTTTATATCATCGATAAATAATTGATATTTTGAGTTACATATTTTTTAACATTAATATTAATATTTCATGACATATTTTTCTAAGTTTGAGTTAAAGTGAAAATGAAAATAGAGATTTAAAACAAGAGTCGATAATTTGTTTTTTATCATTAATATATAATTGATATTTGCCTTACTATATAACATACTTTTTTTTATTATTGAAATGTAATGAATATTTTAGTTATTGACGACATACTTCAATCAAATAAAGTTGCTTAACATGCATTCTTTTGATATTAAGTTGGTGATGGAAATAAAAAATTGTAAAAATCATTTTAAACCCTATTAAAGTATTCGATAATTTTGACACTCTTCTTTTCTCTTCTAATTAATTATCTTTCGTTTGTTTTTCTCTCTCTTTCATCCTCTTCCTTTCCATTCATTCTATCACACCAAACTCAATTAATCTTTATTAAATACATTTAAAAAACTATACATTCAATAAATTATATATATTTATTTGAAGTCTAAGTATTCTTTTATAGTTGATACTTTTGAAACTAAGACTAAAATAAAAACAATAATAGTTATACACGAAGTCATTAAGTTATAAGTAAGAACATACGTTTCAATTATTATATCGGAATTTTGTATTTCGTTCTGAGTTTCGGTATCCGGTGGAGGCGGAGCTTCAGAATCACTCTGTGCACTGTATAAAAAAATATTGTAAATACAATAATTCAATAAAAATATAAAATATGATCATAAGACTGTTTTAAACATAAATAAAATCCTAATAACAATAAAATGTATCTTCAAACTCTAACATCTCTTAACCCCATCAACAAAATCCTTCAACTATTTATTTATATTTGAATGAGTTGAGGTAACCCAATTGCTGATAAAAAAACATTTATACTTTAAACAAATTTAGGGTTTTTTTTGAAGGAAGTGATATATAAAAAGTAAAAACACATGAGTAACAGTATTACCTTATGACAGAAATGGGAGAAAGATGATGCAGCAACATTAAGGAAAGAAGGAATAGAACAAACATGTTGACACCCTCTTGGAAAGCCATCTCAGAAAAATGTTGTGAAGTTGTTGTTTGAGTCTGATTCTTTTGGAGAACTGTGATTGTGAAGAAAAAATGAACTGATATTTATAGAGATGAAAGAATGCAAGTGGTATTGGTTGGCAAAAGTCTGAGTGATTTGTCTCAGCCTTTTGTCCTTTTTCATATGATTCTAATTGGAAAATAAGTGAGTTTATATTATGATCATAACAACTTCCATCACCCATTTTGTCTTATACGACCAACAAAAGTTTCAATACTATTTATTTGACTGAAAAATTTGTCCAATTTGACTCATCTATTTAAACATACTTTTCTCAGCCAAATTGATGTAACAAGAAATTTTGAAGGGAAATTTTATTTATGAGAACACGGAGTTTCAAGCTGAAAAACATTATGTACCTTAGTTAAATAGACAGTGTTGCAAAACATTCTTCTTTTTATTTATTTTTATTCCATAGTTTTAATGAGTCAAGTTCCATTCTCTTCTCATGTTTGAATTTATATCAACGTGTTGAATTATTTACCAAAGAATGACGATCATTGACTGTAAAGACATGTAATGTGAATACATTCTTTTTATTGAGCTGTTTGAGAAGTTCTTCTCATATTTAGGTGTACAAGAAATTCAACTTTTAATTTGATACAAACTAGTCATATCTTGTGATATATTGTTCAGACTTTATATATATAATGTCAGTTTTTAACTACCACTTAAAAGAAAGCCATCAATATATCCATATAAAATTATCACTAACCACCATCAATATGAAATCTTTTTGAACAATAATTTTATAAGTTTTTTTATTAAAAAATAATGAAAATTTCTTATAAGTAGATTTATGAAAAACAAAAACAAATGTGGTGATTGAAATATTACTTAAAATAATTTAATTTAATTTATTGAATATATTAACCATAAATAAGAAAATTGAATATGAAATAATGAACAAAAATTTATAAAAATATTATTTTAACATTTTAGTGATATATATATATGATTTGTTAACTTCCGTAGTTTCTTAATGTATACCAAAATTTAGTTGACAAAAATACCCTCATATATATTATGGATTATAAGTGTTAAAGTTAAAGATATTTGAATATTTTCTTATTTTTTGATATTTTATTTTAAATTAAAAATAAAAATTATCAAAATATTCTTGTATTTGAAGTATGTCTTTATTAATATATAATGTGAGATCCCGGAAAATTTTAAAACGTAATTAGATGTCAAATCAGTAATTATGATACTGCTGATTCACCTAGTAGCTTCCATCAATGAGCCGCGACACACGTCCAGTGCATTAATTGCGCACTAAGCTCTGCATGCACACACGACACTTGTCACGTTGGAAGCTTCCAATTCAGAGTTTGGTATGCAGGTGTCAGCGAGGGAGACGTTCGTTCAAACGAACGTGAGTTAAGCAAAAAGAGTTTTCGAAAAACCCTCCACTCACCTGTATCACTCATCTCCTTCCTCTGAATCAGATTTTCCAATTTCTCTGATCTCTCTCTAGAACCAGTAACCTTCTCTCTTCGATAACTCATCTTCTTCTTCTCCGATTCACTTTCCAGAACCGTAGGAGTGTTCGTCCAGTTGAGACCTTTCATTTGGACCGAACAGAACTTGGATCGGAACTGGTAAGTTTTTCTGTCTTAAGCTTCGTCCTTTTCTGGTCTCATGCGAACCCTAGTTGGTTGCATGAATGGGTTCTAGGTCTGAGTTTTGGTTGATTGTTTTGGTGTCTTAGTTTTACGTGGGAACTGTGGAACGAAACTTGAGAGTAGAAGTGGTTAGAGGAAACCCTAGAATCGTGCTTTTGGAAGATCACTGCTATCCAGGTAAGGGAAGCTTACATATATTTAAATTTATACGTGTATGATTGTATGAAAGCATGATTGGGTTGTCTGTATGAAATCTTTGTATGCGTGATTTTCTGATCTGCATGAACGAGCCCTGTTGTGCTGTTATGAATGTACTGATATGATTTTCTGGATTGTTGAGCTGCATGCATGGTTGAATCGTATGGATGAATACTATAATGTATGAATTGTTAAGATGTTGATTATTGAATATGAAGTAATCTGGAAGTGAGAGTGTAAAGTTCATAAATCTGAGATTCATTTGAAGTATAAAGTTTAGGTTAAAATGTTGAAATCTGAAAAATTGGCTAAGGTTGATAATTCTGCACTTAAATCCTACTTTTGTTAACTAACGCTCGTCACTGTACGGTCTTATACCGTTCGGTTTTCCTTATGATACTTTAAAATGGAATTCTTTCATTTGGAAAGAATTCTGCTCGAGAACGAGCGTCCCCCTTTGAGTAAATAAGCGTTCGGCCTTATGTCGAGCGTTCGTTGTTGATAGCGTTCGGCCTTCTGTCGAGCGTCAGTCTTTAATAGCGTTCGACCTCATGTCGAGCGTCAGTCTTTAATAGCGTTCGACCTCATGTCGAGCGTCAGTCTTTAATAGCGTTCGACCTCATGTCGAGCGTCAGTCTTTAATAGCGTTCGACCTCATGTCGAGCGTCAGTCTTTAATAGCGTTCGACCTCATGTCGAGCGTCAGTCTTTAATAGCGTTCGACCTCACGTCGAGCGTCAGTCTTTAATAGCGTTCGACCTCATGTCGAGCGTCAGTCTTTAATAGCGTTCGACCTCATGTCGAGCGTCCGTTTTAAATAGCGTTCGTCCTGATCTCAAATAGCGTTCGTCCATACAGTGAATTAACGTTCGTCTTTTTATGGAAGTGTAACAAAGAATGAAAATGTGATATTGAGAGAATTATAAAATGAACGAACCATATATGGGGTGAAATTATGAGATTGATATTTGAACGAGCGTTCCAAGGAGGAACGACTCTGATTGGTTATTGAATTTAGTAAAGTATGACTGTGGATAAGTTTAGACTCGCTGTCCATCCTGATGTTCCGTGATACGCCTCTTCAAGTAGAAGGGGGTACTCATGTGTGGGAACGGCAGGAGGTCCTTAGTCCATAAGTTAACATGGGCGACGTAAGAACGGACTTACCTCGAGTGGCAGCTGTTTGGTGTTATCCCAGTTACTACATCACTCGGGTGCAAGGACACTTGAAACTACACAGATTCATACAGTCCGGACGGTCTGTCTAGAATATTTATATTTATGTTTTGATTGAAGTTATATGCGTATGTACTGATTGTGTGATGATTTGAATATAAATGTTGAAGTATGAATTTAAAATACGTAAGCTTACCCTTGTGTTTTCCTTGTGTTGTCCTGGTCTCTGTACGTTCGTCTTGTCTTTGCAATGATCATCCATGTGGATGTGAGCAGATGGTGGAGCGTCCCTTGAAACACTGCTGGAAGAAGAAAATTTGGAGGACGCGACGCTGGTGGATGTTGAAGTGAAAGCCGAGCCCTAGAGCGCTCGCCAGTATAGTATAGTTTATTACGTGTTTTATGTAGACGTTCGGTTGTAATCCTGTAAAACCGTTCGTCCTTAAACTCTTTATATTATGGCGTTCGTCATTTCTGTATGCTTTATGAACGTTCGACATCTTAGTGCTCGTTCGGTTTTTGTAAGACTGCACTGTTTATTATCTTAATGTAATTAATCTTGATTATGGTAATTACTATATTTTGGGATGTTACATATAAAGATATTTTTATCAATTAAATTTTGATATACTTTAAGAGGTTACATAAATTAATCAACTTTATTTATTTATTTATTTATATATATAAAAAGGCTGGACAGAACTTTGAAGTTAGAAATTAGAATACAAAACAAGTAGAAACGAAAATCTGCTTAAGCAATATCTAGCACAAATATTGAGCATCTCAAAACCAATGCTCAATGTAAGCTCGAACCAAGCATTCTGAGACTATGAAAGAAGACGAAAGCAAATAAAAGGTGAAAGAAAAGTACCACAATCAGACATAAAAAAAATACCATTGCATCAATGGATTTAGATAATTTATTATAAAAGTGTTATCGCGTCATTTATTATGATGTAAAGATTTAGAATAATTTATTATAATGGATAGAATTAGAATTTTCATAGAATATTTTGTATTTGTTGTAAAAATATATTGTGTTAGGGTTTAAATTATAACTTTTTTATAAATATATGTATTTGATTTTAGTTTTTTAACGAGAGAGTTTACGTTGATGATAAATAATTTCACCTTTTATTTCACTACTTTTTAATATTTGTTTACTTCAACATTTTCAATTAGATATAATATTAAATAATTTATTTACATATTACAACAACTTCGTATACATAATTAGAATAGAATAAAATACAAAAGTCCCATCTACTAGAACAAAAGACAAATAAAGAACCCAAGTAATTAGTTTGTTTTAACATTAACAAATTCAATCTCCACCAACAAAAGAGGAAGTTGTATATACAATCATAAAAATATTTTGAGATATCAAAATTTTTATATAGATGTATATAACTTTTTTTAGAGATATCAAATATATTAAAACACTACAAAAAAAAAAAGGCATTACCGAAGGCCGAAATCCCTCGGAAACAGCCAAAAGCCGTCGGAAAAGGACATTTACCGACGGCTTACCGACGGCCAATTGGCCGTCGGAAAATCCTTTGTTGATAACAATTACCGACGGCTTTTGGCCTTTGGTAATTACCGAGGGCCAAAAGCCTTCGGTAATTACCGAGGGCCAAAAGCCTTCGGTAATTACCGAAGGGCAAAAGCCTTCGGTAAAAATAAGGCAGGATTAAAGGATAAAGAATCAATGAACTACATTTAAAATCTCTACCAAATTGTAATGCAACTGGTAATGAGATGAACTCTATAATTTCCTTTCAAGTTAAATCATATTCCGGAACATATATCTTGAAGAAGGTAATAATGAATGTAATCTTTTGTCATTCAACAAAGAATAAAGTATGATTCTTATATTCCAATACATATATCTCCAGAAGAAAAAAGGCTACAAATTATAAAATCTAACTGTAAATAGAAAGCTCTTATGAATCGTCATTTACATTGTTGGCAATCTTCAAAAGAAACATTATTAAGATAATTCATTTGCATGATGACACATATAGCCACAACTAACATAAAAAACCATGTCTCTGGGTAGATCAACTGATTTTTCCCTTCAAAAGTTAACTTCAAAGAAGTCCCGAGGGCCTTAACACTCATCACCTGTAAAATTATAGCAATCCAACGTAGATCAGCCTCAGTATTATTGTAGTGAAAAGCAAACATTTTTCAGTAAGTATTATTATAAAAATAATTATGCAAGTAAAAAATATATAAAAACCGTATGGAAGCTGAAAGTCTATTTATGAAATTCATTACTAGAACATAGTAGTGAATAGTAAAGACCAGATTACTTTGAACATGAAATCATATTCCTCGGATTGTATACTATGAAGTGTAGATCAATCATCAAACATAAGATTTAACAGGAGAGAAAACATTTAATTTACTTACAGAGAGGGAACCCATCAATGAACAAATGCCAGTATAAACTAGCACATTTGTATGCCCACATTTTGGTGCAAAATGGAAGACCAGAATGAATACCAACAGAAGATGGAAGGGACCGATGATGCGCAAAGAAAAGGGAATCAAACGAAGGAGGAGATATATTGACTCCAATTCAGCAATTAAGATCATACTCCCATTTAGCAAACAGATAAGTGCAGTGCAAAAATCATTTACTTCAATGTTATATCAATTTTTCATGCCTATTTAAACCATTTCTCATGCTTTTGCACATTCTTTTTATATCAATAATACTTATGCTTGCTTAACATAACACTTACTTTATCCTTTTCATTATATGTTAACTTGATTCCATACAATTAACTTAGCTTAGATATTATACGTGATCAACATAACATACCTATCTTTGCTTTGACCGAAAGTTATACTTAGTAATTCATACCAACTTAAATACCATAGAAAGTAATGAGCCACATATCAAACTCTTAAGTATGTGAAATAATCACACCCTAGACAATCAAGATTCAATCATTAACCATAAACTACCAACAAGATGTTGTAACATGATATAATTCCATTCAAATACATACATATATATATATATATATATACATATATATATATACATATATATATACATACATATATATATATATATATATACATATATATATATACATATATATATACATATATATATATATACATATATATATATATAAAGCAATCTTTTCAGTAATTATACATTCACACCAAGCAAATGAAATTTTATTAACTTCCATAGAACTTAGTCAATCAAATGTAAAATGAGTTACAGTGAAACAATTTACTATGTTAACAATCAAATTCCAGATTTCATCAAAAGAACTCAATTAATTCACCCTTACACTGCATTTTAACAAAACACACAATTATTTCCCCTAAAGAATTCAATTATTTCCCCAAAAGTAATTAATATTATACATTCAAAAAAGTGATTTAGCCAGTAAGCCAACTAATGTACAATCTTTGAATTCAAATTCACCAGTACTCTATATGCTTTAAACACTTGTTCTATTAACAATCCTAATAAACATAGAGCATAAAAGGTCTAATTACTTTAACTTCCTAACCAACAAATAAGTAAAAGTAAATAATTAGCATGCATGGGTTTTACTGTTACAGAGTTAAGCGTAAAAAAAAGATAGTTATAACAGAATCACAACATTAAGACACATAAACAACCTTGCGAGTTAGTAATTAAAGGAAGACTTAGCAAAATTGAACGGCATTGCAAAAGATAGCACTATATTTGGGTAAGAGAACCTTTTTCATTTCAGCAAAGGATTTTCATTAATGGAAAATGATTGAGATCATTTGATTCAACAAAATGTTTTATGTTTTCATTTTCTTTCCTATTGTCAAAATTTGTACAGGAAACAATGTAAACAGATAACAGATAAATGTTGCTTCCACTTTCATATCCCAACTTTTGGAAAGAATAAACAAAATGAAAACAAGGTGTTACTTTGTAATTGAAATTGAAAGCACTAAACAAAAATAAGAAACATTTTTCACAAACCAAAGCAATAGAGAGAAGAGAGAAATTAACACTTAAGTAACTTATAAAAGAATCCATCTTTGCAGTGGAAATCAGAACATATAAACAAATTAACAACCCAAACAAACAAAATGAGTTGTCTTATTATAATAAGTCCTTTATAATTTAAACAATAGACAACTCAATCATAATGAAAACCATTGGCCACTTTGAGGACAATAAATCTAATTTGACCATGCAGGTACTAAGATTTTGTTAATTGTCCAGGTATATACATGGGGCAAGGGATACTGTGGTGCTTTAGGCTATGGCGATGAGATTGAGAAGACAACTCCAGAGATGTTGACTAGTCTTAAGATATCCATAGTGTAAAAGGGCTTATGTTTATTTATTACTTGTAGGTCTGTGCAAGGAAGAGGAAAACATTTGTGCTAGTTGATTCTGGTTCAGTCTATGGCTTTGGCTCCATGGGATTTGGCAGCCTCGGATTCCTGGATAGAAGGGTATTAGATAAAGTATTGGAACCTCGAATCTTAGATATATACCTTGAAATCTCATCATGTTTATGAAATTAGCACTGGCTTGTACCACACTGTTGTGTTCACTAGCAGGACAAAGATATTTGGCTTTGGAGATAATGAAAGAGCACAACTTGGTCACGACACATTAAGAAGTTGCCTTGAGCCAACTCAAATTTTAAATAGAGACACATCTGAAGATGTAGAAAGCATGTGAGGTTCCTAATGCAATCACCTTTTTTTATGTGTGGTTCTGATACATCAGATACCTGACTTCTCTAGTGTCATATCATCACTACTGTTATTTACTATTCTATGTTGTATTATGTTATAGTTTTTTAAAATAATAATAATAAATGACACAACATTGTAATCATTTTAAGAGAGAAATAACAAAGAATATGATAACTTTAAAGCTAAAAGGTATATAAGCATGGATGCTTAAAGCTGCATAGAAGACAAGCCACGTGATTATTTTTTAGTAAATCATAAATCTGCACCCAAAAATTAGATTTTCATAATATGGCTCATATCATATCATGCTAAAAAGTTTCTCAATAATTAAAATGATTACACCATATCTCTTTCACGAAGTAGGCAACTAAGACAGATGATGTTATCATGCTATCAAAAGACTATTTTTTTCATTTCACTCAAAAAGTAAAGTAAATTCTCTTGGTAACATTTATATGCAAATTACTGATGCTTGGCTCCAAGACTAACAAATTGATCAGGCATGAGCAACTCTAGCATATTGAAACTTCAATTATTTAAAAACTCAATAAACATGAAAAAAGTATTAAAAGATAACAAAGCTCTCGTTGAAGTTATTTTAGTGTGATGTTGTCTTCATTATTTACTAGTAATGTCAGCAATTCTACAATTACTCATTACACAAATCACAGAGTAATCACCAAACAAAGACAAATGCATCCAAAACCCTTCTCCCAAATTCATCCAAAACCCTTCTCCCAAATATTTCAATGTATTCTATAATGTTTTATTTATAAATAAATCCATCACTTCAGTATCCATAACCCTATTTTTATACCCTATAAACTAATCACATATATACAGGAAGAACCTAAACCAGTAAACACAGAATGAAGGTGTAATTACAACTACCACTGGAACACCAAATGATATCACTTGAAATCTCAAAACCCAAACCAATACCAATTCCAAACACAAAAATGCATCAAAATAAACAATAGTCTTACAATTTTAGAATGTACCATTTTAAAAATCTCACCTTTAGGAATCAAAGCACTTTCTTTAACCTTCACGGGAGAAGCATTAGTGCTACCACGTGCTCGACCTCCTCAGCAGCGGGTTTCACGCACGAACTTTTTTTCAAACGACTGACTTTGAGACCTATTAAGGCTCTCGCCAGTGCAAGGCGGGTTTGGGAGTTTTCCTGAGGTTTGAGACATGAATCACAAATTTCACTCAGTTTATTCCAGAGATGGGGAAAAAAGACGGAGAAGGATGGGAACACTTACCACTGGCCGAGAATGATGGCGGAATGGACGACCATCCACAACGGTAGCAGGACTCCGATAGGTCACACGCACTGAACGAAGAAGCACTCTCACTAGCCGACCCTCTGTGAAGGAAGAGATGTGCACACTAGGGTTGCGGAGAAGAAGGGTTCTAAACACTTCTAAAGGTTTCTAAGTGCTCTGGCTTATGTCACTCGAAGAGGGAGAATCACCCTCCAAAATGTTTAATTTGATTTCCTTGAACGGCTGAGTAAATCCTTCGACCATATCATTGCTTTTACCGGCGGCCCAAATCCTTCGGAATATCCTTCGGTAAAATAACAGTACCGGTGGAACAATGTCCTTCGGTAAATATCCGCCGGAAATTTCAGGATATGTTGTAGTGAAATTATTAAAAAATATTTTAAATTATATGTAGAAAAAATTCCTCTCAGCCATCACAATGATTTGTCACTGATTGTATTATGAATTAGTATTTTGGTTGGTTTTTCTAATATCAAAATAATGTATACTATGGTAACTCCGGTTGACTTTCGAGTATGTAATTATTTGTCTGGTTGAATAATTTGATGCAGTTTGATATGTATATTTACACACAAATTTCTCAGTCAAATGATGTAAAATTATATTAAAATGTGCAATTTGTTGTGAGAACACAGATTTTGCAGCTGAAAGACAAATAAATATCTTAGTTAATAATAGACCAACTAGTTTTTCTCGTGTTTGAGTTTATATCAACTAGTTTTCTCGGAATATTTACGAAAGAATATGAAAGTAGTTGACTATGAAATTGTTCATATATCGTAATCCTCTCACTACATCATCGCCAGCGACTCTTGTTCTGTCTTGTATATAGCCAAGTAATGTGAACGCATTGGTTTTATATCATAGCATTTTGTTCGTTATTACTAGTTTGGAAGATGGAATATCTACATCAATCATTGTCTTATATTTTGGTGTGATACCACTTTTTCCTAAATAAAAACTCTTACAAAAGAAAAATAAAAATTCTTACAAAGCAAAATGATAGGAATTAGCTTAAACATGAAGGCATGACCTTTATATTTTAATTTATATACCTTTTTTTCTCATTTATTAATCACATATATTAAATATGTCAAAATGAATTCTAATATATGAAACAATTTGGTTTATTATAAGTTTGAACCGGATTAGATTGAAAAAATTATTATTTTTTAAATGTGAGTCAAATTGAATCCAACTCACTTAACATAAAGATTAAACAAGTTTGAATTCAAGTCAGGTTGAAGGTGAGTTGACCCATGCTAGAGCGGTGCAGCAGAATGGTTAACGTCTTCAACAAATCAAAATGAGGGTGAATTGGTTTCTTATCGTAAATTGTTCTTATCACCGCAACCTGCAGTTAAGAATTTCGAAAATACACCTTTTTGTATGTTTCATATTTTAGAATGAGATTCTCAGTCTAATTTATAGAAATCTCAAGGATACCTCAAAAAATATGTTAGACAACTAATTAACGTGTGATAATCAATTATCCAATTATGGTAATTGATTATGAATTTAACGAATGCACAACGGTAAAAAAAAACTTACTTAAAAATTATCATAATTACTCGTGATAATCAATTATGACAAGTCATAATTGATTATTGATAATCAATTATCAAAATCAAAGGTAAATCACATTCTATACATAAATTTATTAAATTATAAAAACTTTAATATAAAAACAAGTCTTCATTTTTATGTTAACAATCTCTCCCTCTTTGATGATGATAAAAAATATTTTAATTTAAAAGCTTTTTGTAACCTGTATTGATATGTAACTCATACATAACTTAAAAAGAGGGATTAGTAAACAAGAGATAAATATAATAAAGTCTTTAAACATATTTCTTCCCTTTTTTATCATTATTAAAAAGTGTTATGTATGATTAAAAAATTTCTCCTCCTAAATTTAAGAACTCCCCCTTGATATAAGTAAAAAAGAAAGACAAATTCTTTATATGTATCAAGTAATTCACTTTCACTATATACGCTTGCTTTTTCTTGAAGAACTTCTTTTGGCCTCTTTCTTCACCATCTTTGGGTTTGGACAATCTGCCTTCATATGCCCCTTTTCCCCGCAATCATAACAACGATAATTTGGCAAAGATTCCTTGATTTCCTTCTTTTTACCTTTAAATTTTCCCCTTGGACTTCATGAACTTTTTAAATTTCTTAACAAAGAGACTCATATCTTCTTCAGAGTCTTCTTCTTCATTAAGATCATTGTTTTTACTAATCTTAGATTTGAATGCGAGCGTCTTTTTCTTTCCTTTCTCTCCATCCTCATTCAGTCTTTCGAGATCTAGTTCGTGTTCTCTCAATTTACCAAATAATGCAGCCATTGACATGATATCAAGATTTTGTGACTCGCTGATTGCAATCACCTTTGGTTTCCAAGTCTTGTCCAAAGATTTAAGGATTTTTATATTTAATTCATCATTATCAAAGGACTTACCTAACCCAATGAGATGATTCATTATGTGAGTGAAGTGTTTCTGGACATCTATAATTGTTTCTCTTTGTTTCATTCGGAACATCTCATACTCTTGGACTAAAGTATTTCTTCTAGCTCTTCTAACATCATCAATTCCTTCATGGGTGACTCTTAGCATCTTCCACATTTCTTGAGCAGTCTTACAAGTAGAGATCCTATAAAATTCATCAACAGTTAAAGTAGATGATATTATGTTACGAGCCCTTACATCCTGTTTTGATCTTCTTCTATCATCAACATTTCATTGTTTTCGTGGCTTGGATTCCTACAAATTGTTAATAAATACATTAGGAACAAAAAGACCATTTCTGAGAGTTTCTCAAATCTCACTATCAATAGATTCCATGAAGATTTGCATTCTTACTTTCTAAAAAGCATAGTTTTCTCCAATAAATAAATGGAGGTCTATTGATAGAGGCACCCTCAGCAAATGTTTGATGTTGCCCCGTCATTTTGAATTACTATCAAAGCAAGCTCTGATACCGATTATTAGAGTGGTGCAACGGAATGGTTAACGCGTTCAACAAACCAAGAGATAGTTCAATGCATGTGAGTTTCTCCTTTAAGTTGATTGACCAAGGGAATGTCCTATGTGTTGATGCCTTATGTGTCATAGTGGAAGTAAAAACAAGAGAAAAAATAATTGGATAAGTTAAAAATGGAAATAGACGAAATAAGGTGTCTTAAATATATATTAAATGAGTATAATATCAATAGAAAGAGCTTGGGTTTGCTTATCTATGTGACTGAAGTGCCTGAGATTGAACCTTTAAAGCAAAACTTTCATATTTTATTTTTGGGTTGCGTTTTTTTTATTTTTGCATAAGAATTATCTTTGGGCCAGATTTTGAAAGCCCATCACCTTAGGAAAGGTAGACAAGATCAGAGGATTCATTCCTCCTCTTCTCTTCTTTTTCGCGTTTTCTTCTCTTCCTTCTTTGTAGTTTTTTTTTTTAAAAAACCCTACGTTAAGGGAAGAGGGGAATCCAAGGCAGTTGGATTTGACGGACAAAAAGAAATTAAGAGAGCAAAGAGCAGTTACAGGGATTAAGGGAGAAAGGGAATCCGAGGTTTGGGAATTAATTTCTAGGGTTTGAGGATTTATTTGGGGGTGACGAAGAGATCCTATAAAAGGGAGGACGAGATTGGCTAGGGAATCACAACAAAAGCAAGTGCTTTAGAATCTAATGTGACCGAGAGAGTAAGGGCGTGAGTTGAGCGTGGGAGAGCGAAGTGAGCTTGACGAACCAGTGAAGGAAACGAATTCGGTGAGGAAGGAACGACTAAGGTATGGGGAGCTATCTTGGCTTGAATAAGTTGTTTGATATGTAACAATGTATGGTTCTTTTGCTTTTCAATTGTTCTTCGTTTAAAGCCATATGAAATTAAGTTAGGTGTAGTGTTCTGTTAAAAGGTATATAAATTGGGTATTTTTGGTTGGTTAAGTTTTTTTCTGGTTGGTATTTATAATTATAATAATGCAGAGGTTGTATGATGTTCAATATTTGATTGTATAAGTTGATGGGTTCATGGTATGGTTAGTACGATGAATTGATATTCTTTTAAAAATTATAAAACTGAGAATAGACTTTTGATACCTATACTATATGTGTGAACTTAAATGGTTTTATGATTCAAGACCGCAAGGGGCCTATTAATAATTAAGGGGATAATATTATTATTATGTTAAAAATGAGTGGGATAGGAGGTTATTCCAAATTGGAATTTTTTTAGTAATTAGTAAGTGGCCTGGAAATTTTATCATGGGAGTATATTGATTGTGGTGTATGTTGGTACTGTATGGAATCGAGTTTTAAATTCTGAATAAGGATGAAAAGACTGCAGAATGATATTTTGTGCTCTCAATATAACGAATTGGTGTTTGTGACTTTGAAATTGTACCGAGTTATCTGGTGAATAGTTCTGCATATTTTAAATGATTGTATACTATGAAAGGTTATTGTAGATGAAGGGGTGGAGTTTAAATTAAATTAAGTAGTATAAAATGATAGATGGTGTTTGAACTTTGCTCGTTGATGTAATTTTGTAAAGATTGGAAACGTAATGCATTAGTATAATTTTCACTCTAGATAGTATAATAATTGTTGTATTGTTAAGAATAAAGGTTTAAATTTTGAAATGAGCTAAATGCTAAGGATATGTATATATCAGTTTTAATTAAAATTAGTTGTATTGTTTTGGAAATTAAATTAGGAATTGTAATCAGAACAAATTAGAGTTTTTAGGTGGGTATAAAAATCTCTAGATTTATTAATAATTCTTAAGCATAAAATTGTATGTTAAAGGTACTGGAATGTTATTAAAGGGAATGAGTATTAACGCTGGGATTTTGCTTTAAAAGAAGAGAAGTTAACGTAATTGTTTAGTGTAGCTATAATCATATTATAGGAAATAATTTAGTGTAAATGTTATAGTGCAGGTTACTAAATGTAATATCATGTTACTGCGTTTAGGGGATTTCTTTTTTAGTGTGTTGGAATTATTTAACTATTGGTCTGGTTAAACATAGGAACTTGATATGTGTACTGTAATTTGTTATTGCTTGAGTTTAGTTGTAAATTCTGGAACTGGGAAAAACTGGAACGTAGGCTATTATGAGTGTTAATTCAAGGATGTAATATGAATCTAACATTGGAAAGTGTTGACTGGAATTCCGAATTTTTTTTTGTGAACCAGCCTGTCATTGTTATGCATATTTAAAGGTAAAAAGTTCATGAACGTTGTATGTTCTAATAGTATCAAGGAATTGGTTTTTATACAATAAAAGTTAATGGAAAAGACTTGGCTATGAATCTTGTTTCTTTGAAGTTATTTTTTTTTATGATGTGTTTGCTGATTTGATTAGTTGTGGTTGTCGAATAAAGTTTGTACTCACATAAAGTTATGGATTGGTTATATGTATATTTCTTTATTATTATGATCTTTTCAAATTGTATGTACATAGTCAACTAAAGGGTTTTCATAAAAGAAATTTCGTTGTTTTAAATGAATGGTTGTCAACAATATGAAGATTAATCATATTCTCTTCATTAACGTCAATTTGTTTTTTTCCTAAAGAGTGACATACCAATGATCAGAGGTTGGATCTTTGTCATAAAAAATCTGAGATGTTTGTTGTTCCATGATAAAGGAATTTCAATTATGTGGAGTTACAGAGTCCAAATCATAATTTTTTACAAAACAACACGAGAACGACTCTCACATCATCAAACAAGAACAAATAATTAATGAAAAAAAATCAAAATGACAAAATCATCAAACACTCAACACATAGAAACATCTAAGAAGAAATTTTATTAACGAGAAATAGAGATTACACGAGAATATATCGAACAATGCGTGAGCAAGAACACAACGCACAAGAACTTCAATCTACTCTACTGAAAGCGTGATAAAACCCTAGAACTCGTGTTCGCTCTATCTACTCTAAAACTAAAATGTAAACTGAAAAAATCTCTAAGTCTGTGTCTACAGGTATCTTTTACATGGCAGCAACATCCTTTATATAGGGTTGAAGAAGAAAAAGAAAAATGAAAGAGGGAAACGTGCTCACTACGCTTCAAGCTTCTGATCGAACGGCCAACCTTCATTTGCTTCGAGCTCGCGTTTCCAGCCATTTGATCCTCTCCAACGGGAAGCTCCAGCTAGCTTTCCTTTCTTGTCGGCCATCTTCTCCGGGTAGGTGATGGTCAGGGTCGCGAGCTTTCTTCCTCTCCCTCGCTTCTCTCGTACTTCAAGCCTTAGTTTTTGGGTCTTCTTCTTTTTGAATTTCTAGGCAAAGAGACCCCTAAGGAAGGCAGCAGTTGCCTAGTCATCCAATACGCAACAAAATTGCGTCGTTCCACTTAAGCCCATGCCAGCCAGCATCTACTCCAATTCCAATAGCCCAATATTTAGTAGCTCAATTAGTGCAATTAAATCAGTAGCGCAGTAGTGGCTCAACTCGTGCAATTCACTTAAGCTCAACCCAAATCAGATTACAGCAGCAGCATTTTAGTGTAGAGAGTTGCTCCCTCCACCACCACCAACGCTCCCTGCACCACCCCATATCTAATTTATCCTTCTATAAACGAATGTCAATATCCGTTTCACCTTCAACTGATGTTGACATCCGTGAACGAATGTTGACATCCATTTACATATTTTATATTTTAGTTTATTATTTTTATTTAAAAAAAAACTTCAACGGATGTGGCCAACGGATGTGCCACATCCGTTTAATAGATTTTTAAAAAATATTTTATTTATTATTTAAATAATAATATATAAATTAAACTAATAATAATTATTTTATTAAATAAAATAAAATTAATTTATAAATAATTAAGTAATAATTTTAAAAAAATTAAATAATATTTATATATTAATTTAAAATAAAAAAATAAAAAAATAAAAAACTAAAAAAACCAAAAAAATTCAACAAATGTCATCCGTTTTAATATATTTATAAAAAATATTTTAATTATTCTTTAGTGTAGCAGCCAACAATTTTAGTGGCCCAGTGGCATCAGCACCAGCCCAGATCAGATTGCAGTAGCAACAACCCAATTAAATTGTATCTGCAGCAAAGAGAAAAAAAACTCAATACCTAATTAAAGAAAAGAAAAAAAAAATCTAACAATTAAAAAGAAAGATTTTTATTGAAAATTTTCTAAAACAAAATATGTTTTCTAATTATTAACAAAGACTAAAAATTACATCTAAAAACCTATTTTTAACTAAAATTCTATAAAACTAAAGAATTGATAGAAAAACCTAAAACTAATCTAATTCTACAAAATTAAAGACAAAAATATGTTATCTTAGACTTCTAAACACAATTAAAAGTGCAAAACTACGGAGTTATCACTCATAACAACAAGCATAAGTATCAAGTCTCAACCCATAAACTCATGGACATATTCATGTAGATACCATTCCATGCATTCTAATTGCATCAAACATAAGATAACAATATAACAGCCATGATATACATACTATCTCATTACAAGAATCATTCCCACATTCATTTAACTACACCTATCCATAAAACAAAAAGTACATTTCCATTCATCATACATTAAAGACGTGGTAAGCTTTCCCATACCTTGACTAATACTGTACTTTCTCTACACACAAGATCACAACAAGTATACACTCTCCTTTGGTCTCACGTCCCTGCATCTTCTTTGCCATGCTCTCTCCCCTCTTTCTCTCTCTCTCAATATTTCACGTAGGGTTTCCTATTTCTGCATAATGTCTCTCTCTCTCCTACTCTCTTTCTTTTATTTTTTCTAGAAACTACTCCTCAAAGTCACATGCAACCTTCTCTCTCCAATCACTTTCCTTTCTATTTTAATTCTTAGAAACCACCCACTATCTCTCCCTATTCTAATGCAACCAGATTTCAAAAAATGCATATGTGGATTTTGTTCTTTCTTTTGTACATTCAAAACTCATAACTTCTCATTAACTCTTTCAACTTATCTACTTACGTGACTTTTAAAATTTTCAATTTATATCCCTTATGCATGTTTCTCCTTCCTATACTCTTACTTATAATTTTTTCACCTCAATCATTAAATGGGAGAATACCTTCTTGCGGTTAATCTAAAAATATAGATAAAAACAAAAGGTCACCCTTAAAGTTTTTCTTCCCCTAGGATTTGAACTCACGTCCATTCAATCCTAGAAAAACATCTCTACCAACAAACCAACACATCACATTGGTAATAACACACATCATAAATTTGACAACCATATAACCACATGTGTTGGACTTATAAAACAAAATTAAATAGATAACTAAAAGTTTATGTTCTAGTCAAGACTTGAATCCATGACCACTTAACCCATCAAAAAGGTTTCACTAACTTAGCTATACAACAACTTGTGAAAAACATGCAATTTCTGTATCAACATGCTCAAGTCTCATTACAATATTATTTCTAAATTCTACATTTTCTCTAATCTTACAAATTTCACAAATAGTTATCGGTAACAGTTGTTACTTTAAGATGTGGGAATCATGAGACTTCATGCCAACAAGCTTCAAGTTCTACACTGACATTAAACTCTTAATATTTGAAGAGTATCCTTGTGATACCTTGACACTCTTTAAACAAAGGCAAAAACTTATTCTTTTGTCTGAACATAATGTAACATGCAAGGGGAAAATAAGTACGCTTACCAATCTTCCTTAATATCAAGTCTTCTTAGATCTTCATTTCAACCAAATTCAAATGATCATTGACTCCATCTTTTGTCTTTCCCTGAATGTTAAGTAGTGTACCAATCAAACTATCACACACATTTTACATTACATGCATTTCATTTATGCAATATCTAACCTCTAGCTTTGACCAATATGGAAAATCAAAGAATATTAATTTTTTCTTCCAAGGGATCGTTGTAGATGTCTTCTTGGATTTTTTCCCAAATACATGATTTACTTTACTAACTTTTTCATGAATTTGAAGACCAATTAGTGGAATTGGTCCATCATCATTCACTTCATGTCCATTTAATGTTTTTTTCACCTTTGATATGGATGATTATATTTTATAAATCTTCGATGACGCATATATATTGTCTTCCTTCCGTGTTTAAATTGAAGGCCAATTAGTGGAATTGGTCCATCATCATTCACTTGATGTACATTGAATGCTTTCTTTCACCTTTGATATGGATGATTATATTGTATATATCTTTGATGACACATATATATTGTCTTCCTTCCATGTTTCAATTGATGAGATGTAGTGTTTTCTTCCAATGGCTCGTTGTAGATGACTTCTTGGATGTTTTTCCAAATACATGATGTACTTTACTAACTCTTTCATGAATTTGAAGGCCAATTAGTGGAATTGGTCCATCATCATTCACTTGATGTCCATTGAATGTTTTCTTTCACCTTGGATATGGATGATTATATTGTATAAATCTTCGACGACACATATATATTGTCTTCCTTCCGTGTTCCAATTGAAGGCCAATTAGTGGAATTGGTCCATCATCATTCACTTGGTGTCCATTGAATGGTTTCTTTCCCCTTTGATATGGATGATTATATTGTATAAATCTTCGATGACGCATATATATTGTCTTCCTTCCATATTTCAATTGATGTGATGTAGTGTTTTATTCACATATAGAACATGCTTTATGACTCTTGACATTGTACCCTGAAAAATTACCGAATGGTGCACAATAACATTTCATGCATCATGAAAGTTTAACAAACAAAGGCATAAAATATTTCAACCCCATCAATGGATTGAGATAAACATCTATTACATTTTCAAGCTGCCTTGGACCATATATCATCATAAAAAATATCATGTAGTTTCTCTTCATGCACAATTATGGATATAAGTTGTAAATTATCAGCATAACGGGTTAGCAATTATGGTTGGTACTTAAACTACCAAATGGGTTCATTCCATCAGTAACTAAACCAAGCTGAAGATTTCTACATTCTTGACCAAATTGAGAGAATTCATGATCAATATTTTTCTATTGCATTGAATCAGTTGGATGACGAAGCAGTTCATCAGTTGCTCTCTCATCTTAGAGAAATATTTTATCTTTATCTTTTATCTTTAATTAATTTATTATTATTTCTTATTTGTATTTTGGGTTTAGCCCATATTTCTTTTATTATAAACATAGTATCCTATGTGTATATTCAACATAAAAAAGATTAATCTTGTACATAGTTTTTTTATACTATTAAACAATTATTATTAATACTACTTAAGATTGAAAAGAAATAATTCTTGAGGGCTTAATTGATCCCTCTCACAATCTTCTATTTATAAGAATAAATTGATACACAAATACATGATAAATAGGGTAACCCTAGACACAATATAATCATGATAAATAGGGTAATCCTAGACACAATATAATCATGATAAATAGGGTAACCCTTGACACACTATAATGATGATAAAATAGGATAAATATCCTAACACTCCCCCTCAAGCTGGAGCATACAAATTGTATGTACCAAGCTTGGAACAAATAAACTCAATCCGAGGACCCCTTAATGACTTAGTCAATACATCTGCGAGTTGATCGTTTGACCCAATAAACTCAGTACATATTTCTTTGGTCAACAACTTTTCACGAACAAAATGACAATCAATTTCTATATGTTTAGTCCTCTCGTGAAACACTGGATTTGATGCAATGTGGAGAGCAGCTTGATTGTCGCAATACATCTTCATAGTATGGATGTCACAAAATTTAAGCTCTTGAAGGAATTGTTTCACCCATATAAGTTCACATGTTAATGATGCCATTGCCCTATACTCGGCTTCCGCGGTTGATCGAGCTACTACATTCTGTTTCTTACTTTTCCATGAAATAATGTTTCCTCCCAGAAAAACACAATATCCTGTTGTAGACCGTCTATCAATAGGTGAACCTGCACAATCTGCATCACAATACCCAGAGACATGAATGCTTCCTTTATCTTCATATAACAATCCTTGTCCGGGAGCCTTCTTTACATACCTTAGAATGCGAATGAGAGCATTCCAATGGTCAACACATGGAGCCTGCATGAACTGACTAACCACTCCAACTGCAAAGGATAGATCTGGCCTTGTAATAGTGAGATAAATCAGTTTGCCAACCAGCCTCCTATACCTCTCTGGATCGGAGAATAATTCACCTTCTTCTGTCCTTAATTTCTGGTTTGGGTCCATGGGACTGTCTACCGGTCTACAATCAATCATGCCTGTTTCTTGTAATATATCAAGAGCATACTTCCTTTGGGAGATTACAACTCCATCTTTTGATTGCGCTACTTCAATGCCTAAAAAGTATTTGAGACTTCCAAGATCCTTGGTTTGAAAATGTCTACAAAAGTACTCTTTTAGTTGAGATATTCCAACAGCATCATTTCCTGTAATGACAATATCATCAACATATACTATTAAGTAAACACATTTCCCGAGAGAAGAATGACAATAAAAAACTGAATGGTCTGCTTCACTGCGTTTTAGCCCAAATTTTTGAACAATGGAGCTAAACTTTCCAAACCAAGCACGTGGGGATTGCTTAAGGCCATATAGAGATCGATGCAATTTGCATACCATACCAGACTCCCCCTGAGCAACAAACCCAGGAGGTTGCTCCATATAAACTTCTTCCTCAAGATCACCATGTAGGAAGGCATTCTTGATATCCAATTGATGAAGTGGCCAGTGACGAATGGCTGCCATGGCAAAGAAGAGACGAATAGTAGTCATCTTGGCTACAGGAGAGAAAGTGTCACAATAATCAAGACCATAAACCTGAGTGTAACCTTTGGCAACAAGCCGAGCTTTGAGCCGATCAATTTCACCATCAGGGCCAACTTTAACTGCATACACCCATCGACAACCAACCGCCTTTTTTTCTGGGGGAAGGGGCACCAGCTCCCAAGTATTACTGTGGTCAAGAGCCTGCATTTCTGCAATCATAGCTTGTCGCCATCCAGGATGATCAAGTGCTTCTTTCACATTCTTGGGTATAACAACAGAGGACACTGAGGATAAAAGAGAAAAATAGGAGGGCGACAATCGATGATAGCTTAGAAAATTATAAATGGGATGAGGGTTCCGAGTGGAACGAGTACCTTTTCTGAGGGCAATAGGCCATGCTGAATCATTTGCACCAGGAGGCGTGGGAGGAGGTGACGAGGGAGAAGAATCTGAAGTAGGAGATTCACCATTGTCTTGGGGAGGTGGACTATCCATTGAGGCCCTGTGTGGGATGATCTCAGTATGTGGAGAAACAGGTGTAGAAGGATTGTGATCAAGACTTGGAATGACAGAGACAGTGGAGCTATTTGACTCAGCCATTGGAATAGGAAGGACTTGCTGGAGGATAGAAACATCCTGAACAGATGGAGAGAAGTAAGGAGTCTGTTCAAAGAATGTGACATTGGCAGACATGTAATACTTCTTAGTTTCAGGAGAGTAACACCGATATCCTTTTTGAAGTCGAGAATAGCCTAAGAAGACACATTTGAGAGCGCGAGCGGAGAGTTTGTCTAGACCTGGAGACACGTCATGAACAAAACATACACAGCCAAACACTCGGGGAGATGTATGAAAGAGAGGATCATTAGGAAACAAAATGGAGAAAGGGACTTTATTATCAAGAGAGGAGGAGGGCATCCTATTAATAAGATAACATGAAGTTAAGATGGCATCCCCCCAGTGATGGACAAGAATATGGGCACCAAGCAAAAGGGTACGAGCAGTTTCAACCAAGTGTCTATTTTTTCGTTCTGCTATACCATTTTGTTGTGGTGTATGAGGACAAGTAGACTGATGTAAGATACCATGGGAACTCAAGATGGCAGAAAAGGAGGATGAGAAATACTCTTTTGCATTATCAGTTCTTAATATTTTGATTACTTGACCAAATTGATTCTTGATTTCATTCAAAAAGGATGTAAAGATAACTAACAATTCACAACGATTTTTCATAAGATAAACCCAAGTACATCTTGAATATTCATCAATAAAGGTAACAAAATATCTAAAACCAAAGGAGGAGATACGACTAGGTCCCCATATATCAGAATGGATGATGGAAAAACTAGAATTACATATTGATTGAGACCTTTTAGGAAAGGAAGATCTAACATGTTTTCCTAATTGACATGACTCACATTCTAAAGTTTGGAGACCACTAAGTTCAGGACACATCTTTTTTAATTTGGACAAATGAGGATGGCCAAGTCGATCATGTAGCACTTTAGGATTAGGAGCAGCAACACAAGACACCCTTGGACGAGATCCAAAATGGTATAATCCGCCAGCTTCATATCCTTCTCCAATCTATCTCCCCGAACCACGCTCCTGTATAACAAAAGATTTATGATCAAAGGTTATTGAACAATTTAACATTTTAGTCAACTGGCTTAAGGAAATTAAATTAAAAGGACAATTAGGGACAAAAAGGACTGAGTTGAGATTGAGGGAGGGAGACAAAGAAACATGACCGACTCCTTTGGAAGAAGTTTTAGATCCATTTGCAAGGGTTATGAAATAAGGTTTTTCTCGAAAGGAAATAGATGAGAACAAAGAGGTATTACCAGAAATGTGATCAGAAGCACCTGAGTCAATTACCCATGAATTTTGACATTCCATAGATTGAGAAACGCAGGCTGTTGATGTATTGGGAGATTGAGATGGTTGTGCCAAACTGTTAGACTTTAACCTTAAATACTCTTGATATTCATCCTCAGAAAACATAGAAGTGGAGGTTTCAGTTTTCGAAGTGGAAGTTTCAGTCTTCGAAATATTGGCGGTTTTGGAAGGGAAACCATGTAAGGAGTAGCAATTCTCTTGAGTATGACCCATCCTTTTACAATATGTGCATTGAGTACGTCCCCGACCTCCTCGTCCTCCTCCTCTAGTGCCATGTCCTCCTCTTCCTCGTGTGGCAACCATGACAGATGGTTCCACTAGTTCATGCGCTTCTTGAGTTTGAGATACCGGGACACGCAGAAGGCGAGTGGTCAATGTTTCCATAGAGGGAACCTCATGACTAGTTAGAAGTTGATCTCTGAGATGATCAAAATCGGGATGTAGGGCACGAAGGATCAACACCATGTAAAATTTGTCTAGTTTCTTTTTGATATCCTCTAATGGATCTACTTCCAAAAACATCCTAAGTTCTTCGACAGCAGATTGGGCTTCAGCCATGAAGGACACCATATCATGGTCTGCCATTTTAAGAGATGCAAGCTTGTTCGTAGTGTCATAGAGACGTTGAATATCGTTGGCATAAATGCTTTGGGCTTTCTTCCAAAAGGAGTGACAAGTTTTGAAAGCCCTCAAAGATACAAGAAGTTTGGGTTCCACTGATTGCCATAACAGGGTACACAACTGGAAATCTGCTTGTTTCCACTGATCAGCTTTTTCAGTAGGCACATGGCTTCCATCTCGCTCAAGGTGGTCATAATGCCCTTGGCCAAGGAACCACATTTCAACAGCAGCAGACCATGATAGATAATTTTTTCCATTTAGCTTCTCGGAGGTAATTGATGGACTTCCAGAGAAGGAAAGAGTACTGCCAGACGCCATCTCTGAAGAAGACAAATAGTACTAGCGAGGAACAAGAAAACCCTAAGGGTTTAGACGAAGGAAACTGTGACAGTGATGGACGACGGTGGCCGGCAACGGCGGGCGGTGAACGGCGGCCGGCGACGGACGACGGTGGCCGGCGGCGACGGTGGCCGGACGGTGGCCGGCGGCAGCGGTGGCAACGGTGACCGGCGGTTGACGGTGGCCGGCGGTTGACGGTGGCCGGCGGCGGGCAGCGGCGGGCGACGAAGAACTATGGCGCCGGACAGATATATATTACGAGACAGAAACCAGAGCGGGATCGACCCGCTCTGATACCAACTTAAGATTGAAAAGAAATAATTCTTGAGGGCTTAATTGATCCCTCTCACAATCTTCTATTTATAAGAATAAATTGATACACAAATACATGATAAATAGGATAACCCTAGACACATTATAATCATGATAAATAGGGTAATCCTAGACACAATATAATCATGGTAAATAGGGTAACCCTTGACACACTATAATGATGATAAAATAGGATAAATATCCTAACAATACTTAATCAAAATCACGAATTATTGGATTCCATGTCCCACACTCAAAGAGCTACAAAATAACGTAGAGTTTTGAAAAGAAAAAAAATCTTTGACCAACAAAATGATGACTATGGAGATATCATCACAATTTGAGAGGTTAAATTGTCTTTACGTCTTTAGTTCCAATAATAATAGATTGTAATAAAGGGTAGGAAAAATAAAAGCAAATCAGACTCACATCCTATGTGTTTCTAGTTGATAGTGTATTAACATTTTACGTGTTTCCGTAATTTAATGGCATCTTGACAAAAAGAAAGTAAGAAGAGAATACATATGTCCGACAAAAAACAAGCTTAATAACTTAATTATTACTTCTTCTAGATGAAACTTAAAATCTATAATTTGAACAAACCAAATTATTTCTATAACACTAGTAAAAAAAAGGTTTTTAACTCACACATTACGCTTCGGTTTCAAAAAAACCAAAGCGTATCAAAACACGGTGGCAATTTCGTAATTTTTGCGAAACTATATGCCTCAGTTCAATTAGAACCGATGCCTAAAGGGTATACTGCCTCGGTTCTCTGACCAACCGAGGCAAAAAACTCTGCTTTCGTTCTGCAAATTAGCTTTTTCACCTGCCAGCTTTTTCAAAATAGGCTTACTGTCTCGGTTCTGTGCAGAACTGAGGCAGTATGTCCTGCCAAAAGCTGACAACCTTTGTATCTGAACGTTTCAAATCAATTTTGTTAACCTTTACTGCCTCGGTTCCATTTGAACTGATGTCATAAGGCCTTTATGCCTCGGTTTAACCGCGAACCAATGCCTATAGTTTGTTTTTGCCATTTATAATTTTTTTTTTAATTTTTTATGATAGGTTTAGGCATCAGTTGTCTTTAGAACCGAGGCAGTAGAGTTTTATTACCTCGGTTGTCTACTTAACCGAGGTAATAACTTCTTCGATTTTTAAATTTCAGACCTTTCATTCTCCCCTTCCACAACCTTCTCACCACCACCATCCTCAACTCCCACCAAACAAACTTAACCTCAGACTCACCATCCTCAACTCGCTCCGCCGCCGCTGCCTCCACCATCGGTCGTCGCTGTTGCCTCCACCGTTGGTCGTTGTTGTTGCCTCCACTGTTGGTCGTCGCCACTGCCTCCACCACCGATCGTCTCCACTATCACTACTTCTCTCACGCGAACTACGTTGTATGTTTTCGGCATCGGCTGTTCGTCACCGTCTTCGGTCGTTCATCATCGCCTTCAGTCGTTCGTCGTCGCCTTCAGCCGTTCGTTGCCGCCTTTGGTTGTTTCGTCGTCGCCTCCGTTGTCCCAAATAAAAAAGAAAAAGAAAATATTTTGAAAAGAAAAAGTCCCCATTTTCTGAAAAATAAAATAAAATAAAATAAAAGGCATCTACCGCCTCGGTTCGAAACCAACCGAGGCAAAAAAACTCACACATACTGTCTTGGTTCAGAACCGAGGCAAAAAGATTACCCCTTTTTACCTCGCCTGTATATACCTCAGTTTAGGAACCACGGTCATAAACCCAAAACAACCGAAACAATAGCTCTTCGTTGCACTATGGAGATATCATCACAATTTGAGAGAGGTTAAATTGTCTTTACGTCTTTAGTTCCAATAATAATAGATTGTAATAAAGGATAAGAAAAATAAAAGCAAATTAGACTCACATTCTATGTGTTTCTAGTTAATAGTGTATTAACATTTTACGTGTTTCCGTAATTTAATGGCATCTTGACAAAAAGAAAGTAAGAAGAGAATACATATGTCCGACAAAAAACAAGCTTAATAACTTAATTATTACTTCTTCTAGATGAAACTTAAAATCTATAATTTGAACAAACCAAATTATTTCCATAAGTTTTTTGTTAAAAACTAAATTTTGTTATACAGAATTTTAATTCTCTAAGGAAATTCATTTATACAATTTTATCTATACATTACAAATCATTATTTATATACTCATGCATGAAAAGTAAATTTCCTTTTTTTTTTTACATAGTGAATGTCCTAGGTCAACATTTACTCTTCTTCATGTCAATATCTTTGCATCTAACTATCAGCTCCTTGACCACTTCTCTCATTGTTGGTCTCTCACCTGGATTCTTATCAGTACATCTCAATGCCATCAAGAGCACTTGTTCAACTTGTTCCCTCAAATTTGAATCCAAAAGTTCCTCTTCAAGCCCTGAGTCAACAATTCCATCAATGCCTTTTGTTTTTTCCCATATACATCTAACCCACCCCACAAGATCTTTTCCTTCTACAAATGAAGGATCATCTAGCACCTTCTTTCTGCATATCAGCTCTAGCAAAAGCACTCCATAACTATACACATCACTCTTCCTACTCATCACTGTTGAATAAGCATTCTCTGGTGCATACCAAGATAAACATGTGTTATTCCATTAAAGAATTCATATTTAGTTTAAATATGTTTTTAGACTATGCAAAATTCGAATTTTTTTTGTGTGAAACTTTGATATTAAATTTTAAAAATAATAAATTTAATCATCTTAACTTAATTATATTAAATTTCTTTTTATCTGTAAAATACGTTTTATGTTAACATTTGAGTTGTTTAAACTATTTGACATTTCTCGTTTTAATGTTAGCTAGAAAACATGTATGACACAATTTTTTAACATAATTAAATTAAAAAGACTATATTCATTTATTTTTAAAGTTTGAAGATCAAAATATATCAAAGTTTCATAAAAAAAATATTACAATTTCGTGTTAAAATTTAGAAACTATAAACATGTTTAATCCTTGTATTTAAAAAAATAATAATAAAGTTATCATGATGAACAAAGACTAGAAGAATTACCTGGTGCAATGTACCCTACTGTACCAGGAACAGATAAAGATTGCAATGAATAAGAGGAATGATATAGAAGTCTTGCAATGCCAAAATCAGCAATACGAGGCACCATATCAGAATTCAATAGTATATTCTTTGGTTTGATGTCTCTGTGCACTATGAAAGGGTCACAATCATGATGGAGGTATTCAAGTCCATGTGCAATTCCAACTGCAATTGTACAGCGAACATTCCACTCTAAAGTTGGTGGTGGAAACTTCTCATGCAGAAGATCATGAAGACTTCCATTTTCCATGTACTTGTACATGATTAGACCAAAGTCCTTTCTTAACCAGAAGTTTTTTATTCTCACTAGATTTCTATGCCTTATCTTCCCAGTGGTTTCAATCTCTGCGTTCATGCTAGTAATCAGTTTTTTGTTATCTTTAAAGGGAAATTTCTTTATGACAAAAACCTTGTCCAGACTGAATTCAACTTTGTAAATAACTCCATGAGCTCCTCTCCCAATAATATGCCTATCATTTAGGTTCTCTGTGACCTTCATCACCTTCTTGAGCAAAGTTGATGATCGCTGTTCGGGAAAAATCTTCACATCTTGCTTGTAGTATATCAGGTAAACAAGACCAAGTAACAGAATTGATATCAGTAGTGCAGATCCAACTGCTATCAACATAACTTTAATTTTACTCAGCCCTTTTCGATGTGTAGTGTTGTTCTCATCACATGGCTTCAAGCTGCTACTTTTGGAACAATTTGATGGAAAACATCTAACACATAAGCCAGGAACTCCCAAGAATGATGAGGAAGAAGAATGGAGCAAGTTCACCAGTGTGTCTGGAAGAGGACCAGAAAAAGAATTGTATGAAATATTGAGTTCAATCAATGAAGTGAGATCTTCAAGAACTTCAATTTTTCCAGTCAGATTGTTGAGAGAAATATCCAGGCTTTGCAGCAATGTCAGTTTTCCAATCTCAGGAGGAATTTCACCAGTCAGCCCATTAGCACTTAGATTCAACTCATAAAAAAGATTTTTCAACCCACCAATTGATCTAGGAATTTGGCCTCCAAAAACATTTCCCCCAAGATGTAGATCATAAAGGCCTTCAAATTCTGATAAGAAAGTTGGGATACCCCCAGTGAAATGATTGTCCCTTAAATTCAATGTTGCCAACCCTGTCCAAGTTCTCAAACTAGACGGGAATGAACCATTTAGAGAATTGAATCCAGCATCAAAGTACTGCATTTTCTTACAGTTTGACAGCTCATGTGGTAAAGGACCTTCTAATTTGTTTTGAGAAAGGTTCAACCTTTGAAGGTTCACAAGGTTTCCTAGCCCAAAGGGTATGATCCCAGAAAGATTGTTGTGAGATAAAATAACAGTAGTAAGATTTTTGCAGTTTCCCAAACTTGATGGAATTGTTCCATTGATATTGTTCCCACTGAAGTCCATGTAGGTGAGACTACAATTGCTTGTAAAATCAGGTAAGGGTCCACTTAAGTTGTTTCCATCAAGCCTTAACCTAGTAAGTGTGGTGCATCTTCCCATGTCAGGAGGAATACCACCTTGCAATTGATTTGAAGCCAGGACTAGCCTAAGTAATTGTTGTCCAAAGCATAGATTAGCTGGGATGTTTCCAGTGAAAAGATTATATGAGAGATCCATCTCCACTAAACTGCTATTGATTCCTAAGTTTTGAGGAATGACTCCAGAGAACTGATTGTGGTATATGCCAAGTTTTCTCAGTTGTTTGAGTTCTGCCAATTCTAAAGGCACCTCACCAGAAAGGTTATTGTAATACACATGCAGTTGCTGAAGGCTGGAAATTTTCCAAATGCTCACTGGAATTCCACCTGTCAAATTGTTGAAATGAAGTCTAAGATCTTGCAACTGACTTAGCTTTCCTAATTCACTTGGAATCTCTCCCTCAAGTTCATTGTTATTCAACATCAAGTATTTTAATGACCTACAATTACCAATTTCTGAAGGTATTTGACCAGACAAATGATTGGTTTCAAGGCGAAGAACAGAAAGTTGTGTTAATTGGCCTAAGGAGGATGGAATGCTTCCTCCTAAACTTGTGTTTAAAGCATAAATTTCTGTCAATCCACTGCAATTCCCCAAGGTTGAAGGTATGCCTCCACTAAATTTGTTTACTGACAGGTCCAAATATTGTAAAGTTTTACATGTGCTAGATCCCAATAAGGGAATGGTACCCTCAAGTCTATTATTACTGAAACTCAACTTAACAACACTTTGAAGATTGTTAATACTATCAGGTAGAACTCCATGAAACTGGTTATAGTCCAAATACAGCTCCACTAATTTACTGCAGTTTGCAATGGACGGCGGAATCATTCCTGACAACTGATTACGATCCAGATACAGTGTCACAATTTCTGTACCATTCCCAACATTCATTGGAATGGGACCAGACAAAGAGTTTTGGTTCAGGAGAAGATCTTCCAAGTGTTGAAGTTGAAACAAGAACTCAGGAATTTGACCAGTTATCCCATTGTACATACTACTGAAAGACACTAAATTCTGCAAGTTTCTCAAACTATCAGGTATGTTTCCTGTGATACTGTTATAAGAAAGGTCCAGGTTCTGAAGCAGAGTACAATTTCCTAACTCAGGAGGTATGTTCCCTGAGAAGTTGTTTGAGGACAAGTCAAGTGTTTGCAAGTGACTCAAGTGTCCTATTTCAGGTCCCAAAAGACCTGAAATTGAGTTTCCAGAGAGGTTAAGATAGATTGCACTATGGTTATTGTCACACTGGACTCCTAACCAAGAGCATGGAGTGGAATCAGAAGCATTCCAACTCAAGTTTATGGAAGGAGGAACAAATGTCCAATGCTTTTGGAGTGACAGAAGAGCCACCCCATCAGTGTTCAATGCAGTAACGGCATATAACATGGCAGAAAAGCAAATCATGACCAAGTTGAACTTCACCATGATGTGTAGCACACACACACACAAGCAAGCTAAAAAGAAATGGAAAATTCAAGTGTTGGAAATTGCTTTATCGACTTGGAATCTCTAACTCATTCCTCATAGACATATACATATTGAGAATACTTCTTAATAAAAAAAAATACAACAGTGTTTAAAAAAAGTACCTATTTTCAAGCTTTATGATTAAATTTTGAATGAGGTTTATGGAGGAATTGATGACTAGAATCTGAATGAAGGAAGATTGAGAGAGAAGGGAAATGAGAAAGATAGTAACATAGTGAAAGAGTGTTGAGTGTCAAGGAACAATGTTGTTAACTCCCTATATATATCAGTTTTGTCTATCCATAAGTGTCAAATAATTAAAAAAGATTGGTTAAACAGTCGCTGTTTATGTTGATGTTTCCAAGATTTCTGTATTAATTTTGTTCCCAGTTGAGTCAAAAATTAACTCGAAAAATTAACTGTTAAATTGGTTTAATTAAATTGGTTTAATAGAATTAAATTTTTTATACGTGATATTATGATGTTACTTAGAATTTCACGTTAAATTCGTTTAATAGAATCAAGTTTTTTATATGTGATATTATGTTGTTACTTAGAATTTCATTATATTATAAATTTAAAAATTAGGTTTTTTTATAATTTAAATCTAAATTAGAGTTTATCATCTTCTAACCTTACATTTTATAGTCTCATTTTATCATCTTCAACTCTAGCAAGTTCATCACGAAATTAGGGTTCATAAAACCCAAAAATTTGTTCAAAATTTGAAATTAAGCACCACCAAATTCCAAATTAGGGTTTATCAAAATCAGCTCAATGAAGACCAGCTTTTTCCAGCACTATCTGAGACCCAACATTCAGCACATCAACAAGAGCTTCCATCCTCTCCAAGTTTGGCAACGATTGCTCCATGAAAGCAACCTTAACCACTTCTTTCACAACCACCGTGGCAACCCCTTTACTCCAGTATTTGGAACCAATAACATAGCCAAGTTCCAAGGATCTGTTCCTGCTTTGATCATGCTCTGAATTGGAGGAAAGAGAAAAACCCAATAGCACGGTCGTCCAGGCATATTGCTCTGCACCACGCAAACTTGTTGGCTATGTTTTGGATGAAATTGATTCCCTCTGCTTTGCTACCATAAGGATCCCAAGTGCAGAAAGTTGCCACCTTTTCATCGGAGGTCCACACCAAGAAATCATCCAGGTCAGAGAGCTCAAGGGGTCGAAGAGATATTCGACTCAAATCGACGCTTTCTTCTTTTTCTTCTGATTTCTCCATTGGCTTGATGATGGAGTTCTTAATTTTACTTGTGGTTTGTTGCAGCTTGAAGCAACTGACAATTTTGCTTTTCTTGATATGCTTCTTTTTTGGGTTTTATTTTTTTTGGTTTCTTGTGAAGATTGGGATTAGTGAATAAAAGTAAAAATAGCATCAAGATGTATGGTTTAACCAAAAAGATTTAAATTTCTATATCTATTTTAACCATTAAAAATTTATAAACTTGTGCTATATTGCTTTTTTAGTTTTATAAATTAAGATAGTTTAATTTTTATTTTATTTTTAAGGGTTAAATATGTTTTTCGTCTCTTAACTATCATTGAATTTTGGTTTTAGTTCCTATTCAAAACTTTGATGGCTTTTAGTCCTCATAGTATTGAAACATGTAATATTAGTCCTTAAAAATGAACAGCGTCAACTTTTTGTTGATCTGGCAAACGGCGAGGCCACGTCTTCTGCCAGCTTCTGTCTTAAGTATTTGTCACGTTGCTTGTTTAATTTGTGGAATGAGATTAAGTGATTGGCACGTGTGTGGGTGATTGAAATCAGATTACGAAAGTTGGGCTCTTCTTCGTTATCTCAGTTGGGGCAAAGTTAGGTTCTTCTTTGTCATCTCAGTTGAAGGTTGGAGTTCGTCTTGTTGAGGAGGTAAGATGATATGTATTGTTATGCTCTTCTGTAACCCTGTAGTTCTTTAATAAACCCTAAATCCCCAATACTTCTGCGTGTGAATATAAGACACGCCAACAATTAACACAATCCCAACAAGCACAAATATGAATAAGAAAATCCACACATATTTCCTGCCCTTACCTCGTTCTCATCCAAGCTTGGACACAGACCAGAGAGAGAACTACACAGCCCCAGATTTCCTAGAAAACTATTTATGTAATACTCATTGGCATAAAGAGGAGGAATCACGCCTAGAAAACTGATTGTTCGACAAATTCAACAAGTTCAGCTTCATATTCTGCAGCTCAATTGGAATTACACCAGATAAACGATTATTAGAAAGATCAAGATATTTAAGCGCAGGCAAGTCCATTAACTCCTTAGGAATACTCCCATCCACTTTGTTATTCGCCAAATCAAGTTCATTGAGCGCCTTCCAACCACCAACATCAGCAGGAATCTCTCATAAAATTGATTGTCTCTGAGGACCAGCCTATCCAACTGACTCAACCCAACCACAATTGTCGGAATCCGACCAGTAAGATTATTATTATTAGCAACAAACTCTCCAAGATTAACCAATTCACCGATGCCCTCAGGAATCGACCCAGAAAAATTATTTCCTGAAATTAACAAAATTGACAGGTTCCGTGCCCCGAAAATCTGATTAGAAATCGACCTAGAAAGAGAGTTCTCAACAAGCTCCAACAAATACAAATGGGGTAAACCCCATAACCCCCTGGTACAACCCCAGAAAGGTTATTGTTCCTAAGCCGAACCCTTTTCAAACTCTTGCATTCCTCGAGATTGTCTGGGATCCTCCCGGAAAATGAATTGTAAATCAAAATCAGCTCCTCCAACACTCCTTCACTGCACAACCTTGTCGGAACCTCACCGGAGAATCGATTAAACGAAACGTCAAAACTCTGCAACTTTGAGTTTCCACCCAACCCACTAGGCAATGACCCAGAGAGTGAGTTGTTGAACAACTTCAACTCGTACAAGTTCTCCGAATTCACTATACTCTCAGGCAAAGTTCCCTCGAGTTTATTAGCGAACAGGTTTAGCGACCCGAGTTTCTTCAACCCGCACAACTCGTCCGGAATCGTCCCAGTCAACTCGTTCGTGGAGGCATCGAACCGTTCCAAGTTAGCAAGCTTTGCAAACGCAACGCGTGGCAACGTGCCGGAGAGCGAGTTCTGGTAGAGTTCGATTTGCACAATGTTGTGCAAACCCGACACGAGTTGTTCAGGTATGTTTCTAACGAGGTTGTTCATGGACAAGTCAAGGTTTGTGAGCTTCGTCAAGTTTCCTAGAGAAGGAGGAATGGGGCCTACAAGGTTGCACCCTGCTAGCCAGAAGAAGAACCCAGCTTTGCCCCAACTGAGATGACGAAGAAGAATCCAACTTTCGTAATCTGATTTCAATCACCCACACACGTGTCAATCACTTAATCTCATTCCACAAATTAAACAAGCAACGTGACAGATACTTAAGGCAAAAGACGTGGCCTCGCCGTTTGCCAGATCAACAAAAGGTTGACGTCGTCCATTTTTAAGGATTAATATTACATGTTTCAATACTATGAAGACTAAAAGTCATCAAAGTTTTGAATAGGGACTAAAACCAAAATTTAGTGATACTTAAGGGATGAAAAACATATTTAACCCTATTTTTAATTATTAGAGTAACTTTATCTACCAATTTCGATTTAATTATTAGATTTTGAACCAATCCTTAAACCAATTCAATTGTTAGTCAGATTTGAAAATCACTCAAATTTTCTTGGAAAGCTTGACAAAAGTATACAATAATATTGTTTGAAGTCCAAGTCTACTTTAAAATAGTATATAAATCGTTAATAAAGAAAATCCCAAATTCACACTTGTCGTGGAAAAAAAAACGTCTTTATCAGTGATCTCATTTGGGATTATACAAAAATAACATTATGTAACCAGACAAGTTGTTATAGAAACCTAATATTAGTTAATCTAAGTAGTTAAACCTGAATCAACCTAACGTTCAAATCATGAATACAAGTCTAACTCTTTAAACATTAACTTGTACATCTGCATTGTAAACACGCTGAAATAAATTAATAATGATGTAGGTCGAGAGCTATTCAATATTAGAAAATTTCAAGAAAAATTCATTTTTGCTGATGCTGGAAAAAAAAATAATGCAGAGTTTTTTTTTTTTATAAATTATGCAAGTATGATTTAAATATAAATAAAACTCTCACATTTCTCAGTCTTTATATATTCAAACCTAAGTTATTGTCTTTGCAATTCAACTTGTCAATGACTAATTCAAAGGGCATTTTGAACTGAATAAACGGAGGTTGGTTTCTTTTCACATAGGGATTATCGCATTCAAGATGGATAGTTATCAGCAACTCGATTTACAAAATAAAAATTTGACTTGCAATTTCTCTGCTACCCACACACAATACTTGTAGGTATTTTAAAATTCACGAATTATTGTAAAAAAAAATATTTTATACATTAAAAAAAATTACAAAAATTATATATAATATAAATAAAATTAAAATTTAATTTTAATTTAATTTAATTTAATAAAATATTATTTTTATTTTATTTTTAATTAAATTTAAATAAAAAATATATAAATTAGTTTTTTATTATTATATTTTATGAATAATATATACCTGTGGGATAAACTCGTATCCAACTCATTTAAAAATGGATACTTATTTAAAAATGGATATTAAAACATCTGTTCGCGGATTTTATTTTTCTTTGGTTTAATGTCTCAATAGGTCCCTATTTTTGTTCAGAATTTGAAATAGGTCCCTTTATTTTTTGGCGCGTCTCAATTGGGTCCTTATTTTTGTTAATTTGATGCAAATAAATTCTTTCCGTCAATTTCGCGTTAATGAATGTGTGACGTGGCCTTACACGTGTCAATACTGTCCTCAGGCCACGTCACACATTCATTAACGCCGTTTGATAAAATTGACGGAAAGAATTTATTTGCATCAAATTAACAAAAATAAGGACCCAATTGAAACGCAAAAAAATAAAGAGACCTATTTCAAATTCTGAACAAAAATAGAGACCTATTGAGACATTAAACATTTTTCTTTCGTCCATACTTTCACGTTTAGTCTTTGTTCTGTATTTCTTTAGGAATATATCTTTAGTATATTTGTCCAATTCTAGTGAGCGGGTCTTTTTATGTTCATCTTGTTAGGTCAAAGCTTTGTCATTGATAAATAAAATCTAAATAACGTGTATGAACGTACATGTTTAATATTTATATTTTACTGTCAGGTTCACAACAATAAAAAAAATAGAAAATGCATACAAAAATTAAAACCTTTTATTATTTATAGGAAGGTTCTATACATAGATATCCTTACAATTATATTCAGTCATGGATATATGCATAAAGCTCTCTATATATAGAATTTAAGAAACAAACAATAAAAGAGAAACGTCAAGACAATTAGGTTTAAATGTTCAATACAAGTGTTAGACAACAACAGCGCACCTGTGATCTATCCAGATCCTAAAAATTTTAATAATTAAGAAAATATATAAATATGATGAAATATTTTAAATAAAAGATGCAACTGTTTATTAATTATAATTTAAATTATTTATTTTATTTTAAAATATTTTTTTTAAGAAATAAGATTTAATGAATAATTAATCAATTAAAAAAAGTATTCCTAGATATTAATTGATATTTTTAAATATTACACATTAAAAAGTATTATAAGATATTATTTTGTTATATATTATTGTTAGATAATAATAAGTGATAATGAAATATTGTATTTTTTTAGAAATATTAGACTTATAAAGACAGGGAGAACAATGCTTATGGGAGAATTTTAATAGAAACGACGACAAGTCAAGAAAAAAGGGAGAAATTTTTAAAGGTTGAGTTTTGAAAAGGAAACAAAAAGTGAAGAGTAAGAGGGAGAGGAACTTACATTCTTGTTTTTTTTTTTGTTTTCTTTCTTGTCTTCTTGTTTATGTGACGTATTATGTATTATTTTATATGAGTCTAAATTGTGGAGTAGATTTTATTTAGTATGATTATGATGACATGTAAATGAAAGTTGTGATGGTGACTTACTGAAAGATAGACACTCTAATAGTCTCTAGTGGTGAGCGGGAGTATCCACTCTGCCCATAAGACTCCTAGGGAGCAATAAGGAGTGGACTTTGCCTCTAAGACTCCTAGGGAGCAGTAGGAGGGGTAACTCTGCATAGTTGTATCGAAGGTAACCTTCGTCGAGGCTCGGGAGAAGAGTAATGGAAAGTTACACTTGTGATCTTCGCCCATAAGACTCTTGGGGAGCAAGGGAAGTGGACTGATATTTGGTAAGTTATATGCGAGAGTTACAAACATGTATCCTAACTTTGAGTTCACTTGTGGTTGTATTTTTGCGGGACATGTTTTGTGTGGTTGTGTGGAACAATAAATGTAATATTATGGCTTTGTTAGACATGTGACTATGTAAGATTTGAGTGGGTTGTTATATTATGATTGATGTGTATGTTAGTTATGATGTTTTAATGTCATTATGTTAGCTCACTCTTCTATTGGTGGTTGTGGTTTCCATTCGTGATGATCATATTTTATATAGGAGTAAATGATAACACAAGTATTGAGGAAGATTCACAATGCTGGGGAGAGGGGTCAATATCGAGGGATGTTTGGAATAATTTTTTAGTTTTATGTTTTTCCTTTTCAATAAAGTTTTTTTGTAAAATAAAAAAAATTGTTGAGATTTTCAATAAAAAAGGAAATGAAGTTTTATTTTAGTAAGAAAAAAATCAGGGTGTTACAAATACTACTGCACGTTTCTACTAGACAATCTCTTGTGGTCTTCATGAAATTATCATGATTTAGAGTCAATTATCACAATTCTCCACCTTGAACTCCAAATCATGAAAGAGCTTTTGCATCACCTTCCTTTATCTTCAAACAAAAACTTAATCCCCTCTAGACACGGCTTGAATCTCAATTATGACAAAAACTTTGTAAACACATTTGTGCAATTGAATCTTGATCTTGGCAAGGTCATCTTCTTGTGAAAACAGGGAAAAACACAAAGGATGGTTGGATTGTGTTTTTAATTTCTTTTAAGAGCTTAGATGATAGTTTTACTTCGCAAGTGATCCATTAATGAAAATTTTTGTCTTATGGAATGCAACATATGCAACTTTTGGACTTGACTTATTTACTTATTTAAAGCATATTGAATATGTATTTTCACAATAACTTTCCCTCCCTCCAAAATTATTTCAAATTATAATAAAGTGTCGTGCAAAGATATAGGGAAAGAAAGAAATACAAAGGGTATCTTTCAAGCTCGAGCTAGTTCAAACAATGTAGATGGAATTTAGGTGCCTCTACCATAGCAAATTTTTCTAGCACCGTACATATTTCTCCTTCCCTTGTCATCCATAATGTTCTTTATGTCCCAGAATTTAATTTCAACCTTTTGTTTATTTCTAAATTGGTTTCTAGTTTTTGTTATAAACTCACTTTTTGTCATGATTCTTGCCTAATATAGGATGTGAACTCCTTGAGGATGATTGGTTTGGCTAAACTACAACAGGGTCTCTACCACTTGATAATCAGCAAGGAACCTTCCACCTTACCCACTGTTCCATCCTTTGTCAACTCCTCCACCACTAGTCTCATCACCATGAACAACATTTGGCATTTTAGATTAGGACATTTATCTAGGAAACGTCTTCATATTTTACATGAACAATTTCCTTTTATTTCCAAAAATTTCAATGACACTTGTGATGTTTGTCATTTGGCTAAACAAAGAAAGTTGTCTTATTCTTCTAGTAACAGTAGAGCTTCCAAAATATTTGATTTAATTCACATGGACATTTGGGGACCCTTTTCCAAAGCTAACCATTCATGGTCCAGAATTTTTCTTAAAAGATTTCTTTTCATTAAAAGGAATTTTGCACCAAACAAGTTGTGTTGCCACTCCACAACAAAATACCAAAGTTGAAAGAAAACACCAATACATTCTCAATGTTGCCAAAGCAATAATTTTTCAATCACATGTGCCAATTCATTTTTGGTCCTATGCCATCAAACACGTTGTCTATCTCATAAATCATGTTCCTTCTCCTGTAATTCAAAATAAAACTCCTTATGAGTCATTACACAAACAACAACCAGATATTTCCATGATTAAAATTTTCGGTTGTTTATGTTATGCGTCCATACACACATCGTAAAAAGTTTGACCCGCGTTCCAGACGTGGTGTGTTCTTAGGTTTTCAAAATGGCACAAAAGGTTATGTTCTTTTGGATTTTGATACAAAAGAAATTTTTATTTCTAGAAATGTGTTTTTTCATGAAATGATTTTTCCTTTTGCTCCAAATAAAGAGCCCAATCCATCCTTATCTCGTCCCAAACCCAATCCACCCAATCCATCCTTGTCTCATCCTAGCCCAACTTGGTATTCATCATACACTGATTCCTACTCACCCATTATCACCCAAGAGTCAAAACCAACATTATGCAGCCCACATTCCTCTACAGAAAGTGTTGCAGCCCCAAATTCCCCTCTCATGACTGAGTCCCCCAATCCATCCTTGTCTGATCCCAATTTTCCCTTCTCCTTTCCATATGGTTCATCCTCCCCAAACACAACCATGCCGCAACACAGTGAACCAGACCAAACAGTGCACCTTCTTCGTCGCTCAACTCGCCCACATAACAATCCACCTCACCTTGCTGATTACGTTTGCAATTTTACGCCAACGCAATCATCCACAAACTGTTTAAATCCATTGGAATCTGTTTTTAACTACACTTCTGCGTCTCCTTCTCACTGTCACTACCTCATGTCATTGTCTTCTAAGCAAGAACCCACTAATTATCAAGAAGCCATAAAGTAACCTTGTTGGAAGAAGGCTATGAAAAGTGCAATAAAGGCTCTAGTGCTGGATAAGACTTGGGATATTGTTGAAACTCCTCTAAATGTCAAACTGATTAGGTGCAAGTGGGTGTATAAAATCAAACGACGACCAGATGGGACTGTGGAACGCTACAAAGCCCGACTTGTAGCAAAGGGATTCACACAGATTGAAGGTATTGATTATTTCGAAACTTTCTCTCCCGTTGTAAAGATGGCAACCATACGACTTGTTCTTGCTTTAGCTTCTGTCAATAGATGGCATCTTCAACAGCTTGATGTTAGTAATCCATTCCTACACGGTGAACTTTCTAAAGATGTACATGGTTGTTCCTCCTGGTGTCATGGGTCACCACAGTTCACAGTGTTGCAAATTAAAGAAATCTCTCTACTATCTAAAACAAGCGAGCAGGAAATGGTATGAAAAGTTGTCTCTTTTACTCTTATCTTGTGGATATAAACAAGATCATGTTGATCACAACCTTTTCATTAAATCTGATGCGTCTGATTTTACTGCTCTGATCATATATGTGGATGACATTGTATTAACTGGGAATTCTGTGCATGAGATTGCCCACATTAAGCAAATATTACACTCACATTTTCATATAAAAGATATTGGTCTTTTGAAATATTTTCTGGATATAGAAGTTGCTCATTCAGATGCAGGAATCTCCTTATGTCAACGGAAATACTGTTTAGATCTCCTCAAGGATTCTGGTATGACAGGATCCAAACCCTGTTCCACACCCATGGACAGTGCACTTTGTTTGCTTCAAGATTCCACTGAACCTCTTGTTGATCCACTTTCGTACCGAAGACTTGTTGGTCGTCTATTATATCTTACAAGCAAACGTCCTGATATCACTTTCGCCACACAACAACTAAGTCAATTCATGAGTAATCCTACTCAGATGCATCTTCGAGCAGCCATGAGGGTCCTTCATTATCTCAAGAGCATCCCCGGGAAAGGTCTGATGTTCAGGTGTGATTCTCCTATCCAAATTCTTGGTTTTAGTGATGCGGATTGGGCGACCTGTGTTGATTCAAGAAGGTCTGTTATAGGGTATTGTTTCTTTCTTGGAAATTCCTTAATTTCTTGGAAGACAAAGAAGCAAAACACTATATCTCGCTCATCATCCGAAGCTGAATACCGAGCCCTTGCTTCAGCCACTTGTGAGTTACAATGGCTAAATTTTCTGGTTAGAGATCTAAAAATACCTTGTTCCAAACAAGTTGTCTTGTACTGTGACAATCAAAGTGCATTGCATATTGCAGCAAATCCCATTTTCCATGAGCAGACAAAACATTTGGACATTAATTGTCACCTCGTTCGTGAGAAACTACAAGCTGGCTTGATGCGATTAATTCATGTGTCATCCTCGAACCAGCTAGCATACATCTTCACAAAAGCTCTCCCTCCAAAGTTGTTCCACTTAAACTTATCCAAGTTGGAGTTAATCAACATCTTCCTACCTCCAACTTGTGGGGGGCTAACAGATAAAGAGCCCAATCCATCCCAAAAACAACATTGTACAGCAGTAGAAATGAGTCACAATCCACACTCTGCTACCTCATATTTTTGCATTACAGAAATAGCTGTAAATAGCTCGCATTCTTCTAGAATATGATGAGTTGTATAGTGGTCATTCTCCTTTATTCGTTCTTATCCACATGTTGTAGCAGTATATATGATATACTTTTCTTTCATCAATAATATATGGAATTCATTCCAATATCCTCTCTTTCTTACCTTTCGATCTTTCCCTTTTAGTTACCATCATCGAGTTGCAGTAAGCCTCACTTCTTCAGTCAATAAACAATTCAGAAGATGTAGTAATCCCATCTCTCTTTTTTTTTTTTGCATGATGCAGTAATCTCCTTGAAATGAGTAGTAAGGGGATCAAAAACTATGTCCCAATCTGCATGTTTTTTTTTTCAAAAACAAAGAAGTGTAACACGACTCACCAAAACTTCTCAGGAGACCATCCATCCTATTATTACTCTAACCCATATGAGCTTAATTGCTTATGAGATTAGTGTATTAATGTTGGTATGATCGCATGTTCAATATGCATGCTTGACTAAGTGCACAAACTTTAGTTAGAAGTTAGAATATATCTTCCTTACTTCAATTTCATCATATATTCTTGTAAAAGAATGGTGAACCAAGAAAAAGGTGTAAACCCAGTTAATGGGAATTGAAACGGAAGGAATCCTCGGGTACATATTTAGTCCTCATATTGTAATGCTCAAACTTTGGATTACCATAATCAACACCCCTCATCTTAACTGGTTTTTTCTCTTCTCCAACACCCTCCAAAAGAACATGTCCAACCTTTTCTCGTTGTTGCTGATGTTTAGACCTTTGCTTCAGGCTCTTAGATTTGGTACAAGATGGCACCTCAGTTGATCCATAGAACTCAGCATACTCCTGTTTTTTCGATGAATGGTGCTTTCTTAAGAAAGAGGGATCCTTGGAAGAGCTTGATTTTATCTTTGCAGGCCTCATTTATGAATATTTCTCAGTTGTGCTTGGAGTATGAACATGCTTAGTTTCAGTAAGAAGTGAATCAAAAGCCCTTTGCCTATCTGCCATGGTGGCCTCTAACTCATCTTCTGGCGTCTTAAGACGATATTTTAACGGTGTCAAGCCTCTCTTGGTGCTATCAGACTTGGAATGCCATGGTATGAATTGAAAGAAAGAACTAAATGTTTTGAGGGAGAGATTAAAAAGATACAAAAGAAGCTGTCTAAAAGAAGGCCATTTTGTCTCCTCCTTATGGTCTTGGCCTTTGAATTCACCTTTTGATGGTGGCTGCATTATGCATGAAGTGTAATTAGTCAACCGACAAGAACATGTTTTCCTAAAAATGAACAGCATGAAATCACTATTATTACAACATGACAATGAAATGGTAAGCTCAGGAAAACAAGAGTTAATCACAAAAGGATGAAGGAAAAAAAGGGTAAAGGGGAAATCCTACTATGAACCCTACAAAAATGACAATATAGAAGGAATGAAAGAAAAAACTATTTCACTTTTGAAAATGAACAAGCTTTGTAATTCAAAAGAATGACCACAGTTTCAATTAACAATACATTTGCAAAATTGTGAGTTTTCTGCTGTCAAATCGTCATATACCTCTTAATTTTATTCTATTATTAAAAAATTGTTAGGGAAAATAGGCATAAATAGGCATACTGTTTTGGGGATGAAAGATGATCCAAATCCTTGCTGAAACCTGTATGTAGCATATCCTACTAAAACAGCACCAACAACTGTGAGGACATCTGCAGAAAATCAAAGAATGGAACTATAAATATTGAAGAACGCTGTAATAGAGAGCATTTATGGATGGCAGACTCAATGTTCCTTTTCAAATTTACATAATGCCCATTTTCTTTCTTCAGTTTACTGCACAGCACTGCAGAAAATTCACATTTGCCAGTGGCAAACACCAGGACAGATTTACAGAACAACTTTTTGACAAAATATTAAACAACCCTACCAAGGGCAACAAAATGTAGCTTAAATTCATTTTTTTTATAGTAATTTTCAATTTCTTTCATTGACCTCACAAGGGAGTTAATAGTAAGGATGTGCAGATTTCTCAATTGCAAAATCTAAATTCTGGTAGAAATAAATATAACATCTAAGATACACTATGACCAGTAACAGAAACCTTGCTGCTTATGTCAAATAAAAGGTTAAGAATTTAAACCTGTAATAGATATTGATAGCAATCCTCCTGATTGAGAATGATTTGGCGAAGAGCAGCATTTCCTCTATCTATGACCAACAAGGAACAGGTTGGGCGAACCTACACCACATCAAAATCATTTGAGAACTTAGCATCCTCACTGGGACCATCTCTGTAGCCTGCAACATTTGACTTTCCTCCAGCAATGGTTGTCACACCTAAAATTAGTTGCAAAAATTAGTAACTTGTACCTTTTCACAATTCTCAATGCTACTAATGCAACACTTCTATATCCATGTTTATTAGTAATTTTATATTAAAACTCAGTTCTGATATTGTTATTCTTTACCAATGGACTGCACTAGTCCAAAATCTTCTAAACTCACGTATTCTTTTAACTTTAGTTTAACATATACCAGCATCTCCAATCTTTCTGATAGCTAGATTTTGAGTATCAGCAACATAGACATTCCCTTTATCATCCACAGTTATGCCTTTGGGATGATTGAAACGAGAATCACTTGGTTTTCCATCTACATGACCAGTGTAGCCTTGAAACGACCCTGCCACCAATCTTCCTCTACTATCTGTGCCAACAAGAAGACAAAACAGAATTAAATATCAAGTCCAATAACTAAAAACAAATCACTGTAATCACTCAATAACTCTAAAATTCTACTCCATTAACTAGAAAATTCTCTTGCTGATGTTGGCATGCTATGATAAACACATAAACCCGTAAACCAAGTACAATAAACCTTTTCAAGTTTTTCATTTTCTTGTTTCCTTAATTTTTTGCCTCTGCACATATTCAAAAGACTGAAACAAACATTAGTTTTAATCACCACTCTTATTATGTTTCTCCAGAAAAATAGAGAACCAAATTTGAAGAAAATAAGAAATACCAATTTTGTATGCCAAAACTGACATGTACTAAGCAATCATATTTGATAGTTATAAAAGGAAAGAGGATATAAGCAACCATACATTGGGATAAGGGCGGGGTGATTCGAACAATGTTACTATTAATTGCATCAACAGCAAAGAGTTCACCATATTCGGCAGAAACACGGATCCTATGAGGAACGACCCCTATATCATTTCCTTCAACAACAGTCTCCACTACATAACCATTCTCAAATTGAAGAACATTTCCATCTGAAAAGCAACAACGAAATCACGTGTTATAAACCACACCGTGAGACACATAAACATGTTAAACCACACAAGATGAATTCAACTAATTGATTATCAAAAAGGTGAGAACATTTAAGAGAAAGCATCCAACCTGACTGAGGGGTCTTGGAGTTAGACCTTCTCCTTTTGAGAAGTGAAGACAGATGCTCGATCAATGATCCTGATATTACAGGAACAAAAAAATCAACTTTGTGAACAAATTATATAACACATAAGGGATTTTCTTAAAGATAAAGAAAGCCAAAAGGGTTAAATTTCGCTGAAATTCAGCAGAATAAAAAAAATTGAAAAAAAAAGGATATAGAAGGAAAACAATCCCCAAATGCTCATTCAAAGTGTCCAATTTGTGAAATCACAGATAGGATCAAACTTTAGGATACCCTTTTGAAAAAAAATAAAACAAATAAGGAAAAACCAAAATTTTAATACGTGGGTACGTAAATGAGGAACTTGATTTTTTTTTTAAACAAAAACAGTTTTACCTAAGGGAGAAGCATGGGCTTGAAACTGAAGACAGCAAGTGAGAGCAAGCACAGTAAAAGCACAAAAAACAAGGTGATTAGTCATAGTTGAGAGTATGAATGTATTGGGTCTATTAATGAGGAGGTTCCTCTTAGATACACAAACACCACATACACATAGTTCTCGCTGGTAAGATATTGTCTCTCATATGAAATGTTAAGAACCTTCATTTTATACTATTATTATAAAAATTGAATATCAAAAAAAATTTTAAATACGAAAAAAATCTAGTACTAAATTTTTACCCTGATTGTGAATAGCTATACTGATTCGGTATACTCAAAAGACACCGTTGGTACAAAATGGACGATCTAATAAGGATATTTCAGTAAATTTCGCCTTACTGAAATTGTCTTTTATGGACTCGACCTCCTCTTTTTTTATAGAGTTCAAGGTACCACTTGAAAAGGCCTCCTACTAATAATATATGTATATAAATTCATGTTCATCTCTTATTTTATCCGATGTGAGACTTTGTTTCTACCCAACGTAATGATCCAACATAAGCTTATTTCTTCTCAGTAAATATGCAAGATGATAAAGGGACATGAAATGTAGCTTGAATGTGATCAAGTAGAAGCCATGAGATGCGTTCTGCGTCTTCTGCAACTCGTACACACACTACGGTTGTTTTTTTTATGTTATCTTCACCACCGCCCTAGTGTCTTAGTGTCTCTCTTCTTCACGTTTAAAATTTAATAAAAGAACATGGTAGTTAATTAATGATGTTTTGAATAAAAAACAATTACATTTAATTAAAAAAGGGTTTATAAAAGGGATAATAATTTAAAAAAAGAATAATTCATAAATAAAAATGAACATTAAAAGTTTATAGTTTTTTTAAGCGTCCTATTTTTTTTTTAAAGTATTAAATTGATCTTCAAGAAATCAGAACGCTCTTCCAATTAAAACTCAACAATCAAGTTAGTTATGAAATATTAGAATCATCAAAATCATTGCGAGTACATAGCAATGTGTCTATATATAAATTTTTCAACTCAGACGCAGTTTAATTGATTAGACATTTAATGTAATTTGTTAAGTTTTTCCTTCTACTTTAACACTTTTACATATGCATAATATTTAATAGATTAAAAATGCATGCAATCAGTTAAACAAAATATACAAGCCACAATATTCAAAATATGACCGTTATTGACACCTATGTCTCTTCAAGAAAAAGGTTTTCACTTAAAATGCATTTTAACCGATTAGAAAAATAACATAATCGATTAAGTTCCATACTTAAACAATTTTGAAAACTTTTTCCATTTAAAACACTTAAATGCAATCGGTAATCATGTACTGACATAGCAATGTGTTTTAATCGATTATACAATTAATGTAATCGGTTAAAACATAGTTGGTTTGCCTCTGATAAGCATATACTGATATTTGATGAAGTTTAATAGATTATGCGTACAGTTAATTGATTATTTCATGCAGATATGCAATGTGCAAAGTGTTTCAACCAATGATTCATTTTCGATTAATGAATACATATATCAAACAGTTCAAGCACAAACACAAATATAATCACACAATTGTTTTGTCATTTTGTTGTGCAAGAAACTATAAAACATTTCTTTTTCATCATCAAAAACTCATATGTGAGATATGGGTTTAGTTGTACATAGCTCCTCCTATCAACATTCGTAAATGATGGGATGTTAAAGTATGAAATGGAAACTTCTAAGTTATCATTTGACACTGATATGTGGAGTTATTTTGTGGTTGTAAGTGTAGTAAAAGGGTTGGGGTATCTTGGATTCAAAGAGTTGTGATATTGTGTAAGAGGGGGTTTAGTGTTGAAAGACAGGTTGAAAGCATATGGTTAACTTAGTGAGGCTAAATGGTCAAGTTCAAGTATTTGTGGTACACACAGTGTTTGAACCCCAGGTTATACAAATATTGGAATATTTTCATGATAAGTTAGTGTGCATGAGATAGTTGAGGATGGTTGTGATGGTAATAATGACGGTGAGTGTGAAGGTCGGGTTGAGATACAAGAGGAAGGTTAGTGTGAAGTTGAACCTCTATTACAAAAGAGAAGTCAGTGTGAAGGTCAAGGTGAAGGTGAAAGTGAAGGTCGAATTGAGATATAAGCCGAGGTGCATTAGTGTGAAGAAGGTGTAGGTTGCCTTATAGGTTGTGGAGGTTGTCATGTACTCTGGAGAGGTCGCCCTACACTCTATAGAGGTCGGCCTGTACGGAGGTTGACATGTAGGCTGCGGAGGTCGGTTGCACCTTGCGAAGCTTGACCTGAAATCTGTGGAGCTCGACCTGTAAGCTGCAGAGGTCGGCCTGTATATCACAACACTATCATTAACAATACTATATTGAATTCAAACCATAGGACCTAGTACCTGCTATACAAGAACTACTTCTTAAAGTTGATCAAAGATTTTGTGTAAGGCACTTCTATGCCAACTTTAGTAAGAAATACTAAATTTCAAATAACTAAAATTATTGGATATAAATTTAATTATTTATAGACAAAAACTTATTTGTTTGATTTTAATTAAAATTTAAAAAATATATTAATAACTTTTAATAATTAAATATAGTAAAATTTAAATTAATGGTTTAACTAAAATAATAATAGACTATTTTGGAATGTTAAAAATGTAACAATTCAGTTTTTTCAATGCACCAAATAATATAAATAATTTTGTTTCATTTAAATACTAAAACATATAAGGCAAGAAATAGAGATTTATATGTAACGTAGTTTTTCAAAATTATCAATTTGTTTTTCAAAATATAAAAGAGAACTTAAGTGATACGAAATATTTATTTAGTATTCAACCTTATTATATTGGTCCTCTAGTCCTTTCGTAGTTTTAGTGTTACTTTGTATTAACACATGCATCTCTTTATGCTTACATGAGTAACACAATCATAGTACAAAAGTAAAATCACACAAAAAAAACCCAAAACAAAAAACACAAAAACAAAACTAAGGTAGAGTTATTAAAAATTAAAGGGTTAAACATGTTTTTAGTCCCTAAACTATCAAGCAATTTGTTTTTAGTCCCTCTTTCAAAGTAAGGTACATTTTAGTCCTCCTCCTTAAAAAAAATCTTAATTTTTGGTCCTCCAAAACTAACAACGGGAGGATAAAAAATTAACATTTTTTTTTAAATAGAAGAACTAAAATATACCTTACTTTGAAAGAGGGATTAAAAACAAATTCGCTTAATAGTTTAGGGATTAAAAACATATTTAACCCAAAATTAAATTACAATTCTATATTATGGTCAGAATAAAATATTTATCATATAATTATATTCATACTTCATTTCATAAAATAAGTAATAATGATACTTCATTTCATAAAATAAGTAATAACTCAAACCATCATATATTCTCATATGACATATTCACAATCTTTCATATTCATCATACATTAGACAAAACCTCTGGAGGATACAGTGTATTGATTATGATCTAAGATCATGCACCTGTTATATTCAGTCTCATCTTTCTAAAGCCCTTGTCTTGCCATCCAATGGCCATATCCCATACTAACTTATATAACATGATAAATCATCAAATGACTATATTATCCTTTTCGATTAACTGTCTGTTTATGGATAATAAGCAAAATTCATCCTTAAACTATATCCTAGAGCACCTTAGAGTTTTCCAAAACCTTGATGGTACCTCAAGCAGTCTAACCATTTCATAAAGTTATGTCAATTTTGTCATAGACAACCTCAAACTACTAGGTAAAAAGTGGGCAATCTTCGTCTACCGATCCATTATTACCTAGGTGACATCATGTCCCTTCATTATTCGTGGCAAATGAGAAATAGTTCATGACTATTCTATCTCACTCTTATTCAGGTATCTCCAATTGTTGCAACATGTCTCTGGTATTTTGTGTTCTACTTTGGTCTTTTGACAATTTAAACATGATGTTACATATTGGGCTACATCCCACTTCATGCTTAGCCACCAAAACGATTGATTCAGATATTTATCCATCTTAGTCATGTTAGGTGCATGCTAAGAGGACTTTTATGCCCTTCATCCAAAATCATCTTCTTTATCCTTAGGTCATCTAGGACATAAATTCTCCCTTTAAACCTCAAAACTTCATCAAACCTTACAATAAACTCCTTAGCTTAATCTGTCTCAATCAACTCCAATATGTGTTTCAAACTAGGATTTGCTAAGTGTTGCTCTTTTATCATCCTAAGTGTAGAAAAAGTTAGGCCAATAAACTCAACCAAGAGGGGGCTGAATTAGTTTTCTCCTTTAAACAAATTGTTCTTTAAAAGGCTTTTTTAAAATCTATGAAGTTTTCTTGGAATGCAATCAAACAAGAATATGAACAATATCAAACAGTTGTTTATACTGGTTCGGCCCACTGCCTACGTCCAGTCTTCCTTCAATCAACCTTAGATGAAGGGATCCACTATATTGATAGAGTTCTTACAAGAAAGACATACATAAAACAATCCTCTAAAATGTACTCTCATTTCTAACTCAATATCAACTATAGTACAAACCCAGAAAGATCACCCACTTTTGTCACCCTTAGAGCAATCCCAACTCTAAGTAATAGAACTTCACAAAGCTCTCTTCCTGGTCGCAGCAACAGGGACACGATCAACCTTGATTGTAGATGGACACTAATCACAATAGAGTACACCTGGTGAGTAGATTTGGATCACCAATGTGCAAGCACAATGTTCTTGCAAGAATCTTTATGGATTTCTTTTCCAATGAAGCAATCTTTGATTCTTCAAGAAATCAGGATGTTCCTGCAATTAAAACTCATCAATCAAGTTCGTTATGAAAGATTAAAAGCATAAAATTGTTGAATGACAGATAGCAATGCGTCTATTTATAGATTTTTCAACTCTAACGCATTTTAATCGATTAAGCAAATAATATAGTCTATTAAGTTGTTTCTTCTACTGTAACAATTTTACATTTGCATAGATTTTAACAGATTAAATGTGCATGCAATTGATTAAACATATCATACAAGCCACAATATTCAAAATATGACCATTATTGACAGTTATGGCTTTTCAAGAAAAAGGTTTTCACATAAAATGCAATTTAACATATTAGGAAATTAATGTAATCGGTTAAGTTTTATACTTAACCAATTTTGAAAACTTATTTCATTCAGAACACCTCAATGCATTCAACAAACATGTACTAGCATAGCAACATGTTTTAATCGATTATACAATTAATGTAATCAGTTAAAACATTATTGTTTTGCCTCTATTAAGCATATAGTGATATCTGATGATTTTTAACAGATTATACATATAGTGTAATCGATTAATTTATGTAGCTATGCAATATGCAAAGTGTTTCAATCTATGATTCATTTTTTATCAATGAATACACATACCAAATAGTTCAAGCACAATCACAAATATAATCAAGAAACAGTTTTGTCATTTTTGTTGTGCAAGAAACTATAAAACATTTCTTTTGTCATCATCAGAAACACATATGTGAGATATGGGTTCAGCTGTACATAGCTCCCCTTATCAACACTGAGAAAATTATTAGTAATAGTCAATTTACTACAACTAATGTTTTTGGAATTCACCAACACACCTAAATTCATGTCTATGCACATCTCTACTAACTTTAATTCTTTCATCATTATAACTAACAAATGGACAATTTTGTTTATCAATGCATTTGCCACTACATTAGCTTTCCCAGAGTGATATTGCAATTGAAAGTCATAAACTTTCAAAACCTCAATCCATTTCCTTTGCCTTATTTTCAACAAACACCACCATGACTAACTCAAGGTCATGAATAGAGTAGTTTTTCTAATGAATCTTTAATTGTTGTAAAGCATAGGCTACCACTCTCTTTTCATGCATCAACGCTCCACCTAGACCACGATAAGAAACATCCCAATAAATGTTTACTTGTTTCAAGAATCACCACCACAGATGCATTGGTTAGTCTCTTCTTAAGTTCTATAAAGCTCTACTCACTTATCCATCCATAGAAAAGGTTGATCTTTACAGGTTAAAAGCGTCAAAGGAGATACTAATTTAGAAAACCCCTATATAAACCTCCTACAATAGCCTGTCAAACTAACAAAGCTCCATATTTTTGTTATAGTTGCTAAATATTTCCATTTTAACACTATATCCACCTTTGCAAGATCCACAGAGATACCCTTTGTCGATATGAGATTGTCACAACCTAAATTGTTACCGACAAACAACAAAAGCATCATAATTTATTTTAGAAACCATAAAGTAAGACGTAATATGCAAAAATCATATTTTGGATCTGAGTTTCGTTACACATGAGAATGTATTAGCATCCTACAATGGTATCTTTAATTAAATACGCAAAAAATAAATATGAATTTTTCTAATGTTTATTTTTCCTAAAATAATAAAAAATACATAAAATAAACAAAAATGTATCTTTTAATTTTTGTACTCAACAAAAATTAACTTTTTTACTAAGTATTTTCTTTCCTAATGAAAAATTAGAAACAACATAATTCTTTGACTTCTGAATAGAAAATTTGTAATATCATTTTTAATATAATATTTTGTAACATCAAAATTATGAATAAAAAAAGGATGTATTTTTAAAATAACCAAGTAAAAAATCATCAAAAAGTGGTTTAAAATACTTAAATAAACAATGTTTAAAATACTTATATAATCAAATTAAAAGTGATTTTAAAATGGGTTAAATATGTTTTTAGTCCCTAAACTATAGGCCGTTTCTGGTTTTCGTCCCTCTTTTAAAGTAAGGTACGATTTGGTCCTCAATCTTTTCGAAACTTTGGTTTTAGTCCTCGAAAGCTAACACCGTTAAATATGTGCTGATGTGTCTAATGTCTCTGTCTACATGTTCTAACGTCTGTGTCCACGTGTTCTAACGTCTCTGTCGAGGTGTTGTTACAGCTGAAATGCAAAGTTAATCCAACATTGGTAAAGTTTGGTTTATTACTTTCACTGCAAAGTGTTGTGTGAAGGATTTGAGCAAAGACGAAGTCAAGGTTGAAGCTTGGATATCACCTTCTTGGGCATTGGTGGAGTTGGGCATGTAAGTTCATATTCGTCTCTGTTTTGGTTTAAAATGATGGATGGATTTGGGGATATAGGGTTTTGTTGAAGGGTTTTGGTTTCGAACTTCAGTTTGTTTGTTAATCACTTTTGAAGGGAAATGAAAGGCGATAGAGGAGGTTGCACACCAAGGAGCATAGGTTCTGGAATGTCCCAAACATGTGGATCCTCTCACTTAGCTTCAAAAAACTGTGGTTGTGGGGAAAGATTGTTGTTGTTGAAGGCAACTACATTGAAGAACAAAGGGAGACTATTTTATAGATGTAGAAATTGGGCAGTAAGTGAGAATAAAAGCTTTATTTATTGTGTTGAATATTGTATTGGTGATTTGTTATTTTCATTTGCAGAGTAATTCAAGCTGTAACTTCTTTGAATGGGTTGATGAAGGAGATTTTGAAATGGAAGGAAGCTTACAAAGGAAGAGTGAAGAAGTTGAAGTGTGTATTGAAAATGTGGTGTTGGATCTAAGGAATAAGAAGGACAAGTTGAAGAAGAAATTAGAGGAAGAGAGAAAAAATTTCAAAATTATGTTGGTGTTTTTTGTATTGTCATGGGCATTAACAGCCATGTTTTGTATTCTGTTTGTGTTGAAGGTAAATTGTAATTAGATAGGTTGTGTTGTGGATGTACAAGCAAGTTTTAAATTGAATAAAATGTGGAAGTTCAGTTGAATTGTGCCCTGATGGTTGTGTTATGTGCATTTGTGTTATATAGTTTGCAAATATTAGCAGCTTTGACTACCAATTCTGCAACTTATCAGAAAAAGTGCTAAAAATTTGGGGGTTTAAATGTGAATTTTGCATAAACGAGTTTGGAATGTTAATGTGATGATTTTAGCAACTTTGTTTTACCAAATTTGACATGTAGTAACTGCCAGCAGAGGCTAAAAGCTTCGAGATGAAAAAATCACTGTATGAGTTGCTCTTTAGCACCAAAAGTGGTGGTTTAGAATGGGAAATGCGCAGAGGGACTAAAACCACAAACTGCCACCAAATTGTAGCTTGTCCCAGCAGAGGGACTAAAACCACTAAAAGCAATTACAGCATAAAAAAAAGCAAAGCAAAGCAAAGCAAAGCAGACAGCAGAGGGACTAATAGCAGATTAATAAACAAGTCGTTCAAATAGTGGTCCCAACATACTTTAAAGGGTTACAGTCACTACAAGACAAAAAAGTGGTCCACTACAGGCACTACTTTAAATACAACTTCCTTGAGACCCTACAGCCACTACAAATTGTTTGAAATTACATCCTTGAATTACAACTTCCTTTGAGACCCTACAATTTGTGCAGCCAATCTTGAGGATGCTCTTCTTGCCCCTTGACGCATAGTTACAGATCCTCCACCTTGTGATGTAGAAGCAGCCCCAACCCCTGCATCTCTGGCTGATCTCCTTCCAGCTTGTGGTGCAGATGCAGATGCCCCCTTTCCAGCAATTGATGCAGCCCTTCCAGCTTGTGATGCAGATGCAGATGCCCCCCTTCCAGCTTCTGATGCAGATGCAGATGCAGCCCTTCCACCTTCTGATGCAGATGCAGATGCAGCCCTTCTTGATGCAGATCCAGGTGTTGATGTAGAAGCCCCCCTTTTGTCCTATGAAAGGAGTAAGATAGTTAGATAGTTAGATAGTTAGATAGTTAGATAACAAAAGTAATAAATCAACTTGTAAATAACATTACCAAGAAGATTTACCTTGCTTTTCTGGCTCTTTTTACATTTCCTTACATTGTGTCCATATGCATTGCAAGTGCTACATCTCATAGCAGTATTGGTCTTTGACAATTTTCCATGGCTGACATATTCATCAGCTTCTCGTCTTCTTAATTTTTTTAGCCTCCCAGGAGGTGTTTTGTAAATGGGAGGTAGTAGTTTTGGAGAGTCAGATGTAGGCCAAAGTTGTTGTCCATTGATAGGACTTATAATTGGTGCATAACAAGTTCTATAGGCATCTTTCTTATAGTAAGGATGAACATAATTTTCTGGGTTTTCTGATCTGTAATGAATGGCAGCAACCGCATGTCTACATGGTATTCCTACCAAATCCCACAAGTAACAAGTACATGTGTGATTACTTAAATCAACAACAAATTTGTCCATGGTAAAGCCATGAGTTACTTCAAACTGTGAACCCCCTGCCCATACCGGAAGCCAATTCCCACTCTTTTCAACCTCCATATCCAATCTTTTCCTCGGTTTAGGCATAACATCACCAGGATATGAGTCAACTTTTTCTCTAAGACTTGCAAACCTACTCATTATGTATGATCTAATCCATTCCATCATTGAAATTATTGGTTTGTCCCTTGCCATTAAAATAGTACTATTAAATGATTCTGACAAGTTATTGATCAACACATCACACCTAGGATAAGCACTAAAAGCATGCTTACACCAACTTTTAGTTGGTATACCCATTAACCAATTAAAGGCATCAACATTCAGATTTTTTAACTCACCCATTTTTTTCTCCCATTCCTTATAGTATGTTGCCTTCGCAGCCCCCATCATGAGGTCTCTAATGAGCAAACCTCCCCCAAATTTTTTCTTGTAATTGTTGTATAAATGGCGTAAACACAGCCTGTGTTCCACTCCATTCAAGATATCATCAAAAACTGACATTAATCCCTGCAACCATAATACACCAATAAGTATTACATAATCAAAATAAATTTCTAACTAAACTACATATTTTAATGTACCTTTTGCTGATCCGAAATAAAGATCCACCTTTGACAATCTATGCCTCCAATATCATCAAGCAGCTGTGTCAAAAACCACATCCATGTGTCTTTGCATTCTGTTTCTACCACAGCAAAAGCTAGTGGGAAATACTGGTCATTAGGGTCTCTTCCTACTGCAACTAACAACTGACCTCCATAACTTGTCTTCAAGTGACAACCATCTACACCAATAAATGGTCTGCAACTACCTAAAAACCCCTGCTTACAGCCCTCCAAACACATGTAAAATGACCCAAACCTTGGTTGCAGGGTGGGTTCGGGTTGATTCACCTTAATCTTGAAGGTCCCAGCCTTGACTCTTAATAACTCAGCCACATAGTCAACCAGACGAGCATATTGTCGTTCTCCATCACCCATTAAACAATCCATTGCAATTCTCTTAGCTCTTCCAGCCTTCCAATGAGTTATTCCAACACTATATGACTTTTGTATTTCATCTATGATTTGTTTCACTGTCATGCCTACAACATTGACAAATCTGCCAACCAAAACCTGTGCAATCCATTGTACATTTGCACTTTTGCTACCAAAACCCCTTCCACACTTGTGCCGAACTAGAGTTTTGACTCTAAAGGTTTGCCTACTTCCTACCTTGCTAGCCATAATAACAAAACCACACCCCTTCTTACAAACTGCCCTTACCCTCTTCAAATCATTCTTCACAAACTTCACTTCTTTTCCATTCAAAACGCTATGCTCCTGTACGGCACTCTTAAAATCCTTCAAACACTTAAACTCCATTCCCAATCTAAATTTGAATCCCTTACTCATATCTTCTGCTTTATACTTTGGAAAGTGCCTTTTATTGTCCCTCTTATCCTCCTCACTATCTACATTTGAGGACAACTCTTCTGTATCATAAACTTCATTTATCTCATGCTCTCCAACTTCTTCGTTAATGACAAATGCCCCCTCACTATCTACAAATATGCTCCTAACATTTGTATTTTTGTTTTTCATTCTCTTCCACCTATCCAAAACTGGATTAATATATCTTCTCTCTTCCTCTACCGTGACATTGTCCATCCCAAACCCATCATCACCATTTTCCATTCTCTCCTCTTCACTTTCATCAACATTTTCCACCCCTTCGTCCTCAAGAACATTGCCCTCTTCATCTTCTTCTTCATCTTCTTCATCTTCTTCTTCTTCATCTTGCTCTTCATGTTCTTCTTCACCTTCTTCTTCATCTCCCTCAACATTCCCCTCTTCCTCTTGCTCTTCCACAATTTCTCCCTCAACATTCCCCTCTTCGTCATCTACTACCAAGTCTTCTACTTCAACATTTCCCTCCACCCCACCAATATCTTCTTCATCCATAACAACCTCTTCCTCCATCTCCTGTACTCTTACTTCCTCTGCCTCCTCACCAAATGTAAGAAAACAAATTTCCTCTGCCTGACTGGGTTGGCCATGTTGAACATAGATTTCAACTTCCTCCTTATTTGCCTCTGCATAGTTAGCCAACAAAAGGGCTTCTCTGTCATCTGTCAGTGGTCTGAGGTTGTTCATTGCCTTTTGTTTGGAACCCTTCCACCAAAGTTTGAACTCTCCACAGTACTTGAATTCTCTAACAAATCCCACAGCTTCAAAGTATGACCACATGTCGGGATCGATTCCCCTAATAACATGTATCTCTCCTCCCACATATTGTAGACCCTTGTTCTTCATGAACTTCCCCATATGATACAAACACACGTCAAAAACCATTTTTCCTACAAGGTCAAATGAAAACTTCCCACATTAGACTGACAATGCACAGCGGAATGCCCATTACACACACAATTGCTTTTCTTGTTCAACGAATCACAGAGAAAACAAGTTAAACTTAAACTAAAAAATTACCTTGCACAACGAACCACACACAATCGCCTTTCTTCTTCAACGAACCACCTCAACGAACCACAAAAAAATCCCTTTCTTTCACGAACCAAACGCAAATAACCAACACATGAACCACGAAAATGCACGCGCAGATGAACCACGAACCAAACCCAAACAAAGAACAGCAACACCAACACCAATTGTAACTGATTTTGAGTACCAATTTCATTCAAGATTAAAGAGGAATCAGTTCGACTTAACACACGTCAGCAAAAAACCAAGAACACGTGGACAGAAACGTTAGACACATCAGCACATATTTAACGGTGTTAGTTTTCGAGGACTAAAAACAAAGTTTCGAAAAGATTGAGGACCAAATCGTACCTTACTTTGAAAGAGGGACGAAAACCAGAAACGGCCAATAGTTTAGGGACTAAAATCATATTAAACCCTTTTAAAATATTGAAATGACCAAATTAGAAGTACATCCATAAGTTGATTTTAAAAAGAAAATAACCATATTAGAAGTAAATCCAAAGTGATTTTCTATTTTGTTTTTTATTTTGTAATTTTAATTTTAAAAAAACATTTATGATTGTTACGTTAAAACTTTATTTAAAAACACATCTGTTTATTTCTATTTAGAGACAGGAAATGGAAAGATGGAGGTGCATGATGAAAATGCAGGCGAAGAGTAAGGAGTACAACTCAAAAAACAAAAAAAAAATAGAGGGTTACTTCCTACACCACCTCACATTCCTATCCGCACCACCAATTTTTTTTTAATTCCAAAACTATCTTTATATTTTAAAATATCCTGCACCCTTACCTCTTTTCTTAAATGGATGTCGACATCTATTGAAGAAAAAATTCTTTAACGGATGTGCCACATCCGTTGGGTTTTTTTTTTTTTTTACCTTTTAGTATTTTAATTTATTGTATTTTAAATTAATATATAAATATTATTTAATTTTTTTAAAGTTATTAAATAATTATTTATAAATTAATTTAATTTAATTTAATAAAATAATTATTATTAATTTAATTTATGTATTATTATTTAAATAACAATCAAAATATTTTTTAAAAAATTATTAAAACCTGTTATAGTTTTCTTTAAGTTGTTTGTTTTCTAATTTGTTATATTTTAAATTAATATATAAATATTATTTAATTTTTTAAAGTTATTAATTAATTAATTTTATTTTATTTTATAAAATAATTATTATTATTTTAATTTATGTATTATTATTTAAATAATAATCAAAATAGTTTTAAAAAATTTATTAAAACGGATGAGCCACATCCGTTAACGGATGTGACCACATCCATTGAAGATTTTTTTTTAAATAAAAATAATAAACTAAAATATAAAATATGTAAACAGATGTCAACATCCGTTCACGGATGTCAACATCCATTGAAGGTGAAACGGATGTTGACATCCGTTTTAGAGCAAGGGCAAAATAGGTATGAGGTGGTGTAGGGAGCATTCGGTGGTGGTGCAGGGAGCAATTGTCAAAAAAATATGATTAGGAGGTGTGTGTGGTGAAATCCAATAACAAATATACGAGGTGCAAAATATTAAAATGTGGGCGCATGTAGTAAAAATCTTGTCCAAACCCAAATTTTCTTCTGCTCTCAAAACCTTAAAACGTGGGTGCTTTATCGAAGGAGCCGTGGAGCGTAATTGAAGGGATTTTGGAGATGATGAAAATATTAAGGATAATGATACTTTAACAACATTTTTCTGACAATTAATATTTTAACATCATCTACGTGTCCTTCTCTGATTGGTTTAAAATTACTCCACGATCAATCATAATAATTATAAGGCTAAACCCCTTCGGAAGTCCCTATTTATGTGGGGTTTTCCCAGTTTGATCCCCGTCTTATAAGTTTTGTCAATTTAACCCTTAAAAAAGAAAAATTCACTCAATTAAACCCCTGCCGTTAAATTAACTTAACGGGGTTAAGTTTTTGATGACTTGGAATGTTGACATGTTAAGTTTTTTATACGTGGCATTCAAATAGTTGTATACATGGAATTTGATAATATTTAATATTTTAAAAATAGGGTTTTCTTCAATCATAGTGTGCAGCACAACAGATCCCTAACCTACAAATAAACAACCCCAAAGGTCAAAACCCAAAAACATTACAATCTCAAAGGTTTTCTTCTTCACGACTCATTCCCAACATCGACGCCTCGCCGTCATCTCCTTCTGCCATCGCGATGCGGTTCGCACTCTAGCGTGGTCGAAACTGAACCTGCATCCACCATCGCGAGTCGCTTCGAAGGAGGAAAGCTCTCACAACTCCCACCACCCAGGTACGCCCACGCTCAGATCGTCATCGGCGCCACCGCTGTAGCCCCTCACCGCGTCGCGAGGAAGGGGTTCGTGCCCTAGCCACCGGAAAACTTATCTCCTACCTGCAAAACCCGTACCAGAACCGCGAAGGGGAAGAAAAGAAGAAAGTTGTCCCTCCTTAGGAGGTTGTACAGAACACTGTGTGAGTTGTGCCTCCGCAGCGCCGTCACTTCCCGCCACCCCTTGGACGTTGCTTCTATTCGGGATGTGGGATGTAGAACATTTGCTTCCTAACTCTTGTTCCCCAACTTGAGTTTTGGTTTCCTTAAAAGAGAAATTTCCCAATTGGGGATTAATTAGGGTTTAGTCAGAAATTTCTCTTCTTTGGGGCCTTTTCCCGAGTAAAAAACCAGAGCTTTCTTTATCCCAAGCGCCTTCGGCTTTCCGATCCCATTGGGATACGTTTGTTCTTAGTAGCTGACAACATATGTGCAGCAACTTCATTTGTGCTTGTTATATGTTTTATTTTGCTTTTGCATTTGCTAGCATTATCAACTACAGCTTGGAGAAATGATCCAAGTTTATGAATTTAACATAAGGTGTGTGCTTTTTCTATCATCAGAATGAAGAGTGGAATTGGTCAGATGAAAGATAACATGAAAAAATGTTCCAGACTAGTGGATTCTGCTTCATAACCATGTTTTCAATGCACCGAATCTTGTTACCCTTCTGAATAAGACACTAAGGATTAATATTAGAAGTCTGATTCAATGAATCCTAATTTTAAACAATTTTTAAAATGTTTTTTTATAAAATGCCATGTACAAATATTTCTTTAATAAAAAGCTACGTATAAGAGTACCTGCAAGCCACGTGTCAAAAAATGTCCACGTCACCCTCACAGGTTATCAAAAACTTAACTCCGTTAAGTTGATTTAATGGCAGAGACCCAATTGAGTCAATTTTTCAATATAACGGATTAAATTGACAAAACTTATAAGACGGGGATCAAACTGGGAAAGCTCCACATAAATAGGGATCTCCGAATGGGTTTAACCTAATTATAAACATTAACATGGACCAATCACAAAATGACACGTAAATTATATTAAAATGTTGTTAAAAAAATATTGTGGAAAGTATCATTATCCAAATATTAAATGGTGTAGGTAGGTGTCAAAAGAAATTGGAGAGGGGAATATGTGAGTGAATGGAAGTCGCTGGTAGAGACAGGAAAGAGGGACTCGTGGCACTTTTTTAATGGAGAAGATTTATAGGGGGTGTGAACGTAGAAATTAGTTTTCGGCCAGTAGTAGTCCATTGTGGAAGGGAATGTGAATAGAAAACTTGTAGGTGTAGCATGTTATTTTGTTTTTATCTTTTTCATTTTCTAATCATTTTTATTTCACTTTTTTTTTCTAGTTTTTCTTTGTCTTTCTTAAATAAATTACACAATTTTTTCATTAAGTTTATAGAAATAAAATGTACTTACTTTGGACAAAATTAGGTGTTCATAAAAATGTCTTATGAATTATACTTCTTTCATTCTAAATTCATATTTACATAACTTTGCATACAATTGTTTTTTCTTCAAAATACCAATTATTTTTCTTCTTAATGTTCCTCTTGATTTCTTAAATAGATAAGAATATATATATATATATATATATATATATATATATATATATATATATATATATATATATATAAATAAAGACAACGATAAATTTATCTAGAAAAGACTTAAAAAAAAATTTTGTATTATAAACACCAAACACTATACGGAACTTGAGATTGGAAAGCCTTAATTATGACCCTAGAAGCTTTTAATTGCTAAATAGTAGTTAAATGTTACAATCTAAGATTATATTCAAGACTACTTCATTTAATGTTGTTTATTTAAACTTCAAAACCAAAGATGTTGTAGATGAGTTTGTCTTGTCCCAACAAATTAGACTATCAAATTAAGAAAATAGGACAAGCAAAAAACTAAACACCAGTTGAATACAACATAAGAAAAATAATATTAGACCAGGTGAAGAAAACACTCAAGAAACAATAGGAAAACAAAAACAAAACATTAGAGTCAAACAAGGTACACACTTAGGATTTTAGGAAACAGAAAAACAACTAAGACAAAACAACCAAACACAATGTTAAAACAACTATCAAGTAAAAAACGTTTAAGAGAGTTGAAGTTAAATACATAAAGCTCATCATACCTAAATGGTACTCAATTTAGCTCTCGGAAAAACAAAATATGTTAAGACGATGTCGTTGACAAAACACACTAAAAGACTAAAACTTAAAACATGAAGAGAAAACTTAAACTAAGTTAAACGCTGTCTGTTTGAAAAAGTAAAATCATAAGAAGCGTTTACTCTATCTAAACAATACCATGTGCCAAAACTTTACTTCATCAGACAATGAAGTCTTTAATCAATGACTTGGTATCTGTAGAAGAAAAACTTAATTGTCAAATGTTATCTTAACGGTAGGAATCAAAAACACCTTGTTGTTTTGAGCAAACATTAAATGACATTAAATGTTCAAGATTCAAAAACAACAAAAGTGACATTTGATGAGTAGTCTACACAATCAGATCAGTAGTAAATGTCAATACCAAGAAAGACATTCACAGAATGTTCGTATCTTAGGAAATTGTGATACAATACCTACAACAAAACACGAAGACAATATGCCAACCAAGAAAAAGTCTCTCATAGACTAAATGATATCAGTCAAACACACAAACAAAACTTTAGAAAACAATACAATCCTTTACCAATGGTGAAAGATTTTAAAACACCAAAACAAGCAAGAAATAGGATCTACAAATGATCAATTACCTCTTCATGTAAGTATCAAAATAGACATTGAAGATAAAAGAAAAACTGATCAGTTTATCAAAAGTCGTGCCAAATGAAAAGTCATATATGCTTTTGATAAAAGCTCTTAAAAGAAAGTATGCTTTAACAAAAGACTCTATCTTATGATAAACATCCACACCAATAGCCAAAAAATAACACATATCAAGACAAGTTTCGCCAAACGGTCATATCGTCAAATCTTAATAAAAGTTTCGCCATAACGACTATATTATCAAGGTGTATAAATAGAATATAAAAAGAAGAAGAAAATGATCACCAAGAGATGAGTATGAAGATAAAACCATAAATGTTATGTACAATATAAACATTATGAAATTATACAAATTATAAAATCAATTAGTTATTAGCATTAAAATTATATAATTAGAAAAAAATATATTATATAATTCATAAAAACTTATAAAATTATACAACTTATATACTAAAATTATATTAAATTTTATAAAGTACGTACATTATATAAATTTATGTGTATTAACCAAAGTTTTAAATTTATATAGAATAAAAAATTGATCATATAAAGCTATATAAAATTTAATAAAATTATATAATTATATAAATTATATAAAATTACACATTATTTAATTTATAAAATAAAGTTATATAAATTACAGAAAATATAAATTTATATAAAATTATACAATTGTTTTAAATTATATAAAAGTGTACTGTACCTGGCTGTCAGACAAACTAATCAGGGAAGGTAAATATAATTAATGGCCAATTAATACGTTTAATGACCATATTAAGGACGAATATACGGTATTTATGAGTGATTGACAGGTTATATTGCCCCTAGATATACTGCACTAATGGTTAATCAATGTACTTTGGCTGTCACAAGTCCTATAAATATACAATTGGTATCCAAGTACAAATATCATTTTCTATCCTAATAAAATATAGACCTATGAAACATATCTCACTTGAGGGTCGGAATGTCTTCTGTAAGTCAAAAACTCGTCAAAGTGGATTGCATTATTGGAGTGAAGATCAAAAGAGAGCAAGGAAAGACGACCGACCCTCGGACAAATTCAACCGAAACAAAAAGTATATAAATTATATAAACTATACAATATTAAATTTACATCAAATTATCAATTTTAAATAATTATAAAGTTATATAAACTAAAAAAAATATATTATGAAATTTAAAAAATTATATGAATTTATAAGTTATATAATTATAAAGTTATAAACTATATAATATAAAATTACAAATTATATATTACAAAATTATAAACTATATACTTATAAATTCATCATATATTATATAATGAATTTTATAATTTTCTATAGATTATTTGTAATAAATTTTATAAAATTGATATAAAAATTATATTCATTAATAAAATATAAGTTACATGATAATTTTGTATTACTCTAAAATAATAAAATTAAAAAAAAAAGCTTTAAAAAATAATAATTATGTGATTGTAAGAAGAAATAAAAAAGTTTACATTTTTAAATATTCATATCCACTTCTAAATTATTTAAATTTGTAGTGACTATTTAGAAAAAGAGATTATATGATTACTTGAGTAAAATAATTATGCAATTACTAATTTATATTTTTAGACAGTTACCTGTTTAAATTTGTTCCAAATAATAATTTTTTTTATTTAATAAAAAATAAAATAATATAATTAAAATATCACACTTAATTTTATTTTATGAAGATTATATCTATTAGGTTGCGGAGAATTTTGAATTAAAACCACTTTGAAAAAAAGGAAAAGAAATGATCCCATAGATTTTTTTTTATTCTATTCGACAGCCCAAAATTCCAAAAATTGGCTTGGTTTGAAAAACTTGACCCAATTAAAGTTAGGAAACTAGTCAAAAATGACAACTTTTGCCATGTCACCAAGTTAATCTACGTGTCAAAATATGATTAGTTAATCCACGTAAACTCTCTCTTACCTGCGCAAAACTTGCAACCCTGCTTCTCCTATTATTAGATAATTCACAAAGCTTCATTCTTCCTACTTCATAGAGTTCAATTTTTTTCTTTTATTTTAAATTTTCTTTAAACTTCTCTATCAAATCCATATCTGTAATAAACTGGTAAATCTTCTCTCTATATTTTCTCTTCGATTTGTTTCCGAGAATTCTCAGATTAACAGATCTGTGCCTTATTCTGGCTTTGTTCGCTCAGGTTAATCTGGTTCTGTGAATGTTTGTTCATGATGTGTGGAATTTTCGTGTGCTTTGTACGGGAATGAAATTGTTATTGTTCTGATTGCTGTCATTTTAGGGTTTGTTCTTGAATGCTTTTGACTCAACATATTGCTTGAAGCAGAGTGACGATGCCCCCATGATTTGATTGGTGTCTCATCTGGAATTTTTCTTGAATTTTTTGCTTGTTATGATTACTTGTGTTATATGATTTTTGCTGGTTGTCTAATTGGTTTGTCTCCTTTCTTTTAGTCAATGCATGTGCTAATTTTTTTTGAATTTTTTCAATATTTGTTGACATTTAAGCAATTAATTTAATTAATCATATATATAATTTTTTTTCATACTTATTCTAGGGACACGACTTGTTTCTAGATATGATGATCTTCCATTATCTGAGATTTGTGAGTTGAAGTTGATTTGTTTTCCTTTTTTATATAATTTTTATTGTCACTGTTTCTTTTATCGATGACTTGAATGTTCATAATCAAAATAATAAAGCCTATGTTTGCAGTGTTTTAATATTTTTTCTCATCGGCTTAACCTGGGTAGGACTCTTGTATATTTAGGAACTACTCCATGCATCATAGGTTTTGATGATCAGATTTCATGTGAAATTGTTGCAATCTTGCAGTTCCTGTTTCATCCAAACTCCATCCAGTGATAAAAATGGAATAACTTCATTAATTAATTGTTGCATTACTTTGTTTTTGTCATTTTATATTAGTTGTCATTTGGATGCAGAAGTGTTGGTTTAAAATACAATTTCTGGTTTTCTCCCTTATGTTCTATGACTTTGTGGTGCAGGTTAGACTTGTGTAGTCTGACAAGATGGGAGGTGGATTTAGAGTGCTTCACCTAGTTAGACCGTTTCTCTCATTTCTTCCGGAAGTTCAGACTGCTGATAGGAAAGTGCCATTTAGAGAGAAGGTCATATATACTGTGATTGCTCTGTTCATCTTCCTTGTTTGTAGTCAGCTCCCTCTGTATGGAATTCACTCTACAACTGGAGCAGATCCATTCTATTGGATGCGTGTTATCCTTGCTTCAAACCGTGGAACTGTTATGGAGCTAGGAATAACCCCCATTGTGACTTCTGGGCTAGTAATGCAACTCTTGGCTGGGTCCAAGATAATAGAAGTCGACAACAATGTGCGGGAGGATCGTGCTCTCTTGTTAGTATCTTTCTATGTAACTTTTTACTTTCTTGGCACATGTAGTTTTTACATTTTTTTTCTCTTACAATACCTATGATCTAGTTGGTTGTTTCTGTTGGTGTCAATTTTTCATGCAACCATTCATTTATTGACATATAGTTTATTATCTTCTGCACTGGGTTATGTCTTATGGGTGTCAGTTTTTATGAGCTTTTGCATATTTTGTGAGGTTTCGTCCTGTCATATATGCTTCCTATTGACATAATTTCTTTTCATATTCCAGAAATGGTGCACAGAAGCTACTTGGCATCTTGATAGCTGTTGGTGAGGCAGTTGCATATGTTCTTTCTGGAATGTATGGTAGTGTGGGCCAACTTGGAGTGGGAAATGCAATCCTCATTATCCTCCAGCTCTGTTTTGCCGGTATTATTGTGATATGTTTAGATGAGCTCCTTCAGAAAGGGTATGGTCTGGGATCTGGAATTTCTCTATTCATTGCCACGAACATATGGTAAGTTTTATTATCTTTGATTATTAGTAATAATTTAAATAGTTTATAATCTGTGTCCAGCATTGATCGTGGGTCTCATAATAACAACTATTAGAAGTGTGTGGTCTTTTATCAGAAAATTTATAAAGATGATCTCATTATGTTGCAGTGAAAACATCATATGGAAAGCTTTTAGTCCCACCACCATTAATAGTGGACGGGGAGCTGAATTTGAGGGTGCTGTCATAGCTCTATTCCATTTGTTGATAACTAGAACGGATAAGGTTCGAGCCCTTCGAGAAGCATTTTACCGGCAAAACCTTCCCAATGTGACAAATCTGCTTGCTACTGTCTTGATCTTCCTAATTGTGATATACTTCCAAGGTTTCCGAGTGGTTTTGCCTGTGAGATCAAAGAATGCCCGTGGGCAGCAGGGTTCTTATCCAATCAAGCTATTTTATACCTCCAATATGCCCATTATTCTTCAGTCTGCCCTTGTGTCCAATCTCTACTTCATTTCGCAGGTAGAGAAGTTTAAGGATGCTAAATTGCTATACGGAGTAAATTTTCGATACAGTTTTAATTAGATTTTATTGTATTTGTGCAGCTTCTACACAGAAAGTACAGTGGAAACTTCTTTGTTGATCTATTGGGAAAATGGAAGGAGACTGAATATGGAGGTGGTCAATCTGTTCCTGTTGGGGGTATTGCATACTACATCACTGCACCTTCCAGGTAAGAGAAGTGCTGCTCACCTTATGGTTTATGGTTTATTATAATATAAAATTTATGCTACTTTGTTATGCCGACATGATCTAAAATTTCAATTCAATCAACTAAATTTTACCACTGTTATTATTTGTTGCTCAATTTCCATTTTGGCACGTTTTTTGCAGCTTAGCTGACATGGCAGCAAATCCTTTCCATGCATTGTTCTACCTTGTGTTTATGCTGTCAGCATGTGCCTTGTTCTCTAAAACTTGGATTGAAGTCTCTGGTTCATCTGCTAGAGATGTTGCAAAGCAGCTGAAGGTACATACTGATTAGCATGCATTTTGTTTTGTATTTGTATCTTCAGTTCTTCAATATAATAATGAGCCTGTTTTCTCATCATTATTTTGTTTTGTATCTTTATGTTTGAATTTTTGTTTCCCTATTGAATTAGTACCGGAAATATATTCTTAAAATACTTGAAGCAAAATAGATATGAATCATAGGATCAGATCAGCCAACACATTGTCTAATGTAGTATTTAGCCCCAACTTTTCTTTGGGCTTCTCTTTCTAAATGGAGAAATGTTCATGTAGTATTCCTTTTTTAATAACCATGGGCAAAAAAGTTGAGCTTCTATAAAAGCTAGTTAGAGAATCCTCTAATTCAAGAAGGGAAGCCCAAAGTACTTAGGCCAAACACTACCTAAAATATTCAATTTTTGTAGCTTCATTGCAACTTTATTAGTAACGTGTTTTTAAGCTGGTAAGTCTGGTCTTCAAGCACTCTATTTTGATGCTTGTTAAATTTTCTGTTGTCTCATAGTATCATGGTTTTGAATTTACAGGAGCAACAAATGGTAATGCCTGGACATCGGGAGTCAAACCTGCAGAAAGAACTGAACCGATACATTCCCACTGCTGCAGCATTTGGAGGCATATGTATTGGTGCCCTGACTGTGTTGGCAGATTTCATGGGGGCAATTGGTTCAGGGACTGGAATATTGCTTGCAGTGACAATCATATATCAGTACTTCGAGACATTTGAGAAGGAGAAAGCTAGTGAGCTTGGCTTCTTTGGTTTCTAATTTCTGCTTAGCATTTACTGTTGGTGATGCAATTCTCCTTCTCCACCTGCAGTTTTGCTGTGTATTGAGTACTGCTTGTAGGTTGTTTAACACAGTAAGGAAGAACTTTAGATTAGTTTTTATCTTTTCTCTACCGAGGAAGCCCGTAGTATATCACTGGAAACGATTTTGGATTTTCTCTGAATACAACTTGCTTTAATTTAATTTGTCATAGTCTGATACCATGGGCTAAATGTGGATCTTAATTTATTTATAGCTTTGTTCTAGAAATTACCTGTTATTTCATATTATTTTTCTTGACGTCTGATGCATTAATGTTTTACAAGAATCTTTCTTTGGAAGTGCTAAGGTCGTGCTTTTTTTTAAAGATATTACAACGTGGGCAGGTTGTAATAAATGGCATTGTTTTGTTGGGGAAACTGAACATTCAAGCCATCATTTCACGGACCATGAGGCAATAGTATTTCTAGTATTTTTTTTTTCTCTTAAAATAAAAAATTATACCTTGACTACCACCTTTTTTTCTTTCTCTTCCTTTCTAAAATAAAGACCAAACAAAATTAAAGTTTTAAATAGAAATCAGTTTCAATTTAATCTTGTACTTAAGTGAAAAAACGTATTTAATATTATTATATTTTTATTTCTGAAAAAATAAAATCTTATTTTGTATGTGAATTCCATAATAAAATAGAGATATCTTTACATGCACATGTTAATATTAATAAGTATTTAATGTTATAATATATTTTTCTATCTTTATTATTGAATATCATGAAAAAAATTATTATTTTTTAAATATTAAATAAGAACCTTTATTTTCTTTATGAGACTATATTATAGAGGAAAGTTTTCTAAATTGATCAAAAACCTCATTTTCCTTTCCTCTTTGTAAAAGTCTTATCTGTATAACTATAACAAGTAAAAGAAGCTTATATTATTGATGCTTTTAAATTATTATATATATTGTACATGAACAAAGTTTTACTCAAATAATTAATTATAAATATTTGACATTTAATATAACTATGGAAAAACCATTCTATATAATGTTATATAAAAACATATAAAAAAGACAAATATACGAACAAATGTTTTATTGAATCTTGCAATAAGATTTTGTTTTCTGCAAGTCACATGTCCCAGATAAAATTCTAGAAAGAAGCCATACAACATAAGATAGAAAAGCATTAAAAAACCTTTTCATAGGATAACAAACTATAATTTTTGTAATATAAGGTGTGTGCCGAATTGAGGTTGAGCAGTTATGACTGTAATTGGAGCATGAACATAGGAGGAAGATAGCTCAAACTTGAAGTTTTGCAGAATCAGAGACAACGCCATTTTGGCTTCAAGCAAAGCAAAGTTTTGGCCAATGCATATTCGAGGACCCCATCCAAATGGGATAAATGAAACTTTACCATTTGTTGCTTTTGAGATTCCTTCTGAAAATCTTTCTGGTTTGAACTCTTTTGCATCACTTCCCCATAATTCAAAATCACGATGTACCAACACAACTGGAATAGTAGCCAGTGCTCCTGCTGGTAAAGTCATGTTTCCAACTTTAGCTTTCTTCCTTAGGATTCTTGTAACAGAAGTAACTGGTGGATATAATCTTAAAACCTCATACAAAATCATTGTGACCTATAACAATGCCACAAGAAACCATATTAACATTAATAACATTCTTTCAAAAGCTAAGAGATTTATTTTGAAAATAGATAGAAGTTTAACACAAAAGTATCAATTTCGCAACACTTTTTCTATGCATAATAAATTTAACAAAAAATTGCATGTGTGGTAGCAGGTAAACTTGATTTAGTTGAATTGAAATTAAAAAGAGAAAAAAAAAACACTAAGATGAAAATTAAGGTTTATGTTATTGAAGTCACCATTTTTCTATTGATGAAGATTAAGGTTTGTAAGTCACTCTAAGTATTAACTGATAAAGACGAATAAGAGCAGAAAGGCCATTAAATTACTTGAACATAAACCTTTTTATCAATTCTTACATTTAGCAAGTTTATCGACACATTGATTCCTTTCACTAAAATCAATATGTGAACACATTATGAAGACTAATAGTAGCGGAAAAATTAATTTAGGTACTAAAAATATTTATCATTTTTTATAAGGACTATTTTGATTAAAACGTTATTTAATTTATGATTTCCTTAGTTTATAAAAGTTTAACATGTTATCGGTGTAAAATATCTCTATTAATCAATAAATAATCCATCTCGAATATTAATCCACCATTTTTAATAGAAATTCTCTCCATCATGTTTTCCATCTACAAGGTTCAAAGATGTAGTTTCAAAATTAAGAGCATATGTCTAGTTTTAGACATTTATGAATGCTGTATTCAAGTTAAGTTAAGTTCTCTCGTTTCAACATAAATTATATTTTCAATCCAGTGATACTTTATAATGATTTAATCAAGTAAGATAAAAATTGATACTTACAACTTTAAGACGATTTAATCCATCATAGTCTGGTTCTTTTGTGCCAAAAATTTCAACGACTTCTTCTCTTGCCAGTGTTTGCCATTTGGGAAATCTACTCAATAACACCATCGTCCAATTTAGTAGCACCGATGTTGTTTCTTGTCCAGCAAAGTAAAACAACTTACATTCGTTAATTACATCATTGGTGTTCATTCCAAAATCTTTCTTAAGTCCTTGATCTTCAATCTCTTTTTGATTGGATTCCAATAGTAACCCTAATAGGTTATCATTGGAAGCTTCGCATGTTTTCATAATACCCTCTTGCTTTTGGATAATTCCACGAAGTACGTTTTCAATTTCGTAGTCAATCTTTTTCATCCTCTTGTTTAATGTAGTTGGTAGAAACCTAATAATTTGAAAAAGGAATATAGCGATTTAACTTAAATCTTATCAAATATAGTTAGGATAGACTCTAACTTGATTCTAATATTGTGTTAAGAAATGAATTTTAAGTCCAACTCAATCTCACAAAACTCACTCATAAGGTGAGGTTTACACTCACCTATATACTATAAATTGACCTTATACGTGGACTTCCAACCCAATGTATTTCTTTGTTAAATAAAAAGTTGACAAATTTAATAATATACCTCCACCCTGGAATGTAAATAGATCGAAAGACCTTAGATGTAAGTTGAGCTTGTTCTTTTAGGAGTTGAAATACTATTTTTCCTTCTTCATAGTTACTTCCGAAAGCTGTACGAGAAATCACATCAGCTGTCAAGTTGTTTAAGAATGGCCAGACATCTACCATGCATGATCCTGTTTCACACACTAACATCTTCCATTCCTTCATCATCTGGTTGCAACTATCATACATGGCAGGCAACACAAGCTGCAAAACATTTCAGACATTATAAAAGGATGAAGATATCGAGTGAAAAATATTCAATGGAACATTACTCCATGAAAACTAATATCACAGATTTAACATATCATGTTAAAACAAGAAGAAATTTGTAGTAAGAAAACTAAAGAATATATGATGAGAAAGAAAAGAAAAACCTTGAGCTTGACGAGATTAAATGCAGGGTTGATGATCTTTCTGTGCTTTGACCATTTGTCACCCTCAAGATCTACAAGTCCTGTTATCAGGAACTTGCCAAGTGGATTAAGGTTTGGCTTTGGAAAGTCATTTATCATGTTCAGAACCTCTTTTATTGCTTCAGGATCCATAATATTCACTGTAATCTTAGGACCATACCAGAAAAACGAATTCCTACCTGCAAAAATCATAAGTTATTTTCTAATTAACTTATTTAACCCTTAAAGTTATATATACTCAAGGTATTATTAGAAGGCATACCAGAAACTTTAACCAATTGATCTTGAAATGGGACTAGGCGAGTTGCAACATCGTCATCGATGTGTATGGGTTTAGAATGTGCTTGATGAAACATCATGGTTAATTCTTTTGTGTCTCCAAAGAAAAGCTTGTATGAGTTTCCCTTTATGCCTTGTCTTCTGAGGAATCTCTCTGCCCTTTTCGGTTCCAACCACACCCAACTCAGTACTTTTGTTAAGAATATGATAACAAATGCAACCAGAAATCCAACAGACATCATTGCTGCATCAACTTCCATTTCCAATGTAAAAAATGTCTATAGTTGGAAGTTAAGTGTATGCATGTTTATATCTGAAACAGAGAAGAGTATCTCGACAAGGTTATGCATATGTACGGACAACAACAACCTCCAACCAGCCTATAAGATGCATAACCTCCAAAGACACGTATCGTTGAAATTTACGAGAGAACGACCTCTGCTTTCTGTAAACTTTGTTTCTTTTGTTTTATAAATATTGGACGGCTCCTGGTGTCGTAAAGACACGATGAAAATCTATTCACTATTTAAAGAATTTTACTACTAGGTAAACTACCAATCTACTTCGGGTGTTGCTCCACCACCACCGTATATTTCCTCCACCTCCCCACATTATTTTAAATACAATTATATCCTTAAGTTAAAAATATTTTTACTTTTATCCTATTTTAAATAATTTGAAATCCTAATTTTATTTTCCTAGCACCCACCCACGGAACTCTCTTCCCCTTTCCCCATTTCCGTTTCACCTCCCCACCTCCCACGCTTCCATTCCGTTTTCTTCAGTTTTTACAAAATCATTACGTTTAAAAACTAATTATATATCACATCCAAAATTAAAAATGTAAATATAAACTAATATAAATATACATTATTAAAATACATTAAAAATATATTCAAAAATAATAAATCAAAACATTTAAATTAAATTATTAAAATACCTAATAAACTAATAAAACAAACCCTAAAAAAATGAAACCTTTAAACGGAGGTGACATCCTTCAACGAATGTCACCTCCGTTTAAAAGTTTTAATTTTTTATTTTAGGGTTTTATGTCATGGTTTATTCGAGTACACACCTGGAGGAAGCATCACACACGCACTGCACCACTCCACGCACTGTACCACGAGAGCGACACTACACCACCACGAGAGGAAGACTGCTTGATAATTCTTTCCACCACCATCAACCTTTGCAACTTGTAGTATCTCACAGCAGACCAAAGAAAGAGAGGAACAAGTATAATGTTAAAATGAAAGAAAAATATTTTACTCATACACGGTACTACAATAGGTTATTAGTGAAATAGGTTATAAAGGGGTAAAATTAAAAAATAATAACCCTAAAAATAAAATTTTACTGAGGGGCAAAATAGTAAAGGGGAGGTGGAGGGAGAAAGGTGTAGTGGTGGAGGGAGCAACACCCATCTACTTGATAATGTTACTGGGCCTACAGCCTTGCAGCCCAGTCCATCCTTTTTCCTTCTTTTTATTTTCTCTCTTTGATTCATTCTTTCACTTTTCAATAACACTAAATCATTTATGGATTCTTCTTTCACACGCGTCTTCTCTTTCTCTTCTCTGTCTACTCTTTCTCTTCTATTTGTTTTTCGTTCCACTATGTCTAGGGTTGGTTTGCAAGGTATTCTCCTTAAAGGTATGGTTTTCACGCTTCCTTCATCAATTATTTGCATTGTAAATATCTTAGAATGTTCTTTGTCTTCTACATTTCGTCTACTATCTTGATAAGGTATCAGAACTCTTCTTTTGAAGAGCTCTTCTTTTCTCTCTTTTTTTTGGGTTTTTCTTTCTTTTCTATTCTTGCTTCAGTTGAAGACAACTTCGTTCACAATTACTTGTACCTTCATCTTGGCAAGAATCTAGCCGTTGCTCTTGTTTCACCGGTTTTCGATGATACAAATTATCATTCTTGAAGTCGCTCCGTGTTAACTGCTCTTAGTGCCAAAAACAAGATCAAATTTGTGTTTGGAAATGTTAGTCCACCTAAAAAAGACAAGCGGGGGCATGCCATCAGGAATCGCGAAAATAACATGGTCGTCTCATGGATCGTCCACTCTGTTTCCTTGTTCATCAGACAAAGCATCATATGGATGAACAAAGCCTCGAAGATCTGGAACGATCTAAAGAACACATTTTCTCAAGGAAGTCTCTCTCACATTTCTAGCCTTCAACTTGACATTGTAACCCTTCATCAAGGTGACCTTACCATTTTTGAGTATTTCACTAAACATCGCATTCTTTGGGATGAGATCAAAAATTTCCATCCAGAACCTCTTTGTACCTATAAACCCGATTGTGGTTGTCAAGTCCTGACTGTCGTGAAACAAAGAAAGCAAGAAAATCAAGTTAAGCAATTTTTACAGGGATTAAATAATCAATTTAGTAATGTTACCTCGCATATGCTTCTCTTGGACCTTATTTCGGCATCATCAAGGTTTTCTCTTTGGTGGCACAACAAGAAAGACAGTTGTTAAGTGGAAATTGTTAGCAAAATGATGAAGATGAAGTTTTGATGATGTCCAAATCAAGTCAAGAGAAATCAAGATTCAAGATGTTATGAAGACTTGTATTGCTATGGAAAGCTTTTGTAATAATTGTAGTTTAGTGTCTAGGACTTAGATTTTTAGTAGTTTTGATTCCATGTAATTTTATATTATATAATTAATGTCCAGAGTCAAAATCGCACTGTTTTAATCGATTAAAACGAGTATTAATCGATTAAAACGAGTAAAAGCTGAAAACTCAACTTTTTCCGATTTAATAGATTAAAATAAATTTTAATCTATTAGCTAATCGATTAAAATACATTTTAATCGATTAAATCTGACCGTTGGAGTTTTACAGCTTTTGAAAACTAGCCGTTGCACCAATTTTAATCGATTAAACACTTGTATTAATCGATTAAAAGCGTTAAATGGCAAGTTACAAAGAACGAAAGAGTATTTGTGTGAGTCTATAAATAGGCTCTCATTTTCCATCAACAATAACTCTTCCCTTGTGTTCTAGTACTCAGAAATCATTGAGACTTGTGTGTTCTTGTTCGGCATGTGAAACTCGTGTCTGCGGAGCTGGTGAAGTGCTGCTACGGTGACAGAGGAAATAGCCGGTTCATCCTTGGTGTGTCTAAGGAGGTGTTCGGAAGAGGAAGTTCATCCTTCGTGAAGTATTCGGAGGAGGTGTTCATCCTTTGTGAAGACTCAAAGGAGGTGCAGGTTCATCTCTTGTGGTATCAAGAGAGGTGGTTTCTAAACTTTTACAAATTGTTTCTTTGTGATTGTAATTTGTAATTGTTTTGTGAGTAGTAAACTGTTTATCTTGTTTTGAGATAAACGATTGGACGTAGGATTGGTAAGATCCGAACCAAGATAAAATCATCTGTGCAAATTTCTCTCAACCTTACTCTTGTTATTAATTTATATTATATGCTTAGTAAGTAAAACTGAGTAGAAATTAAAAGGCACACGTTCGTATTAAAAACCCTCTTTGTTTGTTATTCCACGCTAACCATTCCGCTGCAGCCGCTCTGACAGAAATCTGATTGTTGCGGTTAAAACTCAAGACACTGGTATTGCCACCGCTTGCACCGCTTCAACCTCTTCCATTGTTTGTAACTATTGTGGGAAGTATGAGCATAATGAAGTTGTCTACTACCGCAAGAATGACTTCCCTAATCAAGACAAAGGTTTCAAAAACACACCGACTGGTAGAAAACATTGCACTCATTGCAACAAAAGCGGTTATACAATGGATGTTTCCTATAAAAAGCACGGTTATCCTCTAGGACATAAGTTTGATAATAAGCACACCCAGATTCACCATACCTCTATCCAAGAAGACAATGAGAATATCAAAGACAACAATTCTAATAGTACTAATCACATACGCCTCACACCTCAACAATTCCAAGTTCTTGTAGAGCTCTTCAAAGGACACAATCTGAATGATGCTTCCACTTCTGCTCAAATTCACCACATTGGATCTGCTTCGGCAAACCAACCTCCTTTAGGTAATATCTACCCTCCTTTTACTTCCAATTATCCTAAGACCAATTGGATTCTTGATTATGGAGCCACTGACCACATAAGTATTTGTCTACGAAACTTTTCATCCTATAAAAGAATCAAACCTATTCAAATTGCTTTACCTAATGGTACTATTGTTTACTCTGAGTATTATGGCATTGTTATTCTTAACAATAAGATCCATCTTTTAAATGTCCTTTATGTTCCGCAATTCTCTTTTAATATTATCTCCATATCTCAGTTGATTTCTTTTAATAACTATGAACTAACTTTTTCTTTTCATGGGTGCACTATACAGGACATTCAAACCAAAGAGACGATTTCTATAGCTAAACTCATTGGTGGCTTGTACATCTTAGATTCATCTTTGAACATACTAACTGCAACTTTTGCCAACAATGTTTTAAACAATACTAGCCTATGGCATCTTGGATTAGGACATCCTTATGATATTAGATTGAATAGTTTGAAACTCAAATACCCATTCATTGTGCATAATCCCACATACATATGTGATGCTTGCCATCATGCTAAACAAAGAAAATTGCCTTTCTCTAGTAGTACTTCTAAAACCATGCAAATATTTGATCTTATTCACATTGATATATGGGGTCCCTGTAGTATTCTTTCCATGTGTGTTTTCAAATATTTTCTCACCATTGTGGATGATTTTTCTCGTTATACTTGGCTTATACCTATGACTGACAAATCTGTTGCTAGAAAAATTATCATTGATTTTATAACAAACATAGAAAACCAGTTTTCTACTATTATCAAAACCATCCATACTGACAATGGCATTGAATTTGCTATGCATAATTTTTTTCTCTCTTAAAGGTATTAACCATCAAATCACATGCAATGAAACCCCTCAACAAAATGGCCTAGTTGAGCGTAAACACCAACATTTGTTAAATGTCACTCGCTCCCTCTTGTTTCAAGCTAATTTGCCCACTATTTTTTGGTGCTTTGTTGTTGAACATGCTACTTTACTGAACAATTGCATGCCTACACCTTTACTTAATAATGCTACTCCATATGAAAAATTACATGGGAAATTGTATGATATTTCTGCTTTGCGTGTTTTTGGTTGCTTACGCTATATTAGCACTTTGACTACTCATAGAAGAAAATTTGATGCAAGGGCTGCTCCTGTCATTTTCCTTGGTTTCCAACAGCACACCAAAGGTTAATAGTTCCTAAACTTATAGAATCATAAGATTGACATATCTCGTCATGTGCTGTTTCATGAAAATTGTTTTCCATATATTTCTCATTCACACAATAACTTTGATTCTAATTCTCTTTCTTTGCCTACTTCTCAAAATTATAGTCATAATTATGATGATATTGATTTTCCTAGTATTAATATTTTTGTGCCTACTGTCATTGATATTGTTGTTGATAGTGATACTGTCAAATGGCAATATTAGCATCGTAAACACTCATAATGTGCCCAATATAACTGAGCATGCTGACACCATAAGGCATTTTATTCGGCCCAAACATCCTCCCACATATCTTACAGATTTCCAAACTAATAACGTTACTAGATATCCTATTACTAATTTTCTTTCTTATGATATACTATCCTCTGATTTCAAGCACACCATCATATCCATTTCATCTACCACTGAACCTCGCACCTACAAGGAAGCATCTAAAATACCTCAGTGGACTCAAGCTATGCAGGATGAACTCCATTCCTTAGCTAACAATAACACCTAGACCATTACTGACCTTCCCCTAGGAAAAGTTGTTATTGGATGTCGCTGGATATACAAAATCAAACACAAGTCTGGCAGATCTATTGACTGTTTTAAAGCTCACCTTGTAGCTAAGGGCTACACCCAACTTGAAGGATTAGACTACTTGGAGACTTTTGCCCTTGTTGCCAAATTAACTACTCTACGTCTTCTCCTCGCCATTGTTGCCTCTAACCACTGGATGCTAAAACAACTTGATGTCAACAATGCTTTTCTTCATGGTGACTTACATGAAGAAGTTTATATGCAACTTCCTCCTGGCTTCACCCATCACAACCCAAATCAAGTGTGCAAACTTCAAAGATCTCTATATGGGCTCAAGCAAGCTGGACGATAATGGTATGATAAACTTTCCACTTTTCTTTTATCTAATAATTATACTCGTTCTAATTCTGATCATTCCCTTTTCCTGAAATATGATGCTTGCCACACCATTGCCATCTTAATCTACGTTGATGACATTGTTCTTGTGGGCAACAACACCACTGAGATACGACATATCACTACTTCCCTTGACAACCTATTCCACATCAAAAACTTGGGTGATCTCACCTACTTTCTTGGCTTGGAAGTTGCTCAGAACAATTCTGGAATCCACCTCAGTCAACATAAATACACTCTTGACCTCCTCAAAGAAGCTGGAATGCTCAATTACGCCCCTATGCCCACTCCTATGACACATTCTTCTCGTCTAACTAGTCAAGGTGACCTCCTCAATGATGAAGATGCATCCTCCTATTGAACACTCATTGGCCGCCTCATATATCTCACAAATACCAAACCCGACATCATATTCTCTGTTAATAATCCCAGTCAATTTGTTTCCTCTCCTACCACCCTACATCAACAAGCTGCTCACCGCATCCTTAGATATCTCAAGGGAAGTCTTGTCAATGGCATCCTTCTCCAAAGCAACAACACCAATCAGCTCATGACTGGGCCACTTGTCCCAAATTTAGAAAATCTATTACTGGTTACTCCATCTACTTCGGCAATTCAATCATTTTTTGGAAATCTAAAAAGCAGCAGACCGTTTCCAAAAGCTCTTCAGAAGTTGAGTATCGGGCTCTAGCCACTGTCACCTGTGAATTACAATGGTTGACCTACGTTCTTGACGAGCTTCGTATTCTCCACATTCAACCTGCTATAGTCTACTATGACAATCGTTCCGCTATCTAGATTGCCTCTAATAAAGTCTTCCATAAAGGCACCAAACACATTGAAATAGATTAACACATTGTAAGGGACAAGCTCAACACCGGCCTCTTCAAACTGCTTCCCATTTCCACCACTGAACAAGCAGTTGACCTCCTCACTAAACCCCTTGCTTGTGCTTTTTTAAGTATCTTCGTTCCAAGCTGGAAATGACTAACATCTACTCCAACCGTGAGGGGATGATAATGTTATTGGCCTATAGCCTTGTGGACCAGCCCATCCTTTTTCCTCCTTTTTATTTCCCCTCTTTTAGTCTGACTATGTAATTCATTGTTTCACTTTTCAATAACACTAAATCATCTTTGGATTCTTCTTTCACACGCGTCTTCTCTTTCTCTTATCTGTCTACTCTTTCTCTTCTTTGTATTTTTCGGTCCACTGTGCCTAGGGTTGGTTTGCAGGGCTTTCTCCTTAAGGTATGGTTTTCACTTCTTTCATCAATGATTTGCATTGTAAATATCTTGTTCTTTGTCTTGTACATTTGGTCTACTATCTTGATACTACTCATATCTAAAACTTAAATAGTTGTCCTGTTTTTTTTGTCATTTCCCAGTTTTTTTTTTCTGTTTTTTTGTCATTAGTGAAAAGGGTTGGTTTTTATGTTCTTTTACCTTTTACTTGATCAATTTATTATTATATCCTTCGATGTTTTTTAAATGTAAGGATGAAATAAGCTTTTTTTTTGTATTTTTACCAATGTAGGGATGAAATCAGGTTTTATAGCCAAAGGTCACTGCACCGAAGGAATGAACTCATCAACTCCGTCATCAACGTCATTCGTAAGAAAGCCGAAAATTGCGATTGCTTGCAAGGCACCACGGCCACTTTTGATTCCCCCCTCCACATAATACGATTTATTTTTAATTAAGTTTTTATAAAAAAAGAAAAATATCCATAATTAATTTTTTTTATATTATCAAACTCTTTTTCTAAATATTATATTAATATAAATACATAATTAACACTTGAATATAATTATATAAACATATTACTTATTTAAATATAATAATAACTATATTAATTTTTTTAATTCAAGTTAAAAAAAACAACCATGGATATGCAAGTCTCTAACTATAGTTATATATTGTATAACAAAATTCAAATTAGATATATCGAAAATTATATATACTTCAAATTTGAATAGATTATAAATCACTATATTATTGAAATAAGTCTCTAAGAATACGATTTTGTTTGTATTGTAACTAGTTCAGCACACTTGTTGAAAATTTAAACCAAACAATTGGGACCAAACATGTATGGTTGCAGTATTTTAATATATAAAGAGGGTTGCTATCCAAAAGTCACACATATGTCATATGTTTGTGTCCATATTACAATTAAAAATTAGATGGCTTATCAATTCATCATGAAAACCACATGACAGGCGTTGTACTTGTCACCTCAATTTTCCTATTATATAGATTGTTAAAAATGACCACTTTATTGATTATTATGCACCATGAAAAATGTTGAGTTAAGGATAAAGCTTTAGTTTTCCAAAAATAAATCACTAAAGCCTTCCTAATTTTAATTTTATATATGTTGATTCACATTATAAACTTGTGTTTCTCATCCTTTCATATACATTCATCTCCTTCTCTCTATATAAAATACACTAATCTATCTCTTTATTTTTTCATAATCTAATCTCTTGAATGAAGGTATTATTAATCGAGAGGTTCAAGAAAGAAGAGTTCTAGGTCTAGTTCAATCTTGAGTCTTTCTTAGAAGAAAAAGTATTTTTAAAAAGCGACAATTAATTTATTAAGTTTTATTTAGAAATGAGAGAGAGATATAGAATCAATATTTGATAGCTTTAATAATTAAAACTATACTTTAATAAATTGGAAGAGATCTTTGAAAGAAGCTCTTAGGATTTTATATTATATTAAAATGGCATTTTAATGTCAAAACTATTGTCTATTAGTCTAATTGACTAATTCATTGTTATAATCAATTAAAACAACTGAGACTTAAAGTTATTTTAATCAATTAATAGCCTGTTTTACTAGACTAAAAAAGAGTGACAAGTTTAGTTTTGAGTTTTAAGTGATTTTAATTGATTAATTTGGTACTTTAATTGACTAAAAAATTTTCTTAAATATTTTCCATTAAATTACGAGTATTTTAATCGATCAAAGCACGATTTAATTTACTAAAGCACATCCTTAAAGCAGAAAGGACTCTGTATCACATCAAGAAGCTTTCTAGCATAACAATTGATCCAACAATGCAAATCAAGTTTACATAAAAAAAAAAAAAAAAATCTTTACTTTACAAAGGTTTTTCTTCACTAATCTTTGACTACATCACCACTTTTTTTTTTCCTTCCTTCGTCATGAACAATCCATATATCCAAAGTCTTCTATGTACAAATGTATAATACATGTATATGGAACGGGTTTTATCCCAAAATCTAAATTATAAATATTTGAAGTTTAATATAATTAAGGAAAAACCATCCTATATAATTTGTTATATAAAAACATAAAAAAGACAAATATACAAACAAATGTTTTATTGAATCTTGCAATAAGATTTTTGTTTTCTGCAAGTCACATGTCCCAGATATTCTAGGAAGAAACCATACAAGATAAGATAGAAAAACATTAAAAACATTTTCTTAGGCTAACAAACTATAACTTTTGTAACATAAGGTGCGTGCCGAATTGAGGTTGAGCAGTTATGACTGTAATTGGAGCATGAACATAGGAGGAAGATAGCTCAAATTTGAAGTTTTGCAGAATGAGAGACAAAGCCATTTTGGCTTCAAGCAAAGCAAAGTTTTGGCCAATGCATATTCGAGGACCCCATCCAAATGGGATAAATGAAACTTTACCATTTGTTGCTTTTGAGATTCCTTCTGAGAATCTTTCTGGTTTGAACTCCTTTGCATCACTTCCCCATAATTCAAAATCATGATGTACCAACACAATTGGAATAGAAGCTAGTGCTCCTGTTGGTAAAGTCATATCTCCAACTGTAGTTTCTTTCCTTATGACTCTTGTAATAACAGTAGCCGGTGGGTATAATCTTAAAACCTCATACAAAATCATTGTGACCTATGATAATGTCAAAAGAAACTATTATGACTTAACATTAATAACATTCTTTCAAAAGCAAGACATTAATTAGTTTTAAAAGTTTAAAAACATAGTATCAGTGTCTCAACTTTTTTAGTGAATAATAAATTAAACAAAAAGTTGAGTGAGGTGTGGTAATAGTAGGTGATGAATCTTTCAAGAGAGGATCATGAGATACTACACCAATGAAACATAAGTTCAACTTACACATAAAATATTGATACTACCTTTAACATAAAATCTTAAGGAAATGAGTTTTGGGTTTTCATCTTTGTATGATGCTTAACTTTCTCACTTTCATTCAATGTTAGATTTAGACTCACAGTTGGATTTCTCAACAATCTCTTTGTTAAGTGTAAGTCCCTTCACATTGGCACTTCTCGTTCGAACTTAACCGCAAGTATCATTACTTGTACTATCGTTATCATAACGGGACAAGTTTGCTTGATTTTCTGTCATGAAGACTTTCGTTACAGGGACTCATTTGAGCTGACCATCCAAACAAACTTTCGTCTCTAATATCACTAATAGGTTTTTTGAGGAATGATCATCTGGGAGATATAACACCAATAAGATAGAAACTCAATCTATACATAAAAGATTAATAACACTTTCAACATAAAATCTTAAGACATTGAGTTTTTGAGTCTTCATCCTTATAATACTCAGCTTTCTCACATTTACTCAATATGAGATTTAAACTCATACTTAAATTTCTCAAGCAAAATCATCAATTAATTGAATTAAAATGAAAATAATAAAAAACATTAGAATATTAAAACTTTTATTAATGAGATGAAGTTTCATCAATAAATAATCCATCGAGAATTTTAATTCACTATTTTTAGTAGGAAATTCTCTCAACTATGTTTTTCAGATCTATAAGTTCAAATTGAAAACATGTATACTCTTAAAAATAAGAACAAAGATCTAGTTTTAGACATATGAATGTTGTATGCAGACATATCAATTAGGTTTTGATGACAAAACTGTATGTAATATAGATTGGTGCAAGAATAATATGCACTAAAGAAACCAAATACTAGCATTTTTATTGGTATAAAAAATATAAATGGATTAGAATACTCCAAATATTCTTTTAACTCAGTCCTTAAAATGATTTGAACATAAAAACTGATACTTACAACTTTAAGACGATTTAATCCATCATAGTCTGGTTCTTTTGTGCCAAAAATTTCAATGACTTCTTCTCTTGCCAGTGTTTGCCATTTGGGAAATCTACTCAATAACACCATCGTCCAATTTAGTAGCACCGATGTTGTTTCTTGTCCAGCAAAGTAAAACAACTTACATTCGTTAATTACATCCTTGGTGTTCATTCCAAAATCTTTCTTAAGTCCTTGATCTTCAATCTCTTTTTGATTGGATTCCAATAGTAGCCCTAATAAGTTATCATTGGAAGCTTCGCATGTTTTCATAATACCCTCTTGCTTTTGGATAATTCCATGAAGTACGTTTCCAATTTCGTAGTCAATCTTCTTCATCCTCTTATTCAATTTCGTTGGTAAAAATCTAACAATGGAAAAGGGAATGATGTTAACTTCGAATCTTCTTTTTGATTTAGCTTACACTTTGACATTGATTTAGCTTACACTTTGACATTAGTGTCATGCTTATATATTCAAACACAACAACCATTTGTCTTCACATACAAAAATTTATTAATAATTAAAAAAATATTAATAAACAAAATAAGTAAGATAAAAAAATATATGGAAGAATAAAACAAATTCATGTACTAAAAAATTAAAAAAATTTAAACATAGATAATTGGAACCATGTTAAATGATTTTTACAAATTGAAACAAACACAAAAAAACATAAATTTAGTTTCTAGATATTACTGTCATCCAAATTGTGATATAGGTAATATCAACTTAACTGACTTAATACGATATAAAAGATTAATTAAAAAAAAAACTAAAAAGTGTAAAATTAATTTTAACTTCTTTAACAAATAAAAATTTATTTTAGTATCGTACTAGCATCAGCTTTAACAACGTTAAGTTATTTTTTTAAAACAAAAAATTTTAAAAATGTATCATTATTTAATTTCTTTTATTAAATACATATTTGTGTTGTGTAAGATCTCGAAAATTTAAACAACCTCCACCTGTCAAATCACGTCATTATTGCTCTAAAATCCAGTTCGGAAATTTTATTAAGAAACGCACCCGCACCCTCTTGTTCTGAGCACCATTTAATGCACCCTCGCCACGCGTGCAGTGCCATTAAAACGCACTCACACTCACTCTGCATGCAACTGCCAAGTGTCACTTTGGAACATTCGAAAACGTTGGTGGAATCCAAGTGGCAGCAGGTGAATGGACGTTCGTCCTACGTGGGGAGAGAAATTAATTTTCTGAAAAACACTCTTCCCACTCTTCTGCATGCTTCGTCTTCTTCCTCAAACTCTTGATTTCCAAATTCTCTACCTTCTCTCTAGAACCTCCATATTCTCTCTACCATAACTTACTTTCTTCTTCTCCGATCCAATTTCAGAGACCGTAGAAGCAATCCAGACGTCATAAGCTTTTCATCAAACCGAACAAGTTCAAGTTTTGAATCTGGTAAGTTCGTCCCTTAGCTGTTCGTTATTAGGGTTCATGCAAAACCAAATCTGGTTACATGCATTCTCTTTATCTGAATCAAAATTTTGATTCTGGAATTTGTTTTAGTTTGCAAGAGTTGAGTGGTCTGAGGATAGAAGTGATAGTTGGACGAATTCAGGATTTCGCGTTAGGACGTTCGTTCACTACCGATCCAGGTAAGGGAAGCTTATTAAGTTTAATTCATGTGTATGTGTTGTGCTGTATAAAGTATGTGAAATTATGAAGTATGAAATCTGTATGATTAATCTTTGATGTATGATTTGGATGATGAGATGATATGTGAAATTTATGAAATGTGCTATGATATGAGTAATTAAATGCATGAAGGTTTATACTGAAAAATGAGTTTACTGTAAGTGAAATTTGAAATATGAAATGCTATGAAAATGAACGTCCGTTATTGAACGGTCTTTGACCGTTCGGTATTTTGTACTTTCCTTGGAAAACAGGATTCTTTCATTTGGAAAGAATACTAAGTTAGGACGAACGTTCTCTTATATTAGTCTTACGTTTGAGCGTTCGGCCAAACGTAGGTGCTCTGAGTGTTACGCGAGAAAATGAGAAACTTAGAAAAATACGATCTTATATACTTAGTCATTCCTAAATAATTCTCTTCACTATGATTACCTTATAAATTTCTCTTTCTATTAATATCCCGCCTCAGCGATGGGTCTCGACCCAAAGCGTTAGTCATTAGTAGTGCTCGGTCTTATACCGAACGCTCGTCCTTACACTTGCTTACCAAATGTATGAAAATAGCGTTCGTCCAAACAGTAAATAAATATCTATTACCGCGTTCGGTCATTGACTGGCGGTTAACATCTTTTATAAATTCGTATCCGTTATCAATATCTAAACGCCTTGCGATGTCTTTATTCATTTGGATTCGATCTAAAGCCCTTGAACTTAAATTCTTCTAAGTATCAGTTGAATCGTTCTAGAATCACTTCATTTAACTGATTCAAGTGGTCATGACGTCCGTCCTTGGAAAGACGTTCGTTTGCTTTCTTTCAGAAATGAGTATCTCTCGGTATCATGATAACGTTCGTCCTCATTATGAAGGGGGCTGAACGCTCGTCTTTTTATGAAAGTGGAACTAAGAATGAGAATGTGATTTAGAGGAAATGTTATAATGTGCGAACAGTATAAGGGATGAATCTATGATTATGGAATTTGAACGAGCGTTCCAAGGAGGAACGTCTCTATGTTTGGAATATGAGAATTTGTGTAGTATGACCATGGTAAATCTGCTGATGGCAGTTCATCCTGATGTTCCGTGAGTGCTCGTCCTCAAGTAGAGGGGAGTAGGTCATGTGTAGGAACGGCAGGAGGTCCTAGTCCTAATGAGTACTTTGGACTGATAGGACTAACCTCGGGTGGCAGCTGTTGAGTGTTTTCAGTTATCACATCACCCGGGTGCACGAACGCCTGTAGATACACGGATTCATACAGTCCGGACGGTCTGTCTTATGAGAGTTCGAGCTGATTATATGTGTTGTGATATTTTATGAATGTTAATATGCTATTTGTATGAATTACTTGTGAATTAAATTCAATAAGCTTACCCTGTGTTATTTTCCTTGTGTTGTCGTTCGTCCGTGTACGTCCGTCTTGTCTATGCAATGATCATCCGTGTGGATGTGAGCAGACGGAGAGGCGTTGCTTGAAGAAACTCTGGAAGAAGAAAATTTGGAGGACGCCAATCTGGTCGAGGTAGAGGTTAAAGCCGAGCCCTAGAGCGCTCGTTTAGTTGTAGGCTTTAGTGTTTCTGTTTAGCTGTTGGACGTTCGGTTGAAGTTTGTAAAAGCGTTTGTCTTTAGAATTTGAAATACTGCTGTATGGTATTTTATCTTTGTATTTAAGCGCGTTCGTTTTGGAAATTTTATATTATTAGTGTAAGACTGCATGTTTTAACTGTTATTGTAATTAATTCTAAATTATGGTGATTACTGTATTTTGGGATGTTACATGTTGCACCATCTTAACAATCACTAATTAAATTAAATATTAAAAATAAATAAAATAAGTGCTAATTTAATATATATTAACTTTATTTAATTTTAAAATTTAATTTATTTTTAAAATTTTATTTATTTAAGTTATAACATCGACCAATTAAATACTAACTATAAAAAAAACAAAGAAATAAAGTTAATGTTGGTATAATGGATAAAAGTTATATATTTTGATTTCGTGTATGTTATCTATGGTGAATAATAATATATTTTTAATCTAAAGGTTAAACATTCATGTTACTTCTCAAATCCTCTTTTGCAAAGAGAGGTTTATAGTTTAGAAAGTCCAAATGAATTTTCAAACAGTTTTCATTTTGCATGAAACCTTAATTATTATCTATAGGGTTGAAATATTTGTTGGATAAAAAGTTGATAATACGAAAGTGTAATTTAATAATATACCTCCACCCTGGAATATAAATAGATTGAAAGACCTTGGATGTAAGTTGAGCTTGTTCTTTTAGGAGTTGAAATACTATTTTTCCTTCTTCATAGTTACTTCCGAAAGCTGTACGAGAAATCACATCAGCTGTCAAGTTGTTTAAGAATGGCCAGACATCTACCACACATGATCCTGTTTCGCACACTGACATCTTCCATTCCTTCATCATCTGGTTGCAACTATCATACATGGCAGGCAACACAAGCTGCAAAACATTTCAGACATTATAAAAAGATGAAGATATCGAGTGAAAAATATTCTATGGATTTGTGTTCGGATTAAAAAGATGAAAATATCGACTAAGGTTAAAACATAATGATTTATTTTTGTGCTCCGGATTTGTATTATTTTTTTTCTTTATTCATGTGGACAAATTTCATCCATAAATTACAAAAATAGGTAAATATAAAATAATTATGTAAGTATGCAACTTTCATAAGACTTCTATCCTTACATAGTTGAAAAGTGAAAGTTGTCCATTCTTCAAACAACTTCAATGTCATTTAATCAATTACTATACATATGTAATCGATTATATTAAGCTGGCTTTTAATTTGAATTAAAAGTCATTTTGATATAAAACGACTTTAAATTGGATAATATGTAGTGTAATTGATTACATAATATTTATAATCGATTACCAAGGAAGAGAAATCAGAATTGAAATAAATAATAACAAAGAAAACTCATAAAACACGATTATGAGTTTAAAAGATGAGCTCAACCAGATTTTAAGAGTTCGACTACAATAATGTTAAGTTCAACTGACTGATTTTAAGTTCGGTCAAGTTGATGTTAATCTCAACAGGAAAGATGTTGAGCTTGACCGAACTACACTAAGCTCGATCAAATTTTATGGAAGTATAGACAAAATGATACGAGTTTGTTCGACTTCCATAAAGTTTGAACAAGCTTAGGAGAATCCAACCAAGTTCTGTCGAACTTAATATCAACCTAACTTAGCTTAAAATCACCCGATCACCCGACTGAGATTAACACATCTTGGTGAGCTTTTAAAATTTAGTTGAGTTTGTCTTTTTTAACCTGAAATTGTGTTGTTCGAACTCTCACTATTAGTGTTTATTTCAATTCTAGTTTCGACACTTGACATTAATACAGTATTGTTTTATACTTAAATTGGAAGTTGTCTTTCGCAAAAATGAATTTTAATTCAAATTAGGTTAAAGTAATAGATTATATATGCATTGTAATAAATTATAAAAATTATGAAAAACCTTCACAAACTATCCTGATTTAAGATGAATTTAGTGAATGATCTAAGATTAACGAGAGGTGTATATCTACATAAAAACTTATAATCTTTTTTTTCTTCGGTCCATCCTGGAATCCCCCGCCAATGTCACCCTTCTAATCCTTTTCCCCTTCCCCGCACATCCGGATTCTTCGAACTCCTCACCGATGACAGAGTTTAGGTTTCCTAGGTCATCCACTCATGAACCACGATTGTCCTCCTTGTCGTAGTGAATGCATCGCAAAGACGATAACAGTGATAGCGAGGAATCGAAGCTAATCGAGAATGAAGAGAAGGAGGGCATGTATTGCAATTTTTCGTCAATGGGATAAAAATGGGTCGTCGGGACACGGCAACGCTGTTCTTTCTGGTGAGTTTCCTCTCCGTCGCTTATGGATTTGTGGGTGTTGGGTGTTGTCTTCATTTCGTTGTGAATTATTGTTGGAAAAGTTTAACTCTGTTATTGGGATGGTTCGAGCTTAGGTCTGAAGATTCTTTCTTTAGTATTATTAGTATATATTATCTGCTTAAGAGAGTATTAGTTCTACCTTGTAATTTGGTGTTCGTTTTTTCGAGTGGGTTGTCGTTGGAGTTCAATGTTGGAACGGTGAATTGTCTGCATTTTGGTTTGTGTTTTTTTATTGTGTTTCGAGTTTGCATTTGGTGTGTCGTTGGTGTTTGGATTTGGGAAGTGGGGGCAATTGGTTTTTTGTTGTAGGATTGATGGTGCCCTTAACCTTTATAACTTGTTACAACATTTTGACTATGTGTCTTTCTTTTGTGGAATCTATGGGAAAGGAATGCACTGTTGTTCATGCTTATGTGTTTGATTTCCCTTTGTAATCAAAATTGTTAAATTTTTAAAGCACACACTTTAGAAGCTTAATCAATTATATAAGAATTAGTTGCTTACATGTGATTGTAGGTGGAATTGGTCGGTAAGTGGGTTGCATTATTGTGGCATTGCTATGGTACTGATATGATATTGTCATAAATTTGTGTTGTATGGAGAATCTCAGTTTTGCAGGTTCGGAAATGGATGATGAATCCACTACTCATCTTGTTTGTCATGCCTACAATCTCACAAAACTTCATATGTATGTGTACATAATACATACCTTTCTTTTCAACCATTCAATGGAAATTATTTGTGCTATTTTAGTTTCCAGAGGAAACTAGTAATTATTTGTACTATCTTCTCTATCTTTGTTGTTACTGTTTCTTGAGAAATGTGAATATAGTTAATCAGGTACAATGGCTCAGAGAAAATATAGTTTAAGAATACATTAATGATGTCAACCTGTAATTAATTTAAGCAAGACATTCAGTGGTATAGCAGTTATACTTTTCACTGCCTCATGTATAAAGAGAAGAGAGGTTCTTAGCAGTACCACTCTTTCTAGTCATCTATTGATAGAATTATTGACTTCGGCTTTGTTAGTCTAAGAGGATCTAATTCACATAGAAAAATAAATGGTGGTTTAAGAATGTGATACACACCAGTGTGCAGGCATTCTATTTCAAAATGGTTTAAGAAGAGTGGTCTAGGGGTTTTCCTGCAGTCTTTAATACTGTCCTTGTTAACATTAGGATAGTCTAACGTGGTGCAATTCTTGCTTGTTTCTGCATCTTGCAACCTTGTCTAGATTAGCACTAAAGATGGTCCAATGTAATTAGTCTTCCATAGTGATTTCTGCAGCGCTGAATTATCAAGTTTAGCATTAGTATGATCCATCTGAAGTGATTATTTTTAGTGGCTATCTCCTGTATTTTGGCATACTTAGAAAATGGTGCATACCTAGAATTCCATGAGGATCTCCATTCCAAACATTCTCCAGATTTGGCTATATATCCATGAGGATGGTTACGTAGATTCTTAGATTCCAAAGACTATAGAACTGAAATAAGAACATCACGTATGGGAATCATCAACCAAAGATTAAAAGCAATGGAAGCAGGGGAGTCTACGAACAATGACTTGTTGGGCATATTGTTGGAATCAAATTACAGGGAATTTTAAACAAGTAGTGGTGGAGGAATGAGTTTAAGGGAAGTAGTTGATGAAGTGAAGCTGTTTTACTTGGCAGGACAGAAAGCAAATGCAGAGCTATTGGTCTGATGTTAAAATTTTATCTCTCTTAAGAATTTTGTTTAGGTCATCAACATTTGCTTATATGTTTTTAACTGGTTTGGTAGTTTTGGATCATGCTAGATCTTTTTAGATTGTTTTCGTTAATCTTCCAATGTTATTTAATTTGCGGAGGTTGTCCTCCGCAAAATGGAAAATAAACCTCTACTAAATAACAGTGTTTTGTAGTATGGTATCAGAGTCATAGTTTAGAGTTTATTCTAGAATATTTTGTTGTATGTTGGGTGTATTGTTTCATTCATTATCGAATCATTCATTAATGTCTAGTTTCACGTAATAGGTGTATATGAGTATGTTAAAAGTCTCATATGACTAGATGTTAGGTCAAATCATAATATAATGTATACCTTATAAGTTGATTTTGTAAGATTGAGTTAAAGTTAAAGTATATCTCATAACAAGTATTTTAATGAGTTGTGAATAGTATTGAATGCACTTGAACCTTTTAATTTAGGGTTTATCAATCTTTATTAGAATTGTATTCTGCCCGCAAATCTTAAACTGCAGAGAATAGATTACGCCAGGAAGATTAATAACACAGACTTCACAGATCATGAAACAATGAGAAATTTTTAGCAACAAAGTTCGAGAATCGATGTTGAGAAAGAAAAGAAAAACCTTGAGCTTAACGAGATTAAATGCAGGGTTGATGATCTTTCTGTGCTTTGACCATTTGTCTCCCTCAAGATCTAGAAGTCCTGTTATCAGTAACTTGACAAGTGGATTAAGGGTTGGCTTTGGAAAGTCATTTATCATGTTCAGAATCTCCTTTATTGCTTCAGGCTCCATAATATTCACTGCAATCTTAGGCCCATACCAGAAAAACGAATTCTTACCTGCAAAAATTATCAAGTTATTTTCTAAATAAACATCACAACAAATATATATTCAAGTTTAGGTAGAAAACACTGAAAAAGTGAGATTTACTAATTACAATATAATTTAGGAGGTGAAAATTTGTCTAACCCTTAAAATTATATACCCAAAGGTATGATTGGAAGGCATACCACATTCTTTGACCAATTGATTTTGAAATGGAACCAGGCGACTTGCAACATCATCGTCGATTTGTATGGGTTTAGATTGTGCTTGATGCAGCATCATGCCCATTGCTTTCATGTCTCCGAAGAAAAACTTATATGGGTTTCCCTTTATGCCTTGTCTTCTGAGGAATCTCTCTGCCCTTTTCGGTTCCAACCAAACCCATCTCAGTGCTTTTGTTAAGAATATGATAACAAATGAAATCAAAATTCCAACACACATCATCGTTGCTGCATCAACTTCCATTTCCGATGTAAAGAGTGTCTAGTGTTGAAAATTCAATGTATGCATATTTATATAAACTGAAACAGAGAAGAGTCCCTCGACAAGGTAAAAATGGCGTGTCATGTTTACGCACATGTAAGGACAAGAACAACCTCCAAATACTTTGAAAACGACATACAAATATGCTTAAACACCAAAGACAAGTATCGTTGAAATTTATGGGACAACGACCTCTGCTTTCTTTAAACTTTGTTTCTTTTTCTTTCATAAATAGTTTAGAGAAATGTTTGACGGACAGTTCTTGGTGTAGATAAGACACGATGAAAATTATAAATTTTATAACAGAAATCGAATTATATTGTATAATTTTTACTCACATGGAGTAAGATGGAAACTCGTGTAATAGGATCATCTATGTCATACAAGCCAACTCGCTTTTAGATAAAAAAAAAGTTATAAGCAATGGCGAACTTTTAGGGGCTAGTGTGTCATGTCCTCAAATTTTTTGAAATATTTAAAATTTATATTTTGAAAATTTTGAAAGTTTTTGAAAATTTTTGAAAATTTTAAATTATACTTAATATATATTAAAAATTAGTTAAAATTAAATTAAATATGTTTTTATTTCTTTTATAAGGCATTACAATATTACTAAATATTACTAAAAAAATATTACTAAAATATAATAAAAACCAAATATAATAAAAAAAATATTACTAAAATATTTTTTTATTAAGATATTAAGATATATAATAACAATCATAAACAAGGTTGTTGTTATTATAGAATTGTTATTATATAACAAGTTTATGAGAATCCTATAATTTTTAAAATATCTCATACTCTTTAGTCTAAAGTGACTTATGCAGCTATGGATGTTAGGGGGCTTAAAGCATCAAAATCCTCTCTAGTATAAAATAGGTTTTTTAAGTATGTTATTTTAAACTTTTTAAGTATGTTATAAAATTGACTTAGATTAGGTAGATTTGAATTTTAAATATGTTATTAAGCCACATATTTAAATTTTAATTTTGTTGTGAAAGAACAAATATAGAATTTTCACCTATAATTGAAAATCCAACCATATATTTTATTGGCATCTCTCTAAAAAATTAACTAGTTACCATAATAAACCATCACACGATTTATCTTTCTTATATTCAAGTTCCATACACAATAAAGATAAAATCGTAATATAATACAACATAAATAAATCTTCACAATCATTAATTCTTCCAATTCAATTCATCTTCATAACCAAAAAAAATACAACAACCCAAAAATTCAATGATATTTTTTACACAACATAATACAAATAAAAAATAGGGGTAGAGAAATTAAAGTAATTAGTAATTACTCACAAGAAACCCTAAAACCCTAAAAATCACTAATAGACAACGACGACAACAGCGACAATAATGATAACAACAGTAACACGAGAGGCGACGACAGCTATGACACGCGTGTCCTTGAACGCAAAGGTGGGGAGATCTTGCGTGAAGATGAAGGTGGACAACACTTTGCATCAAACTTGAATGCAAAGGCGAGAATATCTCTCCACCCGAAAACAAAGATGGATGGCGCGAGCAAGTATGGGAGACACATGATTAACAACATGGACATGAGTTCGTTGGGGGTTGGATATAAGCAAGAATGGAGAGAGGAAGAAATTTAAAAAGTAAGAAGAAAATGAAGAAAGAAATGTTGTGTTTTGAGTAGAAGAAGGAAGAGAACCACACTGTTAAGAAAAAGTTTTCATTTAGGTTAAACATAGATTTAGGTCTGATAACAAAAAATTAAAGTCTCATTGTATTAGAAGAGACTTAAAATATTAATTTAAGTCTGTTAAGAAACTCAATCGATACAAAATTTAAGTTTTTTTGTATTCCAATAGACTTAAAACGAAAATTTAAGTATGTTTGTATTCCAACAAACTTAAAACCAAAATTTAAGTATGTTATGTTATTAACAGGTTTAAAGCATGAACTTTTATTTACCAAAATGTCACCGTACATTTATTAAGTCTATTATTTTGAAAACAAATTTAAATTGAGAGACTTAAAAGTCTATTTTGTACTAGTGCAACCAAATTAAAGATAATGTTGATGTTGAATGATAGACAAATGGAAAGGCACAACGTACAACAATTTATATTTCACTTGTGCAGATGAAGTAAAGAAAGGATAAATAATCAATGATTGACAAGAAAATAATATTTGGGAACTTTTGTTAAACTAATACAACATATATAGTGTCAATCATAGTTGGAATATGCAAATCTCATATGATAATTGAACTAATAGCAAGCAATATCATAAAAAATAAATATGATTAAAGTTGTTTTTGTGTTGTTAATATTTTTTCTAGCTTTGGTATTACATTATAAAACAAAGAGTTATTAATGACGACTAAAATTTGTTGAAAATGTTAAAAACATATTGGTAATGATTTTTTTTACATATCAAAATATGTCAAAAATAGTACAATCGGTAATATTTATCGACGAAATTTTATATCTGTCAGTAATTATTGGAAAAGAATTATCGGTAACTATCAAAAGAAAAATTTGTTGTTAACTATCACAAAAAAATCCGTCAATAATTATTACAAAAAAAACGTCAATAATTATCAAAGGAAAAATCTATCGATAATTACTAAAAGAAAAATCTGTCGATAAATATAATGATCCGAATCATCTTGTGTCCTTCTTCTTTCTTTTAGTCCAAAAAAATTTTCTTCCACTTTCATCTAACACAACAGAAAACCAACGAGAAAAATAAAAAACCTAAATTTCACAATTAGAGTCTTTGATAAAATTTTGGGGAAAAAGATATTAGCATTCATGCCAATCTATTCACTGGCGACAACAATGAATGCTTCTTCTTTTTAGGCAACATGCATGTGCTAGTAGAGCTTTTATAACAGTAATGCCCTTGTCGTAGTGGTTGGCCAATCCAGAGCTCATGATAGACTCTCTGCATGCGATATGGTTTTTCGTTTATATTGGAGGCGGGACAACTCTTTGTCGCAATGGGTTGCCTCTTCCGGAATCGTAATGTGTTTAACTCTTGATGCATCTCTGACAGTTCTGGTTTTGAGAATCACAATGGCTTTTGCTGCTTTTGTTCATGGTGAGTGTAGTAGTGGTTTATACCGCTATGTTGGCTCGTAGGAGAGGGAGAAGGGGAAAGGAGAGAGGGGGCGGGGGGTGGGTTTGGTTTGAGATTTCCAATAGGGGTGGTTTGCGGTTTTGCAACAGACTCAATTAGTGGTTTGCGACACACCTGTGGTTCTTGATATGTGGTTGCCCATGGGAGAGAGAGATAATAGGAGGCTCTTAAAGAGATATAGTAGGTAGGAAATTTAACACTCTTTTTATCGTTGAATTTTATTGATAGAAAAATCTATCGGTTTGACAAATTTTGACAGATTTTATCAATAATTTTTTCTATCAATAAATGAAAATGTATTCCTTCTCTGACTCTCACTGCATACTTCACGCCAATTGCACCTGGACCTGCATATTCTACAATCTCAAATTCTTGGAATTTATTCTTATAATGTCTCTCATATATGTCACACAATTTCATTCAAGTCTTGGGAAAGGGTGTTGTATGACATTGTTTCAGTTTAAGAGTGATAAGATACTTTGGTAGTAAAGTTTTAAAGACTATATATTAACTTATTTTCAAAAAGAGAGCATTCAATGAAATAACATAAAAAAAATTATCATAATATTATGACCAAATATTTTAAGTATATGTTTATTTAATATACTCGTAAGTTTAATATAGATTTTGATTATATATTTTACCGGTCAATATAAGTTATATTTAAACATTATTATTATTGTATTTTTTAAAAAGAAATTTGTTAACATATACTTACAAGTTTTGGTCATATTTATCATTGATCATATTTATCACGGTACATAAACTATTTTTTTTTTCATTCATTATTCGTTTTTTCTTTATATTTATTATTTTTGTTTTGGGTGTGATATCGAGAATCACGATTAAGGCTCTCTTTCACACTTTTTTTTTTTAATTTTCTAACGTTGTTGTAAGTCTCTGTTACAAAGTTATCTCAGTTCTTTGTCTTTAAACTCCTAGTTGAGTGGGCGCATACTTGTCAAAGACATTTTGATGCTCAAGTCAGTTATATGTGTCTGATCGATTATCATAGTAAAGTCTTAAATTCACAATAAATGTAATCATCTATCTCCTTACTTTACCTCTATATTTATAGGTTTCAAAATGAGCTTTTAATTAGGGTTGACCTAATCATGGTCCAACAGGCCCAAAAGTCGATAAGTGTGTTTTACCTGTTAACATGTTTGATTTGTAATGCTTGTGCTTAATATTTCCATAATTGATCGACTTATTCAGAATCCGTCTGGTTTGCATAATCTTTATATTAGAAACGACCTTCCTCCAATGTTCTTCTGGAACCGTTGACTGTCTAGTCAATGAGACATTGAGAGACCGATCAGTCATATGGTAGATAGCCCTTCAAGCTCGAGCCGAGAATAACTGGCAAAGGGGTTTGCAAAGCTTGTAGGTCCCGAACGCTTAACTCAACGATTTCTAGTGGTTGTTTAATCCTTTATTGAAAAATGATAGTTGGTTGGATGGCGCAAAGCGTCTTGTTTCCTACGCTTGCAAAAAGGTGCAAGGTCGCCTTGTCTGGACTGTCAAATCCTTCTAGAACCAACGAGCGTGGAACGTGCCAGGGGCCACGACTTGATGGCTATAAAGAGGGTGGGCTTCTCAAGTCATTTCATCATTACTATGTTATTTTCTCTGTCTACCAAACAATTTCCTTCTTCTCTAGGTAATAATGTCGACCATTAACTTGTCTTATTCTGAGGAGTCCTCCAGGAGGGGCGGATGGAGTTACGACGATGGTGCTTCATCTTCAATAACACTAAGTTCTACATTCTCCTCCATCTTTGGATCAACCGAGCAGGATGAGGGTTCAGTTGACAACGAAAATATCATCCTACGAAGAGAAGAAAAAGCGTTTAGAGAAAAGTAAATAAAAGCTCAAGCTCAAAGAGAATATTTAAGAAGAGAAGAAGCAAAGTCAAGAAACACTCACAAGTGTCATTGTAATATTAGCTTATAATTTGTAAGTAGAGAGAAGAGAAAATGAGAGAAACACTCACCGAGTTTGTAGACTGAATTGTATTAAACACATATCCTCTTTGTGAGAGTAAACATCTAACGACTTGTAAGTAATCAATTGATTGAAATTCTGAAGAGAATTAAAATACTTGTTGTTTAACTCAAACGAGGTAAGGATTACTAGGCAGCATGTCAGGTTGATACCAAGATTGTCTGGTGGAAACCAAGAGTGGGGGTGAAACTCAACTAGTCTAGGGTAACGGGAGTTATTCGCTAACTAAGGATACCAAGAGTGGTGAAGAATACTGCACAACCAGGAGTGTGTGAAACTTAACTAGGTAGCGTATCAGAGTGATACTAAGAGTGACGAGGGATACTAGGAGTGGTGATAATACTCAATTGTAATCTTGTTGAAGATTAAAATGGAACCCTCCAAGGTTAAAGGAGACTGGAGATAACTCAATTGGAGTGAACCAGTTTAAATATTTCTGTGCATTTATTGTCAATTCTATCTCGACGCTTCTCTTATAAAATCTATAGTTGCATTTTCATTTTAATATAATATCTTCCTATATTAAACGATTATTCATTAAAGAGGAAGTCTTTAGAAACACTGCAATGTGTATTCTAAATAACAATTGAAAAAAAATTACTATTAGAAATTATTCCTAAGGTCGAGCTTTTAACAACTCACTTGAAAAATCTTATACCTTGACTAAAGTGCTATATTAGAAAGGTTGTGAAAAAGTTTTCCATTAACACTATAAACATTTATAAAGATTACAATTGTTAATGTAAAATCTATTTAAACACAAACAACATATGATATGATGGAAAGATAGTACTTATGAACTTTAAGCTAAAAGTTGATGTTTAAGTATCAATAACCGAATGCGGTGAGACATAATGTGTCTACAAGACAAACTATCTAAGATATTAATGTAACATGCTAATTGTTCTTAAAAGATATATAATTATCTGATATCTGAGACGTGTCCAAGGCATAAGACATAAAAAATACCAAACGTTATATAACTTCTAACAGAGTGTCTAATTACTATAGCGCTTGAAGAAAATGATAAAGCGTCTGATCGTCAAGCTTTTCTAAGCATAATTAGACGATGTATTAAAGCTTAAACAACCCTATGTTATGAGCATTTAAAAGATCATATCATGAAAGCATAACACATCAAATGCTTTGCTTTCAAATAATGCTTTTATCAAACAATGCTGACATATGCCAAAATGTTTTAAACCTGTAACGTGTGAAATGACCATTAACGTTTAAAGCATTTAATGTTGTGTGAAAATTGGCTACACTAGTTGCATGTTTTGCTCTCGTTGTATATGTATGTAATGCCAAAAAATACCTTTATTCAAAAGCATTGCACAAAGGAAGAAAGAAGTTAAGAGATAAGAATGCATTCCTATAATATTTTCACAAAGCCTTTAGATCAGAAAAACCATACAAGCTACCCATGAATGAAAGCATTGATAAGGCGCTAACACCTTACAACATACAAATCAGTCTGACCAAGCTACTTAAAAAGGTTACAATGTCTATCTAAAGTCAAATTTATGTCCATTGATCATTTCACAAGAGGGCTATATAAAGAAGATTCACATATGAGAAGATATTGCTGATGTTGTTAAAAATTGTTGAGAAGTGAAAAGATAAGAGAAGAGAATAGAAGATACAAGAGAAAACATATACAAGAAAGGTCGTTGAATATTTACTCTTTTGCTCTTAAGGCTTATATCATCCAAAGCTCTTCAAACTAAGAGAAAGAACTTCACAAGTTCACAGAGTTTATTGTATTGTACTTATCCTCTCTTTGAGAGTGTCTTAAATATGTACGTGTAATTAAACATTGATTGTGTTTATATATTCTGAAGAGAATCAAAACACTTGTACTATTTAGCTCAGTTGAGTTAAGCTTTTTAATCAATTGTCTAGGTAAACTAGGAGAGGTTAATAATACTTGGAACCATGGGTGGTTTATAATACTTGAAAACCAGAAGTGGTTTATAATACTCGAGAACCAGGCTTGGCTTATAATAGTCAGGAACTAGAAGTGGTTTATAATACTCGAGAACTAGGACTGGTTTATAATACTCAGAAACCAGGAATGGTTGATAATACTCGGTGTATACCAAGAGTGGTTGATAATACTTGGTGTATACCAAAATTGGTTGATACTCCTTTGTAATCTTGGATAAGATTAGTGGAACCCTTTAAGGGTTCTTGAGGGAGACTGAACGTAGCTTAGGTTGAGTGAACGAAGACAAATATACATGTGCTATTCCTTTCCTTATTTAAACCCAAACGTTTAACAACTATTGTATACTATCTAGCCCATGCAATAGTTATTAAGTGTTGATTTTGAATGAATTTAAAAATACTATTCAACCTCCCTCCCTTTCTAGTGTTTTTCTTGTATTTCAGTCAGTATAAGAGTTAAATATAGGACTTAGTTCTTAACAGGACTTGAGGAAATGATCCTGATGATAATGGAAAACAAGGGATAGACTATCAACCGTTCTTTCGTATTTAAGCTAGAAAAGTTTAATCACTTGAAACAAAGAATGATTACCTTCTTTGAATCATGTCCCATTGACATGTTTGATATTGTTGAAAGTGCAAACTTTATACCTTTGGATAGAAAGGGAGAGCCCCTGGTTAGAAGCTCGTATGAAGATGAAGAAGAAAATGACATAGCCAGCAATCATCGAAGCAAGCTAAAGAAGAATGAAAGTAGAAACTAGGAAGATAAGTATAAACATTATCCCATAAATTGATAACATTTATTATTTCAAGGCCCAAACATGATTTGCTAAAAAATAGTCAATATAACAACAGATAAATAATCATGTTCAATAAAGGCCTTACATGGTAAACTAACTTGTACAAGTCTGACACATGAAATGTTAGAGCTAGACGATTTTCTTTGCAGATATGAGACAAGAATCTAGATAAGATGGTGAAACACCAGAAGGAGAAAAGAGAAAAAGCTCAACAACTCATAATATTTGTTGAAGAAAATATGTCCACTGAATAAAAGAAACTTGTAACATAAAATAATATGTCAAGACCAAGCTCTTACACAGACAATAGTTGCCTGCTTTTGTCTCCTAAAGAAGGAATCAATTCAAAGGTCAATATGTCTACGAAAGTAATACTCTTACATTTAGTAGTAGTAACAACGTGTTGGACTTGCAAGAAGTTCCATTCTACACTAAAATGATAAATCATGTGTCTAGTGTTAATGTCTAAGACATATAGTCTTATGACTCATACTATAACATTGTCTAAGACAGATTGTTTATTCACATTGCATACATGCATGCTACTGTCTAGTGCTAAGCCCAAACTTATTGGCCCAACAAAATCCCTTTAGATTAAAGAAAAATTCAAAAATGTCAGATAAACGAAACTATACTCATGGCATTAAATATGACATGATTGCTCTTAAATGTTTGACGGTTACCATTCCAAGAAAGCATTATTATCCCTCACACTTACGATTATAAAAAACCTCAAACATTTTCGGGCACTCGTCTCTCCAAACACTTAAATCACCAAAACCTTTCTCCAAAGAAAACCTTCAACCACTACCATGGTCGTTGCATAAGAAACTTTTATCTCCATCGATGAAGTATATGAGGTTGCAAAATGTGTCAAAACTATTCACGCGAAGAAAAACCCATAAGGCTTTATCTTGAGCACTAGGTGGATCTCAATGATCTTTGAGGATATGGCTAGGACATTCTCTATGATGCTCATAGATGTGGCATAACAAATTTCTTCAAATAGGACACTCTCATTCTACTTAAACTGGTGAAGCGGTTTTGGACAAACGCATAAATGTGAACCAATGACCTAATATCTAAGGTCATTGTAAAGGAAGTGGTCGTCAACATTGAGACCATCGCTGCTGCAATTAGATGTCCTAGGTTCGATAATTGCTACTTCAAAGGCTGAGATAAGATTTATGCTGCCAAAGGAACAGTTGGGTGTAAGACCCAGAAAAATTAGATATCTAGAAAATTTGGTAATGATGGGAGTCGTTATATAAAATAAAAAAAAAATCATTATTATAGAATTGAAGGGTAGCATAGTTGGTTAGAACTCCTTGTTATAGATTCATGGTCATGTGTTTTATTCTTATTGTGTGCATAATATATGTTTATTTATTTTATTATTTATTTTACGTGCAAGTGGGTGTGTATTGATATTTATAATACTTTTTGTGCATGGCTTGTCTCTATTAAAATATGAATGTGTTATTGTGTTTGCTTAACTATAATTTTAAGTATTTATTTGAGATTTTATCATAGTAAAACATAAGAAGAAGATATTGTAAGTACATTTTCCTTGATGAAAATTATTTTTGGTGGGGAATGTGAGATTCAAGGAATTTTAATAATAAAGAAAAATATACAAAATGTGGTTAGCTATTTTAAATAAAGAATAAAATAATTTGTTATTTTTATTTAAAGGGTTTATTATATTATTCTTGAATATTGTTATATACTAGAAACATTTACAAATTAAAAGATATAAAGACATTGTTACAAATTAAAAGATATATTGAGATATTGTTATATATAATTAGATATTATTGTTAGATAATAATAATAAAATAAAATGTATTATTTAGGGACTTATCATAATCAACTAAAATAAAAATATTAAGATAAAATATATTACCTAGGGACTTATCAAAATTAAATAAGTTAAAGATAATTTTATTTTATGAAAATAAGGGGCTTTTATAAATATTTTGAAAAATAAACTCAATTGGGTTATGATACCTTCTACTAGATAGATTATTATTAGATATCTTTTATTTTTAGTTAGTTTATTATAACTCCTTATTAGTATTTTTGGCTTAACCCATATTTCTTCTATTATAAATAGAGTACCCTATGTGTATATTCAACGGAAAATTAATCTCATATGTAGTTGTTACTATATTAAACACCTCTTATTTATATTATGTTGAGATAAAAACTATGGCCATTAGGAAAAAAGACTAAAACTTTGAGGGTGAGACTGAGAGTTTGATCTAGTGAAGGTCTATGAGAGCTTTGGGATGTTGCTGAAGGGCATTGTTTATTCTATGAAAAAGTCTTAATGGTAAACCCATGTAAGGAGAGCTTACATTATTGATTCCTTTATTTCTTGAGTTCTGAATTTTTGTTTTCTTGTTTTCCTTGTTGCTTTTATATGTACATGATAAATTGAGTTAAATTTTTGTTTGTTATGGTTATCGAGCTATGTGTGTGTTTGGTCAAGATGTTTGTTATGATTGTTCCATTTTGTTGCTGAGTTGTGTGGTTGGTTGTTATGATGTTTGAACATGAATGTGATGTTTGTTATTGATTGAATGCGTGTAAGGATAGGACATGTTGTTTTTGGTCGTCTCATCGTACCTAGTGAATCTATATATGTCTCTTTCGGACGTGCAATGCAAGAAAGGGATACTCTTCAGTCATGCGATGCGGGAATAGGATGCCTCAATCTAATCCATTCTAATGAACAAGTGGTATGGTAGGGTACAAGGAATAGACCATGGGTGTTTGTGGTAAAGTGTTTTTGTGTGGTGTGAATCTGTGGTTGACTTTATGGATTGGGGGTGAATATTTGAATAGTGTGGATATGTGCGATTATTGTGTACTATATCTTGTATTATTTTCTATTAACTCACTCTTGCATTTTATGGTTGTGGTTTCCACTTGCGATGATTGTTTTTATACGGGAGTAGATGATGTTAAGATGATGTTGTGTTGTGTAGAGTGAGGATATGCGTGGGAAAATAATGAGTTGAAATGTTTTAAGAAAGTAAAAGAGTTTATGTTTAAATTATTTTTTAACATTATAGGCTGTAATTTAATTAATTGTTATTTTCTGCATGATTTTAATTATTTTCAGGATAATGAAATAAAGTTCTTAATTTTTCACTATTTCAACAAGGTATCAGAAGTCACATTTTGTTAACTTAATTAATTACACGTGGCATTCTAAAATGAGGGGTTACATTGAGCGCACTCTTTACGGTGTGAACTTTGAAAAGAAGTATATAGGCAAGGAGATCATCTACAAAGATCAGTGTGCATATGCAAAGATTCTTCAACATGTATGCTCTAAGACGTTTTTGCAGAAGAACAATGCCAAAGACCACGTTATTGAGTTGAGTAGATTTGTTATCCACCACATAATGACTTGGCTGCTATTCAACTTGCCACATCCCATCTTTGTCCATTTTATCCAATCAATCAAGAACTTAGATGACAAAGTGATGAATTTTTATTACTCTTCCATGGTTTACAGGCTGCTTGTTAAGCAAGGGGTTGTTGAGCATCTGGTATCACCAAATGTTCTTGCTTTAGTAAGGAGTGACATATTGGTGAGTGGTGTTTCATGAGGCCAAATGGACATAAAGGGTAGAAAGACATTGAGAGAAAAGAAAACATTCCTAGAATGTTTCCTTAAAGCCTTTATAATGCACTGACACCCTATAACGTAGACCTGAGTTTGACCAAGCTACCCAAAAAGGCTATAAAGTCTATCTAATGTCAACTTTGTGTCCAACGATCATTTTTCAAGAGGGGTTATATAAAGAAGATTCACAATGAAAAGTTGTTGTTGAAGTTTTTGAAAATGGTTGAGAAGTCAAAAGAGAAGAGAAGAGATAGAGCATATACAAGAAAGATCATTAAATATTTACTCCATTGCTCTTTAAGCTCATCGTTCAAAGCTCTTCAAACCAAGAGAAAGATGTTCACAAGTTCATAGACTTCATTGTATTGTATTTATTCTCTCTCTGAGAGTTACTTAAATATGTACTTGTAATGAAACACCGGTTATGTTTATATATTGTGAAGAGAATAAAAACACTTGTATTGTTTAGCTCAATTGAGTTAAATGTTTTATACAAATTTTTAGGTAAGCTAAGAATGGTTGATAATACTTGGAACCAAGAATGGTTTATAATATCCGGGAACTAATAGTGGTTTATAAAACTTTGGAACTAGGAGTGGTTTATAATACACGAAAATCAGGAGTGATTTATAATACATGTGAACCAGGAGTGGTTGATACTTGGTGTATACCAGGAGTGGTTGATACTCGTTTATAATCTTGGATAAGATCAATGGAACCCCTTAAGAGTTCTTGAGGGAGACTAGACGTAGTTCAAGTTGAGTGAAGCAGTATAAAAATACTTGTTATTTCTTCCCTTGCTTAAAACGTTTTCCTAAAACACTTTATTGAAAACCCAAATGTTTAACAACTATTGTAGACCGTCTAACCCCTACAATAGTTATTTAGCGTTAATTTACGAAATAATTTAAAAACATTATTCAAACCCTCCCCTCCCCTCCCTTTCTAGTGTTTTTCCTATATTTCAGATAAAAACAACTTGAGTGATAATAGGTTTTCTTGAGTTAAAATAGATTTGTTTGAGAAAAATTTGGTCAAATTACCATTAGGATTGCAATGTTATCTTCTCTTTAAGAAAAAACTCCTTTAACTTGAGTGCAAATAAAGTCGAAAGTGAAATTTGAATATCAATTGAGCTAAAATCATTTGCTTAAGAAAAATATCATAAAATCAAATTCATGTAACAAAACAGAAACAAAATCATTTTTAGAAGTTTTATTCAAGGCCACTTTAACAAATATAATGTTTGAAAATTCAAAAATTAACAAAATCAAGCATCATCCTTCACTCATTTCAATTAAACCTTGACCATTCAAATTCATTCAACTCAAAATAATGTAATGGAAACTTAAAAGAATTAAGTGTTCTGATCAAAAACATATTTGAAACTCACTTTAACGACAATATATCTTGACGTGCATAATACAACCTACCAAATCAAATCCTCAATAGGAATATTTATTTCAAAATATTCTAAACAACAATCTATTAACCTAAAACAACAATTCATTTCAAAGGAAAACCATCCTTGCACAGAAACTGAAATCTTATAACTAATTTACCTTTATATTCAAATCATTTATCTTAGATTCTATGAAAACCATAAATATATTTCTCATAATTTCTTATTAAAAACATATTCTAGCGCAAATGCAAACTTATTCAGAATATAGAAACCTAAAGTAAATATCCAAACATTATTAAATTTCAATGTAAATTTAAGTAAGTTAAGATAATAACTTGATTGACAAATTCTTAAAAAGAAAAAGAGATAATAGAATCTTTAAATAAATAGAAACTCCCTCTCTTTAAAAAAATAATCAATTATATGAAAAAAAGAAAGAGAAAAAAGTACATTTAAATAAGTGAAAAATAAATACGAGAAGAAAAATAGAAATGAGAATAGAAATTGAGGTATGCCAAATAACAACTCTCATACTTTCATTATATTAATTTATAAAATGGTTAAATTATATAAAATTTATCTTTTTCAATAGGATAATTTTTTTTAATAAATATTAGAAAAGTAAAAGGTTATGAAAAAAAGAATTAAAAACAACCATTTTAAAAAGAGAATTACTTAAAGTAGTGTCTAAAAAACTTTACTTGAAATTGTTACTTATAAGAGATGTCATAAACTTAATAAAAAAATGTGTTCATCAAACACCAATTATAATTGAAAGATTTCTTTTCAATTAGTAAAGAATTAAAAACCTAAATATCTTACTAAATAATACAAACTAATTATAAAACGCTACACTTGGTTTAATTTTAAAAAATTTAATACCTTCCGAAATTTATTTCAAGGTGGGCCAAGTGATAAGACTGGTAACAGAGCCCTAGTACTTTAGGAACACGAACGTTGAAGAACAGTCATCCTTGCTTAAAAAAAATTTTGGTTCTTTTTTCTTAAATCTACACTTCTATTCCACCAATCATGGAAGAAAAATAAAGAAAAATGGTGGAATAATTTCATAATGTAATAAAAGAGAAATTTTTTTCTAATTTTCGGTACTGACAGAATAATTATTTGGATTACAAGACTTTAAAAAAAATAGTGATAATTTGGACAAAGTAAGAAGAAACTGAAGTATCATCAGAATCATGCTGAAATATATGATTAAAATATATCCAAATATAAACTTATTTTATTTTGTTTTATTATTATGATTATTAGTTGCACGTTGATTTATTTATGATATTAATGTATTTTTCTCAATTTAGGAACAAATTTCTTTTCAGAAACATCTATAAGCATTTGTTTGACGAAAAGAGAAAAGTAATATTGATGTGTGCACGCAACCCATTCAAGAGGAAAAAGAAGTACTGTAATAATTATGAAGAAAGAAATTTATTTTCTAATGTTTTCGGAACAAATATATATATATATAAAATTTTAAAAATCATTAATAATAATATTATATTTGATACAGTAGTAATTTTATCTCGAAATTCAACAAATTTAACTGATTAATTATTTTTATTAGTTTACACGATTATGGAAAAACTGTTTTATACTAAATGTTGTTAATATTAGCACAATTTAGTGAATTACTTAATAAGTAGCATAATATTAATAAGAATCAATATAATACACGATTGGATTGGATTATTCTTCTCTTAAAAAAATTCCTTTTTATAATTGTTCCAAGGTGTTTTATTAAAAGAAACTTAATAATATTATTCTTGTTTGAAATTTGTTAGATTGATTTAAGGTAGTTGGACTTATGAATGTCTATCTTGATTTTAAAAAAGGTGAAAAATTTGTTTATAAGATACAAATGTACTTATTATGTTATCAAGTATTTACAGGCTTATGTGAACATGTTATTATAACAACATATAAGATAAACTTAATATATAATACCATATTAATATATATAATAATTGGATTTAGTTTTTAATAAAATGGATTCTATTTATATTATCATCATGTTTTTCTGATTTTAGGAGTGTTAATATTTCATACACAACTCACAATCACATGTCTATTGAGCCATTTTGGACTTAACAATAATAATATATTTTGGGCTAGATATGTACATAACTCCTCCAAGCTTGGAAGTTAATAACTTGTATAGGTGGATTAAGTTATTAAATGAATGAGTTTATATGTTTGTATTTAGCTTGTTATACTTTGTTTTATACTCTACTTCCAACTCTTGGATGAGTTGTATGTTTCGTTTAGCTTATAAACGAGTTGTATTTTGCCACTTATATTGTCATGCTTTTGGACACTTATTTATGCTCATAATTTTTTCAAATAAGTCCATAAGTACACACTTGTAAGTCCATAATCAGACATTTGTAAGGTACTTGAAGTATTTTCTACATAGATCCATAGTTGAACACTCATGCTTAGATTTACCGACTAGTCACATATTTTGACGCTCATGCTCGAATTTCCCAAGTAGTCACATATTTTGACACTCATGCTCAGATTTTGACACTAGGCTCGAATTTACCAAGTGTCGCATACTCAAACACTGGACTCAAACTTATCGAGTAGTCACAAGTTCAAATGCTAGGCACATATTTACTGAGTAGTCCCATATTTGGATACTGGGCTTAAATTTACTGAGTAGTCGAATATTTGGACATTGGACTCAAATTTAATGAGTAGTCGCACATTCATATACTAGGCTCAGATTTACTAAGTAGTCACATATTCAGACATTACGAATTTATTGAGTAGTCGCATATTCGGACACTAGGCTCAGATTGAGTATATAAGAATAAAATGAAAATCCCTCAATTGCACTCCTCTCACCACTCAAAATCAAAATAGTAAAACAAGAGACGAACACACTCAATCTCTTACAAACGCAAGAGCAATCTCAGCTCTTCAAACCTAGCTATCCTCGCACAGGTACACAATGCACAGATTGTTGAAGAACCTGATCTTTAACACACTCTTTAAGTGTAGATTGAATCAAAACCAATGTAGTCCAAAGTCTTGAAAGAATCCTTTATTTGTAATCAATTATGTTAATTGCATAATCTGTTATGTTTTTCCCTCTGGTTTAACAGATTATTCCATGTGTGTAATCGATTATTTAAAATCTTAAGCCTATTACTGCTTCTTTTAACAATCTTAACATATTAGGCTATTTGTGTAATGGATTATATTATCTTCTTTGTTTTAATCTTAAACTTATGTTAACACTTAACCATATTAGTCATTAATTTTTCATCCTTAACATATTATATCGCTTATATAAAAGATTATGGTTTACTCTCTGTTTTAATCGGTTATGTAACTTATATGACATATTATAGCAAAGTGATTTGCTCCTATTAAGCTTTCTAAGTGTTTTGTGTAAGATCCGGGAAAAATAGGTGTCTTAAGACTTTGGTGTTTTTGTTTAGAAATTAGTGTTATTAAGTGTACACCCTTGTTAGAACATAATTGTTATGTTATTTTATTTATATTTTGGCTTAGGGGCAAAAAGGGTCATTTACCTTTTATTAATTAGGTGTAAGATATTAAAATAGGGGTGTAGAAAGAAAAAGTATGCAAATTAAATAATGTTGAAATTTAATAAAAAGATATTATATAAATCCTTTTGAAGATTTAGTCGTTGTTATTTTAAAAAGTAGTTGAAAGAAAATAGGAGATACAATCTTGAGATTAAAAGAGATATTATTTTTAGAAAAGAGTATTATTAGATATTGGTAGATATTCTAAAGGGTTAAATATGTTTTTAGTCCCTTAACTATCAAGCGTTTTTATTTTTAGTCCCTCTCCCAAACTTTGGTACACTTTGATCCATGTCCTTAAGGAAACTGTAATTTTTCGTCCTTCATGACTAATAGTGTTAATTTTTTCCTGACGTGACAAACGGTGTGCCACGTGGAAGGCCAATTTAAATTTTGTTTATGACTCTAATTAAAATTAAAAAGAAAAACATTAACTTGTAGGGTCAAAACTGGAATCCTTTTTTTCTTCGTTCAAGGGTTCTTCGGGCACTCTTTTCTTCTCGATCTCCAATCAGCTATCTCCAATCAACTATGGTCAACACTTGATAATATTTTTCCCCTCTCCTTCCCGGTTTTTGCAAGAATCCTCTCATCATCATTCTCTTCTTCGTATTAAATGATAAGTAATCAGTTTAGAGATTACTCGAATTGGTTGCAGAAAAGGTTTCACCTTTTCTCGAATTGGTTACTGGAGTTGGTTGTAGAAAAGGATTCTCCTTTTCTCCAATTGGTTGCAAGAATCCTCTTATAATTACAATATAAAAAAAAAACAACTTGTTGCAGGGCAGTTGCTATGAATAAGAAGAGCAGTTTGGTTGAAATTTCATGGAAATTTATTGCTTTTGAACACACACTTTGTTAACAAACTCTTTATTATCTATTAGTTTTAATTTTCTGAAAATTACAAAGCAATTTGTGGATCTAACAAGCCTTTCTCTCATGATTTTATAGTTTCAAACAAAATGCAATTATGGTGGAATGAATGCATTAAATGATGTGTTGGTACAATAGTAATGAAGAGAATTGAATCACATTATAGATACTGATTTTGCTTTATTCAAAGCTAAATAGGCATTTAGGTGGGATCCATGGAAAATGTATTGTTCTCAGACACAAAATATAGAAACATATCTCTTCTGAACAAGCAATTGAATTTGTAAAATATATACAAAGACAAATGAGCACATACTCATCTTCATCACCAACCCACAGAGGGCTGGAAACTTTTTTGCAAGACGTGGGTAGCAACACTGCGACTCTATCTATGGACTAAATTTACCAAATGAAATTCGGAGTTTATGTTACTAAATTGAAAGGAACTGCCCCTCCAACACCAGATACTAATTAAAACCACTCATCTTTGATGAGAGTCATAAGTGTCAAAAAGAGAGTGTGGAATGATCAAAGGCAACTTATCTATGTACATGAAAAGCCTTATAAGATTTTCTCTTGTCACTGTTGTCATGTCTATAACATCCCTATCATCAATGAACACCAAGAGATCTCTTGAGTTTAATAGGAAAACAACAATCAAACGAAAAAATCTTGCAGACGATGAAGAGAATGACGATAAGAGGATTCTTGTGGAAAGGAGAGGGGAAAAGTATTACCAAGTTTTGACCATGGCTGATTGGAGATGGGGAAGAAAAGAGTGTCCGGAGAACCCTTGAACGAAGAAAAAAAAAGGATTATAGTTTTGACCCCACAATTTAATGTTTTTCTTTTTAATTTTAAGTAGAGTCAGAAACAAAATTTGAATTGGCCTTCCACGTGACACACCGTTAGCCACGTCAGAAAAAAATTAACGTAAAGTCATGGAGGACGAAAAATTACAGTTTCCTTAAGGACAATGATCAAAGTGTACCAAAGTTTGGGAGAGGGATCAAAAATAAAAATGCTTGATACTTGGGAGACTAAAAACATATTTAATCCTATTCTAAAAGATATTTTTGGATATTGTTATATAGTTAATTAAAAGATATATTGAGATATTATATATAATTCGATATTATGACTAGATAATAATAATAGATACTATTGATAGACTTGTCATAATTAATTAGAATAAAAATATTAAGATAAAATATATTATATAAGGACTTATCAAAATTAGTTAAGTTAAAGATAAATTTATTTTAGTTGGTTGTTATTACTCTGTGGGCCTTTATTATAAATAAAGTACCCTATGTGTATATTTCACACAAGGAAAATTAATCCCACACATTGTTGTCACTATAATTAGACACCTCCATCTATATAGAAACTATGACCATTAGGAAAATAAAAAGAGAGAGAAAGAGAACGAAAGAGAAACGTTCTTGGAGAGAAGAAAAAGATTAACTGCAGAAAAAGTTATTGCAAAGGGAGATTTGTTGTGATCCTTGGGGTGTAGATAAAGTCCTAGTATTGGCCAATGTAAAGGGAGCTTACATTCTTGATTTCTTACATTCTTGATTTGTTATTTCTTGTTTTCTTGTTTTTTTTTCATGGCCTTGTTTTATTAAATTAAATAATTATCACGGTGTAGTAGAACCTCAAGATTAATGAGTTAATGTATATTATGGTGACTATGCGTGAAATGTAATAATTATTGTGTTATAAAACTTGTGACTGGTGAGCAATGCATGTTATTGTGAATGTGTATTGATTGTTAATGCGAATATGAAACTATGTTATTTCCTTGTATTGTTGTCGCTCATGTGTGAGCTTTTCGTACTGCGCTACATTAAGGATGTTGGGTTTCGAGTAGAGACAGAGATTTGAGTGTCACTTCCTTCTACGTGAGGAGGTCAATGCCTCGCCCAAAAGGCTTCGGCTTGTGTTGAGTATAGTGCACTAGTACAGTGAGATAGATTGAAGTTGCGATGAGAGACGACTCGAATCGCCTTATTAGTGAGAACATGTTATGACGACCCTCTTAGTGAGAATAGGTTATGAGGATACTATAGAAGGAAATGACATTAGTTAATGAATGATTTGGCTGTGATGTTAATGTTGTGATGGAATATGGTTTTATGGTTATCTTAATCTGTGTTTAATATGAATATGTTATGTTGTATGTTATGATATTTCTGTTAGCTCATCCTTGAATGTTGTGGTTGTGGTTTTCACCTTGATAACACTCTATTTTTGCATATTTTTCTTTGCTAAATTTTTTTTTAGGGTTATTTAGTTTTTAATTGTTTAGAATTAGGCTAGTTTTAGGATTTTTCTTTACATTTGTAGTTTTGTAAAATTGTAGTTAAAATTAGGTTTCTAAGAGTAATTTTTAGTGTTTGTAAATAATTAGGATATTAATATTTTTTTAGAAAATCTTTTTGATAAAAATTCTTTTCTTTTTGTTGTTAATTTTCCTTTTCTTTCTTTAATTTTGGATTGATCTTTTTTGTGCAGAATGGGCCCTTAATAATTGGGCTGATTTCAGAAATTGGGCCTTAGCCTTGGACTGATTTGAGTCGATTGGGCTGGCAGATTTGCATTGCACATATTTGGCTGCTGCATTTTGGGAATGAGCTGCTGGATTGAATTTGGGCCGCTGTTTTGGGCCACTGTTTTGACATTAAGCTGCTGCAAGTGAAATTGAAGTGCACATTTGAGCTATCACTAGCATGGGTCGTTGTTGCTGACTACAAGCAATTGGGCCGCGACATTAGAATTGGATTGTTAAATGCAGCGCTGGCCTGCTAAATTGGTGCTGCAATTGAAAGACTACTGCTGATTGGATAATTAGGCTACCAATGATGGTATGGGATTAAGTGAAATAGTGAGTTTCAATGGAGGCAACTTTTGGGGTCATTGCAGAGCAGCTCATTTAAGAAAAGAACATTCTCTCGAGAACATTCATTTAGAAGAGAGAAGAACCTTCAGGCTAGGGCAGAGAAGAGAAATGAGAGAGAGCGCGTCTTGCCCAAAGAAGAAGCACAAGTGACCGGAGATGATGGAGAGGATGACCAGAGCTGACCAGTTGAAAGAGAAAAAGATGATCGAATGACTGAAACTGGAACTCGCAAGCAAATGAAGGCTGGTCGTCCGATTATGAAGCGTAACAAGCAAGATTCTCGACCCATCTTCGTTTTCTCTTTTCTTCCATTTTCATTTTTTTCCTTTGATTTTGAACCCTATATAAATGGGTCTTTCTGCCATGTACAACTGCTACACACACTACACTACACACTTTCATACTCTATAGTTTACATTCTTTAGTTTAGGCTTTTTTACGCTTTCTATAGAGTAGGTTTTCATTCTTCTAGCGTTTAACCGAAAACTCACGGTGGTGATAGCCCGTGGTGGCTTCGATTGCGTCTCGTTCGGTACCTTTTTCTTGTACTCTTCTTTTCTTGTTAATAAAATGTTTTTTTCAATGATGTGTTCTATTCTGAGAGTTTTTATGATTATGTGTTTGATTTTTCTGATGTTTCTATTTTCTTGTGTTCTTGTGTGATTGTGTTTCTTGTTTTGCTGAGAAATTGATTTGGACTCTGTCACTCTACATTTTATAATTCCTTTTGGAATTAAATGACTCTGTATTGAGCATTCTTTATCGAGATGTCTTCTCGAGTCAGAGATGAGTTCAATGCATAAAAAGTGATTCAAATTTGTGTTTCTTTTATCAGATTTAGGTTTGCGTTGATTAAGAATGAGTAGGAATTACCACTATAAGTTCTGAAATATGAACTATAAGACCTTGTGATGGGCTTACTTTAGCTAGAAAGTCTTTTTGAGTGTAATTGAAACTTTATCCTCAATCATTTGCACATTTAAATTCTGTTTGTGAATTTTAGATTGATGAATAGGCAAATGAACATTGGTTTGACAAATTAGTGGAAATAGTCAGTTTAAAGTTCTAAAATATGAACTAGAATACCCTCGATTGGGATTCACATTATCAGGATGTCTTCCTGAGAACTCTAAGCACTCTTTTATTCACTCCGATGTGCATTTCACCTATGAAATCATTTATGTTTGTGAGTTTGTTATTTTGCTTTCGATTAGTTAGAATTTAGGTATTGATTTTACTTTGTTTTAATTCTAAATTCTTTTATCATTTGCTTTCTAATGTTGTCTGAATTAGGTTAGCTTTAATCTTTGATGTTGATTTAATTTCTCTGCAAGTTTAGGATTCTGCATTATGTTTACATTTGTGGTTCTAATTATGATACTATCACTTTTCTGTTTTACATTAGGTTTGATGCATTTTTCAATTTCTTTCTTCTTTTAAATAGTTTACAAATTTTAGTTTTAATTCTTTTCTTTTTCATTTCATTCATTTTTAATTTCCCCACCTTGTCTTTTAGTTAGTAAATAGAAAGTAAAAGCAAGAATTAACCAAACACTTTGAACTTAATTGTACCGAGTCCAAGAATTGATACCTAGGTTGTCCCTATACTTCATTAGTGGGGAAACCTAGTTTGTTCTGACTTTAGGCGACAAAAGAATCAGTTTAACAAACCTACGATGATCATTTTTATACGGGAGCATATGATCATGTAGTTAGTTCAGACGTTATACAACGCGGCGAGTGGATTGAGAAAGTTACGGAATTTATGGTTGTTTGAATAAACTATTTTATATGGAGTTTTATTTTATAATTAAATTGGAATTTTGGTTATTTTTATTGAATTGTAAAGACTTATTGAATTTGGATTTCCGCAATGGTATTATGATTTTAAAAATTTTAGATTTTCTCTCGCAATCGTGGCATCCCAAAATTAGAGTGTTACATTCGGGCTAAATTTAACATATTATATACATTATGTAATTGATTATTTATACCAAAAACTAGATTTTTAATCTGTTTTAGACATGATTCACTCAACATCAATGGATTTAATCATCTAGCACAATCATGATAAATATATGAACATTTGTTATGTCATTTTATTGTGCAAGAAACCATTGTTAATTATTTAACCAATCATCATAAAAAACTAAGATATAAAGAGACTAAGCTCCCCCTATCAACACACATACTTAGGTAGTCCTAGTTGAACCTCCACACAGTTCCTTGCCACCTACTTAGGTGGTCCTGGTTGAACCTTTCAAGGAATATTGTGTGTCGCCTACCTTTCCCAGTCTCGGTTGAATAACTCTCAAATTAATATGTTGCCTACCTTATCAAGCCCCGTATGAATAAAATTAATATTTTTTCCAATATTGAATGAAAGACAACTTCATGGCACCCATTCACCACTCTCATCTAGTCAGACCTTGCATCTCATCATTCAAACATTTTCGTCGTTACGATCCTCAAGGTTGAGGGGCTACTATACCTGTAAGGTTATTACTAAATATACATATTTTATTTGCTTTTCTTTACATTTGCTCTATGGTATAAGATGGTTACCCAATACCTACTGTTAGTATCATTTTTCATAAGTCAAATAATGGTCAGCTACAACTATTTTACTTAAGTTCTTCGAAGGGAGAGTACTCTATTGGTGTGTTATTCTTTAACTTAGCATAATATACATCAAAGATAGATGAGCCACTATGTCCACCTGACTCAAATAGGTGAGGTTCCGCAAATATCATAATTATTCAATAAATAATATAAATAATATAGTCGTTGAAGTAAACCATTTACATTCACTATTACAATAACAAATATTATGGTATCATCTTACTATTAAAAACACAAAAAAACAATTCCATAATATATGGTATCATCTTACTATTAAAAACACAATAATAAATGTGAGATTTAATTGCAATTATAATCTGTATTATATTTATTACTTTCCATAATTTCTAACCAATTACAATATTACACTATAAACGCGATTAATTTGGGTACCAAACGTTTACGTATTTCTTTGACTTTTCGATATTCTATTAGTTTAATGAGGGGATAGGTGAGGGAAGTGGGATTTTAAATTGAGTTGAATTTGGCGAAATAATTTATTTAATTTGTTAAGGATAAGTTTGAGTTGGTGTGACTAAACTTTGTAACGTGCATAATTTGCATTTCTAAGAGAATAGTATTGACTTATTTTATTGAGTATTTTATTTTAGAACTTTGATTTTATATTTTTTTTCTTCATGTAATCGAAAAGATATTTAAAGTTTTCTATTTGACATTTAACTAGTTCTCATTCTATTCAATCTTATTATATTTTGTTAAAGTAATACCTCAATTTCAAGTAGGCATTGATAATCAAGTTCACTTTAAAACCTATGTATCATTAACTCCTTAGCATAATAATTTGTGGATTTATGACATTTATAAATTTGTATATGATTATTAAAACTAGTTAATTTAGTTTACTGGTGGCTTATTTTATCTTAACTTATATTATAAATAAAATGATTAGATTAGTTCAATTAATACATAAACATTTTATTTTTAGCAATTTACAACTAATAAAAGAAAATTGTCTCATAATATATATAATATTAATACATATATCTAAAATAAATTACCGTAATAATAAAATATATCTAAAATAGCTAAGGAAAACTATTAGACAAAAAGAAAATCTATTTTGTAACATCATTGTTTTTTTCACCAAAGATGTTTTAACACCTATCCATCATTTGTTCACACCAATAAGATGATCATTAAAAAATAAACAAACACAACACAAGAAACAACAGGGTACGTTTGTGTGCGAAAGAATTATTCTAAAATAATTACATAATATCAAATATAAGATAAACATGGATTAAATATAATAAATCAAATAGATACATAAAAACAGTTGGCACTAGACTCAATTATCTGGATACAAACATTGATGTCAAAGATCTAGCACTTGAGTTGGCCTCTACTACCATAAGAGTCATTGTCAATGGATTTCACCCTCACATACACAAGGTTAATCCATTATCATCTTTCACAGAGGTACATACCTCTAACTAAGCCTAAATGATTATTACAGCGATAGCATAACCTTTAACATCTAGACTCCTACATGCATACATTAAAGAAACGCCACCGTAGAATCTCCACACGAGATCCTTGAAATTACACCAAACACATACATTCTCATATCCATTAACAAGCTTACCATCCTCATAATTTCATACATCATTATTCGCATGCATATTTATCCATAAATCTATCAACCATTATGAGATAAGCATCATAAAGCAACTATCATTTTAACATCACATAGTCCTACATTAAACATACTAGAAGAGTATATAGAAAATAATATCAGACTCTATTAATTTGGTCAGCAAAAACAGCTATTTGCTTAGCGAGTAATGCCTAAAGGCCCACTTACCCAACGATCAAATAGCTTACCCAACGATCAAATAGCTCGCCCAGCGAAATTATCATTGGAATTCATAGACTTAATTTTTTTCCAAAAGTCGTCCAACTAGACTTGTCTCGCCCAACTATTTCCAAGTTAGTGAACGCACTGACTTTTGGCTTCGCTAAGTATATTTTCACCTAGGACCACCAAGTTAGTGGTTCTCTAACTTTGACTTCGTCGAACGAGTATATTAACACCCAAAAACAATCAAGTTAGTAGCTATCTGACTACATCCTTTAATAAATGTTCTTCAATTACCATAAATTTGTGTGATCATACATTAAAATAGGAACATTGTATCTCTTTCAAAGTTTTCATAACTAATTAATTAGAGATTCATGTTCCATTTACCTTAAAAATTATTAAGTTTTCAAATGATAATTAATTTGATCCTTATAGAAAAATATGATAGGTTATCTTACATATCCTAAAAAACAAAACTTATAAATTCGTAAATAATGAATATGAAAGCTTTCTTACATGCACAAATAATTGATTACTTAGATGAATTTTGTTTAAACAAAATCGTTTAAGCAACCTTGTTTTCAAGTTTAACATAAATGTCTAAATGAAATAGTACTTAATCGTCTAGGACAAACAATTGAAAATGCTAAACGATATTTTTTAAGTTCCTAAACAATACAAGAGCTTATAATGATATAAGAATGTCTAACGTATGGTTTATAAGCATTAAACGCTACAAAGATTATAATAGAACATTTAATCGTGATAGTATCTAATAAAAATTTATATCATCTAGGATATATGTAACCAATACTAAATGTTATATATCCTATACGCTTTAAGTTACTCAAAATAGACAATGCCAAATGATAGAACTTGTATCATGCCTAAACGCTTAGGATTATCTAAAACTTTAATGCATGTACGTTCTAATACTCTTTTGTTTGTTGTGTTGTGCTCTCTTTTTCTGCATAGATTATCAATTTTATTCAAAAGCTTGCTCAAACTAAGAACCATGTTAAGAGATAAGAGGATATTCAAGGAATGTCTCATACATGCTTTTCGCCTACTCTCTTCGTACGCTTAGCATAGTTGTTTTGCCACGACGCAACATAGATTTTGACTCTACCTTAAATGCTACACCTCTAGAAGAAAGTCAAAATTTCTGAGTACTGGATCTTTTTCGAAGACGTCTATATTAAGAAGTTTGCATGAAGAGAATAGGAGAACTTTTACTATCAACATTACTACTGATTGCTTCTCTCTCAGCTATTTCTTATAAGATTCATCTTTGGAAAGCTCTTTTACAAGTTTTCATAAGTTCATTGTATTGTTTTCATATCCTTTTTATGAGAGTAATGTTTTGTCTTGTAATAATTCAAAACCACTTTATTGTTTTTAGATTCATAAGTGAATTCAAACACTTGTAAGTATAACTTAGTGGAGTTAAACATTTTAGTCAGTTGGACTAATGTTGAAACTATGAGTGATGAAACTCGTCTAACTTGTTGGTTAGTTTGTAAACCAAGAGTGGTTAAAATCGATTTTAGTGGAACCTCTTAATGGATTTTAAGGAAGACTGGACATATATCATTTTAGAACGAACCAGTATAAAAACAAAGTGTGCATTACTGCTTTTGTTTCTAAAAGTTTTCCATTCAACACTTTTTATAAACCTAAGTATTTAACTTCTATTATAGACTATCTAACCCCTGCAAAGTAATATTAAACACTATTTGCGAAAAGTTTTGAAACACTATTCAACACCCCCCATTTTTCTATTATTTTCTTGCATTTCAGTTTGTATCAAAAATAAACTCAAGAGTTAGTTCTTAACAAGTGATAACGGTTAAAATTACCGTTATTTGTGATGTTATTTTGAGACTAAAATAACCCTTTTTGACTTTGAAGCTTGCTTAAACTCATGTTTTAGTTGAATTTGATAATAAGTGAATAGAGGATATACTTTATGATTTTGATTACTAATTTCCTCAATTTTATAGGTTATTGGTATGTTTTGGAAAAGGAGTAAAGTATCAAGGAGTTGGAATCCAGGAGGGACAACATAAGCATTGGGAAAGAATGCTGAAAGAAGGCTGAAGAAGGCCCGTAGGGTGCCTGGTTGCCTTTTTCTAGGGCCCTAGGCGCTGGTTGTCACGCAGCCATGTTTGGTTTCCCTCTTTAGGGGCCCTCAATGTCAGAAGTCTCGCAAGGGCGCCTGGTTGCCCCCATTTGGGGCGTTGAGCGCCACTCACCTTGTAAGCACGTCTGGGCACCCTCTCTAGGGGCGTTGAGCGCCAATTAGCTACACCGCAAGATGCCTGGTTGCCTGCAGTCAAGGCGTTGAGGGCCAATCTCTTCGCAGTCACGCCTGGTTGCCCTTAATTAGGGCGCTGAGCGCCAGCGACGTTTGCCCATGATCCAATTTTGATTTATTTAAAGGCTTCTACACACTAGGGTTCACATCTTTGGATGGCTGAAGCAAGGAAACACTATTTTCGACCCTTTGGAGGGAGATTGGGCATGCAGGTGCTTTCCTTCTCACTTTCTAGGGTTTCCATTCTTTCATTCTTCCATTGTAAGCCAAGGTTCTCTATGACAATGGAGAACTAAGCGCATTTGTTGTTGGGGATGATGTAACCTCTAAACTTTCATGTATTTGGATATGATTTAAACATTTTATGCTTCTTTCATTGAATTTAGTGATTTTCTCCTATTCTTAATGCTTGTTATGTTTTGGCCATTCATGACTTGGTGTTTGATTTATTTGAGTATTGGGAAATATCTTATGAATCATGATCTGGAGGATTTCACCCAAAGGGAATATTGCCTAGGGATAGGACGTTTGGTTGTCTTAAGCTTCTTTTGTTAATGCGGAATTGATTATTAGGGATTCAAGGAATTGAGGTCTAATAATTAAGACTAGGCTTTTTACGCTGAGGGATCGGGTTCTAAGTAATTTCGTAAGTGACATTAACAGTCCAATGAAGAAGATGAATTATAATATGCATGAAAGTGAAGTAGGTGAAATCTAACCCCAACAACATCATCATCTATATTACCAACTTCATCCATTCATTCTTGTGTCAAGCCTCAATTGATCAATTTGCATTCATATTTACTTTTGTTGCATTTGCATTTAAACACCAATAAAATATCTTTTAAGTCTTAATTAATTAAGGTATTACAGAATTGTTAAGTAACACGAGTCTCTTGGGAAAAAATACTTGGTCTTACCATTTTATATTACTTGATACAATTTGGTACACTTGCCAATGAGTTAACAACAAGATGTGAGCAAAGATCCCACCTGTAAATGAAAAACAAAGGGTATGTAGTTAATCGCCCTCCTCTATTTAAGGGATAGAAGTTTGATTATTGGAAACAAAGAATAATTGCATTATTTGAATCGTGTCATATCGATATCTTGGATGTAGATGAAATGGAAACTACATATCCTTAAATGACAAGGGTGAGTTAATAGAAAGAGTATAAAATGACCAAACGATAAAAAATAAAGGTATTTGTTTAAATCTAAAGAATGTAATTCACTTCTGTATGGTTTATCTGAACAGGAGTACAAAAAAGTGCATGTCTTCAAGGGCGCCAAAGAGATGTGGAACACCTTAGTCATCACACAGAGCCAAGACATATTAGGTCAAAATGTCCTGATCTTGAAGAGTCAAAAAAAGAAAGTGGCCTTCACTAAAAAGGACAAGAAGAAAGCTCTCATGAGCATGTGGGAAGATCTTGACACCTCATATTCAAACAAAGAGCCTGAAGAGGAAGCCAATCTCAGAAAACAATATAAGAAGTTCTTAAAAGAAAATGAATCCTTGAAAAATTATTTGATGTCATCGAAAGACAAGACCAAATTAGTAAAGGAAAGCAATAGTGACTTGGAGGCAAGCTTGTTAAGGCTAAGCGAGAAATCGAAAACCTCATTCTAAAGAAGGAGAGACTTACGAAAAACTCAATGATTGAAGAGGACATTAAACACATCGAATTACTTTGCAAAAATGACACTTCACACAAAGTGTTGAATAGAACGTTTGAAGGAAACAGGTGTCTAGGACTCCTAATCAAGGGTTGCAGGCACCACTTTTGTTGAGATTGGTATCACGCAGCGGAACGTTTTAAAGAGCGTGTTAAAGGTCAATAACCAAAGGGGAGGGGTGAATTGGTTCTTTTAAAAATTATGATTTTCTTTTAGGACTTTCGTCAAACAGTTTAAACGCAATAGTTATAAAGTCAAAGAAAATCACTCAAAAGATTTTATCCTAGTTCAAATCAACAGATTCTACGTCCAGTCGTTAATCACTATAAACAGTGATTAACCTTTTCCACTAAAATGTTGTTTCAGATTACAAATAGATTATACAAAGATAAGAAATAGAAAACTGCTTCCTTTGACACACGATGGAAGAACCTAACTCAATCAACTTGAAGAGAATCGCTTCGACTTTAGACGTACTAAACACAAGCTTCTCCTTTTTACAAAACTTGATTGAACTCTCTAAGACTTGAGAAATTCCTCAGAATTATTCTGTATTCTCAAAATGGATTTGTTGTTTTTCTAAGGGTTTAGGAAATGGTATATATAGGCCAGGGGTTAGAAACTGAAAAATCTGTTCCCAAATGTCAGTGATAATCGATTATCATATGTGATAATCGATTATTTGAGGTCGTTATGCGGTTTTTTGAAAAAGTGATAATCGAATATCCTGCGTGATAATCGAATATACTGAGTGATAATCAATTATTTGTCCACCCTGAACAATATTAAACTAAGCAGTGATAATCGATTATCCCATGTGATAACCGATTATTTACACGAGCATCCCCTTTCTATTTTAGCTTGTGATAATATATTATCCCCTTTGATAATCGATTATTGTCGTGATGAAACTCTAGTTTCATATGCTTCTAAGCTCTTTACAATTACAAAATGAATCTTATACAATTTTTTCTACAAAGAATGCTTATAACATTGATAAAAAAGATTATTCGAGTCTTCAGCAATAACATCATCAAAATCACTTCAAGACACCAATGCTCCTCATTGGTAACAATTATTTTCCTGCATAGATTCAAACTTACAAGCAACTTAAAGATGTTAGTAATAACAACTCTTATTTAGAAGGTTTTCTCCCCTTTTTTATCATAAACAAAAGGATTCCAAGAGGCAAGACTTACCCTCAACAAAATAAAGATGCAATTCAAATATAAGAACATCTAAAATTTTATTCATAAATTCAAAGTCAATTACATCATTCAAAATAGAAGAAAACATATATTCAAACATAAAGATTTTGAAATATTAGAAATTAGGACTAGGTGGCTTGTTAGGGGGTTGAAGATTGAGGAGATCCTCAATGTTGCCTAGCCTAGAATCAAAATTCGCAAAGCGCTCACACACATAATCATGGTGAGATTGATGCATCTCCATGAGTTTTCCAAGTTTTGTTTGATGAACTAAACTCATCTCTTGCATTTGTCTTGAGAGATTGGCAAAATACTCTTCCATGGATAATGATGAGGAGGAAGGAATGACTGAAGGACCAGCTGTAGATGGATCAACTACAGTTACTGGTTCAGCCTTATGAGCATCAATATCGTCATCTTCATCTTCTTGATTTTCCTCATCTTTGTGGAGAAAGACATTACCAATGGATCATCCTTTCTTCCACCTTGAATCCTCCCACCAAAATTTGTCTGCGGCCATATTATTGTTGAGGATGCCTAAGAAATGATTGAAAAGCAAGAAAACGATTAAATCCAGGAACACCAAGATGAACATTGACTGCGTCATCCCAGATGGTTAGCATATCTACATTGGTCCAAATATCATCATCAAGAATGATGTGGAAACCTTTGACCTTTGTAGTGACAACCCCATGACGAAGACAAAGGTTGTAGTAGAAAACTCGAATGAGGTCGGGATAAATGCATCCCTTTTGTTCTACTAGATTTGTCAGACTTTAAGCTTCAAACAGATTTGAAAATTAGATGCCATAAAATCTGTAGTATCCTAATCTGACGTACTTACATCCCATGATTCTTCTTTCCTGCCAAAAGTGACAAAATTCAACTTGTATTTCAGGATCAGAGATCCATCCTTCAAGTGTTGCTAGTCTAGAAGAACGAGGACGGGAGGAAGATGCACCACCAATGCGTCTACGAGTAGGAATTTTGCGTCTTGAATCTGCCATGCGGAGTAAGGATATTGGAAGAAGAAGATTAGAGAGAATAGAGGAAAAATGAGAGAAAAGCTTGATAGAGCTTCATTTTGGCAAAGTTTAGGTGGAAAGTGGGGGTTCTTAATTGATTATGAGTGGGTATTTATAGAGAAAATTGAAAAACTAGTTGTTTATGGTCGTTTATAGTTGTTGCAATGGCTATTTTTCGAATCAACGTTGATTGATAATTGATTATCACTAATGATAATCGATTATTGGTTCAAAAACTTTTCCAGTTAATCGTTGATAATCGATTATCGATGAAGATAATCGATTATTTGTTCATGAAAACCCAGATTCTTAAGAACATTTAAAGATAATCGATTATGCTAAGAGACCAAAGTGGGTATCACATTTTAGAGGAATGTGATCAAGGAAGATATTAAAGTCTTCCAATTGTTGTTTCATCCAAAGAATTTGGGCACAACAATTTATAGCAGTATTATGCTTCGTTGGTAGACAAGGTTACACACGCTAGTTTCTTTGAATGCCAAGAGATCAAGGAACAACCTAGGAAATGGTAGGTTCCACTAGTGCTTTTTCTATCGATTTTGCAGCCCCTATAATCAGCATCTAAATAGCCTATTAGACTAGGTGTTACATCAGAAGGATACCATAATCCAAAAGAAGTAGTGGCTTTTAGATATTTCATAATTCTCTTAGAGTGAGGTGAGACTCTTTAGGATTGGCTTGGTACCTAGCACATACACATACACTTTGCATTATATCAGGTCTACTAGTTGTAAGATAGAGCAAAGATCCTATCATACCTCTAAACATGGTTTGGTTTACTTCTACCCCAGATTCATCTTTGTCTAAATAACATGAAGTTGTCATAAGAGTGTTTGCTTCTTTAGAAGTATCCATTCCAAGTATCTTAAGGACTTCCCTACAGTATTTGGTTTGGGAGATAAAGGTTCCCCCATTTTTTTTATCTATAAAAATGTTAACTCCCCCATCATAGACATTTCAAATTCCCCTTGCATTATGCTTGCAAATCCTCACATAGGGAATTATTAGTTGACCCAAATGTTAAGTCATCTACATAAACTTGCACAAGCAAAATATGACTTCCTACTTTCTTAATGAACAAAGTTATATCAACCTTTCCTCTAGAAAAGTCATTTTCAATCAGAAAAGTACTAAGTCTTTCATACCAAGACCTAGGTGGATGTTTAAGGCCATATAGTGCTTTCTTTAATTTATAAACATGATTAGGAAATTTAAAATCTTCAAAACCAGGAGGGTGATCAACAAACACTTCTCCTTAATAAAACCATTCAAAAAACCACTTCCTCAAGAACACCCTATACATTATCTACCTAGACAATCATCCCTTGTAAATTATCCATCTATACAGTCACCCCTTGTACAATAACCCCCCTAGATCTTCACCTCATAGACAATCTTATCCTCTTCCTTCACCTTCACCCCCTAAACAATCTTCTTTTACACAAGAAACCACAACCGCTCCTTCACCACCTAAACAACCACTCACTCAACCTAAAGTTGAAACCACCTAACAAGCCCCTATTTCTCAACAACCTATTCCCAAACCAAAGCCTACCATTGACATCAAATCCTATTACTCTATTGATCACAAGCCTAAACCTTACAAAGCTTTCGCTTATCCTTTGATAAACCTTCCACAAAACGTTGCCTACATACCCCAAGAATCACTACTAGAAGACTACCATCCAAACCTCCCTATCTTTCCACCTCCCCAAAAGACACCTAGAAACGTATATCTGCCCAAACATACCGTATATGGCCAACTACCAACACCAACCTTCCCAAGATTACCTAAACCTTCCATCCAACGTCATCATTCCTCTACCAGCACCTACCTATACTAGAGAAATCTATCAAAACCTCAACCTTCTACTTGGCCCATACAACCCTCCTCTAGGATCGATGCAAGCTTATCGTTCCAACAAAAACTAACCAAATGATCAACCACCCAAACGAGGCCTATTCTAGTAAGGGGAAGAATGCCTTATGTTTGAACTTATTCCCTCACTCAACTCCTCACTTATCTGATGACAATAAGTTTGAGGAATTTTGACTAACTCTTTAGAGATCTCTCGAGGATATTCAAGCCCTACATGCCATTGGATACTTCGACAATGATGTTATCTTTTACCCATGGATGTCTAAGTTCCAACCCATCCTGGTTGCACACCCAAGGCTTTCGGTGCCTCTTGAGTTCTTTAGGATGTTATCTTTGTTGATGCTTCACCAAGTATGAGAATATATAAACCTTAAGGGTCACATATTCTTTATGCCCAACGGTTTAGCCCCTCATCTACCACCTTACCTATTTCGGTAACAAAGCATCTTCAGCCAAACAAACACGTCTAAACCATACCACACCAGCTATAGCCATCACTCCTTAGACGAGTTTGGAAAAGGCATTATACCCGATGAAAATAGTGTTTTAGAACCTTGCAGACTTCATCACTTTGATGATTCCAACACCACCTTTCTAGTACATCTAAACGCTTAGGGAAGACATCTCTTACAATCATTGCCTCTCGATGATCATCTCCATAGGACATTTGCCATCCAATAACCATTTGATGTAGACAACATTGTTCATTAAATAAAGCTTTTCCACGTTGTCTTCTCATTTTAACACATCATTCACGAAGAAGAAGCTCAGTTTTCCACGGATGTTAACATCCAACGAATGTTGATATAACGGATGTTGATCAAATGAATTTTGTTATCATTGAAGATACTTGTAGTGAAGAAGTCAATCCTTCGTTGGACAATCAAATGGGTAAGAATGCGGATAAGCCACCAAGCCTCATTATCCAACCACTAAGCCCTTCCAAACCTCAAATCCATACTCCTCCACCATCCATCCAATTAGTCATCCATAATCCTCAACCAGTAGTCACCATGCCACCAGACACCACTCTAGCCATGCCCAATGACCTTGCCTCAACAACAATACTTGATCATGTTCACGCTATAATAGCTTAACAGTCAACACCCTTTATGCCTATACCACTTGCGAAAAGTTTTAAAACACTATTCAACTTCCATCCCCTTTCTAGTGGCTTTCCATGTTTTCATATTTTTAATAAATGATATTCAAATATTTTATTATTTAATAAAGTTAAGTATAAATAGAATTCAATTAAAATGAGTTCATATTATATAAATTTCTATTTTTCAAAAAAAAAATCTCTCTAGACTTTTTTTGTCTTCTCTCTAAGAACATTACTCTATTCTACATCTCTTTCAAGTCTAATCTCACATTAGTACTCTTGGGATAGGGGGAATACAACCAATAAATAAGCTTTGCAAATAGAGTAAGTTCATTTTCTACTATATTCTTGAGTTAATTTTTGATCGGATTGTGTGTAGCCTTTGTAGGCTTGCATGCGATCTGTGTTTGTTCTCTTTTAATCTTTGCTCTTTTGTAGACGTGGAGATGTGTTCAAATAACTAATCTAAGTTTTCTTTATAGAGTTAGAGCATATGTGAGATATAGAATTTATGAACATCCATGAGTTAGAGGTTCTTTATATCAGATAAGAGAAGTTAGTTTCTATTGTTGATTTAATCATGTGTGATGTGTGAATTGTGATTTGTGAAGTTCCAAATTGGTATATAAACTGACTTGGTAAATTGTTTGATTGGATGTTGTATTGATTGGTAAATCTCTTAAGTTGAATTTGTGATTTATGAAATTGATTGGATATAATAAGATATTCAATTTGCTTTATCTAAGGCTTAGTTTTAAACTATAACATGATATTTTGCACAACAAAAAAGATAAAATCATCTGACATGTAGATTAGATAACATAGTATAGAGATATCAAGAATATGCTTTCTAGTATAGCGTTTGGCAGCATTGCAATAATACCATTGGGCACTAGTTTGAAATTAAAAATTAGTGAGTTTTAGTGGTGGTAGCGTTCGGCACCACCCTAAAAATGGATGAATTATATGTGAAAAAGGAAGACGTATGGAATGTGTGAATGTTGTATATACTTATAGATAGTAGTGATTCCTAGGGTGGGAATACCACTATGTTTGATGATGTGTGGAGTATGTATTGACATCAGAGTTGAAGTGATTATCCTGATTAATAAATATTAGACTCATGTTGAGGAAGATATTTAGGGTGAGTTTTGAAAGAGGTCCTAATTTGTAGATTTGGTAAAGAGAATCAAATATCATAGATGTTGGATTTATCATGTCATAATGCTTGATAAAGAATGAGGCTCTATCACGATATAATTATAATCTGCGAGAGATACGGGTGAGTATGACAAACGTAGGGTCTCATATTATACTCAATGTAAGTCTTCCAAAAGTTATTTATGTATGTTGTGTATGGAAGTGTCATAAGGACCTTTGTAATTGTGATTTTGCTTCGAATTTAATTTTTGAACATTATATGTGGATTGACAATAAGATTTATGATTTGAAAAACTTAATATTTTAAAATAGTAAGTAAAATTTAAATTTCAGTAACTTGTCTTGTATGTTTGTGTACAAATATAGCATAGATAAGAGATAAAAGAGTTATGTATTAGTCCAATCTTTCACTTCTTTTGAAATATTGTTTAAGAAATATTTTCACACGGATTATTGTACATTATCAAATTAACTATCTATCTGTACTTATGTGCTTCATTAAAACTATGTAGTAACCTTTTGATAATAGTTGCCTGCTATTTTTTTTGTTGTTACACTTAATAATTGTGATGAATTAATTAATAATCTCTATTTTTGAAAAGTTTATAAAACATTTTTAAAATATAAAACATGATGCTTTAAAAAAAAGTAATTTCTCACAATTTCAAATGCGTGATATCAAATTCTTAAAGGTTGGAATATAATCTAATAATTAATGGATAAAGAATCACATTAATCATGATCTTACATCAATAAACTTCAATTTCAAGTAAAATTCATTTTTTAATATGTAATGTATAATTGTCATATTGTTCACTTAGAAGATGAATTTTTTCATAACTTTTCATTTTATAATTATGATTATATACTTAAACGTGATCATGTAATTATTAGTGTTGTGTTGGCAATAAATTTATTTAATAGTGAAAACAATTGAAAGTTGAATTATGTTATATTAAACTATATGTAATTTTTTATGAAATCTAATTAGTTTAAAATACTTACATTCTTCTTCTACACGTTACACTTTCTTTATAACTATTACAAAATAAAGTTAATAATAGAAAGAAGAAAAAAGAGGAAGAAGAAAGCATAAGAAAGAATGAAAACTAATTTTTGTATATCTTGTCATTAATAGGAAATACAAAATGTAAATAGAAAAGGATGCAAATCAAATAGTTAATACAAATATTTAAATCTCATAAAGAGTAATCAATCATATGAATAATTATAACAAATTAATCAATCATATGTGTAATTATAGAAAATCAATGAACAATTATTAATTCATAACACTCTTCTTTAGGTGTCTATTGATCATAGAATGTACCTCGTTAAAACTCTTTGAGATAAAAACATAGTGAAAAAAAAATATCACACTCTTTATTGTAAGAGACCAAAGAGGACCGAAGACATGCAAGATTACCCAATAGGATTGTGGGAGACATGTCAATGCGTTCATATACATCTTAATTAGTAAGAACATGATTAAAATTATATTATCATCTTTTTCGACTCTTATATGAGTTTAATTATGTTTGACAGTGTGTCGACTTGAAAGAAAGTTGGAATATTCTAAAAGTGATTTATGAAAGTACAAATAAAGTTAAGAGAATAAAGAAAAATAATTTTATAAAAGAACATGAACATTAAAATAAAATAATGTAAGTAGAGAACATGTGTAATGTGAAAAAAGCATTTCACTAACACCGTAAATCACATAATGACTCTTGGAAATAAATTTGACAGAATGTCTCACATAAATAAAAATTATAAAGTATCTCAACCATACATGACATTGGAAAGTAGTGTTGTTAAAATGGGTTGTAACCCGCTAGTCAATCCGGCCCATCACGGGTTTGAGCAGGGTTAGATTTAAAAAAATGTAATTTTTTATGCGAGTTAGTTTTCAACCCGGCTCACTTAGAACCCGACTCATCCGGATTGAACATGTGGTGAGTCGGTTGGCTCACAAGTCCACCTAATTTAATTTAATTATTTATTTTTTTATGTTTCAATATTATTAGTTAGCATTTTTTTTATTATATTGTAGATGAGATAAAAAAAATGTTTCAAGAGAGAAAAATATTATATATTTATCTATTCAAGACTCTAATATTATAGATGGACAAGTGATACCAAAATTATCAATATTAAAAACTTATTTGTTCGATTTTTCTGCTTGTTTTTGGATTACGCTTAGACTGTATAATATGTTTTTTTATTTTGAATTGTCTTTGGAGGAGTTAGAGTGAAATTTATTTAGATTTGAATTAAAAAAATATAACTTTTTTTTATTTAAAAAAAAGTTATAATTAAGTGAGCTAGGGAGTCAACCATTTAATCCACCAACCTGTGGTGGGTCGGACGAAGTTTGAATTTTTTTTCAGCTTGCTAATAAGTGAGCCGAGCTGGGTTGACTCACTAAGTGATCAACGAACCGGATCGAGCCGGCTTACTCGTTTTGATAGCTTTATTGGAAAGTTACAACTATTATTTTGAATTTGATGTGAAGCATTATAGCATATTATTAAGTGTTGTTTTAGTTAGAACTATATAGATAACGTGTCATTTAAATCTTAGTTAGGTATAATTTTTATTCATTTTTACTCTTTATAACATATTAAATGTTTGGTGTATTTCCTTGTTAAGTAAATTAATTAACAAATGACTTAATGGGTTTAATGGAACATAACTTAAAGAGTAAGAGTTTCAATTATATACATCTTTGTATCCCGAGAGGAAACATATGTTATCTTATGTTAATTCATGTTGAGAGAGAATCAAAATAGTACTAAAATGAATAACTTACTTCAATAGGAAGACTTGGTTGAAATCCAATCTGAAATTTTTTATCTCACCATGTTCTTGTTTCAATTATTGATTTTCTCCTTGAATTATTTCTTTCACGATTGGTACTAAATATTTAATTAGTTTATTTTCCTTTTACTTGTCATTAAATTATTGTCGTTACAAAAACGAATGTACTTTTTGTAGATTTGATATATTATTACTTGATAATAATTGTGCACTTTCAGTTTTCACATATCCAAATATAAAGATTTATCATAATTGAACACAGAAAAATTATTCAAATGCTTAGAAAACATGAGTTGAAGCTTAGAAGAAAAAAAAACAAAATGACAAGAAAATTAAATATTTAAATTAATCTAAGGTTTAGTTGCTAAGAAGAGTAGTACACCTCCTCCTGTTACATTTAGAATATTACATTTAGAAAAATAATTTTTGTTTGATGCTGTGAACAAAGTGTTTGTTGGAAGTTCCACGTCGATTAGAGATAAGGTCAAATTATAATATATAAGTGAAATGTAAACCTTACCTTACATACTGACTTTGTGGGGTTGAATTAGGCTTAAACCCACTTTCTAATAGTGTTAGTAACGTAAGTGAGGTGATGGGAAACATAACTTTAAAATTAAAATCTCTTTTGATCAAGTAACGAAATACAAAACTTAAGAGGAAAGGACTTTTTCAAATAATAAAATTAACCAAGTTGTTTTCCAAAATAGTTAGAAATAACATGAGTGATGAACAAAACAATGATTTCCATTCTTATTGTAACCAATTACATAGAAGTTTTGCCGGGAAAATCATTTATAATGGTGTAATCAGCTACAACACAAATTAATCAATTAATGTTATTTCTTTGTGAAAGGAAAAACTCACTCAAATAATCAAAAAGAATTCAAATTAATCATTCTCGATAAATAAGATTAGTATATGATGTTCATATTGTAAGATATACAAAGTTTGAAGTTTGGAAAGTTAGGTGAAATTAAAAAAAAAGGAAATATAATGATTAGATGAACCTTATTCTAGTTGATTATTAGGTAACTACATTATCATCAAAGTATCATGAGATAAGTAATTGTTGACTTAGTTGATATTCATGTTCTTCTTTTTATTATGAACAACCATCTTAGTTATTCGATGACCAAGATATTGTATATGTTGATTTCAAGAAGATTTGAGTTGGAACGATTCTAGATACAAATGATTGACTTTTTATCTATAATTAAATTATGTGAAGTTAAAAGTAGATTTATATACTCTCTAACTGTGTTTATGGCAAATAATATTACTATTTATGTTGAACTGCGGAATAACTTTTATAAATTGTTATGAATGTTTATCTAATTTATAATATTTGTACGTTTAGTGTAATCTAATTCTACCATCATTTATATCTATTAATTGCCATAATATTTCATAAAATTATTTACTTTTATTACTAAAATGAAATCTCATTTTAAATTAACTAAAAATTTTACTTAAAATAAAATAAATTGACATCACAAAGCTTCCTCCCTCATGTAAAATGTAAGTAAGAGAAATAATGAGTGTCAAAAGATAACTTTCATGTTTAAAATAATATTTGCTCAAATGCTTAGATTATTTATACTGTGACTTTGCATACTATTGTTCAAGTTTTTGTAGTTAATTTTTAGAAACATCTAATTTTTTCCAAATTTAAACATAATTTATTATCTGAAGAAATTTTTAGTTTCTCCCAAATATAAAATCGATATTATTTAAACTTCTATGGAATGTCTTTGTACACTAAGACACTGAAAACACTAATAAGTAGAAATATTATTCATGGCTTTACAAAAGGAAACTGCTAATATGTTAAAAAAAATACTAATAGTATCTTAAAATATTAATAACATTGTCAACTTATAAAAAGTCATCATTAATATAACTTTAAAATAACTACTATAAAAAGTTAGCAAACTTATTATATATAATATTCCTTTAGTATATAATTGTGAAGATATACATCAAATCACATAATCTATTTTGTTTTTTCTACTTTTACGTCTAAAGAATAATATGTACTTTTTTACAAATAAGCAAATAATTAATTAACAATTAAATTATTTTATTAAATCAATATTATCATAATTTTAAACTTTTATTTTAAAAGTATCCATGAAATTAAATAATTTAAGTAATGATTTTATTTAGTATACACTATTAAATATAATTATTAAATTATGAATAATGTTAGGTAACATTAAAAAAATATTTTTGAAATTAATAAGTATACTTTATGTGATCTGACTTAAACTAAAAATACATATTATATTTTATATGGTTGAATCATCCGGTTAATTATAGTTTTTAATTTAGTTATTTAAGATATTTACATGATATTATTTATTGGGTACAGAGTATTATAGGTATATTTCCTTTTTGTTAATTTCTTTTTTTCTATTTTTTTATATTTTTTTCTTAAATTTCATTTTCTATCAACTCCTGCTCTTAAATTTCTTTCTCTTAGTTCCTTTTCATGAACTTCTTTCTCTCTTAGCTCCTTCTCTTGATTTTTTTTTTCTCTCTCAACTACTTTCCTTTAATTTTTTTTTCTCAAATCATTTTCTTTAATTTCTCTATCTTTCAACTCCTTTTCTCTAATTAATTTCTTTCTCAACGTTTTTTCTTTAATTTCTTTCTCTTTCTTCTTCTCCATCTCTCTCTTCCATCATAATTTCATTTCAATATTAATCAAACATATGTTTCATCTCTATACTTTTGTCTTTCTTTTCTTTCATTTTTTTCTCCTCAAAATTCTCTTGTAACTTTCTCTCCATCTCTAAAAGAAACTCATCAGCCAACAATTTGTGATAAACATGAGGGGTACTTTGAACACATATACCTTCCATAAGTCTAAAAAATACAAATATAAATTATAATAATATAAGCATATAAAAAAAACATCATTGTATATCAAGAGCCACAATAATGAGAAACCAGAGGACCATTCTAATATTCAATGTGAGGACATACTCAAGAAATATGGGAAGGTAAGTGAAAATCACATGTATCATCGCCACATGTTATCTAATAAAATTCTTATAAAGAAAAACATGATAAAACTCTCACAAAAAGAAAACTCTTTTTTTTTGTCAAAATTCATACATATCTCATATTTCATCTTAATATATTACAAAGTGCATACTTTTTTAAAGATGAATTAGACAAAACCCTACAAAATTTCACATTAATTCTCAATAACTAATATTTAATAATTATTAATGCTATATTTAATCTCATTATATGAATGATTATTTCTTATATATAATTAAAAGATAAAAAATTCAAAAAATAAAAACCTCAAAAAACATCTCAAGATCATTTCACAAAAAAATAATAACTTGATTTATAAACGAATGAAGTGGAAGAGAGAGTGGAATAAATGTAAGATCACATAGGAAATTTTGAAGCAAAGAGTTTTAAACAAAATTAATTATCTCAAAATATTTCTAATGTGTTATTATAAGCAAGGTAAGGAGAATGAGGTTAAAATTTTCTTCTTCTTGTATTAATACTAATAAACTTATATGTGTATTATTAAATTTTTATTTATTTTGAATTATATATTGTTTTATTACTTTCATTTAATTTATTTTCAATTATTATTCAATTTATTTTATATTTATGTATGTAAATTTATGTTAATTAGTCTTACTTATATATTTTATTTAATTTATCTTCAATTACATATTGATCTGATTATTTATTTTAATTAATTTTGTATTAACTCAACTCATTGATTTCATTCAATTTATTTTCAGTTACTTACTTATGATTATATTATTTAATTTATATCTAATCATGTATTGGTCTTCTATATTAATTTATATTTTTGTTATTATATTTATTTATGACATTTTGACTTATATTTAACTATTTATTTAAAGTGCTTCTTTAAGTCTTATTTTATTTTATATTTTATTATTTTAAACATTATTATTTTATAATTCAAATATATAAATACAATAAAAATAAAATATTTTTGTATTTAATTAACTTATAAGTTATCTTGTTTGTATAACTTTTTATAGGTTTAAATGATGTATCGATTATTGGTAAAGAAAACTTGGACATTTTGTGATCCTTGAAAATATCTTAAAGTTTATCATGTAGTAATTAAGGAATTAGGGATTATTCCTATTTCATTACAAACAAAAAAATAGATTTATGGACATATAAAATCTATAAATAAATGTCAAAAATTCGTCGACAATGTAAGTATTTTGATGGATTTATTAAAGATTTAAATTTATCAGTAATGTCTTTGTCAGACAATTATCGATGAATAATGACGTCTATAATTACTAATAGATAAAGACCATCTATAATTACCAATGACATTAGCTATCGGTAATGACATGATCTAATGAGTTACATTACTGATAGAATAATCCTTCGATAAGTCCATCGGTAAAATGAGTAATAGATTCAAGTACAGTAAGCATAATTTTCTACCCATCATAATAAACTTGGACATAATAAGATGCAATGATAATCAAATCCAAACATTTCAAACAATATAGTGAAAGCAAATTTATATCATTAAAAACATAATTATAATTTCATTAATACAAATATAGAAGTCTTAAATTAAATTAAATGTACATAAACTAACAAAAGTTCTATTAATCAGCATAATCATCAACATCATTTTTTTCTTCTTCATCCTATTGTTGCTAGGAAAGTGGCTGGATTGGGGTGGGTTAGACTAGGGTAGGCTGGACTGTAGAGCATCATTTTTGGGATGATGTTGGGGTGAACTCAGGTTGTTATATCATACGTTACGCTTCCGAGGGTTAAAATATCATGACTAGATTTTGGAGACTTACAAATTGTTGTCTCAAATCATCATAAGCCTGGTCACGAGCTTGTAATGGTTGTTTCATAACATTATGAAAATGATCACCACTATCGAATGTAGATGGTTGGTGCTTTAATGTACCCCTTCCAACAGTGTAATTGACAACAAGTTGCTCTGTCTCATAAAGTCGTCCTTTATTTTTTCCACCGACGACGTCCGCCCATCATTATGTCCTAATGATGTCATCATAATCAGTATTTTCTTATAATGCATCATTAAGACATGATCCTTGCTTTGATATGACTTGTGAGAGTCTTTTTGAAAATTCTTCCCATTAAAGAATATGTAAAGTGTCAATAGAAAGAGAAAGTTTAAAAGAAACAAAATGGTACAAGTTTGTAAAAGAGTTTGCTTACATGTGTTCTCCAAGACCTCTCATCAACAAACTAGTTAAATCCCTTCGAAGATGAGTTTGTTGAAACATCTCATCAATGTGCATAGTCTGTCCCAACTCTTGTGTGTGTAACAGAATAAAAAGTTTTATATATATATATATATATATATATATATATATACACATAATTTTAAAATACATAATTGTAATAGTTATGTTAATTGGTCTAAGTAGCAACAATCGACCACTTTTTGTTGCCAAAGACATGAAATCCATTTACTTTCAAGAGTACTATAATGATGTCAATTTAGGAAAAAGTAAAACCAAGTCTTTTATTTTCCATTTTATCAGTTACTAATATCTCAATGTTAATATATATATATATATATATTAACAAACAAGAGAATTAAATTCAAAAAAACTATAGAAGGAGAGAAAGAAAGTAACATTATAAGGTTTGAAATAAATTGATGCACATGAATATGTCTCCTTACATGGATGATATACTGTCAGACATATGCATAAGGACCTCCACTACACCTACTTTTATGTATGCACACAATTTCAAGTCCTCAATGAATTTGTTGAAATTTTGAGATATAAGTTCTTATGATACTCTCCTCCTTTATCTTTTCTCCAAAGTCTCTCAAAGGTTTCACAAAGGAAACAAAGATTATGAAGCAAGCTAGAACCAAAAACACAAGCAAAAAGTCGCAAACCTAGCTACCCGACCACAAAACAACTAAAAAAATAAATTTATGCCCTTCAATTGGCCAACCTAACAAAAGTAAACACATTAGCTTTGTATATACCAACTTAAAAACAAAACATAACCCTATTAAATTGCTACCAAAAACTAAAAATGTAAATAAAAGTATCAATCACTTGAGACTTTGTTTGATATGACCACACTCTAGCTAGTACTGGAAATGGCTACTGCATAATGGAAAGGTGCAAACACCTTAGATGATGGAGACAATATTGTCTATTCCTAAGAGAGAAGACGTTAATTAACAAAAAAAACTTAACATGCCCAAAATGGCATTCGTATTTGGGGTTAGAGTTATAGTTATCATTATGTAATAGATAAAAAAATGAAAGAGAAATAAAGATTTAAGATTTCAATGTGGATCTAGGGTTTAAGATACCCTAGTTCATCCAAAATGATCATGTATAATGTTTTTATAGAAGTGAAGGAAGACAACTAGGAAGGCGTAACACCCCCACAAAGAATAGAGTAACAAACACAAAAGCACACACATACAGAAAGAAAGAAGAACCAGGAGTCATTATCTTGTATTGGAAAAACCTTATGGCTTTTATGTTAAATAACCCTACTAAACAAATGAGTCGATCAATTCGCAGTCCTCTCCACGTGGCTAACATTGGTGTTAAAGAAATATGAGGTTCTTTGGTTATTTAGCTTATTGAACAGGACAATTAAGGGGTTTTAAAAGACACTAGTATTGCAGATAGAAAATATTGTGGCATTACATGTGCATCTTGTTATATGGCACTTTCCCTAAATTTTACATAAAGACTCATTTTTTCTATGTTTATCATACATCCTATCTTATTTAATAAAGTGACACAAACACTTCTTTATTAGTCTCCCAAATCTTCTACAAATTTTTTTCAATGTTCAAGAACATTTATTATTATTTTTTTCGCAACCATAGCTTGACTTTCCACCTAATTTTTAATTAATGTAAACTTTTATTGCAAAGGTGGAAATGGAAAACAAATAATCAATTTATGTTACATTGTACATTAAAATCAATTAAAAACAAAATCTAGAAAATTTTATAACTAATTAGATAGTAAAAATGTATTCTTTTTCTAATGCACTTAACCTCTAGTATAACATTTTATTTTTCTTGGGGCCAAGTTAAAGCTAAGATTTTTAAACATCCCTATCTATGTCTCTAATTATATGTTCCTGAAACATTACTCTCTCTATCCTTTATCTTTAGCTTGCTATTATGCCTTGTTTATGGAAATGTTTTCTCCTCCTACTGAAAATGGTTCTAGAAATCAAGGGATGGGTCGGAAAAGGAAGCATGATGATGACAACATAGAGTTCAAATCAAATAACCTAGACACCGAAAGTAAAGAGAGAAGCTCAGTAACATACTCTTCATGCTTCGTTCTATAGTTCCTATCATGACAAATGCAACTACCTGAACTCTTCACTCAACCAAGACCTTTACCAGCCAACAGACACAAAATCAGCATACCACATAAACCAACTAGCAGACACAAAACCAGATGAAATTGATGTTGCACAATATATGAAAAATTTGGAGATACATGTCATCTACGAGTTCATTCAAAACCAATGATAATAACCTCTACAACTCTCAATAATTTTTCCAATGACACTGAACAAGAAAGTGCGACTCAATTTAAACTTCCTATGACATCAGATTTCACAACCAAATACGCATGACTATCATTGCACATATTTAACAATTTGTTCCACAAACATAGAACATACCTTGACAGCAAGGCCTTTCAATAACCTCTCTCAACGACGACAGCTGCAATAAATGCAGTAGGGACTATCGACCAAGATCCCTCACACGCACCACTAACCTTCGAACAAGATCCCTCAAACAAAACATGAACCCTCGACCAACATCCCTCATCATCCACTCTTACGTCACGATAGTGGCCTTCCGATGGTAGCGTTAACCTAGTTGGTTGCCTCACGTCACGACTGTGAGTGGAAGAAGGAGTGAAGCATCAAATGTCATTCTCGTTGGAGTGAAAAAAAAAACATAGGAGTGTGTCTTTCTTCGAAAGCAAAGGAGAGCGTCTTTTTTCGAAAGTAAATTTGTGGGAGGAAAATGCCCAAATTTTAACATGATTTCATCGAAGAAGATATAGACGAATTAATCAGTCGGTAAATTATGTCACCAATTCCTTACCAACAAACATATCTGCTGATAAATCAAACATAAACCTTTGTTGGTAAATTTGTAGGTAAATTCATTTTACCAACAAATATTTTTGTTGATTTATGAAATAGAAAAGTTTGTCGATAATTTCATTAGTACTTAATGTTTACCGACAGATATAAGGTCGTTAGTAAAATGTGTTTTTCCTTTAGTGTTTATTGTAAAATTTCTCTATTATCTTCTTTTTCTTATAATTTTGTCATCAATATTAGTATAGTTAATTGATAAAGATAATCCTGTTAACTTGGTTAAACTTCTACTAAAATTTTGTTATATTTAGCTACCTTACTTTAGGTCTCTAGATTTTGAATAGTTTTACTTTTAAATTTAGAAGTTGGTTTGAAAAGAGAGATTTTAAGTAAGATAAACTATTTATGTTTTTTTTTAATTATAAAACCTCGAGATAGATGATCTCAATATGATGGTGACGTGGTCACAATATCTTAATTGTTATGCATAGTCATCTATTGTTTGAACATATTTTAAACGTTTGAGTTTGAGATTATATTTATTTTGTGTTATTGTTATGTGTTATATTACTACATTTAAGACAAATTAGTTCGTGACTACTTGAAGCAAAATATTCCATGTTAGTTTACAAGCTTGATGAGAATTGAAATATACACAATGAATATGAATGACAATGTTAAATTTATATGAATGAAGGATGATATTTGAACAAATTATGGTTTATATTAATATATTTTTTAATTGTTTAAAATTTATGTTTTTAAATGCCTTTGAATAAACTCTTCACAAAATAGAATTTGATTATATTGCATGGGGCTAGTTTTATGATATTTTTGTTTAAACAAATGATTTTCATTCAAAATAAAACTTAGAGCAAGAAACTAAGCTTGACTTTTGGTCCTATTTTTGCTCAAGCAAATGATTTTTCACTCTCGTAAATGTTTTTTTTTTCGTTCAAGCAAAGGAACTTTCACCCAAACGAAAATAACACTACAATTCATCATTGTTTTTAGCCATAGTTTCACTTAAACGAAGGATTTTTCATTTAAGCAAAGAATATTTTACTTAAACAAATTTTACACATAGGAATTTTTTTTTACTCAAGCTAATATTTTTTCTCCTTTTCCTCTTCTTGTTTCTTTAATGAATTTTAATGTTTATTATAAAATATAAAATGAATATTAGTATGCATATTTAGTTAATTTTTAAGTTGGTTTAAATGAATTATATGGTACGAGAATTATAACACTTCTATGAATTTGGAGTCACAAATTTAAGATGATATGTGAATTATTGTTTAATTTGTGTATTAAGTATTGACATATATGTTGTAACAAATAATTTTATGTTTTAGTTATGGTCTAAATTACATAGATTAAGACATAAAGTGGTAAGTAGCTAAAGAGAGCTCTTAAGCATAGTTAAATATACAAACTTAGATTATAATGAACTTACCATAATAAATTATTTTTAAATTTTCATATAAATATAATGATTGATTTGGATTAGATTTTAGTATCTAGTGCTACATGCTTAATATTAATATAAAATTTTCAATATAGCTCGATATTCCATTGGTTGAATATCATATACTAAATACAATATACTTGTTTGATTGATATTGAATTATTGTTAATTAAATTATTTTCTTTACATACATATTTTTTATGTTAAAAATTTATTTGATTAACTTATCTTTTATATGTGTAATAATATGTTGTAACTACATTATATACATGAGATATAAATATAAATAAAAAATAACATAAATAAAAATAATTATTTTAGGCTTAAATGCTTATTTCGTCCCATGTTAAGAGGTGAATTTCTGTTTTTAGTACCCGATTTTTAAAATGAAGACATTGGATCTCTATGTTATGAAAAATATATGAATAAGGTCCACAAAAAAAGAACAACTTCAACAAATCATGAAAGAAAAAGCTGAACAAGAGAGAGAAAAAGCTGGACAACAGAAGAGAGAAGAGAAAAAGTATGACCACATCAGCATGGACTTAACGTCGTTGCTGTCAACTTAACGGACATGACCTTATTTATACCCAATATCTTTCTTTTTAAAACCGGGTACTAAACAGAAATTGAAATTCACCTCTTAACATAAGGACGAATTAAGCATTTAAGCCATTATTTTATTTTAATTTATCTTTTATAAATATTTTATTTTTATGTATATACATGTTAAACTCTATTTTAATTTTTATTATATATTTTTTTATGATGGTGTTACAAAATAATATTATAATAATTACATGTGATATAAAAAATAAATGCACATCATTAATAAAATTTAATTCACTAATAAAACTAAGCAACTAATTAATTAATGTCATAAATAATATATTTATTAACATATTTACTCCATGATATAACATTAATGAAAACGTTTATATTACTTTAATTTTTAAAGATAAATTCAAATTAAAATATTCAAGATAATAATAAAAGGATAAAAAAAAATTATCCATCTACTTACTTATTGTAGAAAGTAAATTAGGGATGACAATGTTGATTAATCTATCTCGTTTTGATCCGTTTCATATTTGACCTACAAAAAGTGAGTCAGTCTCTATCGTCCCCGTAAAAAAATGTGGATTAATTTCTCTAGCTAGCCCCACATAACTTTTGGCCCATGGATTTGTGGACCAGGATGCGATTCATATAAGAATTTTAATAATTTTAATTTATTTAATTAAATTAATAGAAATATTAGTTTGTACAGAGCTATTTCTTAAAATAAGTAATATTCATAATTTATAACTTATAATAATTTTTAAGTTGAAAAATAAAAATGATTTTGAAATGGACTAAAATAAGGGAATGATGAAACTACTTTTAAATGAACGAACTATTTTTATATAGACCAAAGAAGAAAGCCAATGGGAAGTTACGAATAAGAAACACACACGATGAGTTTAATGCGAATTATACGGTCCAAATGCAGGCTAATTCGTCATTGACCCAAGGACCATCCTAAGTTATGCGGGACGAGTCCAAACAAACTAACAAACTAAGATACTCAGCTCACCTTGCACTTTTTCTTGCATACCTATTGGTAGCTTTGCATGACAGATCTCACGTTATATTCTTAAAGTAAAATAATTAATTAATAGGTTAAATATATTTTTATACTTGAATGCAAAAATGAATTTTGTTTTTATCCTAAATTTTAATACATTTTGATTTCTACTAGACTTTAAAAATAAATAAATATAAATTTTTTTAGTCTAAAAATATTAATTTTTTTAATTTATTAAATGATATTTATAAAATTTGAACTCTAACCTGTAAAACGACTTAAATAACTTAAGGGTTAAATATGTTTTTAGTCCCTAAACTATTGACCGTTTCTGGTTTTCGTCCCTCTTCCAAAGTAAGGTACAATTTAGTCCTCAATCTTTAAAAAACGTTCGTTTTAGTCGAAAAAACGAACGTTTTGAGGACTAAAACGAGGACTAAAAACAAAATTTTGAGGACTAAAACGAACGTTTTTCTAAAGAATGAGGACCAAATTGTACCTTACTTTGGAAGAGGGACGAAAACCAGAAATGGCCAATAGTTTAGGGACTAAAAACATATTTAACCCATAACTTAAATATTAATCTAAAACATACTTTAAGAAAAATTAATCTTATTTAAGTAAAATATTTATTAATTTACTTTTAAAATTTAGAAATTATATTGTATGAAAATTTAAATCAAACAAATTTTTAAATTTTCATATAAAAACATATTTAATTCTTAATTCGTAATTTCCTATTATTTTACTACAATATTACAATATTTAAAATAGGGAATTTTCAATTTCCAAGTCTTTCTATTCATGCAGAAGGAACGAATATGTGAATTTCCATTCCTACCCTTCCCGCCCTCGAACGCAACACGTAAAACCTTGGTACTCCAAGGGCATAAAAACAGCCTCAAAATTACCGAAAGCGACACAACGCTCTGCGGCCTTTTAAATTCCCAATGCCCAGAGAGTGTTGTCATCTCCCAACATATCAACCCTTGTCCCTGTTCGTCATCACACACACTTTCTCTCTCTAGATTTCTCTCTCTGGATTTTTTTCCCTCTCTCGCATTACAGCTATCGTATTTCTGTCTCTGCCATTGCGAAAGGGACGCTGAAAAAAAAGATACATATATAAAATAAATAAAACACACAACACAACAGCCTATAAACCGAGCGACGAGGTTTTCTAAGGGACGGAAAATAAACCAGAGAGTCTCAGAAGAAGAAAACAAGGGAATCAATCACACAACACAATAACAAGAACGGGTCTTTGAAGAGATTGGACCAAAGGGTCAAGTGGGCCTTTTTCAGTTTTTTCTACCATTCATTCAATTTCCTTCTTCAGGTTAGCTGAGGAAACTTCATAAGAAACTTCACGAAGACATTAAACGTCTTTTTTTTTTCTTTTTTTTGTTTTTGTTTTTGTTTATTCGCTATTGGCCGTTTCTGTTTCCATTTTCGTTTACGTTTCCGTTTTTTCTCTTTATATTGATGAGGGGATAGAAATTTAATTCAAAAACATAAACTTTTGGTGCTACCCGTTTGAAGGTAAAATGTAAAGTCTCTGTTTGTACTAATATCTTTTTAACGCGTTTTTGTTGCAAACACGTTTTGGTGATCATTTTGTTGACTTTGGGCACTTTATATTAACTTGGTTGTAAGTTTTCATTTTTTGTTTGCCTTTAGGTGTTTTTGTTTTTGACCTTTTTGGTGTTTTGGAGGAAAATAAAATAAACTGTTGTTCTTACTCTTGGTAGTTTTTGTTTTGGAAGGGCGATTGATTTTGCAGGTGTTTGAAGTTTTCGCTTGGACAAGCATCATATCTTTGAGTTGTTCTGTTCTGTCTCTGTTTTCGTGAGATTTACGTTTTACCATGAGGAGAAGTTAGCACATACTACTACTCCCCTTGTTTCTCGGAAGATTTTGTAAGGTACAGTGAAAAGAAATCCCTTGGCTTGTCAAATCAATGGTTAAGCCGTTAATGTTTGATTTTGTTTTGATTTTTTTTCTTTAGTTTTATCATTCACACTAATCTTTTTGGGTTTTGACTTGCTTAGTGTTTATCTAGGCATAGCATCCATCAATAATAAAAGGGACTTTGTGGTTGTGGCCATTAGTGGGAAACATAAAAGTTGTGATTTTGATTGCCAGAAGGCATGGAGGTGCTTTGTTTTGGCGCTTTTATTTGATGTTTATGGCTGTTGATGTCATGGTTAATACCTAGGTTTCTAGCATCTATAACGGATTTTGTTTGTTGTGGACTGTTGGAAGAGAGGTTGGTATTTTTTGGATGAAATAAGGAATTGGGTTAATGTTTTTTAAGGCCCCATGGTCTAGTGTTGTGCTTTCTTAAGGTAACATGTCCTGTGTCTGGTGGATTTTGAAAGCACCAAAGAATCTAATCTTGTATTGTTTTGACTTTTCTAATACCAGTCATGTGAATGTTAATTCCTGTGTAGTGGATGTTGAAATGACAGAAGTGGAGGTAAGGAGTCAATGGCTGTAAGAAAATGGTGCTTTTTCTTGTTATGTGGTTTTTTACCTTTCAGATACAGTTTTCATTATGTGATTTTTGTCTGGGGAAGGAACAAGGGTCTGTTTGTTTTTTCATCGGACACCAATGATATGTGAGTGATTTCAACGTCCCTTTGAAGCTTTGGATCGAAAACCAAGCGCGTTAAAATGTTTGGAAGATGAGTGAGGCTTTGAAGTACACTCATTTCATGAGTTTCTGTATTTCTGTTGAATTAATTACTTTTGTTTGTCCTATTTACTATGATATTTATGAACTACAATTAGTAGATTATTAGTTTCATTTGAGAAGGTTTAAAGGGTCCTTCTAGGCATAGTGAGAACTGGGGATAGGTATCTCTTTTACCATGTAGTGATTGGATGATTCCTGATGGGGTTGATACGTTTTTCTCATTGTCATCATGTTGAATTTAAAAGTTCCATGTCAGATATTCACTTTCATAATGTGTCCTATATTGCAGACACTACCAAGTTACTGCTGCTAGGCCTGATCTTTACCTGTTGATTATGAAGATTTCAGGGAATCCTAGGGGGTTATGAATCAGATGAATACATGTCTAATATATATATCAAAAGTAACAACTAATTCTCAGTTTGATAATTGTTACTTAAATACTCATAATTAAAATATCATTTAGCATCATGTAATGATTGTCCAACAAAGGTAGATCACTTGAATTTACTTTTGGATTTAACTATTCAATGAGGTTATGCATATTTTGTTGACTGAAGTTGCCTTTGTAAGACATGGGAAGTGAACAGGATTAGTGTTGATTATGGCTTTAATCATTATTATTTTCATAATCAATCGGTACTGAAGATAAACTATTGATCTGACCCTTTTGTACAGAAGTTCTGACCAGTTTGACTGATGGGCCAATTCTCGTATGCTCTTTGAACCGAAATTAGAGGAAGCCAAACAAGTCCTGATATGCATGTAAAATCACAGTAAAATATGCAGAAATGAGGGCCCTGTGTTTTTTTGGCTGAGTCGGTGTTAAATTTTGGCTTTAAGCTTTCCTTTTTCTATAATAAAACCTTTCTTTTTCAAAGAGTATATAATGTGTACATTCTCTTAAGTCGGTTCAACTACTGAATTATCTTCTTCTTTTTGCCATAATGGTTTCATTTATGTTCACGTTGGTAATTGCCACCTTGGACATGATGCCTAGTGTTACGTGGATATAGCATAACTTAATTTAATGCATCTTTTGATCATGTCCTTCATTCTTTATTCTTTCCGGTCCCTGTCTTCTAAATAAGCTTGGTTAGAAATGTCTTTTTGCAGTCTTTGAAAGTTGCCAAACATTAAACTTTTACAGGTGAAGAACAAAAAGAAAAATTCCAGCCTCCATTAAAGGCCTCGATCTAAGCATTAAAGCATAATGCTTTTTTTCTTTTTCTAAACACTCATCATGACCACCATTGTTAAGACATTATTGCCCTTGTTTGTCTTTTTAAACCCTTGAACACTTCTCTATTTTCACCTTCATTTGCTAAGTTGTAATGTTTCTGCAGATGGAATCTGTTAAGCCATCAGCAGTGACACCAAACAAAAACAAGTTGGCTCGCACATTTGCCAAAGTTCTTCACGTTAGAGCAGTGACAGGAATTGCACCAGTTGATGGACTGAAGAACGTTAAAGGGGATGCAGATCTCCAAAATGAAGGAAATATAATCAAAGAAGATGAAGAGCTTCAGGAAAGAAAGGCCACAGAAGCTTTGCTTGCAAATGCATTTGCTAGCATTTCAACGGTGAAAGCTTCTTATGCTCAGCTGCAGCATGCTCAGTCTCCCTATGACCCTGATGTAATTCAAGCTGCTGATGAATTGATAGTCTCAGAGTTCAAGACCTTGTCTGACCTAAAGAAATGTTTCTTTAAAAAGCAATTTGATCCTTCACCAGATAGAGCAATTCTTCAAGCTAAATTGAAGGAGCTGGAGAGTGTGAACAAAACATTTGAGATCACAGGGGAGAAGTTAGAATCACAGGCTCGGCTCAAGGAATCTGAGATTATATTTCTTCAAGAAAAGCTAGAGGAGGCTACCAAGCAAAGCAGGTCAATTGAGAAGAGGTTAAATCAAAGTGGATCATTATCAGTTCTTGACAACCTCCACATTTCAGGATTAAGTCCTAGTCATTTTGTTACTGTTCTTCGCCACACCGTTAGGTCCATTCGAAACTTTGTGAAGTTGTTAGTGAATGAGATGAGATCTGCAGATTGGGACATTGATGCTTCAGTGAATGCCATTATCGAGCAGAATGTGGTGTACTGGAAAGAAGATCACAAATGTTTTGCAATTGAGTCCTTTGTGTGCAGGGAGATGTTTGATTCTTTCAACTTCCCTAACTTCTCCCTACCCAACGAATCCCTGCCAGATAAAAACAAGAGGCAACTGTTCTTTGGGAGGTTCAACGAGCTAAAACCAGTGAAAGCAATGGAGTTTCTTTCAGGGAAGCCAAGATCACCCTTTGCAAAATTCTGCAGGATCAAGTTCTTGAGACTTGTTCATCCCAAGATGGAGGCATCATTCTTTGGCAACGTGAATCAGAGGAACATGCTGAATGGTGGAGAGTTTCCTGACACCAACTTCTTCACCTCATTTGCTGAGATGGCCAAGAGGGTGTGGCTTCTACACTGCTTGGCCTTCTCCTTTGAGCCTCAAGCTTCAATCTTTCAAGTGGAGAAGGGTTGTAGATTATCTGATGTGTACATGGAGAGTGTGAGTGAAAATGATGAAGAAATGGCAGTGGAATCTGAGCCACGTGTTGCTTTCACTGTTGTTCCAGGCTTTAGGATCGGTAAAACTCTAATACAGTGCCAAGTCTACCTCTCACAAGTCATGGTAAAAAAATCCACATTCAGAGAGCAAAAAAGGTAGTAGGAGTAGTAGTAGTAATAACAGTAGCAGTAGTAACTACTGGTGTTTTCATCAGTGGTTGACCCCACCATGCAATAGGCTATTGAAGTGGAAGCCAATGTTTTTAGTTGAACGGCTGTGCTTGTGGGGACTCAGCCTTCTGCTGCCATGGTTCAATGGGGGCATTTTCTTGTCCATTTGTATTTTGGTCAGTTTCAAAAGGAAGCGCGTGAACCGTTGCATTGGAAAGTGCCCTTTTTGTTCAGAATGTTTTTTTTCTTACTATGAAGTTTAATTAATCAAATGGTTGCCCCAAATTTTGTTGATATTAGGCCGGTGGCAGAGATGGTCTTAGCTGGAATGCATCTTTACCAGACATTGCATATGTTTTGTACATAATAATGTTGGTGGTAATTTTGTTATGCTCTTAGGATTTTTTCTTCTTCCATAATGTTTTGTCTCGTTATAGATATATCTCATCTATATTTTATGCTTTTGTCTCAGACTAATTTAATGGAAATTAATGAAGTTTCAGCAAAATGGATTTTCAAGTAATTTAACTTTAGATTTAATTTATTAACCATTTATGTTCAATTTATTGGTTTTCTTTCCAATTTTTACCATTTTACTAGTTTTTTAGTATCTTTTATATTGTGGAAAGTAGGTTTTTCTCTATTAATTTTATGACTTTATTAAATTACATTTCTTAATTTTTTTCAAACATATTTTAGATTTATTTAAAAAAAATTGTTTTAATTTTTTTTATTTAACATATTTTTGTTGAATGGGTTAATTTAAATTTGTTGATGTGAACTTGTTATTGTTAGGTAGTGGGAGTTTGGGTAACATGTATGATATTTTAGGTTTAAATATTAATACTATCATTAAAAAACCTAGAGATGTAAACATACATACTTCAATTTATTCAGAGTTCTTAATTTGGTAACAAGATTTTGAAATTAAGAGTAAGAATTAGAATTAGATCTTAGTGACACACACTAATAAAGAAATAAAAGAAATGCTGATAACATTTTCTCTTAAATTATTTTATTATTATTGATTAAAATTTATTAAGATCATAAAAATGATAACTTATTTAATTTAATAGTTTAGAATTTATGAATTTAAGATCAATAGCATTGAAAGAAATTTGTAAGAAAATGTTAATTAATATTTCTCAAGAAAAAATATTTTCATGTTAATATATAATTATACGGCTTAAGTAAGTTTAAAGTTATGAAAATTGAATATTTTTAACCAAGGATTTACTAATTTTTATACATAGTACTTAATATTTTCATGTTAATATATAATTATACTGCTTAAGTGAGTTTAAAGTTATGAAAATTGAATATTTTTAACTAAGGATTTACTAATTTTTATACATAGTACTTAAATATTTAAAAAATTTCAATTAAATTTATGACATTTGATTTTCCTGTTAATTAAATAATGTGATTGTTATTTTTAGAAGGTTAAAGATTTACATTGTAAGATATTACATTGTTCAAGGAAGTGCTTTGTATATTTTATTAAAACTTTTGAAAAGACATGAATGGTTTTGAAGCATGTAAAGTTTATTATTAACCTAAAAATCACTTGCCATATTAAGTTAGCTATAATATCATTATATTAACTACTAAATTTATTTTTATAAATAAAAATAAATAAGTAAGATTATAAAATAAGATAATAGCAGTAACAAAAAGCTTAAATAACAAAAATGCAACTAAGAAAAATAAAAATTTTGAATATTAAAAAAACTTATAAAAGTTCAATTAAAAGTATTTTGAGAAACTTAAAACTCACTTAAGTGTAACTCTATTTATTCTTGAAAATTCTTTAAAGAATGCTCCCAATTACAACATTCTTAAGATATTTCTAAGTATAAACGGTGTAAAAGATAATTTAACTCTGTTATGTGTACATTAGTTAATCTTGGTGGACAGAACCATATATAAATGTTATGAATGGATATATGAGTAATTATGACTCTTTCAAACAGCACAATTTCCAATTAAGTAGAAATTATTAATTTATATGAAACATGTTTTCTTCCGGCAAAAAATGCCTTTCTCCCGACCTTGGATGCCTTTAAAGGGACACAGAACGACTCATTATTCCCTTATTTACTTTTCAAATTAATTTTTCGACAACACATGAGGACACTATAAGATTTTTCAGAATATTTTAGATTTTTTAATATTTAAAGTATGTTCTAATTGTCTTTCAATTTGTAATATTGTTTTTAAAATATTTTTGTAAGCTTTATTTAAACAGTTATTATACATTATACTAAGAGACCAAATTAATGTAAAAATTTACTCATAGATTAAGAGTATGCTAAGATAGAGATTTATATGAAAATAGAGAGAATAAAACACTTTTTCATATAGTAAAATTAATTAAGAAAATTTACAGAATAATACAAAAAAGTATTCATTATCTAATTATATTTTATGGAAAATTTATTTAATTTTTTCTTTATATATATATATATATATATATATATATATATATATATATATATATATATATATATATACACACACACATAAATTTCTTTCATTGATTGGTTTAATAGAGAGACAAGTGACTTATAAGTGGTATTGTGTTTTATAAATGGCATTTGTTTTTTTCTTTTGAAAAAAGAAATGGGATGCTATTTTTTGTATTTATTTTAGGAGAATTATTGTTGTTATTAAATTTTTTACCATCCATATTTATTAATTAGTATCTCATATACTTATATATTTCATGCACATTGTATAATATTCTAATTATTAAATTCCTTTTATATATATATTATCAATATCAAAATTTAGTTATTTATTTTTTAAGTTGTAATATTTAAAATTAGAAAAATAATGTAACCATGTCCTAAGTAAATTTTCTTATGTTTTAGAATTAGGAATTAAGCACCATGACACACATCATGACAAAATTGATACTCTAACATGCCAAATGATTTTTTATATACTCAGGTCTTAAATTAATGAATAGTAACATTTCATTAATTAAAAATAATTTTTATAAAAGTTGTAAAATCAATTTATTGGACCTCCTAGTGAAGTGAAAGCTAATTAGGTGGATCCCACGTGATACCAACTTATATTCAATGAGACAGGTGAAAATGGAGCACATAAAGACAAAATTTGTAAACATCAATCATTCTTTTAGCTTATTTATTCATACCTTATTCTACGTGTAATATTATTTAATATTAATTTCATCTACCCAAGTTTATTTTTTTAATTATTTAAAATTCATTTTCCTTTTAAATTTGATGGAGTGAATACAATACTCAAATACAAACTTTATTTAATAATAAACTTTTATATTTTAGCTATTTATTTTGTTAGATTTGTTAGATTTTATAGAGATTGTTGTAAAAGTAAAAAAAAAATACATAAACTTAAAAATTAAATATTTTGATGTTGTTGTAGATACTTGTTTCTATGTATGTAATAATATTTTGTAGTTAAGATTACAGAGGGCTTAAATATATATATTTTTTTCAACCTTTTTGTAATAGGAGTTTAGTTTTAAAGTGAAGAATCATTCAAATTCGGTAATTATTTTAATATATTTATCTTATTTTATATAAAATGATAGTATGTGTTAAATATTAATGCATTAAAAATTTTAAAGAGTTAAATGGTAATAATATAAATTAAAGCATTGAAATCATACATGAATATATGTAAAACGAAAAATACAATATAACCTATTTGAATGCTTTCATGTCTCAAAGAAAGTTGTGAATCATGCTAGATTTACATCCAACCCTAAATAATACAATTATACCTATTAAAGAAAATGTATTTCATGTCTCATAAAGAAGGTTGTGATTCATGCTACATTTGCATCTAACCCTAAAACCATACCAAGCCTATTAGAATAAAAAAGGGTTTCATTTTTCAAAAAGAAGATATTTTGTTGTTCATGCAAGATTTGGATTTCACTGTATGATTGATTACATTACATCCAACCGTATCAATATATTTAATAATGAAAAGAATATAGCATGAAGGTGATATGAGTGGTGTTTTCAAATTCTTTTAAAAAAAAAAGATGGCATCTTTTTCAGAAAACTATGTGGCAAAGTTTAGATTTAAGTAATTTTCACAATAATATCGAAGGTAGGTGGTTTCCTTTAAAAGCGAAGGGTACTAAGAAACATCATTGTGAAGCAGTGGGGTGGGGACTCTGACAAAAGGATTTGATTTTATTTTAGGTGACTGTAATAACAGTGACATAATGAATGTGGGGGCAATAACGTTAACAATAGGTGCAAAACAATGTTTTCAAGTAGACATGTAATGTAATGCTGTCTATTATTTCACATGAATTTCAACCCAAAAGAATTTATGTATGTAATTCCTATTTTTAAAAAGTTAATTTTTCTGTACTGTACTTGCCTGAAAAATCCAAGAATGATTAGTGATGATTTGCAATTGCAAAATTTCAAAATAGAAACAAAATAAATTAAGGAAAATGACACTTGAACAACCATTTTTGACAACATTTAGACACGCGCACACGTGTCTAAATTTGAGTGGTCCAGTTGAAAAAATTAAATGAAAATGGACCACTTAAATTTAGACACGTGTGCGCGTGTCTAAATGTTGTCAAAAATGGTTGTTCAAGTATCATTTTCCATAAATTAATTTAATGCATGGATTTCAAGGTTATTATAGTGGTAAGGTGGAATCAAACTAAACTAAATTCTTCATCCCCTCAGTTTTTTTATTTTTCTCTTTCTTTGAACATTTTCTTAGTTTTTTTTAAATTCTTTTGTTAGAATACTAATTGGGACAAATTAATTCAATTTATAGTTATTTTGAATGAAATATTTAATGTTAGGAATTAGAATGTTTATGAGTTTGATGTGAATAGATATATAAAATTTGAATTATTAAGGTTGGATTAAGAAGAGTGAAGAATGATCTTTCAGAAAATTAATGATTTTACTTATCATTTTGAATGTAACTGAGTTTTACTTGTTGGTTAAAATTTTGAAAATAAATTTGTTTTGTTGCATGAGGTTGATTTGTTTTTTATATTTTCACTTTAATAAGGATTTTCACTCAAGAAAAAATAGAATACAGATCCATACTTTACTCTTAATTGTATTTTCACTTTGTTTACTAGCATATTTTTATTCAAATAAAGAAATTTGTTTTCAATAATTTCATTCAAGCTTTTTTTTGTTAAACCCCTTCGGAAGTCCCTATTTATGTGGGGTTTTTTCAGTTAGATCATTGTCTTATAGGTTTTCCCAATTTGGTCCTTTATATTGAAAAATTGATTCAATTGGGTCCCTGCCGTTAAATCAACTTAATGGGGTTAAGTTTTTCATGACCTGTGCATTTGACGTGGATATTATGTAAGACGTGGCGTGCATATACCATTATATGTGGCTTTTTATTAATGAAACCCTTGTAAGTAACATTTTCTAAAAAAACATTTTAAAAATTAGGATTTTTCTGAAAGATTTTAAAATTACGGTTAATTGAAATTTGAATTGGGTTTAAAATTTGGAAGAGAAAATCTGAAGCAGAGTGGCCATCATTCTCCTGTGTATCGTCTTCACACCCCACCTTCCCTCCTTCGAAGTAACGTCCCTCCCTGTGAACCCTTTGCCATAAATGCCTCGGCGCAGCAAAAGCAAACGGTCTTCTTCCACTTCCAGGGCCTTATGCAAAACCCTAACTCTGTGCTACCCTTTGCAGGTTCCAAGCCTCACTTTTTGTCTTTAAAGTGCTACCCTTTGCAGGTTGCGTTCTCTCTTGAGTACAACGTCGGCAACGAAAGCAACATCGGAATGCTGGTCACTCCTACCCAGTGCCATGTAGATTAATTAATATGTGATTTATTTCATGTAATCTGCACTGGGTTGTGCTTTGTACATTGTTGTTCTTAAATTTTTTATAACAATAATGAAGTGGAAACAATTTTTTTTATGTTTCTTTGTGTGCTATTCAATTAATTGTTGATTCTGATACATAGATTTGGGGTGAAATTAGAAAATGGGTATATAAGGAAATAAATTTTGTTGTTGCTGTTGTTTCTGTTTTTCCCAAATATGTTAAATTCCTAAAATTTCTCAAAGATTTTTGCGCTTTCCCACTTCCCTCTTTCGAACCTTCAACTCCTTTCCAATCTTCAATAACAACGAACCCTAATTTTTACAATGTTTTAGAAAATGACTCATGCCAGCTTTTAAAATCTTTGAGAAACCCCAATTTTTAAAATGTTTCTTTTAGAATATGTCACATACAAGAGTTTCATTAATAAAAAGCCACGTATAATGGTATGTGCAAGCCACGTCTCACATAGTGTCCACGTCAAACGCACAGGTCATCAAAAACAATATAAAAGACGAAATTGGCGAAACCTATAAGATGGGGATCTAACTGGAAAAACCCCACATAAATAGGGACTTCCGAAGAGGTTTAACCTTTTTTTTCTTTCTTTCCTTTTCTCTATAATGAATTACATGTAAATATTATAAATGTAAAATGAATATTGATTTGCATATTTTGTTTTTTGTGTTTTTGTTTAAATGATGTATGTTGTATCAAAATGGTTGTTGAAATTGGTAATAATTTTATGAATTTTGGTCATGGATATGGTATGATATGTGAATTATTGTTTTATTTATATATTAGGTAATGAAACCTATGTTGTAATAGATATATTCTTAATTGATGGTCTAAGTCATAGTTTAACATAATAGATGGTGGGAAGTCGAGGAGAAAGTCTTTTCACATTGTGACATGTATAGATGTATAACTTGGATTGTATTGACCCTATAATTTATTACTCTTGGGTTTGTTTGTTAATACAAGTCTTGGATTAGATTAGATGATAGTCTTTGGTGGAACATACTTAATATGAGTATTTCAGAAGACATTGACTGATATTTCATTTGTTGAATATCCTTCATCTATAAATCTTTAATATACTATATGATTGTTGTATATTGGTATTTGAACAAAATTGAATTGTTATGGATTTTTAATTAAAATGTCTCATTTCATATACAATTTCTTATGTTCAAAATTTAATTAAATAATTTATCGTTGTATGTGTTGTGATTTGCGATGATTATACTATTTACATGAGCAAACATAGGTACAAGTCTAAAAACAACTTCGAAAAGATATTAAAGTTTTACTTGTGACTCTATTTTTACAACAACAAAAAATGTATTTATATACATATATTTTATATATGTTTGATAGTGATTTAAAATAATATATATTTTGTACATATCCTCTATTGTGTCCATAATAAATTATCTAATTTTGTGAAGGTGTTACATAAATAACATTGAAATGTTTGCACGCAAAATCACTCAAAAGTAAAAGTTTTTGCATACATCCATACTGATTGTTACTATTTTTTAGAATTGGATTCTTTTAAGTGAACATATTGTGGAGAGAGTTGTTACATAATAATGAACATTTGGATCTAATAAATGATAAGTTAACCCATATAAGAGACTTTATTGAAACAAGATTGTCTAGAGGAACTGGATCCTCTAATGCATCTTTGGTTTTAAAGTTTAAAAAATAACATTAAACAAAATAATCTTGGGTAATCAAATATCTAAAGGAAAGAACATAAATTTATCATGTAGAGAATAAAGTCACATTCTCGAGTGGTCATAAGAGAGAGAGTTTGAACACTAGATAACAGACAACATAAAATCATCTAAGCATTCATCAAATCACTAGTAAAAAAAAGGATTTTAACTTGCGCATTTAACACCGGTTTAGTTGGAACCAAAGCAAAAAATGGTGCGGTGACATTTTTGTAATTTTTTGCAAAGGTATATGTCTCAGTTCAAACAGAACCGATGCCTAAAACTGGCGCAGTATCATTTTTGTAATTATTGCAAAAGTCTACGACCTCGGTTGTTTAGAGAACCGAGGCATAAAGTAACTGAAATTTTTTTATATTTTTTTTAGAAGGTTTAGGCATCGGTTCTTTATAGAACCGAGGTCATAGACCCTTATTGCCTCGGTTAAACAAATAATCGAGGTAATAACATCTGTTTAAGGTTAAATTTTGCGAACAGATGCATTTTCAAACAGAAGCTTTTCTGTTTGTGGTGTGCGCCGCTGCTATCTTTCTTCCATTTTCGCAGCCACCCTCTTCAACGTTTCTTGTTGTTTTTCTTTCATTTTACATTAATTAAGTGCTTAGGTATGATTTGCTTTCGTTTTGACCGATTGATTTTGTGCACAAGTGTTCTTCAGCTCTTCGACTAGACGCTTTAGGATGTTCATTTTGTTTCGTTTCAGCCCCAAACTCACCTTCAAGGTTAGTTTCGCTTTAGGTTTTTCAAGTTTTCGTTTGATTGATTGTTCTTCATACACCATACACATCAAAACATAGGTATATGTAAAACTTAGAGTATGCTCAAACGAATTCTAAATGAAATGAAAATTTGTATGAAGAACCAAAACATCATGAAATCCCTGCACAAAAATTTTCAGCTCAAAATTCAAAATGTAACTATTTTAAATATTTTTTTAAAGTTTGAAAAAAAATAAAAAAAAATCCCGATAAATAGAAAACAATGTTTTCTGCGTTTGTTTGTGTTTCTGGGATTTTTTTCATATGGTTTATGTGATACAGAAAAAATAATTTTTTTTAAATATATATATATATATATATATATATATATATATATATATATATATATATATATATATACTTTAGACCGCGGTTCTAGTAAAAGCTGAGGCAAAAAAGGGTCTATTACCTCGATTCTGGATCCAACCGAGGCAATAGACCCTTTAATTAATTAATTTTAAGGGTCTACGACCTCGGTTCAAATTAGAACCGAGGCAATAGACCCAATATTTTATTTTTTTTAATCGCGTTACTGCTTCGAGTTTTTTGAACCGAGGCAAAAAGTCTTGACTTTTTACCTTGCCTGAATATACCTCGGTTGCAAAATCGCTGTTGTAAACCCAAAACAACCGAGACAATATCCCTTAGTTGTATTAGTGAATGAACCATCTAGATATCCGCTTAACTAGAAAAAGAAGCCAGAGAGAAAAGCGTATAAAGATTAGAAACATTTAAGCGTCAAGAATGAAAATCAAAGGTTTATATCTAAAGCTACACGAAGCGTCTAAATGTTAAATAGCGAAAGAGATAAACTAAAATGACATGACTTGTTCTTGAGAAGAAGCGTTTGATCAGTAAGAAAAGCCTACACAATCTTAGTAAGACATTATACTTAAAATACCTACAAAAAAAGTGTCTAAATGAATCTTGTAAAGCAATAAACACAAGTTTATCAAGTGAAACATGTTTTACAACAGGTATCGTCTAAAGGACATATGCACAAAACAAAAGGATACACCTTTAAGTCTTGAGGACGACACTTTACCCTTGAGAAAAGATGTAATACTAAAGCTTGATGTCTCACAATTAATCTGTGTTACAAGAAGACAAAGAGTTAAAGCATAAACATCGTCTAATGAATATTAGCTTTGAACAATAAAGACGAGATCTCAAACTTGTAATCAATGAAAAATGTCTTATGAATGATATTGTCTGATGAAAAATGCACTAATCTCTATGTATCATATTACTTTTTACTTATAAGTGTCTAACGCTTCACAACGAATAAAAATATGCTTGATATTATCTAATATTAATTGAATGTAATGATCAACTGATACATTTATTATTGACACGATGTATGAAAAAATGTTTTGAACATATAGTGCAAGATAATGTTCATAAATGATCAAAACATTTAATGTGTCATTTAATGCATATATTATAAAAGTTATATTCTGCTTATATGATTTCTCCTTGTTTAATGTGTAGATCATAATTAAACAATGGGTTAATCAGAACAACTACATATGTTGATAAAGATGTTGAGAGAAGAAAAAAAATTATGGGAATGATCTAAGCATAAAATTCTACTTTGACATGTCGTACAAGCCGCGTTTTAATCAAGGTATGGTAAAGAATTGTACTTCTTCATGACAAGACAAGTGTGTCTGACCATATACCAAAAATAACTAAGAAGCCTACACAAGAGTCAACTCTACATCCGATAGTCATCTCCTCAGAAGGAGAGTTATGATGTGGAGAAATAAATTGAGGAAGAGAGAAGACTGACGAAGTAACGCTAATGATAAAAAGAAGAATAAATTATGATGCCCAAGATGGGATGAAAGAAATAAGAGAAGAAACGAAAAAGAGGTTGAAACTGTTAAGGTTGAAATGAAATGATGTAGAGAAATAAAGTTGAGAGCATATTGAAAAGAAGAGAAGAAAAGAGAGAGAACCTAAATTGAATATTCATTCTATTGCTCACCAAGCCTATACACATTGTATGAAGCTCTTCCATCCATAGGGAATAAAGAAGAGAAGGAGCATTCATATGAAAATTGGTTGAATATTCAACATAGCTACTACTTATAGCTTACATAGTCTATAACTCTTCAAGGAGAACAACTTCATCAAAGAGAAGAGAAGAGAAAAAGAGTAAGTACTCATCATACTGCTCGTCACGTGCATATCGTCTAAAGCTTCTCCATTCAAGAAGAATCAACTTCATTGAAGAGAAGAGATAACGAGCAAGCACATGTATGAAGATCGAATATCAACAATGTTTCTCTCCACACTTACATTGTCTAATGCTCTTCAACAAAGGAAACAACTTCCAAGACTGCACTTCATTATATTTATCCTCTCTAGAAGAGCTAAATTCAATTTGTAACTTTATAAGTGCCAGATTGTAATTGTAAACATATCCTCTCATTGAGAGTTAAGCCTTTGTACCTTGTAAATTATCCCTCAATGGATGTGTTGTATGTTTTAGAGAGAACTACAACACTTACAACTAGGAGTAGGTGATACTCAACTAGGCAACGTATCAAGTAGATACCAGAATTGTCTAGGGATGCCCGAAATGGCTAGAACACTCAAGTGCCAAGAGTGGCTAGAACACTTAGGTTCCAAGAGTGGCTAGAATACTCAGATGCCAAAAGTGGCTAGAATACTTGAAAACCAAGAGTGGTTTAGAATACTCAGACTAGACACGTTGTTGAGGAGAACAAGAGTGCGTGAAACTCAACTAGGCAGTGTATTAGTGAGATACAAGGAAAATCTAGGGATACCAAGAGTGATGAATAATATTGCAAAACCAGGAGTATGTTAAACTCAATTAGACAAGAGTCTAGGGATACCAGGAGTGGTGAATAATACTACACAACCAAGAGTGAATTAAACTCATATGTAATCTTTGAAAAAGATAAATGGAACCTCTCAAGAGTTATTGGGAGAGATTGGATGTAGCTTAGTTGAAATAAGCTAGTATAAAAAGCTTGTGTTTATTGCTTTATTTTATTAAATGTCTTTTTGCTTTCATCATAAGAAGACAACATCTGAACAAATTGCTTAAACTATTTATTTTCTTATATTCACTAAACGTTGATAATGTGGACTAAAACATAATATCAGTACACTTTTATTCAAACGTAAGGTACTTAAAGTATTTATTTGAAGACTTACACTTCCTTCTATCACTACAGTTAAAAAGTTATATAGGATGTTTCTTGTGAAACCTTTTTAAAACATACTTATGAAATCTAGTGTCTAAACAATGTCTTTAACTACTTATTCACATTTATTTATCAAACGCTAAATTGCGAAAAGAATTTCAAAACATTATTCACCCCACCTAATGTTTTCCTATGACTTCAGACTTGATATCACATTTAACCCTAAACTTTAAGAAATTGAGCTTGTGAGGTTTTCTCCTTGTACTACTCATCTCCCTTGTCTCCACCCAAGGTGGGACTTCAAACTCCACCCTTGAAGTCCTCACAATTTATTCCTTAAGTGAGTCCCTTTCTTGTGTAAGATTTCTCACTTCTTCAAGTGGACATACAAGAGAGATTTGTATATGGGCATGAAAAACAGGTAAAAGACAATAATGAAGGGTTGAATTGTATTTTAAAAACTTTTTGCAACTTTTTGCAACTATCATTTAATTATGTGTAGTCAAAGAATATGTTTTTATTGGTTAGATGATTTAAGAAAGATGTTAACAAACAAAGTTTAAAAAGTTCACCACTTAAAGTTGGTGTAGAAATTATAATATGCAATATAACAAGATAAGGAAGAGAAGAAATTACTCAAGATGTTTTTAGATTGGTTTGTTTGATAACATAAACAACATTTAGTTCTTAATTAACTAATTAAGTTTCACTATGCATACTACTACTAGGATACAAATAAGTATTCTTTTGGCTCTTAAGCACTCCTCACTAACTTGTAGGAGTATTGTTTTAGAATGTCGCTTCTCGTGCCTAACTTGTCATATATTCTTTAACAATTAGCTACTTTTGGCTAAAACCTCAATATTCTTTATCAACAAGGTACTTTAGCTAAGAGAAAGAAATTATTTAGGTTATGATCAAAAGATCACGAGGTTTGCTTTCTAGAGAGTGGTTGCATCTTTTGACATTCATAAGGTTAAGCACTCTCTTTTAGTTTGTTATACGAACACAATCGTGTTCTTACAAAGCTTGGGTACAAAATGATATTGACAATGTTTTATTACTTTGCAATTTGAACTACTTTAGTCTTTTTCTTTCCAAATGCTTTATACAAGCAGAGAAGACTAGAGGTGTTACAAATCCCTTTTTGGTCATTTAAAATCTTCCCACTCACTTAAATGTCTTCTTTACATATGATGATGAGCTTGGACATAGAAGATGCACTAAATGTGCTCCATTCATGAACTAAACACAATTATCTTCTTTGTTTCGGTGGATATTTTTGGGGACCGAGAGACTAACCTGCTGACGCGTCTGGGCCGCTCGCTCGCTTCCAAACTCCTCCTGTTGGCCGATCGGTGTTGGCGCAAACCGATCGGTCTCCTTCTTGACGAGGGGGATGTACCTGCAAAAGGTACTCCGACGCCCAAGTTAGGCGTGTGATTTGAAGAGCCTCGGCTCTTGGTTGAATATTTAGTGAATGATTATCACTATTGAGTATTTGAGAGTCATGTAGAGTAAGTGGAACGTACCTGGCTTTCGGCCCTGGCTTTGTATTTATAATTTACCTCATGGATCCTAAGCTGATATAAGCCCAATAAAATATAAACAGAATAAGATATAAACAGATTACCTGAATATCCGGTTGGTTGTTTGTAACCACTCGGTTAATATTTTATATTTACTTTTAGGGACCGAGAGACTAACCTGCTAACGCGTCTGGGCCGCTCGCTCGCTTCCAAACTCCTCCTGTTGGCCGATCGGTGTTGGCACAAACCGATCGGTCTCTTTCTTGACGAGGGGGATGTACCTACAAAAGGTACTCCGACGCCCAAGTTAGGCGTGTGATTTGAAGAGCCTCGGCTCTTGGTTGAATATTTAGTGAATGATTATCACTATTGAGTATTTGGGAGTCATGTAGAGTAAGTGGAACGTACCTGGCTTTCGGCCCTGGCTTTGTATTTATAATTTACCTCATGGATCCTAAGCTGATATAAGCCCAATAAAATATAAACAGAATAAGATATAAACAGATTACCTGAATATCCGGTTGGTTGTTTGTAACCACTCGGTTAATATTTTATATTGTACATTATGCCCCCCAAGTCCGAGTTAAGCGTTTGGCTTTAGTCGTGGTTAACTATAGGACTGATGAGTTTGAGGGAGGCTGCGTTTGCGGAATTGAAAGCGTTTTACTGCTCGACCTTCAACATTAACCGAGCGGGATTTTACCGCTCGTCCTTCAACAGAAACCGAGAGGAATTTACCTCTCGGTCTGCTACGTTAACCGAGAGGGCTTTACCTCTCGAACTTCGACATTAACCGAGCGGAATTTATCGCTCGTCCTTCAACAGGAACCGAGTGGAATTTACCTCTCGGTCTTCAACATGAACCAAGAGGGATTTACCTCTCGGCCTTTGACATTAACCGAGCGGAATTTACCGCTCGTCCTTCAACATGAACCGAGAGGGATTTACCTCTCGGCCTTCGACATTAACCGAGCGGAATTTACCGCTCGTCCTTCAACATGAACCGAGAGGGATTTACCTCTCGGCCTTCGACATTAACCGAGCGGGATTTACCGCTCGTCCTTCAACATGAACCGAGAGGGATTTACCTCTCGGCCTTCGACATTAACCGAGCGGAATTTACCGCTCGTCCTTCAACAGGAACCGAGAGGGATTTACCTCTCGGTCTTCAACATTAATCGAGAGGGCTTTACCTCTCTACTTTGATCGAGGAGTGCTTTCTAGTGAACGGGCTTTACCGTTCGGCTTTGAGAAGGCTTTACCTCTCTCCCGAGAGGGATTTACCGCTCGGTCTTTGACCTAGGAGTGCTTCCTAGGGAACGGGCTTTACCGTTCGGCTTTGAGAGGGCTTTACCTCTCTATTTTGAGCTAGGAGTGCTTCCTAGTGAACGGGCTTTACCGTTCGGCTTTGAGAGGGCTTTACCTCTCTCCCGAGAGGGATTTACCGCTCGGTCTTTGACCTAGGAGTGCTTCCTAGGGAACGGGCTTTACCGTTCGGCTTTGAGAGGGATTTACCTCTCTGTTTTGAGCTAGGAGTGCTTCCTAGTGAACGGGCTTTACCGTTCGGCTTTGAGAGGGCTTTACCTCTCTCCCGAGAGGGATTTACCGCTCGGTCTTTGACCTAGGAGTGTTTCCTAGGGAACGGGCTTTACCGTTCGGCTTTGAGAGGGCTTTACCTCTCTCCCGAGAGGGATTTACCGCTCGGTCTTGGACTTGATCGTTAATTATGAACTTTGCTGACGAAATTGGCAATCAGTGTTTGCAATAGGAGACTTCCCCTTCGTTAATGGAATTCTATGAAGTCCGTTTATGACTAGATCGTAGTCTGCACTTGCATAGTTGATGGCGTGGATTTTGATATATATTTCTTCAAGATGTTCATTGCTGAAAATTCTCATGATGATATATATTATGGTATATAACCGTATAATAAATGATTCGGTTACCAGATATTATGAATTGCACCGAATAAATAACATAGATAATAAACAAGGTATCAAAACCGTTTCGAGATTTTATAATATTGTTGTTGATAGTTATCTCTAACACAATAATTTATTTGGCTATTTGAATCATGCTAGAAAATGTTTCGGTTATAATAATTAGATAACTATATTTATAGTTATGTACTATATTATATATCATATATCATATAATATATTATGGATTATACTATATATTTAACATAAAAATAGTTGTTATAATATCTATTATCAATTAGATATTTTATGAAATATTCATATTTCAAAAAATACTTATCTTGTTGACGACGTCTCACGTAGAGATGATGATTCATCTACTGTAGTTTTTACTTTGTCGAAAGTTTCTCGTGTTGATCCGAAATAGTGATGTCGAGACCGAATGCTCGTCTTGGTTTCTTGTGGTTTCTAATAATCTTTCTGGTGCTTTGTTGTTCCTCCATGCTCCTCGTGGTCACCATTGGGTTTGACGCTCGGCCCCACGGTGGGCGCCAAAATGTTTCGGTAGATACTTTTAGGGACCGAGAGACTAACCTGCTGACTCGTCTGGGCCGCTCGCTCGCTTCCAAACTCCTCCTGTTGGCCGATCAGTGTTGGCACAAACCGATCGGTCTCTTTCTTGACGAGGGGGATGTACCTGCAAAAGGTACTCCGACGCCCAAGTTAGGTGTGTGATTTGAAGAGATCGGCTCTTGGTTGAATATTTAGTGAATGATTATCACTATTGAGTATTTGAGAGTCATGTAGAGTAAGTGGAACGTACCTGGCTTTCGGCCCTGGCTTTGTATTTATAATTTACCTCATGGATCCTAAGCTGATATAAGCCCAATAAAATATAAACAGAATAAGATATAAACAGATTACCTGAATATCCGGTTGGTTGTTTGTAACCACTCGGTTAATATTTTATATTGTACATTCTTTAAGCTACATCTTGATCATTAGATGTACTTATCTTTCTTTGAAAAAAAATTTCTTTACTTGAATTTACGTAAAGCATAAGCCGTATGAAGCAAATAAAATAATTTTCTAGGTTGACAAAGAAAACACTTGGGAGTCATGTAACAGACTAAACAATTGTTTAATCTAATAGACGAAATAATTGTTGAACAAATACTTACATCTACTATATGTTATGCTTTATTATTTTTAGAACTTAGTCAAAATCATGAAACTAGTGAAAAAAGATGAATAAATGAGAACTTATTATGAATGATGTAATTTACCTGTCATAATAAGTTGACTAATGACATTTTCATCATAAAAATAATAGTAATTATGACAAATAAAAGATGACCTGACATAATAAGAGAATAGGACAAATTTATTATCACAGGTGCAATGGATCCATAGTAAGTGAAACACAATGACATAAACATATTATAATGAAAAGTTATTATGATGGTGTTAAACTCGCTTTTAGTCGCATCAAAGCCAACAAACTCAGTTTCCCCACTAATGTAGTAAAGGGATAACCAAGGATCAATCCAAGGACTCAACTATGATTAAGCTTCAGAGTGTAAAGTTTAGTCTTGTATATTTACTACCTAATTATAAAAACAAGGTGGGGAAATAGAAAATGAAACAATGAAATTAAAAAGAATAAGAAAATTTGGTTAAGGAAAAAAATACGAACTAAAAGGAAAAATAAAAGAAAATGGAACTCTAAACTACCTAAAACAGAAATAGAAATTAAACTAATATGAGAATTACATGCAACTAAAATGACTTAAAACTAAAACTGGAAACAAGCAACTCAAATTGGAAATTTAAAAGCTATATGAACGAAAATGAAATTGAACTATAGAATCTTAATGCTGAAACAAAACAATACCAAATCAGAAAATTTAACATGCACAATTCAACTAATTCAAAACCTAGGGAATCAACACAGAATCAAGTTGATTACTATCAAAACAATAAAAAATCTCAAAGCAGAATTTAATTCACAGGTAAATGCACATTAGAGTGAATAAAAGAGTGTTACGAGTCTCAGGAAGACATCCTGTTAAGGTGAATCCCACCATGGGGTATTCTAGCTCATATTTCAGAACCTAATTTTGACTTTTTCCACTCATTCATTCCACCAGTATACAAAACACCTCTGAACTAAATCAACCAGAAATCATGAAGCAGAATCAAAGAATGCTATTTCTACAAAAGTAAAATCATGTGCAATCAAAAGATTAACAAAAGTATAGAACAGAATAGAAACACAAATTCAAATGAATCATGCATTGGACTCATCTCTGACTCGAGAAGACATCTCGAAAATGAATGCTCACTACGGAGTCATTTGATTCCAAAAAGGAATTGCAAAGATGCAGAGAATCAGAGTCCAATTCAATTTCTCAAACATAACAAGCACAAAAATCAAAAACAGTGAACAAAATCAAAACGCAAACAAGAAATGAGAAAGAAGCACGAAATTGCACTTTATTAACATGAGAAAGAAAATTACACACTACCGGATTCAACAATGCACTCACGGTCTGTCACTCTCGCAAGCTTATCGGTGAAATCCAGCAATCAAGAACTCTACTCCTACGAAAGCGTAAAAGCCCTAAACTAAAGACGAAATGTAAAATTGCAGAGTCTGGAAGTGTGTAAAAGTGTCTGTTTACATGGTGAAAGCCCTTTTATATAGGGTCTGAAAAGAATGAAAGAAAAAGGGGAAAAAGAAAATAGGAGAGGGGAACCTTGCTATGACGCTTCGAGCTCTCTGATCAGACGACTAGCCTTCATTTCGCTCCACAGCCCTCCGATCACCTTCTTCGGTCAGGTCCGGTCAGAGTCGAAAGCTTCTTCTTCTGCCCTAGCTCGAAGGTTCTACTCTCTTCTAAATGAATGTGCTTGAGAGAATGTTATTTTCTCAAATGAACTGCTCTGCAATGACCCCCAAAAGCTGCCTCCATTGAAACTCACCGTTTCACTTAAGCCCATACCAGCATTGGCAGCCCAATTATCCAATCAGCAGTAGTCTTCCAATTACAGCACCATTGTAGCAGGCCAGCGCTGCCTTCAATTTCACTTGCAGCAGCTTGATGTTAAAACAGTGGCCCAAAACAGCGGCCCAAATTCAATCCAGCAGCTCATTTCAATTCAACACCTCCTAATCAACTTCTATTATGGCCCAAATGTTGGCCCAATCTGTAAAAAAAATCAAACAGCAATTAAGAAAAAGAAGAGAAATTATGCAATTAAAACAAAACATTTTTATTGAAAGAATTTCAGAAAAATACTAATTTCCTAATTATTAATAACAGCTAAAAATTACACCTAAAAAACCTCTTTTATACTAGAATTTTATAAAACTAAATAATTAAGAGAAAAACATAAAACTAGCCTAATTCTAAGAAATTAAAAACTAAAGAAATCTAAGAAATGATTTTTAACAAAGAAAAATATGTAAATCTAGAGTGTTATTAGATGGGTAGAAGAGTACCTGACATAATAATTAAAGAGGACAAACTTATTATGATAGCTAAACCTCTCATAGTAATGCCTATGATATTAAGTCCACTTACTATGATGGACCCAATAATGTTTGTCATATAAAGTCCACTTACAATCTCTGAATACCTATCATAATAAGTTGAATTTACTATATAAAGTTTTTTGAAAATGTGTCATAATAAGTCCATTTATTGTGTCAACATTGTCAATTCATATCATAGTACGTTAGACATTGTCCAATTATGATTATTACTCGAATACATGTCATAGTAATTCATACTTACTACGACATGTTTTTATAGCATCATAGAAAGAGTACATTTTATTTGTTTTCCTGCAACTATGATACCAGAATAACCGTCATAGTAAACCTTTTTTACCTGTTATAAATTGTTGTGCATATAGTATTGTGTGTGTTGGACTTTTCTATAACATTGGAAAGATTTAAATCATGAGTCATGAATTGAGAGACTTGGCACTACTTCTAATCTAAATGAGTTTGTATATCTTTCGCCTTATATATTAACGATCTAGCTCATCTACATCAAAGTCACGTTCAAACTTAACTTTGTCATATAATTAAAGAGAAATAATACTTTGACATATACAATTTTTTTACATTTATTTTTGACAGTATTCTCTCTTATTTTTTACTTTCTTTTTTAGAAAATAATTACAAAAGTTTATTCTTTTATGACCATTTTAGCTTTATAATGTGTGTCAAATGAATGTAAATATGTGTCATTCATCCATTAAAAAATTCACTCTTTTATAATCAATTTTATTCTTGTAATCTTTGTCAAATGAATGTAAATATTCATCATCCTACCATTATTTATAATTAAATTTAGAAAACTGAGTTCAAAAAGTAAGTGAATAAAATACGTTTTATTTCTCAAAAATACATATATTTTCTTAAAAGTTTTAAATTTTTTTTAAAAATCCACTACTTTTGATTTCTGTAACATCCCAAAAATACAGCAATAAACCATATGATAGAATAATTACATTAATAATAATCCAGATTAGTCTTACACTAGAGACGAGCGTACGCTCATGGCCGAACAGCCTTACAGAAAGAGTTACAAATTAAAGTCGTACCTCACTACCCAAACTATCCGACCGGTTTACAAAATAACAATACCGATCGTTCCTACTTAAACAAAAGGAAAGGTGAGCGGACGTCCACCTTACTATAACTAGACTATTGCCCGAACGTCCTACTCTCCGGTCTTGACTTCGATTTCTTCCAAATTTTCTTCTTCCAACGCCTTTTCCAGCAGCTCGACTCCTTCTGCTCACATCCACAAGGATGATCATTGCAATGACAAGGACGGACGTACAAAACCAGACACGACAGGAAACGCAGGGTAAGCTTATGTAATTTAATTCATGCATAAACATACATTCCAAACAATCCAACAAAACAAAGTACATTTCATCATACATATCATACGAAGCCTAGTACTAGACTGACTGTCCGGACTGTATGAAATCTGTGTAGCTACAGGCGTTCATGCACCCGGGTGATGTAGTAACTGGAATACTCTCATCAGCTGCCACCCGAGGTTAATCCTATTCATCCAAAGTACCCCTAAGGACGGGACCTCCTGCCGTTTCCACACATGACCTACCCTCCTCTACGTGAGGACGAGTACTCACGAAACATCAGGATGAACTGCCAGCACTAGCATAACCACAGTCATACTTTACAAATCTCAATTCTCAATCCTGAGTCGTTCCTCCCTGGAATGCTCGTACAAATCCACAACATTCTATTCATCTCATATTTTCTTCATCATTCTTTATCAATCATCTCAAGTTTGTCTTTCATTACCAATCATTTTAGTTTTATCTTTCACTTTCAACCATTTCAATTTCCTATTTGATCAAAAATTTATAAAGACACCAGACCGAACGTAAATCCTCACTCAGAACGAGGACGAACACTTGAGACGAGAAAGATAGGTCTCCAGTTACAAAATAGAATAAGACCGAGAGGTTTACTGTCGGTTTGAGAGAGAACCGAGTGTAATAGATATAGCAAGGGACGAATGAACCGAACGTTCATTACAAAGTGAATCAATTATATGAACCGACTCTTGATAACTCTGACCGAACGCTGAAAAGACCTCGCCAAAGGCTACGACTCTAGGTTGGAACCAATCGATACAGACACTTCAAGATATTCCAACAATAATACTTAGAAGAATTCTCATGAAGAAAACGAACGCTTATGAATATTTAACTTATTTGATTTTACATCAAGAATTCCGAATGCCAGTAAATGACAGAGCACGGTAGAGAATAAAATTCTATTGAAGTTAAACGAACGCTATTTTTATCAAGATAGATTATACAAGACACGAGTACGAGCGCTTGGTGTAAGACCGAGCACTACTCAGTACGAGTGCTTTGTGTAAGACCGAGCACTAATGAACTTAAAATAAAAGGCCTGATAAATAGAATAAGATACTATCGAAGTAGTGTTTACGAACAACGAGAATATACCATTACATATATATATATATATATATATATATATATATATATATATATATATATATATATTGAGTTTATCAAAGGATACCCAGATACAACTATGCTTGGCCGAACGCTCAAGCATAGTATTACCACACGAGGACGCTCGTCCTCAACTAGGATTCTCTCCAAATGAAAGAATCCCATTTCAACTATGTTTACCAGAAAAACCGAACGGTCAATAACCATTCAGTTACGAACGTACACTTTCATATGAGAAATTTCATATTCAGAATCTATTTGTATTTATCCCCTTTCTTAACATATAGTTTCATAACTTTATACATTCATATCATGATCAACTTTCATACTTCATACAATCCATATCATATAAGGTTCATATCTTTCATGCATTAAAACATAACTCAACCATATCTCATTTCCACTCATTAAACAAACGAACGTTCATGCAATCTAATCATATCAATCATCATGCATCAAAGTCATTCAGTCAAATAATGAACGTTCATCCAGTACAACAACATACAAATACCAATTAAATTAAATAAGCTTCCCTTACCTCTGAGCGTGACCGAACGTTCCCAGATGCCGAAATACAATTTCCCCACCACAGGTTCTCCCACCGTCAACGCTCGACAATTCAAACTACAACAAGTGATAACCCGACACTATCAGAACCACTCATTTTAAGAATGGTGATCCACGCACGAACCCAGAACTGGGTTTGTATGTTTAGGGAAACGAGTGACAGAGCGAGGGGAAGGACTTACCAGCCCAGCTTCACAAACCGAACGGTTTATTTGGAAGCTCTTGACGCCGGAAGTGCTCCTACGGTCCCGGAATAGTGATTGGAGGAGAGAAAGTGGGTGTTTTCTCAGAAAGAAGATGAAGAGGATGTAGAGAGAAGGAGGAGAGATTAGGATTCTTTAGAAATCTGAAAAGAGGGTGCATGTAGAGAGTGGGGTAGGTTTTTCTGAAAATCCAAGTTTTGCTTCACACTTCAAAACGGACGTCCCCTCATCTGTCGACACCTGCTTTCCATTGACTGATTTACGGGTCTCCTTCGCTTGACACCTGGCGTTCGTCATCTGAGTGTCGAGCCTCCCTCTTGACACGTGAATTCCACTAACGACACGTGTTTGGATTTTACTGGTTCTGATATTTGATTTTACTGGTTCTGACAATTTCTCAAAGCGTTTAGATACTATATTATAAAGAATAAACGATTTAGATAATAGTAAAAACATCAAAGACGATATATATTAACATTAAAGATATAAGAAACGAAACGAATACATTTCTTGAGAAGCTAAAACTGAAATTTTCACGCTTTTTATCTCTAAATAATGTTTGTTACTATTTGGTTAGCGGCTTACTGCTAAGGATAAATATCAAAATATAAATTAGTATGCATTTAAATACAATGTGACAGGACGAAATTTGCGATAACAATGAGTGTAGGCCCATACGTAAACTGCAAAAAGCATATTTTTTTTAAAAGTATATAATTGAATTTAAGAATATATATATATATGTATATATATATATATGTGTATATATATATATGTGTATATATATATATGTGTATATATATATGTGTATATATATATATATGTGTATATATATATATGTGTATATATATATATATATGTATATATATATATATATATGTATATATATATATATATATATGGGTTTGCTAACGCGCGTACGCCTGTTTTTCAGTTGGTACATTTTAGCAATGTGTACCGGATTTTAGTAGACAAAAATAGTCTTATATATATGGATTCTAAGTTTTAAGGTTAAGGGTATTTTAATAATTTTCATTCTGAAAACTTAAAAAAAAAAAAAGAAACCCCCGAAATCCTTACTCAACTCTCTCATTCCTCTTAATCCTTTCTCTTTCATCTCTCTCACTCCAACCTTTTCTTTGTCATTCCTACTGTAGCCCCAATTGAAAAATCCAAAAACACTTGCCTTTAAACAATTTGCCTTTGTAAAGAGTTGAGTCATTGACATATTCACCTTCAGGCAAAGGTTCATTCAAGATCTCTTCAATTTCACCATCTTCACTAACCTCTCTAATTTCATCATCTGCATATGTTGAATCATCATCTCTAAAAAAAATCCTCCAGTCCAATTACCAATTCTTTCGGATGTCATTATGCTTGTGAAAATTAGATAAAATTATATACAACAAAAATTATAAAATGAAAACTCATTATAAAGTCATTTTTTGTAAGAAATTGTTTAACGAGTGTTTCTGATTTTTTCCACGCCAATTACCAATTCCTTTGATGTCATTATGCTTTTGAAAATTAGATAAAATTACATAAGACAAAAATTATAAAATAAAAACTCATTATAAAATCATTTTTTGTAAGAAATTGTTTAATAGCGAGTATTTCTATTTTTCCCAGGTCAATTACCAATTCCTTTATGCTTGTGAAAATTGGATAAAATTAGATAAGACAAAAATTATAAGATGAAAACTCATTATACAATCATTTTTTTTGTAAGATTGTTTAACAACAAGTGTTTCTGATTCTTTCAATTGGGGTTACAGTAGGGATGACAGAGAAAAGATTGGAGTGAGAAAGATGAAAGAGAAAGGGTTAAAAGGAATAAGAGAGGTGAGTAAGGGTTTGGGGGTTTCTTTTTTTTTTTTTTTTAGTTTTGAGAATGAAAATTATTAAAATACCCTTAACCTTAAAACTTAGAATCCATGATATATAAGGGTATTTTTGTCTACTAAAACCCGGTACACATTGCTAAAATGTACCAACTGAAAAACAGGCGTAAGCGCGTTAGCAAACCCATATATATATATATATATATATATATATATATATATATATATATATATATATATATATATATATATATATATATAAAGAATGCTACTAGGCTAGAATTATTTAATGTGTGCACATAAACATCTATTCTTTCAACATTTAAGTTACTAGAGAAATTCATTTTTAATCTAATATTTTAAAAAAAATTAATAGCTACTCATTTTTTTTCAATTATTGGATAAATTTATCTGAATGATAGTGAATCTCAATTATTATTCAAGGAAATATATGATTTTTTTTAAATAACGGAGGCAAGGTTTTGTGATGTATATTTTTATATCTTTTTCGTTATTAATTTTTTGATAACTTAAGGTACACGTTAACAAAGGTCAATAATGTAAGATATGGAATAATTGAAATAAATTATTGATGGGGGCGACAATTTGGTTCAATATAATATTAATGGCTTGAAGAAATCTAAGATATACTTTCTTCCCAAATAAGATTTTATAAGTTTAAGGAACATAATTTATTTAAATTCGAAAGTTTCCAATTGAGAATTATAAGTCATTAAATAAAGGGATTGTTTTAGAGCTTGAATAAAGATAGTGAGAACCTATAATATAATTAAGCCTATTAATAGTTTTTAATATATGATATTCAATTATTTTATTATTTAGAAAGTCATATTATAAATAACATATTTTATTAATTGAGTTTCATTTTATAATAATTTTATTTTTATTTTTCTAAATATTTTTTTGTCTTCTTTTTAATCATTGGCTTAACCGTTTATCTATTTGAAGACCGAAGTATGTCATAGAACTTTTGGTGTGTAATGTTAAATTACTCAAGATGAATTTATGTTTGATTAAGATTGTATGAGTGTGTTATGATCATTAATCAAAGTTTTATGTGTGTAAGTATAGAGCAACCTATGTAAAGTAAAGCCTAAATAAAACATTCTTTGAGTTTAGGAACGTCTATATAAGTAAAGGAAGCTAGTAAGTTATAATAGAGCTAATTGAACTTGATTGGTTGTGACGAAGCTTGGTTTGATTGATTTGATAAATCTATTATTCTTATTTGGATGTGAAAAAATTAGTTGTATTATATGATTTAGTATGTTGGCTTTTTAAAGTGTTTAGTTAAAGCATTTGATTTTAAACTAATGTGTTGGAGAATGTATAGATATTTTTGAATTATGAATGTTAGGACTTGACTTATAATGTAATCAAATTGGTTTATTTGCACTTTTTGAGAATGCTTGAACTAAATTATGCCCACTAAATGCTTAAAAAATGTAGAAAAAAGTTATATAGGCCAATGAATCCAATCTGGTATGTATTATTGAAATATGATATTTTTATATTATTGATGATTTGTGATACTGATTGAATGGTGTTTTGGTGTTTTGGTTGAAATGAAAAGTTTATTTGTGGAATTGATTATATTTTGATAAGATTATCAATTTGATCTATCTAAGGGTTGTTTTGAACTAAACAAGGTATTTTAAGCTAAGAAATAACTAGAATTTCCTATATAGGCAAGTTGGGCACCATTCTGGGACCGTTGGGCACTTACAAGTCAATGAGTTCTAATGATCCAGGGCGCTAGACACTACCTAGTATCGTTGGACACTCACTTGATAGTGAGTTCCATGAGATTCTGGATTGGACACCAAGTGTAAGGCATTGGACGCCATCTTGGTTTTGTTTTTGGTTGTCTTGATATATTTACATTTCTTGACTCATTAACTATTGGATTAAGCTGAAATTCTGAAAGATAGTTCTTGAAACATGGTTCTTCATTTTGACCGTTGAAATTGTCAATTAAAGGTTTGTAGTTAGATAAATACATCTCGTTATTTTGATATACTTGATTGAAATATTTTAATTGAATATTATATTAATGCAATGGTAAAGAAATAATGAATGACTTAACATCTAATGTGATGTGTGGATTGTATGAATGAGTAATACTAAATTGATATATATATATATATATATATATATATATATATATATATATATATATATGATGAAGATGGTTTGCTATGAGAAATATGATGTGTTAAATGTTGATTTGATGAGAGTGTACTGCGTTTCTGAGGAAGAAGTACTTCGCTCAGTCGATTTTAAAGTGTATTATAGGGGGATTTGAGGAGATTATCTAGTATCTAACTTATATAGGAGAATATATCTAGTTTTAAGAGTCGATGAATATTCCTATAATGGGATTTGATGTGAAAGAGAACCATTCAAACGAGCTATAATGAATTAATCATGTCATGGTGATGAGGACGTAAGTCTTAATATATTAAGGGTGGAGTAGTGCTTATGTGGTAAATGTCAAAAATCTATTGAGTGACAAGTGTATAATCTTTGAGTACTCAACACACGTGGCTTCTAGAAGTAAGGTCAAATGTCTAAGTCTTAATAGCTAGTGGATTTTGATTTATGTATAAGAAGCATGAACAAGTTATGTGTAAATGTTTGGTTCTTATATACGTGATTAGTCGGTTATGATAATAAAAAATTTATTATTGTTATAAGAAAACTTTTAATTTATATCATCTCTTATAATTAATTACACTGTAGCTTACTTTTGTTGCTTGTTATGTTATGATTTTTTCACCTACTATGATTGTATTTTATATGTGAACAGAGGATAGAATAGGTAAGAAAGTGTGTGATGCAATAAGACAACGGATGGTCTTCCTAAAGAAAGTAGGTTTGTCTCTGGTATATACATTTTTGTATTGTATATATCCCATTTGATGAAATATTAATTAACTTTCACAAGTTTAAATATGATTATCTCATAGAGAATTTGTAAATATATTTTATATACTTATATGCTTTATCAATTATATAATGCTTTAGTAAAATGATTTTACTAAATTGAAATGTTACATTTTTTTTTTATCAGAACAGTTGGTCTTAAAAGGTTGTGAGGTTGTTTTGTCTCTTTTGTCTGTGTTTAGGTTAAATTGATCATGATATAAAATAGGTTGTGTTCTTAGGTGATTTATGGAGAGTAGAGTTGTTAATGAGTTCTAGAGCTCCTACCTCACCCTACCCTCCTGAGATGTGTGGAATAGCAAGGGCCATGGAGACGATGTCCACTGCTATATAACATCAAAGTACATCGATGGTTGAAAGTCATAGGACTTTCTTGAAACAGTGGGAAGCTACCAAAGCAGCTGCTACTGCATCTTTTGCCTATGTTAAAGAGTTTTCTAGAACACAAAATGGTGAAGAGGTCAGAAATTTTGCCTAATAGAATGTTCAAGAGATATGGTCAAAAGACTCCAGCATAAGCCGTTGTTAGATTTCCATGTTAGAGGAACGAGACATCCTTTTCCCAACCTTTACGGTCACAATCTCTATGAGTAGGAAATGTTTTCAGTATAAAAGGTCACATATTCAAGGAATTCAAGGAAAGTGTTCCCGACAATCATGGTTGAGATAAAATTCGTATAATATGAGTAAATAGATTTTATATTTTAGTAGTGAAAGTTATAATATTTCAATTGAATTAAATTAGTTGAAGTTGTTGTTCGATAAATTAAGATTTGTACTTCTAATATGAATATTATTGTTTTTAACAATTGCAAATAATATAATAATGAAAATCAATATTATATAATCATTATTATACTGAGTAATTATTTGTGACGTGTACATTTTTTAAGTTAATAATAATGAAAATTAATATTAAATTATCATTATTAATTCATAAACCTTGAATGAATTTATTAATTAATTATATTATTATTATCAAAAGAGAAATAATTTTATCTTTATGATATTTTATATTAAGGAGTAATTATTTGGGACATGTATCTTTTATCATTTTTAATGAAACTTTTTTGATGAATTATAAAATAGTCATTGACCAAATTTATATTTACTAGTATTAATTGCATTTCTATAAAATAAAAACAATGTTAAGTCAGGAAAGAAAAATCTTAAATTAAAATATAAATACAAATTTAATAATTTTTACCACGAATATATGTTTATTATATATATATATATATATATATATATATATATATATATATATATATATATATAAAAGAATGAATATGTGACACATTATTATTGAAAAAAATATTAATTTTATCATAAAAATAATACTTTTATGTAACATTTTTGTTAAGTATTCCTAACTAAATGTTAAGATAAGATCGTCTAAGAGAGAGATTAAGATTGTTTACGTTATCTCTGGTTTTGAAGTTTAACAAACAACATTAAATAAAATAGTCATGAATCATTAAATATACAAAAAAATATAAACACAACAAATTACAATGATCGAACCACTAAAAGTCAGAAAAGCAACATAGAAATACAAAGTCAATGTTAGAAACATCTGCATAACAAGCCTAATCAAAAGTTATGACTAAATCTATATAAGATGATTAAATAATAAAAGAAATAAGATGAAACAACACAATACCATAACAGAAGTTCACACAATAGGGTTAAAACATATAACACGTACAAGAAACATTCAAGTAAAATTGATAAAACATTGAGTGCAACAACGTACAATATCTAAAGAATCTTGTATGCAAAACATATGATTGTAGGAAGTAAGAAAGGTTGTTAAGGAAAAGACCAAGAATCGTTTAGTGACTTCACACATATTATGGACTAAAGAACTGCACTGAACAAAAGATGTCTGACAAAGTATTATCCTTCTGAAATCCACAATACAAATAGGAAAATGAGGCTCAAGAGAACCACTAAGAAAAAAACCTTTGCAAGACGTATCATTAAACGGTGTCTCTATTTAATGCGTCAATGAATGTTTTGTTCAATGCAACGAATGCTAAAACATTGCTCAAACGAACTCTTACCATAAAATCATGCTTTTAGGAAACGCACTAAAAAGGACAAATCTTGTTCCAAAAACACATGATAAAAGATGTCTTACTAAACACACTCTTGAACAAAATGAGTATCTACTAAACAAAGTGTCATTAGAAGAAGTCTCCCATAGGCTAAACGATACCATGTGCTAAACGTGTTTTCATCCAACGATGAAACTCTCATGAAACATTTGGTATCTTCACTAGAAAGCTCAAACAATCAAATCCTACCTGAACGATAAAGAATACGAAAAACTTTGTTGTTTTGAACAAACATTAAATGTCATTAAAAGTTCCATATTCAAAAACAATAAAACTGATAAAAGAAAGGACATATATTTTGCATGTATATCTATTATATCTTGTGCAAATTGCATATTACAAGCATCCACCTACTTTTTCAAATACAAGTCGTGCAAAAAAGAAAGTACTAACCACTTTTGATAAAGTAATGAAAAAGTGAGTTTGCTATGACAAGTAGACATCAACCTATGACAACCACCTATGACTAAAGCTACAAAGAGTCAAATCTCGAGGACAAGCATCGTTTAACTGCTACATTATCACCAAATCTCAAGGACAAGCACAGTTTAACGGCTACACTGTCAAAAGGAGTATAAATAGAAGATCTTTGAAGAAGAAAAAAGGGAGGATGGGCACTTAAAAATTGATATGAAAATCATCCTCATGTAAAGATCAAGGATTCTCTCAAAACTATTTAGAGCCATATCCTCTTGGTAAGAAGAAAGAAAGAGAGAAAGGGAGAGAGAGAGAGAAAAAAAGCTCAAGAAAAGAAACACTTTCAAGCTTTATTCTCATATAAACTTACTTTTGTAAGAAGAGTCTTGAGAGAAAAATATTGAGTGAGTATATTATATTAATTGTATTGAACACATATCCTCTTTATGAGAGTTATCGTCTAAGGACTTACTAATCTTTGATAGTAAATTATAAAGAGAATTAAAACACTTTATGTTTAACTTTGAGGGGTTCAACGGTAGCTAGACAGGTGTGTCTAGTGAAAACTAGGAGTGGGTGAAACTCTGACGTTTAACTTGGTGAAGTTAAACGGTAGCTAGATGGGTGTGTCTAGTGGAAACCAAGAGTGTGTGAAACTCAACTAGATAATGCATCTAGAGCATACCGGGAGTGTCTAGGGATACTAGAAGTGGTGAAGAATACTGCACAACCAGGAGTGGGAAAAACTCAATCAAGGTCATAGTAACGGTGGTTACTAGGTTGACTACGACAACTAGGAGTGGGTGAAACTCAACTAGACAGTATACCTGAAGGATACCAGGAGTGTCTAGGGATACCAAGAGTGGTGAAGAATATTTTATAACCAAAAGTGGGTGAAACTAAGTCAGGGTCACAGTAATGGTAGTTACTGGGTTGACTACGACAACCAAGAGTGAGTTAACGTCAACTAGACAGTGTATCTAAAGGATACCGGGAGTGTCTAAGGATATTAGGAGTGGTGAAGAATACTGTACAACTAGGAGTTGGTGAAACTTAGTCAAGGTCAGAGTAACGAGAGTTGTTGGGTTGACTACGACAATTAGGAGTAGGTTAAACTCAACTAGATGGTGTATTTAGAGCATATCGGGAGTGTCTAGCGATACCAAGAGTGGTGAATAATATTGCGTAACCAGGAGTGGGTGATAATCACAGTAACGAGAGTTACAGAGTTTGACTAGTGAAACCAGGAGTGGTAAGAATACTCATATGTACTTCATTGAAAATTTAATGGAACCCTCTAAGTTATCTTAGAGAAGAACTGGACGTAGCTCAGTTGAGTGAATCAATATAAAAGTTTGTATGCTATGTCTTAGATTTACAAGCGTTCATCTTATGCGAAAAACAAATCCTTAACATGCACGCCTGCCTGTTAACAAACACCTCCTTCTCTAAGAGTTACTTCTTCTAAATGTGACAAAGATAATCTAAATACCGAGACCATAAATGGATCTATCATAACAACGTTTATAACATAAGAACTAAGTTACTCATGAGGATCACCAATCTTCATCTATTATGACCAAACTTCAGTTTCGAAAAAAAATTACAAAAATACTATTCAACTTCATTATAGTGTTTCCAGTTACTTTAATAAATGTGTTTTAATTTCTTAATATAATTATTGTGACATTTTATAATTTTGTCACTATTATGAATAATTTTGTGACAAATAAATATTGGTGTCAAATAATATACAAATGGTAACAAAATTTATATTTATTATTAATTTTTGTTGGAAAAAGGTCTCTTATTTGTTATACGGATAAAAAAACATAATATATATATATATATATATATATATATATATATATATATATATATATTGATATTGATAGAAGCATAGTTAAAATAAAATAAAAAAATTATAACTTTATTATCCTCCACTCGTTCTTCCCCCACAACTTTATCTATATATGTTGGTGTATATAATGTAGTAATCGCAGTTCACATATAAGAGTAAGATATTAAAAATAGAATTATGAATTTCTTTTTACCTTTATATATATATATATATATATATATATATATATATATATATATATATATATATATATAAAGATATATTTTAAATAACCCGTCACAATAATTTACTTTTATTCAAAATTACACCTATAATAATCACATAGAGCACACATGAATTTACACATTACATATATTCATCAAACAAAATATTAATTTATGTTTTTCGAAAAATATGTATTAAATAAGTTCTCTCATAGATCAACTTGTAATCCAATCCATGATATGGATTTACAACCAAAACCCACGAATCATGATAAATTTGTTACAATCCACCATTATATTGTGATGCATAAAGACTTCTCTCTTAATTCCTCGTCACCACGTGATATCTTAGTTGTTGTGACTTAGAACATTAATGAAGTTAAGAAAACATAAATAATAATATCACTCTCATTGTGCTTTCGTTTGTGGGATTCATATTTGTTCTCGCACTATCGATCTTGGTTTCAGTTGCGCCCTCCCTCGCGCCTTCGTTCTCGCGCCCTCCCTCAAGCCTTCGTTCTTGTGTTGTTGACGTTGCAGGTGTCGTCATTCTCACTCGTCGTCGTCACTCACGTAATTGTTCTCACATTGTTATTGTCATCGTCGATCTCGTTGTTGAACTTGTCTTTGATTTCACAGCTTTTGTAAGTTCTTGTGTCTCTGCTACTGAAATTGTGTTCATGTACATTGTGTTTTAGTTGTTGCCTCTGGCCTACAAAATGTATTTTAAGTAAAGTGTTGCACTGCACTATTAAAAATAAATGATTTTATTTTTGAAACAATAAAGTGTTGCATTGCACTGTTCAAAAAGTCGTGCCACTAGTACAATGTTTTAAGTTCATCTCTATTGTAATGTTTTAAGCTCATGTGCATTTTATTTTTTATGTTCGTAGTGAAAAAGTTTATTCCATTATGTCTGGAAATGCACCAAATTCAATGGAAGATAATCCAAGTAGTCAAAAGTAGAAGTAAAAATGCTCTGGGAAATCATTTTGATATTGGATGGAAACATGAATTTCATATTAATGGTAATGAAATAAAAGTTAAATGTAACTATTGCTCAAAGATTATGAGTGGATGCATATTTAGATTTAAAAATCATCTTACTAAAACCAGGAAGGAGTCTAAACTTTGTGCTTATGTTTCAGATGAAATAAAAAACTTAATGATAAAAATAGTTGTAGAAGCTAAGAATAATTCATAAAAAAAAAAAAGTTAAATATCATTGATGAAGACGATGAAGAAAATGAGAGTGTTGAAGGAGGACAGAGGGTATTCAGTTTTAAAGAAAAACAAAAAGTTGCTACCACGACAAACATAACAAAGGGCAGACGTGATCCACTACAAGTGCAAAACAATGTGAAGAAAGAGGCGAGTGCAAGAGTGCAAAACAGTGCAACAAAAGAGGCAAGGTGAGACCTCAGATGACGACGAGATGGTGGTCGACGACGACCACAAGTCACGGCTGACGAAAATCATGAGCAAAGTTGTTTCATGAGTGAGTGAGTCACAGGAGATGAAGGAAGAAGATAAGCTTCATGAGTGAGCCTAAATCAAAAAACCTTAATTGGTGAGCCTCAAAAACAAAGTTGTTTTACATAAAAAATAAAAATAAAACTTCACGAACTACCAAATTAGAAGCAAGCTCATGATTTCGATCAAGCCTATCGATTCTACCACCAAATCTAAGTTTGCTTCTGAGTTAACTCAAAGCATTGAGTGAGAACATAAACTTGTTAGAGTTAATGTCTAACAACTTGATAACCATGTTCATACCACAAACTAAACAAATAAATTGACTATCATTCATCAATCATCAAATTCAATTACACTATACACATAAGGAGATTTTTGTATACTTATCAAGTCTAGAGACCATCTCAACTCCATATCCAGATCATTTAATTTAAGGTTCTATCAAAACATAAATAATTTCCTTTATCTGAATAATTTCCTTTATCTGAAATGCTTATCCTAAAATCAACATTTCAACTCCAAGAAAAAAAAACTACTCAAATATAGGGACTTAAGACAAAGTATTCAAACATAACTAGATAAAGGATCACTTCTCAAGATTGACCTATTAATAATTATACATTCAAATTAAAAATATACTTCTTAGACACCGGAAAATAAGGAAAAGTATGAATACTTCTCATCCTAAATAATATTTTGATTTTCACGAAACAAAACATTGTCCAAATGCAATAAAATGATGAACCATTGAGTGATAGGACAACTCACCCAATAAGAATCACAACAGACACAAAGGGAAATATCACAAGTAGAATTAAAAAGTATGTCTTGCTCGGGATTACTCTTGATATAGCGCATTACACGCAACACTGCATCATTATGTTCTTCTAGGAGATTTTAAAGAAATTGAGAAAGTGTATGGATTAGAAAAGAAATTGACGTAAGATTGTTCAGCTATAATACCATAAATGAATAAATGAAGTATTTTTTTAAATAAGTAGTCCATCTTATTGCTCACATATTAGTCATTATATAGATTTTTGAAATAATATAAAAATCTATAAAATATAACTGAAAGTGTCAAAATACAGAAAACAATAGAGATAGTTTTTCCATAAGTTAAAATTACTTTATACACAACATAAAAAAATTAGAGAAACTATAAAGAGATAGTTTCAACAAATTCGCTTGTGCATAAACTAATTTTAAAAATATGGAAAAGTTAATTTCAATTTTTCTTCCTAAAACAAGACCTATGTTTCATTACCATATCATTTTAATTTAATCACAATTAAATGCATCTCATTCACTGTATCTTATAGAAATCAAAACGAAAGAAACTATTGAATTAAAATTATAATGCAAAACTCACAATAATTTGGATTGGAGCTACCTACCTCCTGGTTTTGAGAATCAACAAGTAATGGAACTGGTGACTTGATGGCTTGTTGGAAGGGGGAGCTCCGAAGGCCTCAGTTAGCATATCTCCTTCAACAAAAGGTGTGTCCAAAACAATACTCCAAGCCTTTAGCACTTGATTGCAATTGTTCTTCATGGACATTCATCTTCGCTTTGTGGACTAGAGATTCACCTCTCTGATATAGATCTAGTTCAATGCTTGGCAGGATTTGGTGAGTCCAGGCCATCCCTGAAATACGTATTTTGGAACTAACAGAATATCTCTCTGCACATTCACGGAAACCCAATATAGAACTCATGCCAACACCAATTCATCAAAATGCTCAAAAGCTCCCAACAACTTTTCCGATTGGCAAACCAATAAGACCAAAGTTTTCCACACATCCTCACAGTAAAATCCCCCACCTACCAAACCACTCAAAACCTTCGCTAGTAACTCAAAATCCCCTTCCTTACACACCATACCAACAAACTCATTCAAACTGGAGGAACGAGGAACATAGCCTTCAAAAATCATCTCCTCTAAAACCAACCCAGCTTCCTCAAACTGCATACACTGGCAAAGCCCATCAAACAGGGTGCGGTAAGTCACAACATCAGGAACACACTGTCGCCTTGGCATGTCCCCAAATAAATCATCAGCCTCCCTCCATTTCCCCTCTTTACACAACCAACCAATAACCACATTGTAGCCAAAAACATCAGGCTTCACACCTTCTAACCCATCATTCAAAATCCTATAAGCCTCTTCAAACTTCCCCGCCCTACAAAACTCCCCAATTAGCACATTACACGTCACAGAATTCGGCTTCACACCACCGATCTTCATTTCCTCCAAAACCCTAAATCCTATATCCTTCTTCCCTCCTTTTAAAAACCCTGAAACCAAAGTGTTGTACACCACAGCATCAAGCTTCAAATTGTTCCTCACCATCTCATTTTTAAACATAACCGCGGAATCAAAATCACCCACCTCGCAAACAGCTTTAATCAAACTAGTGTACACAAAAACATTAGGCTTAATTTTAAAAACCCTATCCATCTCTTCCTTCACCTTAAACGCCTGGGGAAGGTGCAATTGAGGGCTTTTGCACAACAAGTTAATCAGAGTTCCGAACGTAATTTGATTCGGACGAACGCCTCGCCTACGCATTTCGTTGAACAGCTTCCACGCCCGATCGCGGTCGTCGGTTAGAGAACACGCGTGGATGAGGATGTTGTAGGAGCAAGCGTCGGGACCGAGAAAGCGTGGGAGGTGCGGCAGGAGACGCGTGAATGAGGCGAAGTCACGGCAGGCGAGCAACGCGTGGAGGAGGGAGTTGAAGGAGCGGAGGGAGGGGGCGGGGATGGAGAGGAAGGTGCGGAGGGCACGCGATGGGAGGCCGGCGCGCGCGTAGGCAGCGATGACGTGGCGGAGGAGGGGTTCGGGGGTAGGGAAGCGCGTTTGGGTGTGGAGTTGGTCGAGGAGCTGTTCCATTTGGGGGAACATTTTGGCTTGGGCAAGTTTGGTGATAATGAGGTCATAGGAGCGGAGAGAATGTCGGAAGGGGCGGACGGAGGGGTGGTTAGGGTTTGGGTTGAGGAAGAGTTGAAGGGCCAGGGAGGGGTCTTTTTGAGAGCGGAGGAGAGAGGTGAGTCGGAAGGAGGAGATGGGTTTCGAAGTAGACATTGTAGTTTGGTTCTTGAACTTCACTAACTCTCTATGTGATATCACTATGGTGAAATTAAAATTTTGAATGTCAAAAATAATAGAAATTATCTGTTTGTTTTGATGTTGGCACTGTAGATGCATAATAACACCCTTCTTTCATTCTTCCTCTGAAAAATATTAGTACATTTACTGTTTTTACCTTTTTTTTATTTGAGATTATTTAATATTTAAAAATAAAATTATTATTTGCTTTATTTATTTCTCTTTATTTATTAATAAAAGAACACTTTTTTAAATATCTTATAATTTATAACAAAACTATTCATGTGTAATTTTTCTTTATAAATATATAGCTAGGTTTTAAGTCTTTAATAAATTTATTATAAATTCCTAATAAACTTATTAAATTTATTATAAATAAGTTTAACTATATGTATTATAAGAATCTATTTATAATCATATTATACAAGTTTATTAATTTATATTAAATGATTCTATTTATTATTTTATTAGATATGTTTTACAATACACATAAATTATTTTGTTCATATATTATATAAGTATAAAAATATACATTAAATAAATCTTCATATACGTATTAAAAATTAGATAAATTTATTGATACATAAATTATACAAATCTAATAACATATATTAAACCAATATATTGATTTATATTTATAACAAATATTTTGTACGTGTTTTTGCATATTAGCATTTGCATTTTTAAAAGATTTATTCTATATTTTTCCACATGCTATATTTTATGTTTTCAAAATCTACTCTTTACATATTTACATATATAATTATAAACTTAAATATATTTTTTTCTTCAACCTCTAAATATCTTTTAATATAATACCTATTCAAATATCTTTTAACATTAGATATATTTACTAATATAAAAATATACAAACATCAACTAGTTTGAGAAAAATTGTAGATTCTTGTCTTATTACAATTTGACATTTCGGGTAATTATTTTTTAAGATAATATTTATATTTTAACTGTATTTAGTATTTTTTTTTTATCATCATAACATAACTTAAGGGTTTTAATTTAATTTTGGTTATTTAGTTTTAAGAATGTAACTAATGATTTTTATTTTATTTTTTTTCATTACTTAGTAGTTATGTCTCATGTCATGTGTTTTACTTAACTTAAAAAGAAAATAGTCATTGTACAGCTTTTTATTATGTTGGATATGAAAACTCAACCCTCGTGTGAAGATATTTTAATAACTATGTTTGAAGATAAAGATGTTTTGAAGAGTTTTTAACTTTTATTTGTAAGTGGTTTAGTCTCTCATGTTTACTTTAGCAAACAACTTATACTAAAACCAATTTGAGGAAAAAATGTTTTCATTAGGTTAAACATATGAGAAAAATATTTTATGATCTTGTTAATTGATTAAGTTTGTGTATAATCAATTAATTGTTCATTAGAGGTTTTATACGGAAATAGTTTATTTGTCAGTTTAATTGATTAATTAAACCAAATAATAGATTAAGTGTTTTCAAAGTTATAAGATAATAACATATGAAAATCTTATAGGATTGGTTAACTCTTTTTTCTATGATAAATACAAAGTGAATTTAATATTATTATAAAAATATGTGATTTTATAAAGTGTTTATTTTCGTATTATTGACCATTTTAATTTTCAAAAAATACATTTCTAACTATTGGCAAAACTATCAAGAAAATTATCATCGACAAATAATTTTTGACGGTTTTAACCGAGATTATTTGTGGAGGTTTTATAAAAATCATCGTAACTTACAGGAGTTTTTTAAATCGTAGTTAGTTGCAAGGTTTTTATAGAAACCGTCGATAGTTGCTAAGATTACTTAAAACCATCGAGACTTGTGTTGGTTGCCAAATTGTTGATAATTTCTAAGTTTCCTTACTTGTGAATATATATATATATATATATATATATATATATATATATATATATATATATATATATATATATATATATATATGGGGTTTGTTAACGCGTGTACGCCTGTTTTTCAGTTGGTACATTTTAGCAATGTGTACCGGATTTTAGTAGACAAAAATATCCTTATATATCATAAATTCTAAGTTTTAAGGTTAAGGGTATTTTAATCATTTTCATTTTCAAAACTAAAAAAAAAAAAACCAAACCCTTACTCAGCTCTCTCATTCCTCTCAAACCTTTCTCTTTCATCTTTCTCACTCCAATCTTTTCTCTGTCATCCCTACTGTAGCCCCAATTGAAAAAATTAGAAACACCCTACTATATCCCCCAATTGAAAAAATCAAAAGCACTTGCTGTTAAACAATCTTACAAAAAAATGATTTTATAATAAGTTTTGATCTTATAATTTTTGTCTTATTGGATTTTATCCAATTTTCATAAGCATAAAGGAATTGGTAATTGACCTGAAAAAAATCAGAAATACTTGTTGTTAAACAATTTCTTACAAAAAATGATTTTATAATGAGTTTTTATTTTATAATTTTTGTCTTATCTAATTTTATCTAACTTTCACAAGCATAATGACATCAAAGGAATTGGTAATTGCCCTGGAAAAAATCAGAAACACTCGTTGTTAAACAATCTCTTGCAAAAAATGACTTTATAATGAGTTTTCATTTTATAATTTTTGTCGTATATAATTTTATCTAATTTTCACAAGCATAATGACATCCGAAAGAATTGGTAATTGGCCTGGAGGGTTATTTAGAGATGATGATTCAACATATGCAGATGATGAAATTAGAGAGATTAGTGAAGATGGTGAAATTGAAGAGATCTTGAATGAACCTTTGCCTGAAGGTGAATATGTCAATGACTCAACTCTTTACAAAGGCAAATTGTTTAAAGGCAAGTGTTTCTGATTTTTTCAATTGGGACTACAATAGGGATACCAGAGAAAATGTTGGAGTGAGAGAGATGAAAAAGAAATGATTGAGAGGAATGAGAGAGGTGAGTAAGGGTTTCGGGAGTTTCTTTTTTTTTTTTAAGTTTTGAGAATGAAAATTATTAAAATACCCTTAACCTTAAAACTTAGAATCCATTATATATATAGGGGTATATATATATATATATATATATATATATATATATATATATATATATCAACATTATAATTAGTGTTTTATGTATTTCAACTTAACATGCTTGTAAAATTACGGAGAAAATATCTAAAACTTAAACTAGCTTTTCGTTAAATAGTGATATAAGAATTTAAGTCAACATCTATGTTGACAGTAAAATTACATAAGAAAATAACTTAAACTTAAACTAGTTTTTTTAAAATTTATTAAGTATTTAATTAAAAAAAGTTACTAAATACTAAATAAGTCGATGATATTGTGAAAGGAGAAACTTATCTAATCATTAACTATGTAAACATAAATAAATAAAACAAGTTTGAACTTCCATTATTTTTGTGGGTGATATAGGCTATATATAGATTACCAAGTTACGCAAAAACTATTTGACAGACAATTTGTCAGATTTGAGAGCAATAAGTTATCATACACATCAATATTGCATTATGAAACAAATACAAGACTTTTGGTAACATGGCAAAGAACTTGCAAGTACTTTTCTATACATATAATATCCCACTTTAGGTTATAATTCCACTGGACCACATAGTTGGCAAAGCAGTACCCACACATGCACAATGAAAGGATCATATATAAATATTCTGAGACAAACACAACTTTATCCCAAAGGACGTTATGGTTGGCATATCAACTTTATGCACTGCCAAGATCAACTTAAGAGCACCAAAAGGCCTGAAAACAAGAATCAGAAGCATCTGTGAAGGTTTTTCCTCTCTCAAAACTTAAAACTGTATAAATCAATTGAGCATAGTCACAGTAAAAATTAAACTACACAAGAAATATACTGTACAAGAGAACAGAAAAAGAGGTGCATACATTGAAGAAGCAAAACAAGGGTCTCTTGCAAGGCTTCTTTGCGTTTTTGAGCTGCCTCAGAATTTCGTCTTGAGAGCATATGTTACCTGCAGGTGAGGCCAAGAACACAGTCCTTCTTACTGGGGGAGACCACAGGCCACTTTGCTCATACACAAAATCAAACTGAGTGGCATCAAAGAATTTCCCCATAAGCCTCTCAGAGAAGGACTTTGAGACTATTTGAATGGTTGGAGTAGATGTGGAGGAGGAGGGAGATTGATCAGAAGAGGCTAATTCAGACTCAGACATTGAAACTTGTTGCTGTGGGAAAGAAGAACAACACACAAAGAGGATGGTGTTCTATCTCAATATTCATTCATAAAGAGGGGAAGGGGAATATAGCAAGTCATGGTGGGGACTGAGAGGTCAAGAGTGGGTACCATCATTGGATTTTCCTATTTGGTTTCAGGTTCTTATGGGCACTGGCAAGGGGGACCCCAATGGGAAAAAATATATGCTTGAAAAATCAAGGAAAAGGCATACAAGTGGCACTTTTCCATGGAAAGTTATGACATGTTTATTCTACTTCAGATTAAGTATATACTAGGTATCTGGTGTTTCTATGACAATTTAGATCGATTTTAGCTTTTGTCGGCATTCAAAAACTAATTTTAATTGATTTGGTGGAAGTGTACGGCTAGGTTGTTGGGCCAAAGGTTAGACCAGAGTTACCATCACATGTGATGGTCATTAGTGATTTAATCTTAATTAAGGTAGAAGAAAGGTACTTCTCATTTACTAAAAATTTATTAAATAGAAATTAAAAAAATAATGAACGTGATTAATTTAGATATTAATTTATAAATTAAAAATTATTAGTAGTTTTTATTATGAATAAAACATTATATTTGTGAATTAGAATATAAGGTGGTCTCTAACATTAATTATCTAACATTAATTATTAAGGTATTAGTATCTAGATTAATATCTATTAGTAAATTAGAAACTAATTTATACAAAAATTTAATACTTTACACCTTAGCTATCAAGATTTTACTTAACAAAGAATTAATGTTTAAATTAGTTTTTAATAATAAATAGAAACTAATTTATACATTAGTTACTAAGGATTCTTTTAGGTCTTGGTTGTCTCGATTCAACATTTGATGAAACTCGACACAGGCCAACATTCGTTCAAGGTTAAACTTTGGTTAAAGTCAACTAATGTCGACCTTTGGATAAACTCAAATTTGGCAGACCTTATGTCGAGGCTGTAAAGCCTGTGAAATATATTTATCTTAATAAATGGTATTAATTTTCTCTTAGTATTATTATTTTAGTAATAGTTTTTATGGGTAGAAAATATGATTAATTAGAAATTTATTGTAAGTAAAATAAAAAATTATGATAAATAAGTACAAGGATTGGTTCAAAATTTTCGGAACCTGTTTCTATAATTTAAAGAAGGATAAAAAAATCAAATAGTGTAAATGGATAAGCACTCCACATTAGAATGAATGATTGAAGGATAGATTTGCTCAAAGTGGTGATTAAAATATTAATATAATAAAATAATATTAAAAAATAAATAATATTAAAAATTTATTAAATAATAAAAAATTTTGGCTTCTATTCAGTCATTAGAAGACCTATTGAGAACCTGTGTGTTAGATCATTTGGGTAAATTGGATGAAATACTTCCTCTAGTGGAATTTACCTATAACAACAACTTCCATGCTAGTATTGGAATGACACCTTACAAGGCTCTGTATGGAAGATGATGTCAAACTCATTTATGTTGGTACCAGGACGGTGAAACGATTTTGGTATGACCTAAATTACTACAACAGAACACAAACAAAGTAAAATTGATACGAGAAAGAATGAAGGCTTCTCAGAGTAGACAAAAGTCTTATGTTGATCAAAGGAGAAGACCGTTTGAGTTTGCAGTTAAGGATCATTTCTTCTTGCAAGTGACTTCAACCACTAGTGTAGGAAGGGCTCTTCGATCAAGGAAACTCTCTCCTAAGTTTATTGGCCCATACCAAATTTTAAGACGAATTGGACTAGTACCTTACGAGATTGCTTTGCCCCCTCAGTTGGCCAATATCCATTCAGTTTTTCACATTTCTCAACTAAGAAAGTATGTACCTGATCCTTCTCACATTCTAGAAGTAGAAGAGATCATTCAAATCAAAGATGATCTCTCAGTAGAAGTACAACCAATTGGTATAGAAGATCATCAGACAAAACAACTTAGAGGAAAAACTATCAACTTAGTCAAAGTGGTTTAGGATAGGAGAACATGTGACTCTACATGGGAACTAGAAGACGATGTAAAACAGTCATATCCTCAACTGTTTTCTTGACGTATTGAATTTTCGAGGTTGAAAATTTTGTTGTTGGGTAGAATGTAAAGCCCATGAAAAATATTTATCTTAATAAATAATATTAATTTTCTCTTAGTATTATTATTTTAGTAATAATTTTTATGGGTAGAAAATATGATTAATTAGAAAATTATGGTAAGTAAAATAAAAATTTATGATAAATAAGTAAAAGGATGGGGTCAAAACTTTTATAACCTATTTCTATAATTTAAAGAAGGGTAAAAAAAATTCAAATAGTGTAGATGTATAAACACTCCATGTTAGAATGAATGATTGAAGGATCATATTTGCTCAAGTTGTGATTAAAATATTAATATAATAAAATAATATTAAAAAAATAAATAATATTAAAAAATTATTAAATAGTAAAAAATTTTGGCTTATTAATAGCCATGGGGAAGGGTATTCTGCACAAAGAGAGGGAGAATCAAGTAAGATATCTTGAAAATAGAGAAGAAAGAGTTAGGAAGAAATTTTAGTTGCAAGAAGAGTAGAAGTTCTAGAAGGTTTTCGGGAATAACTTCTGAACAAGAAACTAAGTTTGGAAAAGAGGTAAGGGGAGCTAACCTTTCTAGGCTTTTATGTTAATGATCCAATATTATTGTATGACTATCTATGTCTTGAATTATTGTGTATGTCTATGTGTTGGTTGTATAACTATTCAGGCCTTGAATTTGTGTGTTAATATTGTTAATGAAAAACTATGTTGTTATTTTAAATCTGTAAATAAGAAATTTGTTAAAAGCTAGTTGAGGAACACTTTGGCTAGGAAAGACTTGGTACTTAAGTTGTCCGTTGAGACGCACCTCTTTTTCTTGAAAGTCTACTTGACGGGTTTTTAACTTAAATCCTATTGAACAAATTATGTACTGTTAAATTATTATGCAATATAACATGATGAAATGAAATTTTATGATGAATTCATTATGTTGGATATGAATATGAACATGTTATGAGTCTCATGGAGAGACTCTATAGTGACATTTTATTAGTGCACACATTGATGTTGAGGGTCCTGTTGGGAAGGTCTTCCTGATACTCTAATAACTCTCCAGTCTCAATTAGAGAAGGACGAGTTATGTGGTGAGAGGGGCTGAAGGTCTTAGTTTATGTGCCAATTTTGGGCATAGGTGTTAACAGACTAAACTTGTGGTTAACATGTTGTATCTGGCCATGATTATGTAGTGTAAGGAGTGGAGGTCACCACAAGTGCACGACCACCCGAGACTTCCATCAATGTATTATCCGGATAATAGAGTCTGGTATAATCATTGGTGTCTTATATGAATTTTATTGAAAATGAATAACATGTAGTAATAATTTTATGCCTCATTTTAATATTATTACGCATGGTAGCTCCCCCTTACTTATTTGTGTTTATGCTGGAAAAATCATATTTTTGCGATGATCGTATAATGTGGGTGTTATATGGCAACATATGAGGGAACGACGTTTGAACCAATATAAGTGAAGCAGGAGGCAGCGGAGTAATAGAGAATAGTTTAAGAAAATTTTATGAGTGTTTTATGTGAGGCTTGAGAGAATTATGTATTTTCAGTGTGGACTTCTTCATACTGCTTGATGGATGACTGTAAAAAAAATGTACATTATTTATATTATCTATGAAATGTCAATGTGAGAATTCAGGATGTTACATTAGGGGTATCAGAGTGATTCGTCCTTAGGATGACTTAAGTGTTATGAGTTTATCTTACAAACTCATATAATAAATCGTATTAATGATAACTCTCTGTGTGAACAGAGTAATGGCGCGTAGACAACCTACCCATTCAACTTCTAGTATGCCAAGCTTGGTAAGGGTTTTAGAGTCCATTGCATTGGCACTTCAACAACACGGTGCCGCTTTAATGCAACAACATGAGTTTGATGTACAACAAATGGAAGCGGCTAGGCTAAGCTATAAAGCCAGCCAACGACAGCATGTGGAGGCCCTAAGACAACTAGTTGAGAATGGTCCGCCTGTGGAAGCTCAACCTCATAGGGTTCAAGAGTGGACAAGTCCTGACAAGGCTGATCAATGGATCAGAAATATGGAAAATATTTTTGATGCAAAAAGGTGTTCATCGGAAACTAGGCTACCATACTCAGAGTATTAGCTTTCTAGGGAAGTAGTACACTAGTGGGACAACATGAAGTTGATGTTAGAGAAGAGTGGTGAAGTTATCACTTGTGAGCTTAACAACAAATTTTACGCTGAGTACTTTCCAGACAACGTAAGATAGGAAAAAGAAGTGGAGTTTTTACAGCCGGTGCAAGGCAACAAGTAAATAGCTGATTATGCAAACAAATTCAAACATTTGGGACGTTTCTACACCCAACCAATGAATGAAGAATGGAGGTGTAGAAAGTTCACCAATGGATTGGGACAGATATACAATTAGTTATGACTTCTCTAACTATTAAAGACTTTGAGACTATTTGAATGGTTGGAGTGGATGTGGAGGAGGAGGGAGATTGATCAGAAGAGGCTAATTCAGACTCAGACATTGAAACTTGTTGCTGTGGGAAAGAAGAACAACACACAAAGAGGATGGTGTTCTATCTCAATATTCATTCATAAAGAGGGGAAGGGGAATATAGCAAATCATGGTGGGGACTGAGAGGTCAAGAGTAGGTACCATCATTGGATTTTCCTATTTGGTTTCAGGTTCTTATGGGCACTGGCAAGGGGGACCCCAATGGGAAAAAGTATATGCTTGAAAAATCAAGGAAAAGGCGTACAAGTGACACTTTTCCACGGAAAGTTATGACATGTTTATTCTACTTCACATTAAGTATATACTAGGTATATGGTGTTTCATGCTACTTTAGATCGAGTTTAGCTTTTGTCGGCATTCACAAACTAATTTCAATTGATTTGGTGGAAGTGTACGGCTAGGTTGTTGGGGCCAAATGTTAGATCAGAGTTATTACCCATCACATGTGATGGTCATTAGTGATTTAATCTTAATTAAGGTAGAAAGGTACTTCTCATTTACTACAAATTTATTAAATAGCAATTAAAAAACTAATGAACGTGATTAATTTAGATATTAATTTATAAATTAAAAATTATTAGTATAGTTTTTATTATGAATAAAACATTATAATTGAAGTGTGAATTAGAATATAAGGTGGTCTCTAACATTAATTATTAAGGTATTAGTATCTAGATTAATATCTATTAATAAATTTGAAACTAATTTATGCAAAAATTCAATATTTTATATCTTAGCTGTCAAGGTTTTAGTTACCAAAAAATTAATGTTTAAATTATAAATTAGTTACTGAGGTTTTTTTTAATAGTAATTGTAAAGATCCAATTTTTTATAGGTCTCGTTAAATTGTTAATTTTTTTCCATCCATCTCCAACCATATATATCTTCATACTGTCCATGCAACAATTAACTATAGCATATCCTAACCATTTTAAACCATCACAAACCTCTTCCAAAAGAGGCATGAACATCTTCGGAGGGAAGCTGGAATTGAATGTGAACTACAACATCTTGAGGAGGCTCTTCACCAATAGGAGCAATTGTTGAAGGCTAACGACGAACTGCAATGGATGAAAGATAACGGAAACATTAGAGATTGAGATTTTCGACGTATCAACCAAGAGTAAGAGGAAGGACACCCTTTTTTCAAGGAAATCATGGATGAATTGGTGCCACCACACTTTATGGTCCCTAATTTTTTCCCATTTTTTGGAAACACTGACTCGAAGAACCACTTAAAGGCTTTCTAAGCTCAAATGTTGATATTTGGAGGAACGGGTGCAATCTGGTGTAAGATGTTTGTTAGAACTTTGACAAGCATTGCCTTGAAGTGGTTCAACAAGATACCCAATGTTGTGATTACTTAATTCTTGATTTATCCCAAATTCTTTTTGGAAAGGTTTGTTGTCAAACGATCCAAACCACCATAGATGACTAATATGTTTGATGTGAAGTAAAGATCGAATGAGACTTTGAAGTAGTTTCTAAACAAGTTTTTTGACAAACGCATGGGACTCGCTGACCAAAATCAAGAACTGTTCGTAGAGTTAAGACAAAAATTCTGTAGAGAGTAAATTGTCTAAGCAACCCAGGTTTTGAAGCTTAACAAATATCATTAAATGAAATATTGCTGGTAGGAAAATCGTGTAAAATAGTAGCGTCCAGTGAAGAAGGACTTTATAACGTCTGATGGCAAGAGTTGAAGTAATGCTTTTTAGATCAAACTGTTTAAATAAATTAAAAAATCATAAACAACGTCTAAGAAAAAGTGTCTCTCATTAATATCTATCAAAAGACTATATGAGCAAAAGGAACATCATTGCCCAAATGGAAATGGTGGAGGTTGTTGTGGTTGGGTGTTTGGTGCAAATGGAAGGATTATCTTTTGGGTGAGGGTGTTTAAGGGTGATGACTATTTTTTGAGAGGGGTTGGATGAGGTAGTTGTGGTGTTTTGTTGGATTGGTTCGACGGTGTAGAGAGCTTCTTGAATAATGGCTTGGCGATGTCTTCAAAAATATGATACCAGACGATAGCTTCAAAAACCTTATGAGGAAGATTTTATATTTCTTCCCAACGTTTTCGAGTAGAGATGACCTTTTTGTGTCTTGTTACAAGTGGCTTCTTCATTTTTACCACTTCTTTAGGTTGTCAACACTCAGATACTATTCCTGATTATGTGTCATAGATGTGTTGTATCTTCCCATAGTATCTCGGGTCATCGGGTAAAGTTATGATCAACAACTTGAGTTCTACATTAGGTTGGATACACCACATTACCTTGTTGTTACCCATTTCTGCCATATTTATACAATGTTGATACGAAACATGTAACACCCCGACTTTTGAGATGTACGGTGTAATTTTTTTTTCAACATTTCCATAAAACCGTCTTTTAAATTAATCAAATTTTATTTGACTAAAAGTGCGAAAGCAAAACATAACTTTAATCGTCATCTAAAAAATCTTAGAATATCACTTTTACATAAAAATACCAAGTCTAAGAATTTTTAAATAAAATAAATAATCATTCCCGAAATAAAAGATCCCAACTCTCGTCAGCTACTTCAATCTGCTCTATCTGCAACGCCATCTACTCTCATACAAGTACGATCATCCTAGGTGGAAACCACAAACTAATTTGCTCAATTGACTAATGATTCTATCCATCAGATCAAACCAGCTACCATTACAACCCCAAATAATAATAAGCATACTAAAGACTCAATTTCAATAAAATAAATAGCTAACCATATCCTAAATGACATAAACACAAACTACTAACTTCAAGTTCATTCAACAAATAAATCTGGCAGTTTTCATATGTCAAATCACCACTTTTAGATCAAAAACCAACTGACACTCAACCTATTACCAAAGCAAAGTTCATCAACAAAATGACTAATCAAAAACGAAATTTTTATGATTCTCAGATCAACAAAATATGTTTCAATCAACAAGTTATCTATAGCAAGAGTTCAACATACCAATCTATCAAATTCAACGTGTCACACAATACATTATCATAAATCTCAAAACAGATTTTAGCAATAGTTACACACAATTCTAACATATCAAAACATATTATTAAGTACTAAATCTTTAGAATAAGGTATTTGACTTTCCTTACCCGTTAGAAGCTTAAACAACTCAAAAGAACCTAAAACCTCTTTCTTAGATCAAGAAACTCTATCTGTTCCTACAAAACATCGAATCATGATTAAGGTATGCGATCAAAACCACTGATCAATAAAGAACCTAAAAGAAGACTCAAACGATACTTTCGATAGAGCCAATATCGCATGCATTGGAAAACAGAGAAAATAAAAGAAAATATTAGAAATTAGCTTACTTTTTTACAAAAATTGATCGGATATGATTGAAGATCTTACCACTATGATTATTATGGCACTCCTTGATCATCAAACAAATGATCTAGATATTAAAAATCTAAGGGGACTCTTAGAAAATAAGTTTTTAAAGAGATAAAATATTTTTACATAATAAACTCACTGAAATTTTATTTCAACATTCTTAATTTTAATATTAAAATAAGTATCATTATTTAAAATATTTATTATTTTTAATACTTTATTTTCTAATTTTTAATATTTTATTTTCTAATTCAAAATAATAAATCAATGTATATGTTAACATATAGCCTTCCAAAATAATCATGCAAAATCAATTTTTAGTATCCACTTTTATTTTCTATTTATTTTATTTAGTTTCATCATTTTCTTCTTCTGAAATGTACAATTATTAAGGAATTTTGTGAACTATTAATCTTCTTTTCTAAATTTAGGAAGTAATTTTTTTAAAAAACAATTTTATGAACTGAAGGAGTCATTCCTAAACTGTAGGACTAAAAGTAATATTTAAATTTAAGTGGACTAAAATATCACTTTTAAATTTGGACTACTAAAATATATTTTAATTTTTGGGATTAAACATTATCTTTTATTTTTCAATTTTAGGGACATAAAATTAATTTTAAATTTAAGAACTGAAATAAAATTTTCTAAATTAAAGAAATTAAAAAGATATTTTAGAAAAAATTAAAAAAGTTCTTCGAATCATCGTTTTAGTGTTGCATATATTATTAATTCAGAAAAAAAATAATAATTTCAGTTTGGAAAATAAAAAAAGAAAATCTAAATTTAAAAATTAGAAAACATATTTAATAAAAAAAAGAAGAATTTTAAGAAAAATAAGACAAAGTGATATTTTTTATTTTAATAATTATTATAACAATAATTTCTAACTTTTATTACAAAAAATTAATAATTTTTTATTTTAATAATTATTATAATAATAATTTATTTTTTTATTATCATAAAGAAAAAAGAAAAAGTGAATACAAATAAACAGGACGGCATCTGTTCCACTAATGTCTCAAAATATTGTTTAATTTGTATGATCCGTTTGTCCATTTCACTTTTTAACTCCTTTAGCCTAAATATGCAATTGGTAATAATGTTAATGTAACTATAACAATAAACATTACTATAAATAGTAATAAACCTTAAAATAGATTAAAATTATTATTTTTAAATTAATTTTTTCTTAACTCGAATGGTTTGGTAATGGAATCAAACAAAATAAAACTGATTATCATCTTTAAATATATAACCAGTGAAAACACGAACACTAGTTACAGTCGTGTGTCTAATGTTTTATATATTATTTTATTTTAGCAATTTAAAGTTTAATATTTATATTAATTTTAATTTTATATATTTATTTAAACAAAATGTATATGTTATTACCTTTGATATTTAATTTGTAATATATAACATGCAATCCGCAAAATCCTTTTATAAAATCAGTAATTTATTCCGTTGCCGGGACTTGAACCCGGGTCTTTCGGGTGAGAGCCGAATATCCTGACCATCTAGACTACAACGGATAGCTGCTACTTAAAGGGAGACATTATATAAAATTTATATAAGTTTGAATAGCAAATTAAAATCCAATACAAAAGTTTCCTTCCCTCCTTTATTTCAATTTTTGGCCTCTGAACCAAGAAACACGAAAGAGACCAAGCGGACGAAGAAGAACCGAAACCCTAGCAGGGAGTGAAAGAGTAAAGTTAGTGCGAAGATGAGGGATGAAGAAATCGAGAAGCTCCGAGGTGTGGTGCGCGACTGCGTGAGCAAACACCTCTATTCCTCCGCCATCTTCTTCGCCGATAAAGTCGCCGCCTTCACCGCCGACCCCGCCGACATCTACATGCAGGCGCAGGCGCTCTTCCTTGGCCGTCACTACCGCCGTGCCTTCCACCTCCTCAATGCTTCCAAAATCGTTCTCAGCGACCTCCGATTCCGCTACCTCGCCGCCAAGTGTCTCGTATTGTCCTCAATCTTTCTTCCATTTCTTTTTTTTGTATTTCATTGATTGAAAAAATAAATGGGTTTATTAAGAATAGACCGTTAGTTCTTTAAGTATTAGTCACTGTCAAATGTAATTCTGAAATAATAAAATAATATGAATAATCTCAATTAAATACCTCTCGTTTTAGTCTCTAAGCTCTTATTTGGTACTTGCATTCAAGTCTACTTTAATGAATTTTTGATACTTATAAAAAATGCTTATCTAGTTTTTAATATTTGGGTATTTTTTTTTTGTATAATTTTCATACTTTAAGGGCATTTTAGGAGATAGTATAATACTGTAGGGATGATGTTGAATGTTTTATAATTTTGTTAAATTTTATCGGTGTTTGTAAATGACTCCGTGGTGGAACTGAAGGAAGAATTGAAGGAGTGGGATCAGTGCCTGTCGATGCTGGGTGAGGCTAAAGTAGATGACGAGGGAAATGTTTCTGATACCAAGGACTCGAATGTCATGTACTTGGATAAAGATTGTGAGGATCGTGAAATCAATGTGAGTTCCATTTTTTTAACTTGTAACTTTTCTATTTTTCTAACAGAAAATAGTACATTTAAGGTTTCTACATTATTAACCAGTCATAGATTGTAGGATTTTTATTTTTTTAATAAATGACTACTTCTCAAGTCACAACCTAGTCTGCCAAACATCTAATTCTGGATTTAAATTTGGAATTACTTCTGGTGCTTTGATATGGTGTATTAGAATAGTAGTGTAGAAGTGAAGTTCTTGGAATGTGGAAAATATGGTAGATGATACATTTTTGGAACATCTTGTTAGAAACGGGAACGTCTGCCGTTGTTTATTTCATTTTTTCAGTTATCTGAATACATTTTATTATGCTATTACAGATATCTTCTGCAATATGCTTCTTAAGAGGAAAAGCATACGAGGCTCTAGAAAACCGGGCCCAGGCTAGACTATGGTGAGCATATTTGGGACATTTTGATTGTTACATTCTAACTTCTAGATACGTAGATAAGAGATGATTTTAGGGTTAGTTTGGATAAACTCCTCAATAGATTCACGCGGAAGAAGAAAATAAGAGGTAAAGTGAACAAAATATCTTCCACAAGTTAAAATCAATTTATGTACATCAGCTATTGGAGTAGTCATTTTTAAAAAAGTTTAAATGCACAAGTTGAATTTAAGTTTTGATAGAAGTTTGATTCATTTTATCTTTTTATTCTATTCTCCTTTAAATACTTATCAATAACTTTATTAACACTGGTCCTTTTTCTACATTTATTACAAGGAAATGTAGTTGCTTGCTGCTCTACTTGTTTGAAGAGTTGCAATAGTATGATCTGTGCGTGCCATTTGATAATAAGAACTCATTTGTTCTGCTGTGTTTGTTTTTGTTAAAGGTATAAAGCTGCTATAAAAGCGGATCCTTTATGTTATGAGGTATGCATTGATATTCTACTTTGGTAAGTTCATTACTAGTATCTTGTAATGCTAGGATCACTTGGTTAGGCATCAATCTATTGCTGAAAAAAAAAAACTTGTATACCTTAAACTTCTATAACAAATTTTACTAAAGAAACTGGGTTTATTTTTCTTATCACAGTTTCTGTAAAGGTGAAGTGAACAATGTTGATTGTAACCAGTAGCCCTCAGGGCATTATAATGCTCTAATTTATTATTTCCATCTTTGGAGAAGCTGTCATTTCTAGCATACAGACTTGGATAATTTTTCGTGTACACTAGTTAACAGTTATCTGTTTTTTCCTTGCTGTATGGCAATAATTATGTCAGGCTTTGGAATGTCTTATTGAGAATCACATGCTTACATGCCAGGAAGGTAGAAGTTTTCACTGATCCCTTGGAGATTTTTAAACTTGATCTTAATATATATACATCTCTTTCCTCTCTGTATGGTGAATTTCAGAAGCAAATTTGATATCGTCATTGCAATTTGGTAGTGAGGACGGGTGGCTTTCTTCATTTTATTCTTGTTTGATAAAGAAGGTAATGCAGGTGACGAGTACAATTTGCTTATATCTAAATGTTTTATACTTCTGAAAGATAATCCCTTATTTGTCATGCAGTATGACAAAGAAAATGTTGTAGAAGCCAAGTTTAGAGAACTTGAGAATGAAAGCTGTAAAAGTGACCAATCTGATACTTCTTTTTTCCGCACACTGAAATCCAATACTGATCTATTGGCATGCAAAGCTGAATACTACCATCAATGTGGTGAATATCAGAAATGTTTTGACTTAACATATGTGTAAGTGGGGGATATACTCTGGAGACTAAAGTGAGATATGAATACCACTTTGGTCTTTTGCGCATTCATGCTTACAATCATTTCTTCTTTTTGTCTTCCTGAATTACCTTAAATTATTCTGTTACAGTTTACTTGAGAGGGATCTTTTCCATCTCAAGTGTACGTTAGTACATCTGGCAGCTGCTGTTGAACTTGGGCATTCAAATGAACTCTATTTGATGGCATGCAATTTGGTGAAGGATTATCCTCAGATGTAAACACTTCTATGATGCTGATTGTCTTCTAATGATTTGCTGCATTAAGAGTCGTTCTTTATTTAGTCTTTTCCTTAACATATGTAGCTGCCTATGTAAAACAATTAAATCTCATTATGTTGGTTTAGGGCTTTATCATGGTTTGCTGTTGGTTGCTACTACTATTGTATCAAGAAGTATGATCAATCCCGTCGTTATTTTAGGTAAGAATATCTTACTTTCATAATTAGACATGATTAACTTTGAAACATTGAATGCTAATGTTATTAATTTATCATCATAGGAACATGATTCTTCATGTTTTGCGTTGTTGATTATGTTTGAATCTTATTTACTTGAGAAAATATGCTAAAAGGCTGTTATACTTTGTTATGTTTCTGATAGGTTTCTTTGGTCAAGAAATCTATCACTCAAAACAGCACACACACATAGAATACTAGACAAAACAACACTGTATATTATTGTGGTAATCCAGAGTACACTGTACAGCGTCAAACTCTCAAGGGAGCACTCTCCCTCCACAGGAACAACCTCCTATCAACACACTGAATATCAAAAGCTCCCCAAACACAAGACCTCCCTGCCTTCTTATAACCCCCCGCCCCCCCAACCAACTAACAACTAATTCCTAATCTATTTCCTTTTATTCTGCACACATTATATCCTATCACATTGTATCCTATCACATTATATCCTATCACATTATATCCTATCAGTTTCATTGCATAAGGTAATTTGTTATATTTGACATTTGATGCAGCTCTCTATTTGTTTCATTAGCAAGTGTTATGCCTTTGTAGCGGAGGATGTGTTATGTTTAATGTCATGTTATCAGCTCAGCTGTACAGAAATGCATATAAAACTGGTCTTGGGCTGGATTGATTGAATTGTTTTTGGTGGCTTGTTAAGTTTGAGTTGATCTTATGTATCTTTGTCCTGAGTTAGGTTGCTTGACAGTTTCTCAGTCATCTTCTTAAAGGTGGCTTTTCTAATCTGAATTTTCTGCAAGAATTTTTATTATCAAGGGTTCATTACTTTTGCCGCCGATTGTTTGTGAACATCATTATCAAAAGTTACCAAACAGTTTCGTTGTGTACCTTACAGCAAGGCAACTAGTCTAGATGGAACATTCCCCCCTGCATGGATAGGCTATGGGAATGCTTATGCTGCTCAAGAAGAGGGTGATCAGGCTATGTCAGCGTACCGCACCGCAGCTAGATTGTTTCCTGGGTAAGTTATTAATTTTTCCTGTTAAATATTCCTGCTAACCCAGCTGAGTAATTTCTTCAGTAATAATATCAGACAAGAATAACTGTTGCTGAGAAATCTAGTACATGTTTATAAGATCTGTTTTGGGTTCTTGCAAAAGGAATCAAAAGATAGAAAATGGAAAAAGAACATTGCAGTGTTTTCTTATCATCTTTCTGTTTAATAAAGATTATCTTTTGTTGTGTAGCTTTTGTTGAGCTGTTTTTGTTATACCTAGTATGTCATAGGCATTAGCCTATATTATGATTTCTGAGAGCTGTATTGTCAATTACTCAAATTTATATATTTATAATATACATCATTTGGGTGTAGGAACACTGTTTTTCAATCTAAAATCTTCAACTTGGTATCAGAGTGGGTAGAATCCTGCACAACTGTTTTCCCTTCAGTCTATGTGCCAACCCTGTCAGAAACTGCTGTTGTATTGTCAGAAACCACTGCCATCATCACAGAAACCCTATTTTTTCTTGGCAACTTTAGGGTTGTTGCGTCTCATCAAGTGCAACCTTACCCAAGTGGTTTCACATCCAAACTATGGCCCATGTGCAGATATTGCATTCTGTTTTGTCATGAACATTCAACTCACGCGCCAGTTTGTCATCTTCGCAACATCACCACATCTCTTCCAAAGGTCTCGTTACAATTGTACTGTGCTTGTATGGTGGGCTTGTATGCGAACTTTTCTCGTCAAATTAAAATAAGTTTGGTTCCAAGTCTCCAAATGTTGGAAGTGTTAGAATGTGAGTCATTTTAGTTGGGTAAACATGTTTGGTATTCCTTCCCAAAGCAAGCTGAAAAAAGATGTAAAAACTTTTACCACCATTCATTAAGATAGTTGTGGGCCAAGTTGTGTTACATCATGATGCTCTTTAGTACTGTTGGAACAACTGGCTGTAGAAGGGAGGGGTTGAATAGAGTCTTAGACTTTTTTCGCTGATGACTAGACCGTCTAGCAAACAAGCAACAACACAAAAAAAACACCACAAATTTATACTGGTCACCCAAACTCACGGACTATGTCTAGTTATCCCTTAAGACAATTGCTTAGAGGTTCCACTAGTCAAATAAATGATTACATGAGTATACAAACCATTCATGGTTACACAAGCCACTCCTGGTTATCACATCTTACAATAGGTGTTAACATGCCTGTATGAATCTCTTTTGTTTGTCTAGCAGCTTCTACATGAATTTCTCTTATTATTTTTTCTCTGTAAGTTGTTCTTTTACAGGTTAAATCTTGATGTTCTCTTATTCCAGGTGTCACTTACCAACCCTTTACATTGGAATGGAATGCATGCGGACCCACAGCTATAAGCTTGCTGAGCAGGTATATTCTATAAAGTTTGTTACATTCAAGGAAATGAAGGCTCTAGTTTTTTAGGGGAAAGGTGGGGGATTGCAGGAGATTAAGGATTCAATGGCTCGTGCTATCCCTGTCAATTGTATAAAATGTAGAGTTCAAACAAGGACTACTTTCTATCACTGACTACCTAAAAAACAATTAATGTTCCTCTATTGTTTCAGTTTTTTATTCAGGCCAAATCAACTTGCCCCTCAGATCCACTTGTGTATAATGAACTTGGAGTTGTTGCCTATCATATGAAGGAGTAAGGATACCTATATGCTTATACTTATTTCAGTTACTTAATCTCATCTTTGCATTAACTTGGAAGAAGTCTGTTCCCTTCATTGCTTTTCAGATGATCCTATATGAAAGCGAAAGCCTGTTTGTGAAGAATCTGACCACAATGCAGTTTAATTCAAAATCTATATTAATTTTCATATGATTGAACATGTGTTGAGTACAGATTGATATGACATTGTGGAAGTACATGATGGGTTATCTTTTATTTTGGGAGTAACTCTGCATTTGTAAACTTTAAAATTGGACCACTGCTTATGTGCCTGGTTAAGTTTGCAAAGTTTGGTGTTTGAGAATTGTATTTAAGTTTCTCTTGGAATTAGAGTTTGTGTTATTTAAATGTTGGTTTTCATAATTATCTCATACTAATTCATATATCTTTCCTAAATATGATTGCTCTCCGTACTCTAAGATAGATTTAACATGCCAACTTGACTGACATAATATATTATAAGACTCATGAAGGGTCATAAAATTCTATAAACATATTTGTTAGAATTGGAGCTCTTTCACGTTTGTTACAAGTACATGGAGTTTAACACTTGATGATATTTACTTTTTTTAATCCTAGTTTTGATGCAAATATTTATTCATTCTAATGGATCTGACATTCCAAAATTTTTAGGTTTTTATTTTCTTTATTAGTTGTTCACTTGTTCGCATATGCATTGACAGCTCAGTGGTAAAAGACTGTAGATTCGGTGTCTATACTTTGAACTAGTTTCATTTTTGTCTGTTAGAATGTGGTTGTATGTTGAGCAAAAAACAGTTCAGTTGTAGTTCATTCGTTTAATATCAATGCATATCTCAGTCCTCAGTATCCTGCTCTTGTTCTGCTTAAGGATTTATATCTTATTGTATTACTGTGTTAACTGTTGCGAAGAAAGTGCTGATGAGGTGAAGGCTAAAGCACTAAAACAAGGAAAATCAGCTCCTTAATTATTGAAAACAGATATTCTTTAGATGTTTGGGAATAGTGGAGTACAGAGAAAATGAAGGTGAAAGAAACTGAACTGTTAAACTATCATTAGAGAAGCAGTGTAGAGGGTGGAACCTTATATAGCTAGGCCATATAACTTAGTGCTGAGTCCGTAACTAACAGACTAACTGGAAAATTATGTTACAGAAGAAATTTAAATTAATTTTCACAATGAAAATGACAGTTTACTGTAAACGTGGATGTAGATATTGATACATACAGTGAATATCTCTAGTAGGGATGTTGACATGATTTAGTACTTATAATCCATTTGGGATATTTAATACATTTTATCTACAGACCGTGATTGTTGAAGATATCATTAGTTGATGCAAGGAGTTACTTTTTGGTCTATATCATATTTGACATAATGGATTAAAAAATGTTGACAGATTTCTTACCATTAGAAAAGGAGGAAGGAAATTGAGATCTTTCAAAGCTCTTTGTAGGATTGTTAAGTCTGAGAGTAACAATGTACTAATTAGTTTTCAGCCATGGGTGGAGAGTTATTTTATTAGTGACAAAATTTGTGACTTCCAGATTTTATCTTGTAAAAGTCCGGTCTCTTTCTCCAAATTTCAATACAGTTAAAAACATTCTTTTAATATTTGGTCAGACAAATCTCCATGCAAAATGGCAAAATTGAGAGACTTTTACCTGATTAACTGTGGCTTCTGATTCAGGTATAAGAAAGCTGTGTGGTGGTTTGAGAAAACATTAGCATTGATACCAACTGCTTTATCTGAGATGTGGGAATCGACTGTAGTCAATCTTGCCCATGCATACAGAAAACTGAAGTAAGTTGACAAATATCTCAGTGATCATCTGACTTCATTTTCTTATCCGCAGCTTTAGAATATTTAGCATGCTGAGAATTTCTGTTGGAGTTGAAACATCATTGGCTAGAGGATTTGTTTTAAAATCCTTGAAATTTTTGTTATTTTCACGGCTACTTTTATGTTTACTTTTCTTGTCCTCATTTTTTATGTTCCTAAATTTCCTCATCTATTAATTTGACTGAAAAAAAAGTTGAAATATGATTTTTTTATATTCATTGAAAGGTTTAATCTAAATAGTGGCAGTGCTAATTTGTTACTCATGACTGGTGAAGGACAGGATAGTTGATTGTGCTTGTCTAAATGAAATGTTTCAGGATGTACCAAGAAGCAATTTCGTACTATGAGAAGGCACTTGCATTATCAACGAGAAGTGTGAGCACTTATGCTGGTCTTGCATATACTTATCACTTACAGGTATATAAAGATGTTATTATTTATACTATTCTGTGTTTTTCAGTATAACATGATGTATTGTGGTGTTTTCTGCCTGTTCTTATGTAGACTTTTATGTATAAGTTGGGTTGGAAATTTGGATTTGTGGTTTCATCATGGTAAAAGGTTATTGTTGACTTCTATCTAAAAATAATCTGCACTGGTTGCAGGGGAACGATTACTCTCTCAGCTTTTTTTAAATTTTGATAGGAATAGTTTATTGGTTCCATTATCCATATTTGAGTGGAAAATGTGATGGTTCCACCATATCCTAGTTCCTGGTCTAATTTGCCCGAATCATGACATCTGCTTTTGTTGGTATAATTGATTGTTTTTCAACTATACCTTCAAAAGCAGATGTCAACACACTCATTCATAAATGGATATATTTGTTGAAAGAAGTTGAGTCTGATTAAAAGTAGTGTGTGAAAATAAATAAATTCTGCATTTAGTGTTAACGCACTTCCTGTGAACATGTTGCTCGTGCTACCTGGACATGGCCCTGTGGCTGTGAAAGGCTCATACGTTCCAAATTTCAGCTATTTCTTTAAAAGTTTTCGTATATCTATATATATATATATATATATATATATATATATATATATATATATATATATATATATATATATATATATATGTTTTTTTAACTTCCTTTTTTCACTGTTTAATGTAATTCATGCAGGATGATTTCACTACAGCAATAACATATTATCACAAAGTGAGTAACTCTGTTCCAATATTGGTTTGTATTCATGATAATTAACCAATGTTACACGTTTGGTTTTATTTGAATCAAGAAAACTTTTATATTTGAACCTTCAAACTAAACTAAATGCACACATTAATAAATGCAAAAAATATTAACGTGTCTAGGCTAAACTACCCTTTTTAACCTAAAATATAAATTTGGTTTCTTGTTTGTTGAAGTTCTTTTTAGAATAGGTTGCAGGTGTAGTTTTTCTAGTAAATATCAAATCTAGTTATTTTACACGGATATACGTGGAGTCAAATGATTAATGAGGCTTGAAATTGTAAAATGTAAGTAACTTTGGAATGGTTGATTATGTTAGAATTGGAGTCTGAAAATGTTCATTGGATTTTGAGTTATTGATTGGAGTGCCCAAATTGTGTAATGCTTACTTAGGAATGTATCTTCAACTAGTTATTGTATGAATGTTACCTTCGTGATTCTGCCAGGTCATGTGTTTGAATATTGTTCTTAAAGTTATACTGTTTAATCATATAAAGAGAATCTCCATGTGATCAATTGAGTTTATTTATGAATTTTTGTTCCTTGAATGTTAGGCCTTGTGGCTTAAACCAGATGATCAGTTCTGCACTGAGATGTTAAGTTGGGCTCTAATAGATGAAAAGTCTAAGGGGCTTTGACCAAGTCTTGAATTCCGGTTAAGCCTAATTTGAATGTTACTCTCGTTTGTATGTAAACAATACATTAGCATCAAGCTAATGCATTGCAAATGTGTAATTATTATTATTAATTATTATTATTTTACCTTCATATTCTTATTGGTAGTAGTAAAAATAAATTTTGATATTTGACGTGTTGAAGAGGTTTAACATTTACTATTAACGGTAGTAGTAAGATGTTAAGATATATCTGCTTTGCTGTAACATGTGAATATTTCTCCCACTGAACAAGTAACATTAAAATGTTTATTTTTTTATATTACTTTGTTTCGAATTTACAAAGGAATGTAATTTACAATTAATTAGTAATAAAACTTGTATTAACATATTGTATAAGAGTAAACATTAATATTTCATAAGATATTAGTTATTATATTTACCAAATATAATCATATATCGAATTTAATAAATATAATAATATTTATTATATAAGTTTTAAGTTGAATTTTGTATATTAAGACGTTATTATTAAATAAAAACGTAATTCTAAATACATTTAATCTTTACTTGCTATGAAGTATACATATTCATGTACAATGGTTCGTCAATGGTTAGAATGGTAAGAGTTTGCTATTTGCAACTCAATATTAAAATAAAACTAAATTATCCTTTGGTACTGTACTTCATCATTATTAATGCTATGATGCTATCAACCGCTACAGGAAAAAAAAAAGAAAAGAAGGAAAACAGTGCCACAGAAAAAAGAAAAAAAAAAGTAGAAAAGGCTGAAAAAGAAAACTTTCTATATTATATTTTATATGTTCTAGATAATATTTCATACTGACAATTTTATTAGAAAAAAATTATTTTATAAATTTTGTTCTAAAATGCCGTTTCAAAACTCATTTTGTAAATTTTTAAAAGATTTAAGAACAGATAATTTGAAATTACTTTTATAAATATAAATTGATAATTTTGAAATTAGGGGATGTAGGAAGAATAAACCTTCTTTCAATAGTAAAATTTAACAACTCCATTAATACTGAGAACCACTATGGAGTTTGTTTCAAATCATGGAAATATGTGGGACAGGAAAAAGCGCGGAAAGATGTCTCAGTCGTTTCTTTTCGGTCAAAACCGTGGAAAGTGTGATTTACAAATACAGGAAAAGAATATATTTTTTTCTCAAATATACCTATTTAAAAAATATTTATTTAAATAAATCCATTTTCACTTTAATTCTCAATCTAAATTCATTTACTATTAGCATGTTTAGAATTCAGTATCACCTAATTTCCTTTTCCTTTTTTTAATAAGTTGGAAAAACCAAATCAGAATTCAACTTTCTAAAAATCAAATTCTTCCCTGTTTCCTGCACTAGAGTGAGTAGATTAAGAATTTGGCTTCATAGTATTGAATTCTCAACGTACCTTCACCTGCGTTGAGAAACCAATCAGACTTTGGTATTTGAGAATCGAATTCTGACTTAATTTTTCTAAACTATTTTCTTTTGAGAATTGAAGAAATAAGGAAGTTGAGGACTATTTCACGTTAACCTTTACTTTGAACAGATTTTACTGTTCATACAGAATTGTGAGCACAGATGGTAAATGAATTTGTTGTTCGTTTTCAGTGATTTAAAAGCAATGAATTACAGAAATTTGCGGGATACAAGTTTTTTTCATCACCCTCTCCTACGCAGAGATTTGAAGGGAAGTAAAGTGAAATGATATATTTATCCTCATTATTTCACAATTCTTGAGGTTGGAGATGAAGATGGAGCACCCATTACTGGGAAGCTGTACACTGTGGGGTGATGGATGTCAACGGTGAAGGACGTTGAAGAAGCTAGGGGCATCGACGTTGAAGAACCACGGTGAAGGAGGCTGAAGAAGCACGGTTGAAGAAGCACGAGGTTGCAAACCAACACATTGCAGCGAAGAGACTTGCACAGTGCGCGTAACCGATTCCAATTGGTCTGGAATCGGTTCCATGGCTAATGTATTTGATTCCAAGTCTCGTATCTGATTCCACTCTTCTTGTATCAGTCTTCATGTATCCGATTCCACTTGGCCATTAACCGATTCTAGCAGCTGTCATGCACTTTGTTCTTGGTGACCAGCTTCCAGTGATTAATATAATGATTTGACTTTGGCAATCATAATCAGTTAGGTGTTTTGCATGTGTAAGGAAAGGGAACATAGATGAGGACGCGGTTTTGAAGGTGAAGGAGGAGGTGTTTATGAAGGTGAAGCTCATTGTTTGGAGCTGTGGTGGATGAGGTGGTTCTATGATAGTACAACGAAGGTGGTGGATGTGCATTTGTGCATGGAGAACTTTGTGATAGTGCAGCTTCTGAAAGTGGTGGAGGAGCATTTGTGCATGGAAGAGTTTGTCAAGGTCATTGTCCTGCTTTATGAAACTGTGATTTTGATTGTGTTTTTCTTTGAATTTGGTTTTTATTTTAGGAAGGTGCTGAAACTGTCAATGTTTGTGATTGTTCTTTGAATTTGAAGTTAATGAAATAGTTTGTTTCTTGTATACATGGATAAATAAAAACCTCCAAAGTGTTTTTTACTCTTTATTACTGTGTTGCATAGGAAAATATAACCATTTTATTACCACCACTATATTTACTTTTTATTATTTTTATTTTAAAATAATTTATCAGTGTATTTATTGTATAACAATGAATATTTAATTTGGCTTTAAAAACAAAAAATAAATTTATCTTACTCTATTTATTTTTCTTTTAACCTAAACAACTGCTTTCCTCTACTTCCTACCATTTAATTCTATCAAAAAATAATACATGATACATCACTATTACAACGCAGAAAGATCCCCTTTCAGATTTAATTAATACTCTTAAAAGTTAAACGTCATAAAGAAAATGGGTATAAATGCTTTTGCAACCTTTAAGCATGACATATGATTTATCATTAGAGAAAACATCATATCATGGTGTGAAATGTAACCGTAAAGATATCTTGAGATACTACAAAACAACAACCATAAAGAAATGAATTATCCTTAAGGAATTGATACAAAAATATTTACAAACGAAAACAATAAAACAATAAGAAAAATAAAAAGGGGCTAAAGGTTCTGTACTTGATCCCCAAGCCTGGATCCTCATCAACCAAGAGTAGCGTGCTCAACATTTTGTTCTGCTCGTGTGAGCAACATGATCAAAGCAAACAAGTAATGAAAGGATCACTTATATAAAATGCAAAGAGATAATTGAAGTAGTAAATTTGATCCATTGATTAACCTCCACTCATTTATAAAATAAGTCTTTCTTAATTGACCTGTCAAGGAAGTAGATTAAAAAAGTCTCAACCTTCCTACATATTTTACACTAATTATAAATCAACCCTTAATTAATTTTTATTGTTTGTATTACAAGGTTAAGACCTAACCTAACTTGCTTAGGTACTCGACCAAACTTGACTTCGACTCAACCTAATCCAACTTAATCTTATTTAACTTGGACCTAACCTAATTAGACATTTCCTAACTTTAAAATATTTATATATAAGTTGTTAAACGCTTGACTTGAAAGTTATGTTCTAACTATAAATTCTCAAACAAATATATTTTTCAATTGTTTAAACAAATTTGCTTCTGTGTTTTGATAAAGCCAACTCTTAATAAAATAACGTTTGGTGATAACAACTTTTATAACAGTTAAGATAGAGCTAACTGCAGGGTTTATAAGAGAAGCGTTTAATAAGATTAAATCAATAAACACAGTTATTTTTATACTGGTTCACTCCACCAAGCTACGTCCAGTTCTCCTCTAATACGTCTTAGCACTAGTACAAAAACATCGTATAACGTTGGTGTTTTTTGACCTTTCACGTCGAAATTAATGCCGACATCATATCAGGAGATGTTAAATTGATGTCGAATTTAAAAAATTCGACGTTACCTTAATTAACGTCGAATTTTGTTAATATACGATGTTAATCAATTTTTTTTAAATTAATTGTGATCCTTTTTTACAACTCTACGAAGACCTGAAAAACAGAAAAACAACAAATTTCAGTTTTTGGTATTTTATAAAGTATGAACTATGAACGTGTAATGTAGTATCAACAACAAATAAGTTCAACCAAATAACAACAAACAAGTTCAACCAAACAACCACAACAAACAAGTTCAATCAAACAACAACAAGAAACAAGTTTAACAAATAAGTTCTTCAAAACGAAAATGAAAACTAACTTCCAAAAGGTGGGTTCGTCGGAATAAAGTGTTGCTACCTGTGAAAGAGAAAGCAGAATGCGCCTATGAAGGACAAGAACACGAAAATAATCGGTCAAAACAAACAAAAATCATACCTAAAGTAGTTAATTAACCTGCGTTTGTCTCAGATGAAGGAAAGATTACATGTGATGGCTGTCAAACTTCGTTCGAGAAATGTTTGAGCAAAGAAAATGGTCTTGCTTTATCTATTATGAAAGATAAAAAATCCAAACTAATTATAGAAGGTAAAATGAATACCATTTAGAACTTTCTTTATTCCTTCCTTAAAATTATGAGAAACTTTAAACTTCATATCTCAATAATTTCATCCATATCAGAGCCTACAACAAACATTTCATCCATATTAACACGCGGTTAAAGTGTCCACGTCATTCACTGACTGCACAGCTGGACATTTGGTTGTTATCGATTTAAACGACGTTTGCAAAAAGAACTAAATTCAACACCAATTACGATCTTTAAGACTACATTGAACATTAAAAAAAAATAGAACCATTTCAAACAAAACTGACAAAAATTAAGACCAACAATGGTATCAAGCCAACTTATTTTTTATTATTATAATTTTTATTATAACAAAATTTTAATTTTAATAAAAGATCATATCATATGAAATAAATATAACAGTAAAATAAATAATAATAAACTGAATTTTATTATTACTAACATGCAATATTTTATTATTAATTACAATAAATTAAATAATTTAGGTAATGGAGTGGGTGTAAAGGATGCTATTAATTCGGTTTCTTTGTCAAATGCAAAACTTTATAGCTTCTGAGTGAGGAGTCTGGGTTTTTGTTGTCGACTCAATGCACACACTAATCAAGATTAGGATCTTTTTTCTTCTTTTTTGTCCGTTTTCTTGTGATGTTAATTACAAGTTAATTATTGTGTCTAAATGTTATAAAAAAATTTGTATTAAAATATATATTTTTATTTCCTAATGGGTTCAAGAAAGATGATGGGCTCCGAAAGAAACCGTAAATGCTACAACGTTGCATATATAGCAGCACTAATACCTATAAAAGGTTACATTTTTTAACTTTACTGTAAAATATTAAAAAATAGTACATTTTTAATCTTTACTATAATTGAAATTTTATACCAGATATTACATTTATGTAAGTTTTATTATAGTTATTAAATTTGTACCCCAATAGAAAACTAAAATAATTATTTGTACCGCTTTAAATTAATATTTACAAACTGTTTTAAATACGAACATAGTAAAAATGTTACATTCCTTATATATATTAATTATAGTAGAAATATAATAAATCCATTATTAATATTTTTTTTCTTATTATAATATATTTATTACTACATTTTTATCAATTCTTTTTTCTATAAATTCAGCTTTCTTGAAACACCACAAGTGAAATATAACTTTTGTACTCATTTCATAATTTTGGAGATAACTAGAGAAGAGTTATGAGAAAAATTGAGATAAAATCCATTGGAGTTATAATTACTTTCATGGTTTTATTAAATTTTTCACAAGCTGATGTAACTGAAGAAGTTTATTATTGCAATTTTAAGTGTAGAATGATATGTTTGGTGGAATCAGCTGCTCAATACTTTGAAAATTGTGTGAAGGAATGTGAATCATCACACTGTAGTAAATTATCTTCTGATGTTGTTTATAATTGTATCACTGGTTGTCGGAAGTCCCTCGTCACCAATAATGGTACGTATTCAAAATTATTTTCTTGTATAGAGGTTTTATATTTTGTTTCTAAATATTTTTTTTCAGTATTTTTTTCTCATTATTTTGACCATCAACTTCAAATGCTTAACAGGTGCTCGTGATCTTGTGAACAATGTGATGAATACTTGTATACAAGAGTGTAAAGAAAGATTATAGTTTATATAGCAAAAGAATTTTAGTGAAAAAAAATATTAGAAGAAATAATATTCTTACTCAATTATGAGAAATCTTGATGTATTTTCATTTTTTTTTCTGCAGTTACTTCCCTTCGTCTTTTTTCTATCTTCCTTTTCATTCTTGCAACTCGGATTTTAATTAATAAAATAATATTTTTTTAAAGAAAACATTATCAAAATTTATTAAAGAAGACAAGAAGAAAAAGATTCATAAGAGTAAGTGATATTTAAACTCTGAAAAAAGTATCAAGTCTTTATAATGTGAATAATTAATATTTGTTTATAATACAACTAATTAAAGTTCAAACAATTTATTTTGTACCAATATTTTCATTATTGTTCCTATGTTTTTTATAGATAAATGTGATCTTATAGTTAAGAAATATACTTGAAGGGAATAATAATTATTATATAAAGACTTTTTTATTTAATGTAGTTCAAATTGAGATACAAATCATAAAATAGTAAAATCCTACGATTTTGCAAAATATTTATGATTCAGATCCCATGCGTAATCGTAACATAATAGAATTATTAGAATTATTGAAAAAGATTGTAAAATCATGTAAATCGTTATTTTTTGTTACATCACTAGTTCACCTACATATGTAAATGTATATGGTTTAAATAAAACATAAACCTAATTGAAATTTAAGGCAATAAAAAAATTATTATTAGAAGTTATTACATACAAAATAAAACATAATCATATTTAATGAATCACTAAATTAGTCTCATCCTTAAAGAGTACAAATAATATACAACTTTTGAGATTGATTAAAAAAGTTATTTATTTAATATGGAAATTGTTACTATGGGCTCATAGTCGATGGAACGATAAAAGTGCAGAAGAGTCGGCTGACCGATGATACCTCTCAGGTCAATGAACCAATCGGTAAAAACAGCCGTAATTAATAGTAATAACTGTCGGGAAGTTAATGAAAATAATTGTCATTTATTAACAATTAATATTGTCATTCATTGGTGATTAATGAGTCAAGCTCATTATAATTTATAAATATTTGTCTGACAAAGAGGACAGGTAACTTGAACTGAACTTTGAAATCTGAGAACTAATCTTCATTACAAGATTATTATGCAAAGTCGCTGATCGGAGTGTCTTTTGCAGGCACCCTCCTCCGCGGCTTAGACAAGGAGAAGAGAGAAGACATCCCAACTGGATGAAACAAACAACTTTGAATGTTTTGGATTAGGGTTTTAAATCCTGCCGAAACATTTTGGCACCCACCGTGGGACCGAGCAGCATCCCAAGGAACCACGAGGAACTAAAAGCGCTCTCGGTCTTGACATCGCTACTTCGAATCAACATCAGATTTTGCAAATTCAAAAAATTTAATAATAATTTCTAAAGTCATATATATATATATATATATATATATATATATATATATATATATATATATATATATATATATATATATATATATATATATATATATATATATCTTTTGTTTTATGAACTTTCATGTAAACAAATCCATGAAATGATGACGTATTGCCTCGCGTTCCCAAAACCATGTCGTTCCAAAACCTTGCGCCAAAGATGGAAAGGTAGCGTTTGAAGTAGTAAAAATAATTTTTAAAGCTTTGAAAGCGACTGCCTGGTGCAAAAATGTTTTACGCCCATGACTTTGATAATTGGAACGGTACAGAGCGGTTTCGACAGCAAGAATTCCCACGCAGTCCGCGTCATGGTGGATTTCATCTTTGCGCGTGGTAAGGAACTTTGGGTGAATCCCTTCAAGAGCATCCGCAGCCACAACGCCAGCATGCACTTTGCCGGCGGCCCCTGCGTCACCGTGCAGTACGTGACAAACATCGTCATCGACGACAACTCCCTCCCTACGCCTCCGATCGCACAACCATGGCCGGCCCCCAAATCGGAAAGCCATCGCTGACAACCAATTCGCACGAATCGTGTTTTCTCCATCGCGCCTCAAACCTGCAGGGAATCAGAGGACGCCTCCGGCGAGTTTCTCTCATTCCTCTGCCACCACGGCTGCTTCTGTCGCCACTGCCAAACGAGGAGGGTTTAGACCGAGCCAATCTCGACGGAGCCATCACAACTCCTCGACCTTCTCCACTCAGCCTCGCTGTCGTCCTCCGACAACCTCCTCGGCGATGACCGCCGCCTCACCAAAATTACCCTCGTTGGAAAGGGAATCATCCACTGGAACTTGATCACCAGCGTCGGGCCTTCAAAGAGCACGCCTACTGCGTTCACTCCGTCGACTGGAATGCCTGCCAAATTGAGCGTCTCGCCAAGGATCCTCAGAACAATCATTGAATATGGCAAAGGGTGCCCAAGCGAACTTCACCGTCTCCATTATCGGCAAACATGAAAATCCTCGTCGGAGAGGGACATCGCCCCCGACGATGTTATACCCTGGCCTTCAACCAGGACCAGGCTTACTTCTCCGCTGTCAGGCCTCGCACGCCTTATTTGTTGGTTTCGTTTCCCTGGCTTTCCTTCGCGGCAACGCCTCTACAAAGACATCCGTTGCGGTTTCCACCACACAAGGAGTTGTTGAGCTCGTGGCATCGGCAGGAGTAGCAACCTTAGACGCATTTATCCATTTTTTTGTTCTCAGGGAAAGATACATCTTTAATCCACCATTACAATTGTAAAGTAGAAATACGTCGATTGCAACCTAAAGTGGCGTCATCTGCATAAGCATTTAACTGAAGCATGTTAAGGGTTCTTATCCCATGATCCTGCCAAGTAGAGAGTGATAGTTTTAAACCCTTTTCTTGCAAAGCATAGATAACAACACTCCGTATAAGCAACCTAAGCTTTTGACATTGGCAGTTAATGACCCTTTTCCCCAAAGAGCTTCGCCCCAAGCCGCCGCGTCCAGCCACTGCTGTGTTAGAATTCTTTTTTCCTCTAGGGCAAAACAAATTTGACTCGATTTCAAATTGAATCTACATGTTTTCTGCTTGAAGCTATTCGTCGCAAGCTAAGAGGCTCAAGTGATGGGCACAACAGTTGCACAGGCAAAAGTTTCTTTACTGCTCCTTCTATTGAGGGGTGATGTCTTCGCTATCTTCTTCGTCATTGGCGACATCACGCTTGGAGTTCATACATTTCTGTCACCAGATTTCTTGTTTAACATTTATTTTGGCCATCTCACTATCAGTTCAACTCTTTTGAATTCTTAACAAGAGGCAAGGCAGGTTCCTACAACACATGAATGTGCTTCATATTATTAGAAACAGCTAGTTCCTAACCAATTAGGAGGGAGCATGTGCTGACACGCATTCATTAGGAGGGAATTCACTCATCCTCTTGGTTCCACTAAAAACCTCAACAACTGTCATTGCATCAACAGGAACACAATTCATAGTTGTGCAGGCTTGTATGGCATCAAATTCGAGTGAATTGCATCTGAAGATTGCAACCAGTAAATTACTTTGGGAGCTCTAATGTAGTGGAAGAAACAACTTCAGGCTCAGTTTTTGTGAAAGACCAACTTATGTTTGTATGACTACTCACAGTTTTGGCCATTCTTGGACCGTTTAGTCATAGTCAACATCTCTAGTTATTGGGCAAGATGTTAAACACTTCTAAATCATCTATGACACATCTTAATGTGAATTCTTCGTATTGATCTCCCAACATTCAACCAAAGATCGAACGATCTTGTCTATATTTTATATATATTTTGCAGGTCACAAGACTAGTCACATCAAGACTGAACGATCTCACTTGTTCGGTCGTCTGGCCTCAACTCAAAATAGCTTAGTTTTATTAGCTATATTTTTCTCATCGTTCAAAATTCGAGTGTTATTTTTCTTCGGTGCAGATAACAGGACTTTGTATACTAACTACTTGGGCAACTTTGAGCAACCGATCAACAGGGAACAATTTTCAACCCGGTGAGGCAGACTCTTCGTGAGTTCTCACCTTGGTCTTAGGGCACGCTCCTAGTGAACTCCTAAGACCTAAACCGAGCGGTGAGGCAGTCTTCTTTCGTGAACTCTCACCTTGGTCTTAGGGCACGCTCCTAGTGAACTCCTAAGACCGAAACCGAGCAGGTGAGGCAGATTTCTATCGTGAACTCTCACCTGGGTCTTAGGGCACGCTCCTAGTGAACTCCTAAGACCTAAACTGAGCGGGTGAGGCAGATTTCTTTCGTGAACTCTCACCTTGGTCTTAGGGCACGCTCCTAGTGAACTCCTAAGACCTAAACCGAGCGGGTGAGGCATATTTCTTTCGTGAACTCTCACCTTGGTCTTAGGGCACGCTCCTAGTGAACTCCTAAGACCTAAACCGAGCGGCAATAAATGTCCATTATTGAAGACTTGACAAACCAAGCGTGAAATTAAGTATGAAGCATACGCGTACGAAATAAATGCTCGACAGGCACGTTTTCATTCAAAATAAATCTATTTCATTTACAAAGTACAGAGGTAGAAAAGCGACAAAATTCTATACCTAAAGACCTAAGATTAGGCATCAGCCCCGTCGGTCTCCTCGATCACTTCAACGGGAGTCTGAACATTAGGGATGGCCAAAGGTGATGGTGGAGGAACATGGATCGGAACTAATTTCCCATCCACCACCATCATGCTCACATCGAGACGAGGGTCTTCGGTCGGAACTTGAAAAAGGATGTTACATTGGGCGAGTGCTTTCTTGAAGCCAAGTAAATGCTCATTCACTACTTCATCGCCCAAAAATTTGTTGTCCGCCTCCAATTTCAACACTCGATCCCGAAGCGAATCCCGATCGGCCAGAAGGCCATTCCTCTCAATCACCAACTCTTTATTTTTGGTAGTTGCATTTTGGAGGTCAAGCTTCAAATCATCATAAGACTGTTGCATACGGCGTTGAGCAGAGCGAGCCGAGGCCAACAAAGTGTTGGCTTTTTTCTTGTCCTCATCCGCTATCCTTTCTGTTTCGGCCGGGCGGAGCGTCAATTCTTGGTTGGACTTCACAGCGGTGTCATACTTCTCTTGAAGAGACTGAAGCTCTGTAGAAGTCGATGCCCTCTTCTGAGCAGCGTAAGCCAAACACATCGTAGGCCGAGTGGCCAACTCCATAGCCATATTGGAGGCTTCCTTCTCGGTCATCCCTATAACTAGAGCTTTTTCCTCGGCAAAAAGATCAAAGTGGATGTGCTTCGCCACCCACAAGTTGGGACTCAGAGGCCCAGAAAGGGGAGGATCGTCGGGTAGAGCCCTCTTGCTACGCTTGGATGAGGCAGAGGATTCCCGAACGACTTTCCATTTTCCCTTTTTCTTTGGAATCGACTCCGACTGTTGAACTTTGTCGGTAGGGCGACGAACGGATTTGGGCGACTGGACTTCAGCAACATGCGGGGGAGGTGGTGCCTGTTGGACCGGCAGGGATGTCGCAGGGATGGCAGTAGTAGTTGGGCGCGAGATGAGCTCCCTCCTACTGTTTTCCTTATGCCTTCCCCTCTTTGAGCGAATAAGCAGCGAAGGTGCTGCTTTTGGATGGATCCATCTTGGTCAAGTAATCTACACATCAAAAATAAATTTAGATAAGTTCCAAATGTCTGCTCAACAAAAGGCGGTCAAAAGTAACTTACCGAACACATTAGAGGGAAGATTTTTGTTGTTCAGAAAGTCGATCAACACGCGAGGAGAGGACTTGGGGGGTAGCTGACTCAATTGATTTATTAAGTCAAATCCTCGGGTGTCATCCGTGACTTGGCCAGGAAATAACCTTCTTGGGGTTGTTGGTCCAATAAAAGGGAAACTTAGCCCGCCCGTCCGGGAAACAGAAACTCTTATACCCACCTTCCAAAGGTACGACCTTAAAGAAGTTCCCTTTAAAATCCTTGTACGAACTGTTAAAAAGAGACAACAAATGTCTATTCCTGATCGTTTTGAGGGAAACCCAGGGTTTGGTCGGATGAGGCTGTACGTGAAGAAAGTAAAGGAAAGCCCCAGGAGAGGGGTATAAAGGTAAGTCGGTACAGACGACAGAGAATGCTTGCATAAACGCCCAATCGTTCGGATGCAGCTGAGTAGGAGCCACCTTAAGCTCCATCAGAACGCTCATTTGAAAATCCGAAAAAGGAAGGAGAACCTTTAAATCTTTAAACATGGTGGCGTAAGCATAGAAGAAGTTTGTGGGGTAATTCCCCCGGCCGTGGCATACCCGCTCGGTCATTTGGCAAATGACAAGTTTAAAATGACTAGCGCCCTTAGCAGCCTTTACCAGACAAACACTACTGGCCAAATCCCTGCGGCGATGGTAGAAAGAGGAAGAGATTTGCCTAACCTCGTAGGGAGCCCAATCATAGCCAGGAATAACAGGTCAATCTCTGGGCTTACCATCCCAAGCACCGGAGGAGTCCACGTTAATTGCGACTTCCTCTGGAGCATCACTATTCGCCAGAAGATCGGAAGAATTCCCTGAATTGACGACTATAACACCCTGACCATCAACGACACTCGAGGAGGAAGACGAAGTAGCAACCTTATCATCGGCATACCCCCTACCCTCTTCACCGGCGACATTAGAAGACATGATTACCTAAGGCACATGATTAAGATGAGGAAGATAGGCACGAGAAAGTAACGAAGGTGAGGAGAAAGGGGTGAAAAATTAGGGCAAATTCAGGGCTATTTATAGAGGGTAAAAAACGATTCGCGAAACAAATCTAGAGCGTCAAATGAAGAAAGATCTGATGGTCTAGGCGATGTGACGATTCATTTTTACTTTTCCCGCCTAATTTTTACAGTCATGACTCTACGACTTCACGCCCTTGCAAAAGTCAAGAACACGGTTGAAGGTCTTAACAAGAGAAGATGCGAACTGACCGGGAACCACTTCAAAACCCTACGCAAAAATATTTTTGCTAGGGCTTGGGGGACTTGTGTTACTACTGAGTAGGTTAGACCGACCGACCATGCAAGGGCGATGGAAGTGTTACTACTGAGGTTAGACCGACCAGACATGCAGGGGCGATGGAAGCCAATCATTCCCGATCGGACGCTAGAGTAATATTCGTGTGAACTCTCCAGCAGTTTGCTGGAGACAACCTTTAAATGTCAATAAATGCATAATTAATGATGTAACGGTCACCGTGGAGCAGTTAAGGTTTGCATTGATCGTCATTAAGAGGTAAATTAATGGATTATATTCCTTGAAACCCTATAAATAACAACTGATTAAGAAGGTAAAAGCTCTGATTTCTGATTTAAACTAGACTTGCGGAGATAAATTCTGATTTGAGCGTCAGAGTGTTTCCTGCAGGTCACCCCCATTTGAGAATAGAAAGGAAGATCAGGCGGTAAGACCGGAACAAGGAGAACCGATCAACGGAGACGGAGCATTCCCGAGCAGAAGCAACAGGAGTTTTCCTCGTCCCATTCCAGTAGAAACATATACCAAAATATAAAAAATAACTTGTTAATTTTATATAATCTTTAAGTATAAGAAAATTATATAATTTTTTTATGATAATTCAAAGATAATATCAACCATTAAAAAATCTCCTGAGTAAGTTCAATGGTCACATATATGTACGTGCTCTACGTCTAATATAAAAAGTTAGATCTTTCAATCTTTCTTTAATAAAGATCACTAAATCTATCCTCAATAATCTTATAAAGAATAATTTAAATTAAAATTATATAATATTTATTTTTCATTATTATAATTTTTATTATAACAAGTCTTTAATTTTAATAAAAGACGTTATCATATTGAGTCAATAAATACAATAATAAAAGAAATAATAATAAACCTAATTTTATTATTACTAACATGCAATATTTTATTATTAATTAAAATTAATTAAATAATTTAAGTAGTGGAGTGGGTGTGAAGGATGCTATTAAGTCGGTTTCTTTGTCAAACGAGAAACTTTGTAGCTTCTGATGAGTGTGGGGGGTGGGGTTTGTGTTTGCTAATCAACCATTAGCGTCTTATTATCTTTCTTTTTCTGTCCGTTTCCTTGGGATGCTAATTACAACTTTTCTTGTACCGTTTTAAATTAATATTTATAAACTATATTTAAATACTGTTTTAAATACAATATATATTAATTATAGTAGAAAAATAATAAATACATCATTAATATTTTTTCTTATTATAATATATTTATTATTACATATTTTCAAGGGTAAATTTTTTTATCAATTCCTTTTCTATAAGTTCATATGTTTAGCTTTCTTGAAACACCACTAAGATATAACTTTTGTACAAATTTCATAATCTTGGAGAGAATTTAGAGAAGAGTAATGGGAAAATTTGAGATAAAATCTATTGGATTTATAATTACAATCATGATTTTATTAAATTTTTCAAAAGCTGAGTTAATGGCTGTTTCTTATTGCAATTTCAAGTGTAGAATCACATGTTTGGCACAATCAGCTGCTGAATACTTTCAAATATGTGTGAATGAATGTGAATCATTACACTGTAGTAAATTATCCCCCGATTTTGTTTATAATTGTATCACTGGTTGTTGCTCAATGAAATCCCTCGCTATCAACAATGGTATGTATTAAAAAATATTTTCTTTTTCCATGGTTTTATATTTTGTTTCTTAAAGTTTTATTTCACTATTTTTGTTTCATGATTTTTATAATTGACCTTGCGTACTTATGATTTTAACTATTAACTTTACATACTTACCAGGTGCTCGTGCTCGTGATCTTGTGAACAATGTGATGAATATTTGCGTACAAGAGTGTAAATAAAAATTATAATTTATTGTAATAAATTTTGAGTAAAAAAGTATTAGAGAAAATAATTTTCTTTATGAAAAATCTTGATCTATTTTCATTTTTTTTCCAATTACTTCCCTTCATTTTATATACTTTTTTTTATCAGATTTTGAACCGATATAGGAATAAAAAGTATATAAAGTATTCAACTTTTTATTCCGGCTAAGGTCCACATTCTATACTTATTCTGAAATCGGTATAGACAGTTTGTTTGGAACGAAAAAAATCTCAGTATGAAGCAAACATTTTATTCCCGTTATTTGTTACAACAAATATAAAAAAGTCTTATCTTTGAGTTATAGTTATAACAAGTATAAAAAATCTTAAATTTTATACTAGGTGTAATAATAATCGATATAAAAAATTACTTTCTAAACCAGTTAATGCTAGAACTGATTATAAAAAGTTATGTTTTTTTTTTCAATAAAAGGTCTAAATGTGCTACCATCTATGTACAAACTTGTATAAAGTTTAGTTTCAGAATAGATAACAATCCCAAAATACATTCTAATGGATATATCCAAAAATAAAAATCAATTAACTTCCTACTATATGCACATCAATAAATAGTTTCTAACATCAATATATAATGAATACATATAATATTTACCTAACATCATTTATAAATACTTAATATAAATGCGTACCACTACTTCCAAACATTCTTAAGGACCTCTTGCTCTATTGGATATGCGTTACTAAATTACTACACAATAAACATTTTGAGTCAAGTTAGAATGATAATGACTCAAGATATTAGTTATAAAATGTTGACGTTACCAAATTCCATGAGTCAACAACTTTACGGATATGATTTTCTACATATGCCTCATGACATAATATTTGTATTCAAAGCTCCTCGGTTGACATGAGCAGTACAAGTTAAATTTACATAGTATCATAAAGTGTATAATTTTATTTGAATAGTCACAAAGATTAACTACTTATATTTGGTGTAATGAGCTACAACTTCTTTCTAAGGCTATATCTATTGCTTGTGTAACATCCCCATTCTGAGAGTCACTTAAGCATTACTAGTAGAAAATAAACTTTTTAAGTTTGTTATTTTTGACTTTTTAAGTCTATTTTAAAGCAGACTTAGATTCAGCAGACTTAAATTTATGTTTGTTATTAAGTAACAAATTTAAATTTTATATCTAATGTAAATTAACGTCAACATTATTGAGTAATAAACTTAGATTCTATTATTTATATTTTTATTGATTTATTAACTTTTCAAATCTATAAATAATTTTCCTCTTAATTCTATTAAAAAATTAATTATAAAGTAAAAAATTTTATTATTTATATTCTCAAACTCATTATTTCTTTTAATAACACTTAAACATACACTAAGTAAACAAGTTTAAAACTTGTATATTTTAAAAACCTAATCAAGGTAATACAAATATTTGATGATTATAAAATTTTATTTTCTAAAACACTTCTTATTTCAATAAAAGGAGAAAATTTTCAACTTAAAAAAAGTAACAAACAAATAAAAAGAGGGAGTCATACTCTTCTTACGAAAAAAAATTGTATAAAGAATAACAAGTCTATTTTCAATAGAATTTTTATTTTTTAAAAATATTGCATATTAATTTGATGAATTTCTTAAAGCAATAAATACAATTTACAATGACTTCTGGTTTTGTGATTTTTATATTGCATGAAAAAAAGCAATTTATTATTCTATTCTATTTATTTAAAAGGATGTTTCAAAATGTGGAGAAAAAGTAAAAAAAGTCCCAATCTACACATACGCTACAACACAAATTCTGGCCGTTCAAATCTATCTATCAACGCTTCTTAATTGTCGAATTTGCAGTCCACGGATCGCAAAGATGAACCGTCGATCAATTCTCCATCCAACGACAAAGATCAAAACTCAAAACTCAAAACTTGGAAGCACCTTCAATAAATACCCGTATATCTCCCTCCGAAAAATCATTCGAAATCTTAAATCGAAACAAAACCCTAAATTTTCTAGTTCGATCGAAATCCTTCTCTGGAGTCCCGTTCTAGTTCCAATTCGGACTAGCAGAAATCCCTAAATCCTAAAAGTAGATCTATTTGAGCGCGGAAACTGTTGAGAAAATGTCTGGTCGTGGCAAGGGAGGAAAGGGATTGGGCAAGGGAGGTGCGAAGAGGCACAGGAAAGTTCTTCGGGACAACATTCAGGGCATAACGAAACCGGCGATTCGGCGATTGGCTAGAAGAGGTGGCGTGAAGAGAATCAGTGGATTGATTTATGAAGAGACCAGAGGAGTGCTGAAGATATTCCTGGAAAATGTGATTCGCGACGCTGTGACCTATACCGAGCACGCTAGGAGGAAGACTGTTACGGCCATGGACGTGGTGTATGCCCTGAAGAGACAGGGAAGGACTCTCTATGGTTTTGGAGGCTGATCCAATGCTTTGATGATTTCCTTTTCTTTGAAATTGTGTTGTGACATAGGTGTTACTTCTCTTGAAATCCCTGTGTTGTTCTTTTTAGGACAAAAGAAAATGAAGAACATCAATGGAATGAAATGCAGTAACGGTTTCTGGGGTTCACTAATTTAATGCTTTTTTTATATTTCTATTCTGTTAAATCTATATTATATAATCTGTATTATACAATAATAATATTGTATATGGTTTTGAATTACTAAAAATAATGATTATGGGAGTGTTTCATTCACCAAGCCTTTTTCAAGTTTTGAATTATGCTCATTGTTTTTCTGCTTAGCGCTATCCTTTCGAAAGGGAGATGTTTCTTATTTCGATCAAAGTAATAAATGAGTAATTTGTCAAAATTGCATGACCTAAGAATTACCAAAGTCATCAATAGGGATTTAGGTGAATCAGGGTCACAACAACTAGGGTTGCCAGAGCTCCTTCGAAGATGGCTCAGCTAGATCCACCCTTTTCCCACTATGTTGCGTTTTGATTAGTGAAGCAAGGGTCAAAAGTTGATTTTGACCAAGCCAACTCTTGACCAGGGACTTCTCTACAAAATCCAAAAGTTAGAACAAGGCACTCTGAGGAATCTGTTCACAGTTTAAAACATAGTGGGAGTGTCTCTGAAGAATATATGTTCACAGTTTAGAATCTCTTTCTCATGAGCACTCAAACTAAGGAGACAATAAAAGACCATGCAAAAATAAAATCAAAGACTTGAGAGAAAGGTCCAACTTGCTATTTTAGAAGAGGACTTGAAGTAGCTAATGTCTAAAGGAAATAGACTCTAACATGTTTAGTTTTGAAGTTTAACAAACATTTAACAAAACATCCAGAAGTATAATGTATACAAAATATACACATCAAAACATTATTATTAAATACTATTAAGATAGACCATGTGTTAAGTATAAAAGATTAAACAATATTTATTAAAAGTATGTATAGAGAAAGAAGCCACAAAATACATATATCTTATGTATTTGAAAAAGCTCAGATTTGTACTAAATGTTTATTTTACGAAACATGCTTCAATTCTTTATCAACGTATAAATCATTAAATGCATGTATATATTATACCTTGTCTGTTTTACCTTTTCTCTCTTTATTTTTGCAGATATTTATAATATCAAGATATACTCAAAAGTATTGCACGAATATCAGAAATACGTTGTGAGATAGGAAAACATTACTAGAAAATTTTTCTAATGCTTTATGTCTTATCATAGTTGTACTAGCTCTAACTACAAAAGCAATGATGTTTTTCATAAGACGTAGAAAAATACATATCTTTCTACGAGAAGCCATATATTCTTAACAAAGTTAACTATCTCTAAGTAATGGTCATCTCGCGAAGAAAGCTGTAAAAGAATAACTCACACAAGAGAACAGAAGAACTTTTTTGCTTTCATTGTATTATTAAGCTGTTATTCTCTCAATAAGCTTACATAGTTTAAGTCCATTCATAGAACAAAAGAAAGAACTTCGCAAGTTCTTAGATTTCTTTGTACTGTATTTATCTTCTTACTAAGAGTTATTAGAATATGCACTTATATACCAACACTGATTTTGTTTGGATATTCTGAAGAGAATTAAAACACTTATATTGTTTAGCTCATGAGAGTTAAACGTTCTAGATAGTTGTCTAAGGTTAATACTAGGATTGGTCAGAATATTTGGATACCAAGAGTGATCAAACTTAGACTAGTCAAAATTGGCTAGGGGGACTGAAGTGGTTAAACTCGGACTAATGACTTGTACTCGGTTGTAATCTTGGATAAAATTAGTGGAACCTCTCAAGGGCTCTTGAGGGAGACTGTAGATAGCTCAAGATTGAGTGAATAAGTACAAAATACTTGTGTTATTGCTTTTTGTACTTAAAATGTCGTCCCTAAATGTTTTACTTAAGAACACACGTCAAACAACTATTGTAGAATATCTAACCCCTGCAATATTTATCAAACGTTGATTTACGAAAAGTTTTGAAACACTATTCAACTCCCTCCCTTTCCAGTGTTTTCCTGTGATTTCAGTTGTTATCAGGGCTAACCTTAGGGGTTAGTTCTTTGCCAGGCTTGAGGAAACAATCTTACTGGAAAATGAAAGATACGTAGTAAGTCACCTTCCCTTGTTCAAGGGGGAAAAGTTCAACTACTGGAAGCAACAAATGATTGCTTTCTTTGAGTCTTGCCACATAGACACGTGAGACATGATGAAAAATGGAAATTTTATACCCCTTGTGAGAAGGGTGATGAACTGCCCAAAAGCACATGGAAAGAAGAGCATAAACACAAATACCTTTTGAACTCAAAAGCTAGAAATTCACTAATGTGCACTCTTTCAGAAGAAGAATACATAAATGTACATGCCTTCAAAGGAGACAAGGAAATAAGGGATACTCTTATCGTCACATACGAAGGTTCTAATGAAGAAAAGCGAAACAAGCTAAGCTTGTTGATAAAGCAATATGAGTTGTTCTTAATAGAGGATAACACAAATATCCAAAGCATTTTCAACAGATTTCAAATGATCTTAAATGAGTTAAGATTATTAGGTAAGGTGATGAATGCATATTTATGCCCACATTTGAGCTTTAATTTCAAAATTTTGATGGAATTGTTATTTTTAAATAATTGATTTGAATAAAATTTGTGTCAAGAGAACTTATTAAGTTTGGGAATGAAAAGCTCTTGAAAAGTAATTATAAGTTATATAAATTATTTTTGGATATTCTAATATTGTTTGTGCAGCTGAAGTTAAAGTTTGATTCATTCGAAACATAAAATTAAATGGCCTAAGCTATAAATTAAGGCTAAAATTAGTTTAATCTGGAAAGAAATATGCAAGGAGCTAAATTATAGTAGTCAAAAGGAGTCTTCATCTAGTGAGAGTGAGTGAAAGTCCAAAAGAGTCTAATGGAAAGGATACATACCCTTGTGGAGATCTTCTCATGGTAAGAAGACTTTGTCAACAACCAACCTAGTGCGCAATACATCACATAAAGAGATAACATCTTTCATACAAGATGTAAATTTTTAGATAATACATGTTCTCAAATTATTGCAACACTATATTGGTTGAGAAACTTAATTTAGTTGTTATACCTTATTCCAAACCTTATAAACTTCATTGGCTAATTGAATATGGGGATATTATAGTAAATCAACAAGTGAAGGGATAATTCGCCATAGGGAACTACAAAGATGAAGTTTTATGAGATATAGTTCCCATGGAGGCTTGTCATGTTTTAGTAGGAAGACCATGAAAATTTGATAAAAAATCTATATGCAATGGTCATTCTAATTAAATTAAGCTCCTACACAAGGATACGAAATTTGTACTTCACCCTTTGAAACCCTCATAAGTGGCAGAGGATTAAGTTCAAATGAAGGTCAAGAGGGAAGAAGAAAAGAAAAGAAAAAAAGTCAAGAAAACCCCTAAAAAGTAACTAAAGATGAGTTAGAGATGTGGGAAATTAGTGTTCCTTCCATAAGGTCATTCAACATGAAGCTCTTTTAAACCAAAAATCTTTAAAAAACCTTCTTCATGTTGAACAACTTTCTCACCTCCTATGTTAAGGAATACTAACATGCATTTCTACTAATCTTGAAACCAAGAAACTATCTTCATCCATTGAAAATCTTTTGAAGGAGTTTGATGATATATTTCCTAAAGAAGGTCTCATTGGGATCCCTCCTTTTAGGAAAATAAAGTATCAAATTGACCTTGTACCTAGGGCTAGTCTTCCTAATAAACCCGCCTATAGGACCAATCCTTAAGAAACTAAAGAGATAGAGTCTCAAGTGCAAGATTTGTTAGATAATGGTTGGATTCAAAAAAGTCTTAGCCCTTATGTTGTGCTTGTCGTATAAGTACCAAAAAAAGGTGACAACTGGAGAATATAGGCATCCAATCTCTAAGTTAGATAATATTCTAGATGAATTACATGGGTCCATTGTATTTTCTAAAATTGATCTTAAAAGTGGTTATTACCAAATTTGAATTAAATAAAGTGATGAGTTGAAGACTGCTCTTAATACCAGGTTTGTATTGTATGATTTGTTAGTGATGCCTTTTGGCCTTATATATGAATCATGTTCTTAGGGTTTCATAGGTAAATTTGTTGTAGTTTACTTTGGTGATATTTTAGTGTACAAGTCTGCATGATCATGTAGGTCTAGGTCAATCCTTTCCATTCTTAGGGATAATAATTTGTTTGCCAATAAAGATAAGTTACCTTTTGTGTTAATAGTGTTGTCCTTTTAGGATTTGTGTTCAATAAACAAGGGATACATGTGGACCTTGACAAAATAAAGGCCATCCAAGAATGGCCCATTCCCACAAAAAGTGAGAGAAGTTAAAAGCTTCCATGGTTTGACCAATTTTTATAAAAGGCTTGTTCCTAATTTATCTAGTCTAGCTTCACCACTTAATGAGTTAGTGAAGAAAGATGTCACATTTTCTTAAGGAGAAAAAGAACAAAAATCTTTTGAAAATATAAAAGAAAGATTCACTAAGGCACCAATTCTAGCATTGCCAAACTTTGCAAAACATACTACTCTTCTATAATTTTATTTTTCCTAGGTCTTACAATCATGCCTAGAGAGTTTCCATTAGTGTAGCTTTATTGCAAGGACACCCCATTGTATATTTCAGTGAAAAACTCAATGGCTCCTCTTGCAATTATCCCACCTATAACAAGGAATTATATGCTTTTGTGAGGGTCCTTCAAACTTGCAAACATTACCTTATTTACAAGGAGTTTGTCATTCATAGTGATCATGAGTCAATTAAGCACTTGAAGGGTCAACATAAGTTAAACAAAAGACATGCTAAATGGATGGAATACTTAGAACAATTTCCTCATGTAATTAAATACAAGAAGGGAAAAAATATTGTGGTTGATGCCTTGTCAAGAAGGCACAATCTCTTTTCAAAATTAAGTGCCCAAATTCTTGGATTTAATCATATACATTGTATTCTTAAGATTATAACTTGTCATCCATCTGTGTTGAATGCTTGAAAAAGGCTCAAGGAGGTTTCTATGTGAATGATGGGTACTGGTTTAAAGTAGGAAAGATTTGTATTCTCCAAGATTCACATAGAAAATCTTAGTCATGGAAATGCGTGAGGGGGACTTATAAGGAACTTTAGGGTTGATAAAAAGCATGCTTAAAGATAGATTCTTTTGGCCTTTTATGAGGAAGCATGTCCAAAGGCATTTCCATAGATGTGTTTCATGTTTACAAGCTAAATCTAGGCTTGTTGCTTGAGGGGAACTTATAAGGAACTTTAGGGTTGATAAAAAGCATGCTTAAAGATAGATTCTTTTGGCCCTTTATGAGGAAACATGTCCAGAGAAATTTCCATAGATGTGTTTCATGTTTACAAGCTAAATCTAGGCTTAATTACTTGGGAGGATATTAGTATGGACTTTGTCCTAGGTCTTCTAAGAACTTTAACGGGTTGTGATCCTATCTTTATGGTAATGTACATATTTAGTAAAACGACACATTTTATTCCTTCTCACAAGCTGGATGATGCAATCAATATTGCAAAGTTATTCTTTAAAGATGTAGTTAAACTTTATGGTTTACCTCATACTATAGCCTCTTATACACTACAAGAAAAAAATGAATTACATACAACAAAAATCCGTATATAAGACCCAAAATTCGTATATAATACTTGGTTATATACGGATTACATACGGACAAAAATTCGTATATAATACTATCGTAGCTAGGTTTATATACGGATAAATCCGTATATAACTTATATACAGAAATTATATACGGATATATCCATATATAAAGTATATACGAATAAATCCATATATAACCTATATACGGAAATTATATACGGAATTATCCGTATATAACTTATATACAGATAAATCCATTTATAATCTATATATGGATAAATCCGTATATAATCTATATATGGATAAATCCGTATATAATGGTTTAAGAAGAGCTAAACAAATACCCTGTATATAGCAGTTCCCCATGCACAATATACAAGCAGACCTGAACATTATAGTGAACATTCACAATTGATATAAGCAAACCTGGACATTATACATTGCACATTGACATATAAATCCAATAAGCTTTTCAGATACACTTAATCCATAAAGGAAACATTGTATATGAATACATAAATATTGTTTACATCAATATAACTGCAAGAATAAACATTAGTTAAGTTCATAAACGGATTGTGGTTGTGGTTCTAAATAAGTTCAACAGTAATGGAAATAAGTTCTATAAAATGCCTAATAATGCAGATAATCATTTCCATCTTGTGGTTGTTCATCTGGTGGTTGCTGGTGTGGTGGTTGCTATTCTGGAGGTTGTTGTTCTGGTTGGACATCATTGGGTACTTCATTTTGAAGTTGAGGATTTTGAAGGTTTAAAAAGTCTTGTGTAGCTGCGGCTACTGAAGGTGGAAGGAATGGCAGGAGGACGCCAATAAAGCCTTCAAACTTTTCAAGCTGCTGACCATATTGTTGTAACTGCGATTTCAGGTTAACAATTTCTTCTGAATTTTGTTGTTGAGTAGTAGAAGATGCCTGTGTTTGTTGGATGTAACTATCAACACAGTCATCTTGGGAAGTGACATTTCCAATGCCGTATACGCGTCCCTTTTATTTTCCACCAGCAGCCTCTAACCAACATCGATTTCTCAATCTTTCCTCCTCCGTAGGGTCTAGAGGAGAAGATGCTGAGACACCAACAAATGCAGTCTTAGATCTTATTTGAGAAAATTTTGCAACAAATTGTTCTTGTTAAATGAATAAATATTATCATTAAACATGAGGTTTAAAAACCGAAAATTTATAATGTGATAGAGTTAGTACAAACTTACATGGGTCCGCCTAGACCTTTCGTCCACAAATTCCCCTTTTGATTGACGAATATGTGTCTGCTGAAATTTTTCATCAACATGCACAAACCGACCAAGCTCTTGTGATTGTAAACAAAATGAGTTGTTAATAAATATTTGTAAAGTTTATGATTACAAATATAAGAAAAAAAATGTACAAGTTACATACCAAACGAATAGCATGCTCATGCACACTTATAGATCCTTCAGTGTGCAAACAACCACCCTTTTCAGATGTCCGATTCTTCTTTGCCGTTTCACACTTTTGTCTATAAAGTTCAGATTCATTTAACTTAGTTTTTTGATTGGGAGTAATGAGGTGCTGAATGAATTTAAAAGTTCAATTGATGATTTACTTCAGTTGGACAAAATTGATAAATGCATAATCAAAAAATATCAAGGATTCTTGTAGCTCACAAGAAATAAATCCAATGAGGAAGGGGAACTGTTCAAGGATTTCATAAGAGGAGTGACACTAAGCTAGGGAGGTCTGGACAACCTCAAACACTTCCAAAGGGAAAGCATGAAAACTATCACAAATATGGGTCACCTTTCTTATTTCTAATGTGACCCCTAGCTCCCATGTACCTAGCTTCACCATTGCTTAAGCCCAATTCATATACTACATCAAAAGAGGATACTTGTTGGACATAACAAATGTCGTAACTGAGGAGATTTCAAAGTTTCATGTTCTGAACCTAATGGCTTGGCCTGGAGACAGACCCTTTCAAATGGGGGAATCCAGTGTAGTTATAGCGGTAGAAGAGCAACCACAACCATAACAACTAACACGACCACAAAAAACTTAGTAAAATCCAACACCAGTACCTCAACAACAACAATAGCTATATCAGGACACCTCTTGAGAGCATACTTAATTTGTTAGCACTACTCTACAAGAAAAAGTTCCTTATAATGAAGAACAAAGGAAGGAAGATCTGAAGGAAGCAAGCTAGAGTCTTCTGAACCAGAGGACTTCTTTGACTTTACAATAAAAAATTCTAAACCAAATAAAATTAACATATTACACCAGGTTCAGATTCAAAAAGGCTATAATATAAGGCAGCCAACTCTAGCAATGTAGAATAGCCACAAACACTAACATGTATAATAGCATTTACGACTTCACATACTTAATACAGTCAACAATACTTAAAAATTAACATTATATATATACACACACACACACACCGAAGTACATTGCATACCAAACCGAGCAAGAGAGGAAATTAAAAACACCTTTTTCTGGTTCCTTCGGCCTTCGCAGCACCAAGTTCTATGTCTCAGCTTAAACCGCAACACAGCAGCCTCAATCGATGCCTAGTCAAAATCCAACTACGTCTTGCCAAACGAACCAAAAATGGGGCAATGAAAATAAAATTAACACATATTAGGGTTCAGTTTTAAAGATTTCTAGGCATTACAGATTAGCATAAACATGAGGGAAGAGAAGAATCACTTACCAAATTTAAGGCTTGACAGAACAGGGGTGAAGTCGACCGACAACTGCAGATAAGAGAGGTTCGAGAGGAGAGGTGACTGAAGGTTCGAGACGGAGAACACGATTACCCCACAACGGCACCACGACTGGAACACTACGATTGGAGGCAGGAACTCCTACGGTTCGAGCGACGAAGATGATGGTTCGAGATTAGGCCTATGATTGATGACAATCGCTTGATGACAAGAATGGCCAGAGAAGAACCAAATTTACTAAGCATTAGGGTTTGATTTACTTACCCGATTAAGCTACTCAACGCCCAACTACGGCACCGCACCTAACAATGAGCTCCAACCACAGTGTTTGATGAAGGATTGATGAAGGATTGATGAAGGTCACAATAATAGACAGAGAGAGACAAGGAAGAATCAAAGCACGATCTACACCCACACCGAAGAGGGCTCAAGAGACCAACACCCACACCGAAGATGGCTCCACAGAAGGACACCGAACTAAGACCGAAGATGGTTCGAAAGAGAAAGGAAAGCGTGATGGTTCGACAGAGAAGAAATCTCGAGGGTTCGACAAAGAGAGGAAAGCTCGAGGTTGAGAAATGACACCCACTTTTTTTTCTTTTATTTTTTTTCCTTCTTTTTTTTTAACCACTTAATTATAAATATAATTTTTTTTAAAATAATTATTTCCCTGATCCGTATATAATACCGTAGATAACACCTGTTTTCTAACTACAACGGATAATACAACTTATATACGATCCCTCCTTGGGTAATTTTCCCCGTATCACGCGCAACATTATGTAGCAATTTATATACGAACATCCGTATATAAATAACCGATATAATAGCTGTATATAAATTTTTGCTAAATTTCGTATATAAATTTCATATATAATATTTGCCTTATATACGGATTTAAATCCGTATATAAACTTCTGTATATAAATCCATTATTTCTTGTAGTGATAGAGATCCTAAATTTCTTAGTCACTTTTGGAGAACTTTATGGTCTAGATTAGGTACGAAGTTAAATTCATCTACTTCTTGTCACCCATAAACTAATGGCAGATAAAAGTTGTTCATAAATCTTTATCTACTATGTTGAGGTCAATTTTTAAGGCTAATAATAAATCTTGGGATGATTATCTTTCTATATAAGCGTAGTTCATAGGACTACTAAAATCCCTCCCTTTGGGGGTTATGTATGGATTTAACCCTCTCACTCTTGTAGATTTAATAGCTCTTCCTACATCTTTTGATTTTGTGCACAAAGAAGGGGTATCCAAATCTAATTTATTCAAAGAATTACATGAAAGGGTTAAGAATCATATGTAACAAAAAAACAAAGAGCTATGCTAAATACAACAATAAGAGGAAAAAAGATGATCTTTAGTGAAGGGGATTGAGTTTGTCTTCATTTACATAAAGATAGATTTCGTAAAAGAGGAAGTCCAAATTTAGCCCCTGAGATCAATAACAATGCTATCAATTAGACTTACCTATGTTACTGATCCAATTCCTTGCAAACAAATACTTCTCAATAAGGAAGGGATGGTGACTTAGGCCTAACCATAGGACCTTTAACATAAGGAAGCTATAAAAAGATTGAGAAGGTATGGCCCAAGATGCTAATAAAATAGGCCAACGAAGATATAAAGATTTAAAATAAATATTTCATTAGGCTTATACTTTGGTCCTAGATTTAAATAAGTAGACTTGTAATTGGGTTTGGATCATAATAGATCACCTAAGGTTTCAATTGAACTTTAATTGGCCACTCAAACTCTTAGGTCGGTCATGCAAGCAATGAGTACACACAATCTCATTTTGCATAAGTTGCAAAAGGATAAAAAGTGTTAGTGCCACTTGGCATGTGATCCATCAAATGTGGCAACATTTAAGCAGCACATGGGGTTTCCCCCTTTTTTTTTTGTCTAGAATGGTATCCATCAAATGCATAGTGAAACTGTATCGAGATTACTCTAAATAAACTTAGATGAAGAAGAGAGTAACAATGAAAGGTTTGCACAAATGTAAATTGTAGAAAAAGTAATTTAACAAGAATAAAAGAAAGATTGATAAAAGAAATCAATGAGAGCAGTGATCCAAAATTATCACAATCAACATTAATCTTGCTATTTTTTTGTTTGTGACATTTATCTGAATGTTTGAATTTGTGTCCAAAAATTTGTCACCCCTATTTATATTTTCTCTCTATTTTAACAGGTACTTGATGTAGTAAAATAAAAGAAACATATACAAAAGGGAAGCATCTCTATCGTGTCAGACCTCCTCGTTGGTTCCACGTTTTCTACGTTTAACCTCTTTATTAAACTAGCTTTAGTCTCGATCTCGTTCCTTTTCCTCTTGGTGTTCTTTTCACCTTCAATCTAAAGTGTCTTGGATGTCTCGTGTTCCGCTCGAGCTCCCTTCGATGTTTTTATAGTGTTCTCTTATCAATATCTTGTTTCAATTCTATTCGTATTGGTACTTCTCTTTTCTATTCTTTTACAAGTCAACCAATCTATTGCATCCTCCGATTTACTTGGTATTTCTCGATGCTCTCAACACTTTCTCAATGTTATTTATCATTTTAACAAATGATAAAAGTCCTTACTTTTACATACTTTTAACATTGGTTCTGAATGCGGTTACAAATTCATCTTTTCAATTATGTTATATTTAGCAATTATGGTAAAGAAATATTGAAAAAATTAAAGAATCTATATTACATACGTTGTCTATGTCAATTTAAATAGATATTATTCTCATAGAATTAATTAAGCTTCACTGTCTACTTTTTTTTAACCTTCTCATTTTATTCATCACCACAAGTAACATACAATCACACACACTTCGACTATATAATTATCACAATAGTAGACTCACAAAGACGATTAAAACTAAAATTAACAACCGGTCCGAATAACCGAACATAACTTATTGAGGTGTGAAAAAAACACCAGCCACCGCAGCGATTAAATATAAAAGGACTACGAGAATGGTGGCCGACAGGTTTGAGGTGATGTCATTGGGAGATACGACCATCAAACAGAGGAAGTAGCTAAATAAAAAAAGCGATGCTGACGTATGCAGTAGAAGCCATCCAAGATTCCTAGGCATCATAAAAATAATTGATATAAGGGACACAATAAAGGCAGACGTGTTTGTGATCGAAAAGAGCATAAAGTTCGAGGTTGACATCACTGATTTCCCTTCATAAACTTTTGATGAATTTGATGCCACATGAACGGCAGTGTTATTAGTCCCAGCTGCTTGAATCTGATGAACTCCACCAGGTGGACTCACTGCTGCGTTATAGGTGGCGGTTGCAACAAGAGTAGCCACTATCATGTACACTCTACGTATCTCATCCGACATGTTCCCCCTGTTACCAGTTTTTCGAATTAGCCACTCTCTCATTGATACCATTAACGAACGGACTTTCTTTATTATCTTAACTCTTGCTTCGGCCCTGGCCAGATTATTCTTAATTTCTTCGTCTTTTATTATATCAAATGCCGTTTCGCCACTCAAATTTGCAGCATCCAAATCTGTCATGTTCTTCATCAACAATCGCATTGCCTGTACGAACACAATTCACAAGTTAATTGTAGCTTCCATCGTTTTAGATAAATTACTCTGATTAACTTATGAATCACTTTGACTGTAACTCAATTATAAAACTTTTTCCATCCTTGAGTTTCCAACACCTGCCACTAGGTATTTTAAAGCATTTGTTGAGAAGCATTTAAAACAATCAACTATACCTCCGTGTCATTGTTTGTTGCTGCAATGTGTAAAATGGTGTTGCCGTCAACGTCTTTCTGATTCAGAATGGCGTGCAACTCAACCGTATTTGTCGTGAGCCATCTGAGTAAGAATCTAAGAGTATATAACCTCCGGTTTTTAACAGCAAAATGCAGTGCAGTCTCATTTCTAACGGTCAAATCTTTTACGGAATCTGGGCAAGCTCTGAGAAACTCAGTTAACAGGTGTATGTCTCCGGATTCACTTGCCAAATGCAAAAGAGTGAGACCTTCTCTCCTTTTGGCTCGAACGAGTTCTTTGTCCATGTTTATAAGGTGAAGGACCATTGCAGTGTCGCCATTTTCGAGAGCAAGGTGGATCGGTCTGCGTCCTTGGGGATTGAACTTCCAAGCAAATGAAGGTTTCAGTGTCATGATCTCCGCAGCAAACTGAACCTGCCCTGCACGTGCAGCAACATGCAAGGGAGATTCAACAAATGGTATTGAATCTATTGCTTCTAAAACACACGGATCATTTTCAATGATTTCGTAGAGACTGTTTACGTCTCCTTGTCGTGCTGCAAACTCCACCCAGTACACACTCTGCATTTTTTTGGGGTGTTTTTTGGCTTTGCCAATAATTATTTGTTGTCGGTTTCCAACAACGATTTTAGTATGGAAGACTTTGATGGAATCGATTTGAGCTTCGATCTTAATATATGAGGTAGCAAGTTGCTACACAACGGAAAAAATAATGTTTTATTGTTGTTGTCACATGACATGACAATAAGAAATACCTTTTATTCCAGATTGACTTGAAAAAAAAAGCTTAAGGTAGGTGAGAAGCATCTCGAAAAAACATGTAGGTGACATATGTTACAAGAGTTTTACACCTCTGTCTTCTATATTTCAAATCAAATTTTTTTAACGAAATCAGAAACACAATTTGTTATGTGTATACGTGTTTTTCATATTGATGATGCTAGTAATTTTTAGGTTTAATCCTATACTACATCCCTTATGTACGAATGTCTCAATTGGGTCCTCGTTTTTTAAAGTGTATCAAAATGGTCCTTAATTTTGAAAATTGATATCAATTGAGTCCTTTCCGTTAAGTTGGCTGGACGGCGTTAAAAAAATTGATGAGTGGATGCTGAGATGACGAACGAACGCTCGTCCACCAGCGAACGAACGGTATTCCAGTGTGGAACGAACGGTCGTCCAGTCAGTAAGAGGTCGACGAGCGTTCGTTCTCTGGTGGACGAGCGTTCGTTCGCTGGTGGACGAGCGTTCGTTCGCTGGTGGACGAGCGTTCGTTCGCTGGTGGACGAGCGTTCGTTCGTCATCTCAGCATCCACTCATCAATTTTTTTAACGCCGTCCATCCAACTTAACGGAAAGGACTCAATTGATATCAATTTTCAAAATTAAGGACCATTTTGATACACTTTAAAAAACGAGGACCCAATTGAGACATTCGTACATAAATAGGGATGTAGTATAGGATTAAACCTAATTTTTATCTAATCAATTTTATCAATTTCATGAAATTTAATGGTATCTTTTATTAAATTTCGTATCGTCGTACTTGTCGATAGAGTAGTTAAAAGTAAAGATACTCATCTTATTGAAACTAATGAAACACTTTTTCACTATCATCTTTCTCAATTTTTTGACGAGTTGATTTGAAAACACTAGTTAGTGGAATGAAAGGTTAGATCAAACGACCACGCAATCACACAACTCATGTTCTAAAACAAATTTCAAACGACTTGGATAAATATAACAAGTCAAAAATAAGGATCAGAAGACTCAAGCAGTGCAAGAGCAAAATGCAGTATCATACGATTATGTTGACCATACGAGTCAACCTAGTGTGGGAAAACAGTGAACTTCTACAAGAGAGTATATGAGTCAAAGAAGCATCAGATGAGTCCAGACAAGTAAACAAGTAAAGAAAAAGAATTAGATAACTTAGAAGTATGCACTAAACGAGTCAATACAGAAGACACACTTAGATATAAACAAGTATCTAGTGGATGAGTGACAAGTACATATTTATGTTCTCTTTTAAACTTTAATCTTTGTTTCTTAAATGGTTTTTATGCTTAAAATGTTGCTAAAATAAGGATTTATTCTAAGATATCATAAGGATTTATTCTAAGATAGTCAAATGAGTTTGAGATATAAAAATAGGTTAAAAATAAATTTTTAGTTAAATGTCATTTAAATATTCTGATGTGTTTTGATGGAGTTGAAGCTAAGTTTAAGTTCATGGATTAGCCAAGTTACAAGAAATCAAGTCTAAGTATTGCATGAAAAAGACAACTAAAACGGGAAAACGTGAAGAATGTTTCGTTAAGACAATAAAAAGGAAAGAGTCACAAAAATTGCACCTTGTGTTTTTTTCTATCTTTTTTCCAAAAGAAAACGAGTTTTCATAATTAAAAAATATTTATGATAAAAGATAATTTGGAGCCAATATATCTTTAGATATTTTATTTTATTTTTTAAATAATTATTATATTTAATTATCAAAAGATAATATTTGTCAAATCTTTTTAAATTTGACAAGATCTTCTTAAATCTTTTAGAGCTCCACAATAAACAAATTTATCACTATGTCAAAAAAAGTTTTTTTATACATGTTAAAAAAAGGTTTTTTATTCTGGTTTTTGAGTAGGTATAAAAGCATGAGATATAGAAAGTTTTCGTTTTTACACCAGTTCTAGATATAAAAAATCTAACTTTTTACACCAGTTCTGTTTATAACAGGTATAAAAGTTTGCTATTTATACCAGATATTCTATGATCAAGTATAAAAAAAAGCGTTTCTTTTATAAAAAAAAACTCACTTTTTATATTTGATGGAACCAGAGCAGGTGTAAAAGAAGCTCACTTTTATACTTGATGTTGTTATAACCGGTGTGAAAAACAAGACTTTTTATACTTGATGTGGCTTTAACCGGTGTAAAAAGTGACTTTTTTTTAAATATTTTATTTGTATGTGTTACTATTCATATCCAGACTTGCATAAAATTCAATCCCAGAATACAGTTTTAATAATCAATAACGAGTAAAATAATCAATATTGTTTCTATTAACACATCAAAATGTAATATTTAACTAACAAAGTTCCTAAATATATTTACTTAACATAGTTACTTAACATAGTTACTCATAAAATAGTTCCTAAACTCAAAATGTAATATCGAAACATCTAATCATTTACAAATGGTTAAAAAAAATGCAGCCCATTTTTCTTCAACATCCTTTATGACATGTTGCTCCATTGGAGACGTGTCATCAAATATCTACACAATGAATAATGAGTCAAGTTATAACATTAATGACTTAGTTATAAAATGTTCACACCAGATTCCATGAGTCAACGACATTTGCGGATATAATTTTCTGCATGTGCCTCATGACATAATATCCGCACCGAAAGCTTCCCGGTTGACGTGAGCAGTACAAGTTAAATTTATAAATCATCATAAAATTTATAATTATATTTATAGTTTGAAAGATTAACTACTTATAGTTGATGCAATGAACTGCAACTTCTTTCTAGAGACGATATGCATTCCCTACAACCTTGAATATGCCTCAACCACTCTATAAAGTTAAATGTACATTTAAATGAGTCCTGAAGAACTTTGTAAAATCAGTTATGTGTGCACAACAAATAAATTATTAAAAAACTTATTATATTAGTGTACTTTTAATGACCAAAGTGCGAGATGTTTTGTGCAATGAACATAAGAGAACTACAAGAAACTGTTGAGGAAGAATTAGTAACAATTACCAGTGACCCCTGCAGATTCAAACAATAATAGTGTTAAATAACATTTACAAAAATAGAATTTTATTAATAAAAATTATATACTTACTATTGCAAATAAAGTGCTAAGTACACTTGTTTTTTTCCGTTTAGGTATTTCATTTTTACCTAAACGGAAAAAGGAATCTAAACAAACTTTAACTTGTGTATAAGCAACTTATCGACTTGCAGAGAAATTTATTTTCTCTTAAAAGCATTTACTGTGTAAAGTATCCAAACATGTCCATAATTTTTAGTTTCAGCTACAAGGTTGAATTTCATTACACATATTTTCTTGTTATTTCCTTCAAGAGTTAACACTTATACTAGGCCTAGATAGTTATCCTATGACTCGCGTTATTCAAGCCTCTGCTCTTCCCAGGTTCACATAGAAAAATATCCTCAGGATATAATGTTGAAACATAATTTTCAATAAGGATATAAAAGGGAAAATAGAGTGATTTCCCCTTTAATTGGTTGTAGTAAAACTTAACAATTAGGAAAAGAGGTAATGAAATGCTTCCTTTTCCAGACCATTGGTTGACACTTGGAATGCAACAAATAGCAAAAAATAGAAAAGAAAATAAAATAAATACATCTCATTAAATTGTACTTACTGATTTTATAAGAGTCATGGATGACGAGTGAACAAAGAAAAATAAATAGAGGGTGTGGAGTACTTGTATGGCAATTCAAAGTTGATTTTCTTTTTAAAAAAATATTTTCCAACTCATGCTTACAGGCTTCACTTCCTAGTCCATATCTGGTTTATGCATAAAATTACATGGACAGAGATTTTGATATATTGTGTTGAAGTAAAATAATTGCATAGGAAGAGTGGTTGTAAATTAAAATCAATGGCTTGAGTTAGTTGTGTGCTTTTGTGATGTTTTTAACATAGTTCAATGCAGAGAAAAATTCAACTAAGTGGCTGTGCAGACGATAACTATTGTTTCAATAAGAAAGATTTGAGAATTGTTAGAAGAATCTGACCTGGATGGTGTTTGTTATGGCTCTTCTAACAGAAGGATGGTTATATTTTTTGGTGAAAGAAGGATCTTGATACTATGAAAGACTTCCTGGAATTGACTTTCCTTGAAAGGTTTTATGTTTAGAAACTTGTCATGAGAATGATTAGAGGTGTCAATTTGACCCATGACCCCAGGGCTAGTCCTAACCCACTCTTGAGAAAGCTCCCTCTTAAGAAGCCCCTCAAATGGGGGCAGAAAAAAAGCCCCAACCCCCAAAGCCCCCTCTCAAGGGGGTTAGGGTCAGGGTTAAGGTGGGTTTAGCCCACTAAAATTTTTTTGGAAACTAAACTTCAACATTCTTAATAGTAACTATTATAAGTATTAAATTTTATATTCATGTAATTGATTTCTTATTTCAAATTATTAAATAAAACTAATTAATTATAGTATAATAGAATATTTAATATTCAAAATAACCACTTTTTTAAATAATTAAAAACAATTGCAAATCACACACTTAATTTTATACAACTAAATATTATTACAAATTTATTTTACTGAAATATTATAAAAATGCTTTATTTTATTGTCAACTTTAATTAAATTATGTCTTATGTTGCAGACACCAATTATTAGAAAATTATATATCATTAGTAATATCAAAATAACCCCAAAGAGAGATAATAACATATTAATTTGATTTAATATTTGCACTGCTTTTACCGTTCTTAAAAAGAATCATTGTTTTGTTTCCTCGACTTCTAAAATATCACTCAATTTTGTTTTAATAATTTAAAATTAAAAATAATTCAAAAATTTATTATCTAAAATTTTTTGATCAAAAATAGTATTAATATTTTATGTGTAAATTAAACTTATGTTTTGTTTTGTTTTTTTCTCTATGATAATCTTTTCTCAAAATCACCACAAGATATATTATAAAAAGAAAGTTAATTTCTGAAAAATTTATAAAAAAATGAAAATTTTAAATAGACCTAAAGTACTAAAGAATGACAAATGTTATAGGGTTTCAATTCTTTAACTAACACATTAAATAATTTATTTTTAACTTTCAATTAGAACACATAACATAAATGTATGTTTATGTTTATATTTATGTTTATGACATTTAAAATGTAAACATTTTGAGTGAGTAGTACGAGGAGATTGAATTCTATGGACGAATACAACTTCAGTCTACACAAGGTTTATGAGTTTTTTTTTATTTATTATTTTTGTTATGAACATGATTTGTTGAGTATAAAATGAAAAAAAAAATCATTTATATTTAATTTCTTTTTCAATAACTTTCTAAGAAAATAAAGAAGCCTATTTTTTTTTTAAATTAAGAGCTTCAATTAGAGAAAATCTTCTCTTAAATTTCAATTAGGATAATTTTAGATAAAAAGTTAATTTTTTACTTATAACTTAAAAAAAAAGTGAAATTAAATATTTAAATTTTAAATTTATAAAATGATCCTTTAATTATATACTTAGAGAATCTAACTCAATAAATATTGTCCTTTTGCTTTTACTTCTTGATTTTAGAACTCTCTTCTTATAAAAATTTCAATTTATTTTCTATAGTAACTATTGTTGTAACAAATTAGGAGTTAATTATATTTTTTCTTGTATTCAAAATGAACATTTTTTCTAAAAAAAAGGCTCATGGGTTGGCCCTGGCCCACAGGGCTTTTGAAGATATTTTGGTTCGTGGGCTTTTTTTACGAGGGGCTTTTTGGTCCTGTGGATTTTTTGGCCCCAACCCACGTGAGTTAGGGCCAAACCATATAAGGAGGGCCAAATTGACAGGTCTAAGAATGATGCATAAAGTCACCAAATGCATTCAATAGTTAAAGTATGAAACTTAATCATGAGATGAACCTTAAACATATGATATTATCTGGATTGAGTGTGAAAGCATAAGCAGTGATGGTAGGGACCATTACGACAATATCAATTAAAATAGTGAAAACGATGGCCAAGAGGGTGGTGCTTGTAGAATGTAGAAGCAATTGCTTCATTTAATGGCTCCGATTCTGGTTTCAATAGTCTTGGCAAATAACATGTTCAAGCTCCTGAAATGTAACACAGAAACTAAAATGAGTCATCATGCTTCTGTCCAGCAAAGATATTAAACTTTTACCAAGGAAAATGGACTTAAATGATTTAATTAGTTCATAATGTGAACATAAACGTTGGTACAATACAAGTATTATCAGCAGATAAACAATTAACAAATGAGCTTAATTAAGTACTGCATGAATAAAGCTATATCAGATACAAAAACCAAAGCAGCTTCATATGATTTGCGTTTATTTTCCTATCATCTAACACATCTATGAGCACAAAACATGACCTTATCCTAATTGATCATCATCAAGGTTATCATTATCAAATTAGGATTTAAATTGTGAATGGTGAGCTATTTTTTAATCATGAATCATAATTTGAATTGCATAGTAAACTTTAGAGCTCAATACATTAATTTTAAACAAGAAATAGACAGAGCAACCCTAACCATAAGTCTCATAAAACAAAATCATTAGTTATATTTAAGTTTGTGAGGGTCCTATTTTAGAAGAATGGAAACAAATGAATGAAAAACTAAACAAAGTGTATGAATTGAATGGTTGACAAGTAAAAAACTGATTTTAAGATTCAAAGTTACTTGAGATTTATCGTATGATATGAATCAACAAGTAACCAAATAGTATCAAATTGTAAGATAAAAACAGTGAAAGTGAATCATAAGATTCGAATAACTAAATCGTAGCTAAAGCGTTCTTTCATCTAGGCACATTCACGAACATAAGAATTACCTTCTCATCCTATATCGTATATGTTGTGAAAACGGATTGCACTACCAAACCAACCCAGATATAACTAAAAACTGCTGCAGAAGTTATTCCAATAGTAAAAAGTATAGAATGCAACTCTCAAATCTCTGCACCTAAATGTAAATTCAATAAGTCAAGTGTCTGTAGACAGACATACTAAATTTACTTTCGATCAACCTAAACAACCTTTTCGCCCATTCCAATGCCTTGAACTATCTACGCAACTATATAATATTTTTCATATTTTAAGTGCTATCGATAACATACAAATAATAGAATAGAAAAATCAATGGTAAATGGTAATACGTCAACAATGAGATATCCATTCCAGTAATTCATGGTACGAACAATTTAAACAGAAGTTATACGATGGACTTTAGCAAAGTTGTTTCTTGTAATGTGAATGTTGAATACCTTATAGAAGGCGCAATGAAAGAAGATGCAGCACTTTGGAGAACACTATTACCAATTAATTGAATAAAGGAAACTTTATCCTGCTCCAAAACAAGCTTCACAGTAGTACCTGAGAACAAAAATTACGAGTGTAAAGCACAAGCAACATTTAAAATTCCCAACTAAATAACAATTGAAGATGCCGATAAAAGGAAAAAGAAACAACAATTAAAGACCGAAAATTGGAATATCATCATTTATTTGATTATCACTGTTGATTTCAACAACACATGGACCCTACGTCCTAGTTCACGAGCAGCAAGCTCAGCACAAGCAGATAACAAGCTAACCACAGTGAACCCGTCGGACATTGATACCTAAGTTATGAGGTGAGCTTTGGTACCTAAGTTTCGATGAAAGACTCTTCTAAAACACATTTCATCCTCTTAATCCCTCACAATCACCAACATAGTATCATATTGATCACACACCTTCTTCATTCTTGTGTTGTCGCGGAACACTAATCGTCCAAACATAGGAAAAGAGAGGATCTAACCCTTCTAGACAAGTCGCGATCCAAGAGCACGAGGTTTTTTACAATTGGAACTCTGCCCTCAATGCAAAGGAGAAGAAGACGCGCTAGAGAAAACTAAGAGAAGACGTGAAGAAAAGGAGAAGAAGTAAGAGAAGACGAAAGTGAGTGTTGGGCAAAGAAAGTGAGAAACGAAAGTGAGTGTTGGGCAAAATCCATACCGGGTTTTAGTATAATCGGTGTAAAAAATTATTTTTTATACCTAATATGAGTGTAACCGGTATAGAATTATTTATCCATTATTATGAATTTGTCACCGTGTTATATTTTATACCTCTTTTTAGTGTAACCGGTGTAAAAATATTTCCCTTACTTACCATTCTGCCACCACATCATTTTCTATACCTAATGAATTTCAACAGGTATAAACAATTGCTATAAAAAGTCTATTTTGCACTAGTGTATCTTGAAGATATTTGATTATTTATAAGATAATTGGAGGGAATTACGTTATCAGAAAGAAAATTACAACAATAGAAAAGACCCTAATCAGATTAATATGCAATTAAAGTGCAGTATATACTAGAAAGTGACTCTTAGGTCATCTTTCAAGGACCAACAATTGGTTCAGGCATTAGATCAAACATGTAGTAGGTGGGGGGGGGGGGTTAGATAGAGCTATGTGAACAAAAATGAATTGATTAAAATACGAATTCAAACACTACATAAAACGGTTGGTCACTAGATCAATTACAATGCTTCCAATCACAAATTAACAACAATCACTCACTCCTATAACCCCTAATCCAACACTGATTAGCCTACTAAGCGAAGACTAAACACAATTTTCATAAAAGCGAATTAAGCAAACACAATGCACACATTCAATCGATTATGCACCATATAGATTAATGACTAAGCGAACATTATACTCCAATTAGACTACTAAGTGTGTCCTAATTGCAGGTGCACAAACAGATTGAATGTGAGCAAGGTCAGAGCAACAGATTCACAATTACGGTTCAGTAATCTCAAGGAACACATTGCAATTTCACTAATGACCAACCAAACAAAGTTACCCTTCCATGAATACAAATTCAATGCAACAAATGGAAAACGAAATTAACACAACAAATGGAAAACAAAATGCAAAACATAATAGGAATCAGAAACGAAAATGCAATACAGAAAAACGCAACAAAACCAAATGAAAGTGCAACAAATGAGATTGAATTGGAACCAAAGTGAACTGTGAAATAGAAACCCAAAAACGTAAGTGCAGATTCAAGATAGTGAAACGAAATTCAAGGTGCAAGAAATTAAGAGTGCTGTAACGAAATTGCTGCACAAATTAAAATGCTGGAACAAAAATTGATAACCTAAGAAAGAGTTGTTCTGTTTACATTTTAGGAGCACACAAACGAAAATAAGAGAACAATAGATACTTTATCAAAATAGATATGCAACGTTTAAGGGTCACTCTTTAGATAATTCATTTCATAAGACGCTTTCCTTGAGCTTAACACTATTTTGAAATAAAATATATCTTATGCTTTTGTGTTATTATGAGTTAGACAGTTTTTGCTCATGAAATGCATGCTTTTAAGACCGTGTTTGATTAGGCGTTCATGTGCTATTTATAAAACATTGTATGTTACCCATATTGTCTTATTAAAATTTAATAAGAGAGACAACTTCCTTTCTTAGACGTCGTTTGCTACAAGTTTTCAACAAATCGATATTTCATTTAACATTTTTGTTAAACTTCAAAACTTGAGTTAAGTAGACGGTCTAGTCTCTAAACTATCTTGTCTTAACAAATATTTTTCCTATGTCTTACATTTTCCTCAACATATACAATCTTTTCGTCCTAAAAGATTGTACTTACTTGTAAAATGATAAGTATATGACTTTCACATGATATCTTGAGTGTTTTCATTCCAAAGCACATATATTATACGAATGTTCTTCTCTCTTAATTGTTTTGTCTGAGAATCCAATACTCATATTGGACTAGCAACTGTAGATAAGTCTTTTATTACAAGAACTTAGATAGATCTTCTATGACCTGAACTTCATCCAACTCCAACACATGATTGGAATTTGATATGTATTTTATCAATTGCAATACATGAAACACATGAAATTCGCTCATTGTGAAGGCCACATGATCTCATATGTAAGACCCATGAAAAAAAAAATATTTAAATTTAATAAATAGTTATTTTTTTTATTTTTATTTTTATTTTTATAAAGTTAATAAAAGTATGGTAAAAAAAAAAATTAAAATTTATGATAGGTAACAATAATAATAATTTCAAAGGAAGGAGTTTAAAAATTTGAGAATTTATTTTAAAAGTTAAAAAAAAAAATGAATGAATAGTAAATAGTAAATAGTAAATAGTGAATAGTGAATAGTGAATAGTGAATAGTTAAAAAAAAAATATTAAAATAAATTGTGGAAGAGGACACTCCACGTAGAATCAATTATTCAGAGATAAGAATGGTGAATAAAAAAATTTTTGAATAGTAAAAATGAATAGTAAAAGTGAATAGTAAAAATGAATAGTAAAAAAATTTTTGGCTATAAATAGCCAAGGGGGGGAGGATGAAGATTTGCACCAAAATTCTAGGGAAATTGTGAGAGGAGAGAGTTGGAGGAAATTCTAGTTGAAGAGGGGAAATTCTGGAAGTTTCTGGAGAACGGTTTGAGAAGAGGAACCTAAGTCTGGAATAGAGGTAAGGGGAGTTACATTTTGTTTGGTATTATTTTGAGTCTTGTATATGTTGCTTTTGGTTGATCTTAAATCTTGAGTGTGAAGTATTTTGTTTCTGTATGATTTTGAATTTTGATGAGAACATGCTTTTGTGCTTAGATCCAAGTGTGATAGTTGTAAAATGTGATGTTGATTATGTTATGCATATGTATGCTATTAATTGCCTATGGATGGATTAGAAGTTGTCTAACCGGCTCTGCCAGATTCAACTTCTTGTTTCCCCATACTTTATATTGTTTTCCTTTTTCGTTTTTATTTTTGGAAGGATTAGAAGTTGTCTAACCGGCTCTGCCAGATTCAACTTCTTATTTCCCCAAACCTGTTATTATTCTTATTATTTAATTACGTTGTATTCTTGGAAGGATGAGAAGTTGTCTAACCGGCTCTGCCAGATTCAACTTCTTGTTTCCCCATACTTTATATTGTTTTCCTTATTCGTTTTATTTTGGAAGGATTAGAAGTTGTCTAACCGGCTCTGCCAGATTCAACTTCTTATTTCCCCAAACCTGTCATTATTCTTATTATTTAATTACGTTGTATTCTTGGAAGGATGAGAAGTTGTCTAACCGGCTCTGCCAGATTCAACTTCTTGTTTCCCCAAGAGTTTTTTTAAGTTTATTTTAATGATTGTCAAACATTTGATTCTTCTCCGTTGACTATTTATAGTAAGATTTTATTATTGTTAATTTGTTTGTAATATATTTATCTTGTATGATTTCTGTGTTGAATGTATTTTATGATGTTGATATGAAATTATGAATCTGAACATGATATGAGTTTTATGAGGAGATTTTGTAATAGTATGACATGAGTTGAGGAAAATGAGCATGATATGAGTCTCATGGAGAGATTCTATATTGGTATGGTATTAGTGTATATGTTGATGTTGAGGGTCCTGTTGTTGGTGGTTATCCTAAAACTCTAATAATCTTCCAGTATCAATTAGAGAAGGATGTGTTATGTGGTGAGAGTAGTAGGAGGTCCTAGTCTATGTTTATAGACATTAATGGATTAACCTTGTGGGTGATATGATATATTATATTTGGCCAAAATTTTTGTTGTTGAAATCACCACAAGTGCATGACCACCCGAGACTTCCATCAACATTATATCCGGATAATAGAGTCTAGAATGATAATTGCATTTTACATGAATTTATGGTGAATGTATTACGTATAGCAATAGTGTAATGTTTTTCTTTGAATGTTGCATGGTAGCTCACCCTTACTTGTTTGTTTGTGCCGGAAAAATCTTATTTTTGCGATGATCGTATAATGTTTTTGTTATACGGGAGCAGATGAGGGAACGACGTCTGAACCAATTCAAGTGAAGGAGGAAGCAGCAGAAAAATGAAGAATATTTTAAGAAAAAAAATAAAACATAAATAAAATTAAGAGTGTTTTATTTATGTGTGAAATTATAATGTATTTCTAGTGTGAACTATGTTACTCCTAAATGGAGGATTGTAATATTGTACGATGTTTTCTTTATTAATGAAATAAATTTGGGTGTGAGATGTTTTATATTTTGGGGTGTTACATTTAGTGGTATCAGAGCAGTTCGTCCTTAGAACTTGCGGGTTGTGTGCCTTTCCGTGAAGAGTTGAGTATAAATGACATGAATTGTCATGTCTTTCGAAGTTTAAAACATAGAATGAGTGCAACCGACTTAAGGTTTTAAGAATAGAAAAGCATCTTGATAAAGAGAAATGAGGGTGCACACTCATGACTTTATCAAAGAGGAATTTCCTTTCTTAATTCTGAAGGTTTGAGGTAAGAAAGAGTTAGAGTTTTAGTGTTGTTTCCTGTAGTAATTCATGTCTTGTTCTTGCCTTTGTGGTGGTGTAATGTGCTCTATAATAGTAGAGGAATGCAGATTCAAGGACAACTTGAGTTGTATACCTTTATTAGAATTAGTTTAAGCCTTTGAGACAAATTCTTGCCTCGAAGATAAGGTGTTAGAAGACTAAAAATTTAGGCTTCAAAGGAAGAGTAAAGATGTTGGTGTTTAGAAGTAATGTTTTAAGAAGTTTTCCAGAACCAAATCAGGAGATTAGATATCTTACGAAGAGTTGAGTTCAAAGGCTAGATTAAGAGAAGCTCTGGATAAGCATGAATGTAGCAAGGTTTGAGAAATCAGTTTCGTTTACTATATCAGTAACATTAAAAGTCATAAGAGAAGGAAGTGTTGGTGAGAAACGGAGTGGCATTGTGTGAGATTGGTAACATGGATCGATGTATCAGTAATGGTTGGAATCTCAATAAGATAGTGGTTAAAAAAAATAAATAAATAAATAAGTAGAAGAAGAAGATTTTGAGAAGCAGTCAGATAAGGCATAGAGTATAGAAGAAATGAAGTATTTTAAGATCTTAGTCTAAGTGAATAATTGTCATTCTTTCATAGATTTAAGGCGTGATCATAAGAGAGGTTTGATAGTTTCAATTCGATTTTAGGTGGTTATAGTTTTAAGAAGTGTTGAGTTTAAGGAAAACAAACGATTATATATATCAGAAGTTGATCAAGTTAAAAATGGGTTTAACGAAGATAAGTGGTGAAGAAAAGACAAATCTTTATGGTGTATGAATCCTTGGTTGGTGTTGTGAAGTAGGTATTAGAATTTTCACATGATATTATCTTGGATTATTAGTCTGTGTGTAATTTACATATATTATGTCTAGTATAGGGTTGTTGTAGTACCGTTCAGTTAGGTGCTGATTTAGTACTGTTTGGTTTGTTACCGTTCGGTCAAATGATTATTGGGAATCGTTCGGTCAAGTGTTGAGTTGTTACCGTTCGTTCAAATGATTATTAGGTTCCATTCGATTAAACTCGTTTTAAGATGGTCAGTTTTAGGAAATTAATTTTCTTAGATAAAATTCATCAAACAGTGGGTATGCGTAAAATGTAAAAAGTATAGAGAGCAAGAAAATTCAACACAGAATTTTTATCCTGGTTCGATTCAAAAGAATCTACATCCAGTTGATAATCACAATAAAGAGTGATTAACGTTTTCACTAAATTTTTTTAAAGATTTACAATAGAGTGAATAAAAAGAATGATAAAAACTCTCCTTCGGCAAACGAACCAGAACAGCACAGATTAAAATCTTCCTTCGATAGACGAACCGGTAGTTGACCGTCTTGACAACTCAAAGAGAACCGCTCCGATTTTCCACACACTGTATTCTTAAAAAGCTCATAGCTATTTCCTTAGAGTTTTAGAAGAACCTTATATAGCCAACTATTCTGAAATCACAGAGATAAATTATAACTGTCATAGATAAACGATTAACCATTACCCCGAAGATGGTCTTACCCTTGTAATAAATAAAATCTATCTTACACTACTTAAACAAATTAATGCTACTAGATAAAAAAAAAAAAAAAAAAAAAAAAACCGACAGATCTGACTTACCTTACCGTGAATCAAGAGAAAGAAAAAATGATAGTTAGTTAGTTTACGTTAGATTTAATTAATAATACTAATAATACTACTACTACTAATAATAAAGATGTTCTAGAGTCGATCAGAAGTGATCGTTAATTATTACACTCCAACAAAAATAAAATAAAATAAAATCATAAAGACTATTCATCGGTAGAAGGCGGTCGTAAGGAAAGCCCCGTGGAAGGAGCTTTGATGCGAAACGGCATGGGTGGAGTAACTTTCTCTTCTTCTTCATGTATAGCGGGGATGGGAAAGAGATCTAGGAGCCTTGGAGCCTGTGGAATTACCCATGAAGGATCTTCGGTAGTGAAAAAAAAAAAATTATAATAATAATAATAGTAGTCAGAGATAAATAAAGAAAATTAGAAAAAAAAAAAAAAAAGTTTACCATACATAAACGGCGGAAGGAGGGCATATGAAGGTTCAGATGTACCAGGGACGTTTTGCGGCAAGCGTCGATGTTTCACCCGATTTCCATGGTTTTGAAACCAACAATAGACGCTATATTCTCCAACTTCTCCGTACTCCTTGAGTCGTCCTGTAATCTCGCGAATTTGATCTCGACTAGGATTAATGATCCCATGATTGAAGATGTTCAGCAAGATTCCAACTTGTTCCGGGGTAGATCGCCATCGTTTATGAACTGTCTTGGCTTCCATATCCATTTTCTAAGTTTTTGGTGCATAAAGTAAAGTAAAAGTAAAAAGATTTATTACAGTGAAGTCAGGTTCCAATTTAAGTTAAGTTTTTCATTTTGCTTCTTCTTGTTAGTTCAATTTTCATTGTCCAATTTTTGAAGTCTCAATGTCCAAAAATAGATCTGTTTCACGGTCCTCGCAAATGTTCCTAAACGGATCTACGTTCGTGTCCATTTTGTGCATACATATAAAGTTTTTTTTTTCTAAAGTTTCATTTTTATGGGGTACGTGGCGTTGTTCTACCCGATTGTCTCTGCCATACCTTCAAACGAAGGGAGATTAACGTCTGGTTTCCAGCCGATATACCCTTATCTTTGTTAAGACAGTGTATTCTTAGTTTTAGTTAATAAAAAATGAAAAATAGTAGAGAAGAAAGCAAGTAAAGGAGCAGAAGTAATATAACGAGCGGAAAGTAAAGAAGAGTAGAATATAATTGCGAGTAATAAAAGCTCAGAAAAGAAAAAGTGCATGAAAGGAAGCAAGAAGAAGAAAGGAAAGAAAAGAAGCAAGAAGTAAAGAAGAGGAGAAGCTGGGTAAAGGAAAGGAAAAGATAAGAGAAAAGAAGTACTTACTCGAGGCGGAGCAAAGCCCTGGAACATAAAGATTGAAGCTTGCCGAAAGGCTCTCCGATCTATCACACTCAGTCGTTCTAATCCCACAAGCTCTCACACTCAGAACTCTCAGCGCTCAGATCTCACTCACACCCAGAGGATCGCTCGAAAGCTCTCTCACTTAGAAGACCTCACACTCTCTCACACACTCAAAAATCGCAACGCCTCAAAGTGTCGCTCAACGCGGTTCGCTCCTCCTTATATAGCCAAAATCTCACTGTGCCCACAGTTCCGGTCAGGCATACCGGAGGCTTCAATAGTATCGGTTAAAAAAAAAAAAAAAATAAATAAATGGTAGTAGTATCTAATCTTTTCTGCATTTTGGAAGTATAAAATATTCAAATTAGAAAGGATCTTCTAGTAAAATAATTTAACCATTCGGTATAGAAGGTCATATGATAAAATGGTTTGGAGAAATATCAACTTAGTCAGAGTGGTTTGGAATAGGAAAACAGGTGACTATACATGGGAATTAGAAGATGATGTAAAACATTCTTATCCCCATCTTTTTTTGTGAAGTGTCGAATTTTCGAGGTCGAAAATTTTTGTTGTTGGGGAATGTAAGACCCATGAAAAAAAAAATATTTAAATTTAATAAATAGTTATTTTTTTATTTTTTATTTTTATTTTTATAAAGTTAATAAAAGTATGGTAAAAAAAAATTAATTAAAATTTATGATAGGTAACAATAATAATAATTTCAAAGGAAGGAGTTTAAAAATTTGAGAATTTATTTTAAAAGTTAAAAAAAAAAATGAATGAATAGTAAATAGTAAATAGTAAATAGTGAATAGTGAATAGTGAATAGTGATAGTTAAAAAAAAATATTAAAATAAATTGTGGAAGAGGACACTCCACGTAGAATCAATTATTCAGAGATAAGAATGGTGAATAAAAAAATTTTTGAATAGTAAAAATGAATAGTAAAAGTGAATAGTAAAAATGAATAGTAAAAAAATTTTTTGGCTATAAATAGCCAAGGGGGGAGGATGAAGATTTGCACCAAAATTCTAGGGAAATTGTGAGAGGAGAGAGTTGGAGGAAATTCTAGTTGAAGAGGGGAAATTCTGGAAGTTTCTGGAGAACGGTTTGAGAAGAGGAACCTAAGTCTGGAATAGAGGTAAGGGGAGTTACATTTTGTTTGGTATTATTTTGAGTCTTGTATATGTTGCTTTTGGTTGATCTTAAATCTTGAGTGTGAAGTATTTTGTTTCTGTATGATTTTGAATTTTGATGAGAACATGCTTTTGTGCTTAGATCCAAGTGTGATAGTTGTAAAATGTGATGTTGATTATGTTATGCATATGTATGCTATTAATTGCCTATGGATGGATTAGAAGTTGTCTAACCGGCTCTGCCAGATTCAACTTCTTGTTTCCCCATACTTTATATTGTTTTCCTTTTCGTTTTTATTTTTGGAAGGATTAGAAGTTGTCTAACCGGCTCTGCCAGATTCAACTTCTTATTTCCCCAAACCTGTTATTATTCTTATTATTTAATTACGTTGTATTCTTGGAAGGATGAGAAGTTGTCTAACCGGCTCTGCCAGATTCAACTTCTTGTTTCCCCATACTTTATATTGTTTTCCTTATTCGTTTTTATTTTTGGAAGGATTAGAAGTTGTCTAACCGGCTCTGCCAGATTCAACTTCTTATTTCCCCAAACCTGTCATTATTCTTATTATTTAATTACGTTGTATTCTTGGAAGGATGAGAAGTTGTCTAACCGGCTCTGCCAGATTCAACTTCTTGTTTCCCCAAGAGTTTTTATTAAGTTTATTTTAATGATTGTCAAACATTTGATTCTTCTCCGTTGACTATTTATAGTAAGATTTTATTATTGTTAATTTGTTTGTAATATATTTATCTTGTATGATTTCTGTGTTGAATGTATTTTATGATGTTGATATGAAATTATGAATCTGAACATGATATGAGTTTTATGAGGAGATTTTGTAATAGTATGACATGAGTTGAGGAAAATGAGCATGATATGAGTCTCATGGAGAGATTCTATATTGGTATGGTATTAGTGTATATGTTGATGTTGAGGGTCCTGTTGTTGGTGGTTATCCTAAAACTCTAATAATCTTCCAGTATCAATTAGAGAAGGATGTGTTATGTGGTGAGAGTAGTAGGAGGTCCTAGTCTATGTTTATAGACATTAATGGATTAACCTTGTGGGTGATATGATATATTATATTTGGCCAAAATTTTTGTTGTTGAAATCACCACAAGTGCATGACCACCCGAGACTTCCATCAACATTATATCCGGATAATAGAGTCTAGAATGATAATTGCATTTTACATGAATTTATGGTGAATGTATTACGTATAGCAATAGTGTAATGTTTTTCTTTGAATGTTGCATGGTAGCTCACCCTTACTTGTTTGTTTGTGCCGGAAAAATCTTATTTTTGCGATGATCGTATAATGTTTTTGTTATACGGGAGCAGATGAGGGAACGACGTCTGAACCAATTCAAGTGAAGGAGGAAGCAGCAGAAAAATGAAGAATATTTTAAGAAAAAAAATAAAACATAAAGAAAATTAAGAGTGTTTTATTTATGTGTGAAATTATAATGTATTTCTAGTGTGAACTATGTTACTCCTAAATGGAGGATTGTAATATTGTACGATGTTTTCTTTATTAATGAAATAAATTTGGGTGTGAGATGTTTTATATTTTGGGGTGTTACATCATACATTATTAGACCAATCCTCCTTAGAATTTGATGTAGTCCAAGAAACTTTGGAGAGAACTTCTTGAATCTAATAGCTCTCCCAACACCAATAATAAGTGTTAACTGCAAAAGTACACGAACTCCTATCTCAATTCAAGAGGTCTTATTCTCTAATCTGCATATGATTTCTTTCTACTTTTGGACACTTTCTTGAATCAGTTTCACTTTCTTCGTAATTTGTTATAACAACTTCGTCCCAACAATTACTAATTCTCCATCCCAATACACTTGTTATATAAATCTTCATGTTCAAATGTTTTTGGTTGACCAATACTTTAGGTTCTTATTACAAAACTTGAAATTGAGCTCCCAATGTTTTTTATACACCGTTAACTATCTGATGCATAAATTACTCGTCGCTTCTCCTTCTCCTTAATCAGCATATACCATAACATTGATACGAAGCATGTAATAACACCTAAAAAGAGTTATATGTGTTGCATGGGTTAATCTTATTTTCTCCACACGATTCACATTGCTTAGTCACAATGAAGAGTCGATCCAAAGAAACAGTGAACCTAATTAAGGGAATGGAATTCTTGCAACAACCTAACAAGGAGTAAAATGAAATGAAATTATGGAAAGAACCTAAGACTCATCATATTTATACTCGAAAAAGAAGAGGGAATAGTGAAAGTAGTACAGAATATTCACAACAAATAAAAGAAGAGAAAGATAATAGAATAAAAAGAACTACCTGAATGTCAAAAGAAAACACGAAGTTCCTGAATGTGAGTAACAAACATTACAGATTTGATGAAGAACCAAAATTCGTAAAATGATTCGGAAAAAAAGAGAAAAGAACTGGTAAGATAGTTTTATTCAAAACGGGTCATAATAATTGTTAATGGTTAAAACATAAATAATTATATTATAAAAGATAAAATAAGAATTAAATGTGTACACAAGTATCCTCTTTAAAAATAAATCAATCAGCATCTTTGTATTTGTTGTTATGATGTTAATTTGTTAGCACCAACATTTTGTCTATTAAAACCAAAACAATAAATATTAAAACAAAATTTAATATAAATCAAAATTTAATGGTATGAAAATCATACATAAACAAAATCCAATCACAAAATTCAGCTTAAGTTTCATCTATAACAGGTAAAAATAAATTATAACCATCAAGTAAATGTAACATTAAATATATTTTAAATCCAATGTGTTGTTAGTTCAACAGTGAAGGGTAGTTGAACATTAAAACAACCTATATCTCATTTTGTATGTGAGTAATTCTTATTATGAATTTCACTCATAACAACAATGCATGTACGACCATCTGCGTGGTTCTTAATCAACTTCTTCTTTTTCATGTATTCTTTGTCCATCTCAACATTCCCAATTGAATTTTGTTTAGTGTATTTTTCATTCAAACATCATGTTATTGTCTTCATTAATTAAATCAATCAAAATCAATTATCTGACCAAATATTTTCAAGCCCAATAAATACTTCTGAGAATACCTTCTCAATTGTAAAAAGGGAGGCACGTGTTAAAGTGGAAACAAAAAGAATGTTTAATGAAATATTATATATAATATAATATTTGAAAAACGAAATACATTAAATATTAGTTTCAAATAAATTTAAGTGAGACAGAGATAATTGACGCTTATCAGAACACATGCTGTTATGATATTTTCATGTGCTCAATATAATCAGAAAAATTAAATATATAATTAAAATTTTATGAAAACGAAAGAAAAACCTTTACAAAACTATTAATAAATAAATAAATAATTATACTACAAAGGATAACATAAGAATTAATAAATATGTATACAAAATAGGTATCCTCTTTATATATAAAGAGTTTATATATAATTATAGATAGAAACATTAAATGAATTATTTATACCTTTTCACTAATGCATTTTTTATATTTTTATTCAATGCAGCATACGCATAAAAGGTAAATCGGTTTTAATATTTATAAATTATATATATTAATTATAGAAGAAAATAATAAATAAATTAATAATATTTTGTCTTATTATAATAATAAATTTTTGATTTATTATAATAAATATTTTCAGGGCTAACATTTTTATCAATTCTTTCCCTATAAATTTATGATTAATATAAATTTATGATTAACTTTCTTGCAAAACACAAGTGAGATCTACCTTTTGTTAAAATTTTCTATTTTTCGAGAGAATTATGAGAAAAATCGAGATAAAATCTATTGGAGTCGTAATTCTGGTTACGATTTTATTAAATTTTGCACAAGCAAAAATACCCGATTGCGATTTTAAATGTAAACTTATTTGTATGAATAATAATGATGATCCATTTTCATTCACACGATGTGTGGAAAATTGTGAATCAGAGCATTGTGAATCACGTTGGGATAAATTATCCTCTGATTCTATTTATAATTGTATCAATAGTTGTCGTTTAATGAAGTCCATCACCATGAACAATGGTATGTATTTTAAAATATTTTCTTGTTTCATGGTTTTTATATTTTGTTTCTCCATGTTTTATTTCACTATTTTTCTTTTTTATTATGATGATTGATCTTGGTTACTTATGATTTTGACTATTACCTTTACATGTTTACCAGGTGCTCCTGATATTGTGAACAATGTGAAGAATACTTGCATACAAGAATGTAAAAAAAGATTATAATGTATAAAGAGTGAAAAAAATTAGAAGAAATAATATTTTTAGTCATGAGAATATTTTCTAATTACGTTCCTTCATCTCTTTTATCTTTCTTTTTATTCTTGAAACTCGAGTATTAATAAAAAAAATTTAAAGAAAAAAGTATCATAAATTTTTTTATTAACGAAGACAAAAAAAAAATCTTAAGAGAAAGTGATATTTAAACTCTGAAAAAGGTATTAAGTCTTTATAACGTGAATCACAAATGAAAATGGACTCGGATGTGTAAAATTAGGATATGTTTAAAAATATTTAATTATTTTATACTTTTCAAGTACATAAAAATAAATTTGAATGAATGATTAATATTTTTTTATAATAGAATTAATTAAATTGCAAACACTTTATTTTGTCTCGATAATTTCATTATTGTTCCAATATTTCTTATAGTTGAATGAGATTATAGCTAAAGATTATCACTTTTATGAAATAAGAATTATTTTATAAAGACTTGATTATTTTTCATGATAAACCTTCTAAATAGTTATGGTCCTTTGTAGTTAAAATCGACATGTAAATCGTAAAATAATAAAATCTTACAATTTTATATAATATTTATGATTCATAGCCATGCATTATCATAACATAGTAAAATTATTAGGATTGTCCAATAAAATTGTAAAATCATGTAAATCATTGTTTTCATTTTCTGCTATACAACTAATGTGAAGTATTTGATTTAAATAAAACATAAACTTACTTAAAATTTGATGGAATAAAAAATTCATTGTTACGTGCATAAAAATTTAGTATAAACACACACACACACACATATATATATATATATATATATATATATATATATATATATATATATATATATAGAAAGGATTCAAAAGAAGTTATTTTGTGACTGATTATGTATAAATTATTAATATAAACCATTCATTGTTTTGAGACCGACAAAAAAAGCTATTTTTTTAATAGGGAAATGATTTTGATACATACATAATGTAATATAAATTATTCTTCAAAATTCAATATGTAAACGTGTAAAAGATAATTAGGAATAGTAATGGGTTTTAAAAGATGACACTTGATTTTTTTTATTTAAAAAGTTAAACTATAAATATAATTTTTTATTAATAAATATTCATTTTAAAAGAACCACCATTCCTTTAAAATGTTTTCTATAATCTTTCTCGGTCTTTTCTTTTTAACTGACTTTATTTGTTTTAGTTTCAGAGACCATAATAGGCGTTTTTGTTATAATAACTGTAATTCAATCTGATTCATTTATTAATGAGTCGAAAAAATTTGAACCTAGTCCAACCCACCAAGTTTGTAAGTAAATGGATTGACACTGGCTTACATAATTACAAGTTTTTTTTTCAATTAAAAATAATAACAAAAGTTTTCTAATTCAAACGTAAGACTTCATTCACACAATGATATTACAAAAACTCCTCAACAAAACATTTAATGGTTGCATAACGATTCAAATTTGTTTGTGCATAAAAATTGAGTTACTAAATATAGATTTATGAATTTTTCATGTTGTTTTATTGTAAAATGACTAACCTAACAAAAATACTTATTTGAAAAATTAGGTGAGTTGGTGAGACAACCATGCTCACCACAAGTTCAACTAGGATGAGTCAGGTTCAAAATTGACCTGTATTAAAATTTTAATTTTTTTCAATCCAACCCAACCCGAACTCTTGGTAGGCCGAGTTGACTCACGGATTCCAACCCATTTTGACAACACTATCATATCCTATTAGAATATTAAACATAATAGGTTCATCTTTTTCTCTTCTTTTGAGTCCTTTAGTGACTCTAATGCCTGTGGAGATTGTTGGGCTTGCATGTCTCATCTAAGGGCACAAGATGAATCTTTATTTGGTTAGGATTGTTAGACTATGCGGATGGAAACCCATCTAGTGACCTACAATATGAGTCATGACTAGAAGAATGGAAGAAGAAGAAACACTTCAAAGAGCTATTCTTTAATGGAAGATAGTGTATTAGCTTGTCTTTCCCTTCTATTAGCATTGTAAAAATATAAATTAGTTTGTAGTTTTTTTTATCTAGGCCTTGTATTTAGTAAAGTACCTGAAAAGCACTAGAAGGGGAGGGGGGAGGTTGAATAGTGTGAATGAAAAAAATTCTTTTTGCAACCCTCCTAATATAGAATTTTATCAAGCTTTTGAGATTTTCTTTTGAATTCTTAGACGCTCGACCTAATAAATGTTAGTAGACAATTGTGACTTTTGACGTGCTATTCAAAATGTACATTGCATAGTTTTATAAGAACCTCCTTAGTTGAAGAGTAATCATTTAGCTTGGAAAGTTCTTGTATTTGAAAAAAAAAACACAGTTGTAGGTTTTTATAAGAGAAACGTTTAGGTAAGAGAAGAGATAATTGCACATTTATTTTTTATATTGGTTCACTCCAAGCGAGCTATGTGTAGTCTTCTCCGTGAGGTTTTCGCTATAATCTTCACAAGATTACAACTGAATATTCACATCACTCCTGGTACTAAGTAACTTTGCCTAGATTTTCTTTGAGTATTTGCACCACTCCTAGTACTAAGTAGCCTTGCCTAGATTTCCTTTGAGTATTCCCACCACTCATAGTAGTAAGCAACCTTGCCTAGATTTCCTTTGAGTATTCACACCACTCAAAGATTGCTTACAAATTGTTCAAACTATAACTGTTGCAGAGAGGATGTGATTACAATACAAAGCAGTTTAAACACTCGCAGGTGTTTCTCTCTTTCTTACAATCAGTAAGCAGTATTACAATGAAGCTCGAGCGTATTTCTTTTCTTTTCTTCTCTTTTCTCTTCTTCTCTTTTTCTGCTCAGATATATTCTTTTTCTTGAGCTCTTTCTTTTCTTTTCTTTTTGAACGCTTCTCAGGATGAATGTTTCATTGTATGCTATCCTCTTCAGCTAAGGTTTTTATTTTCGAAAACTCTTATATTTAAAGGCTTCTTAGATAAATGTCTATTAGACTCAACTTTTGCCTTGATTCTTGTGCTTTCTCTTTCTTTGTGTATAGTAGTTATTGGGAAAAGTCAACTTGTCAGAGTAGGCATGTTTTTTCGGTACTTTGCTTGAAATAGGTTGTACTTTTTTAATGTTTTGCTTCAAGTGAAGAACATTAGGTGAATATCTCCTTTTCTCTAACGTCCGCTTTTGATATTTGATCTGTGGATGCGTGTAGAGTAGCTTATCTATAAAGATTAGATTAAATTGTGCATGCAACAAATATGTCTTTTCTTATCACTTTTTTTTTATTTTTGAATGTTGAACATTTAATATCATTTAATGCTTTCTCAAAGCAACAAATTACTTTTTTTTATTTTCTACCGCTAAGGTAGAATTTGACAATTAAGCTTTTCTTCTAAAGATGCCAAGTGTTGTGTATAGACTTCATTGTTGGACAAAGTATTATTTAAGCTCATGGTACTGTTTAGCTAAGTAAATGCTTCTTGTGATATTGTCCTTTTAGGCATACATCGTTTAGCTTTGTTTGTTTTCTCTTAAAGTTTTAAGCTTTTACTCTTTTAGTATGTTTTGTTAAAGGCATCGTCTTGACATTGTTTTGTTTTCGAGAGCTAAATTGGATACCCTTTGGGTATGATAAGCTGTCAGCATTTAACTTCAACTCTCTTTAGACGCTTTAGGCATAACAATCGTTTAACATTGCGTTTGGGTGTTTTATCTGTTTTTCCATTTTCTAAGAACCTAAGTGTTTTCCTAAGGTTTTGTGTGTTAGGGGATTTTGGTTCTAAGGCTTGTGTTTTCATCCTAAGTTATTTTTAGATTATTATCCTTTTTTAATGTTATTTGGTTAAACTTCAAAACATGAGAGCGTTTAGGTGAATATATGATTTTGTCTTAACAATCTCCCTTTTTTTTATGTTTAACAAATACACATTTAAACTATATATAATCTTTCTTGGTTAGGATTTGAGTTTTTGTGTGTCTTGGTTCGTTGTGTGTTTTACATCTTTCCTTGTTTTTAACTTTTGCACGGGGTTAGTGAACACACTCGAAATACATAAACAATATTTGCGTGAAAGGAAGACATAAATTAAACAACTGAACATATACATCAACCATAAGTTAAACAACAACCAACAAAAATTTTTAGAAAAACATATTCCATGAATGTAAATATGGACTCCTAAGATGAACTCTAAGAATTTGGAGACTCCCCATGATTATGAGTTATCCTAACTTCTGGTGTACTTCCCCTAAGTACATGATCCTAGATGCTGACACATGTACTCTCTCTTTTTCTCTCCCTTATTTGATAAACATTATAAGGGAATGAGAGAAAGGACATCATAACCCGACAATGGAATTGATCCACATGAGATCATATTATAACAATGAAATAATATGACGATGGGACTAAAGAAGGAGGAGGTGGAATCAAGTGAGGAGGGAGAGAATGAGAAGAAGAAGGAAAAAAATGATGGTGGAAAAGAAGGGATCAATGATGGTGGGTAAGTGGAAGAAATCTGGTGGTGAAGGGTGGAGGTTAGGTGGAAGAACTACGTGAGTAAGGTAGGTAAGTTCTGAGTATGAGTATAGGAATGGATGTTGGATGATCGTGTTCATCTTGTTCCAAAGATTGGATGAGAAAGGTCAAGAGCTTTGGAAGAAGGCTTCATTGGTTTGTAATGTTGAAGGTTTGGGAGATCAGAAAGTTGAGAGGGCATGACAACGAGAGAAGGATTAGGGTTTTGAGAGAATGTGTTGAGAAAGTGAGAAGTGAGATTGAGTTAAATAGAGAGAAAAGTTAATCCTAAGCAATTGATTACTCTCGTCCATTTAATGTGGTTAGTACGGAGAAAATCAGAAAAAAAGATTTTGTGATGATAAAAAAAAATATACACGTGACATTTCGTTAGGGTGTTACATGTTAACTGCAAAAATACACGAACTCCTACCTCAACTCAAGAGGTCCTTCTCTAATATGCATATGATTTATGTCTATTTTTTGACACCTTCATCCTTTCTTCTATCAGTTTTACCTTTGTGTCACAACTTCATCCCAACAATAACTAATTCTCCATCCCAATAGCAACTACACCTTCTATCATAGAAATCCTCATCTTCAAATGTTTCTAGTTGACAAATACATTAGGTTCTTATGATCACCAAAAAAACTTGAAATTAAGCTCCATTATTTTGTACACTGTTAACTATCTCTGTACATAAGCTACTAGTCGCTTCTCCTTAATCAGCATATTCCATAACATTGATATAAGCATATGATAACACCTAAAATGACTTATATGCGTTGCATTGGCTAAACTTCTTTTCATCTCCTTGAAACACGATTCACATTACTTAATTGTAGTGATCGAAATAGTGCACCTAATGAATGGAATGAAACAATTAGTGGAGTTGAATTCTTGCAAGAACCTAATACTCTAAGGAGTACAATGAAATGAAATTAGGACAAGAACCTAAGAGTCATCATATTTGTACTGGAAAAAGAAGAGGGAATAGTCAAAGTAGTACAGAAAATTCACAACAAACAAAAGAAGAGAAAGATAATAAAATAAAAAGAACTACCTGAAGAAGAAAACACGAAGTACCTGAATATGAGCAACAAACATTACAGATTTGGCGAAGAACCAAAATTCGTAAAATGAATCGGGAAAAAAAGAGAAAAGAACTGGTAAGATAGTTTTATTCAAAAGGGGTCAAAATAATTGTTAATGGATTAAAAATAAATAATTATATTATAAAGGATAAAATAAGAGTCGAATGTGTTCACAAGTATCTCTTTAAAAATAAATAAATCAACATCTTTGTCTTTGTTGTTATGATGTTAATTTAGCACCAACATTTTATGTATTAAAACCAAAACAACCAATATTAAAAACAAATTAATAAAATTAAAATTTAATGGTATGAAAATACTACATAAACAAAATCCAATCACAAAATTCAGCTTAAGTTTCAACTATAACAAGTAAAAATAAAAATACAACCATCAAGTAAATGTAACATATTAAATATGGACCACGATATGTTAACAACCACTTGTTAACAACATTTTGACAAACGACCACGGGTTAGCATGATATTGGACTGTTTAATTTTTTTTTTCGTCAAGCCACATCTGAACAAGGTGTTTCGAGTGATTGATTTTTTATTTTGAAAATACCCTTATCATTTTAATAGTAAAAAAGGTCTTCATTCTCTCTCTACTCACTATTTTTGTTTTCAATTTCTACATGCTCTCTCCAACTTCTCTCTCTCCAACTTCTCTCATTTCTCTCCTTTCTCTCCCACGAAGCAAAAATGGTCATCTTCTCCGGCGAGACAACCCGCGAAACTTCGGTGAACCAATGGAAAAATCCGGTGACTTCGGTGAGGTGAGCAAGGTATTCCCTTCCCTCTTTCTCCTTTCCCTTGATCCCTTTTCCATTTCCCCTTTAGCATTTTCAATGTACCCATTTCCATTTCCAGTTTTCGCTTTGGTTATTAATTTATTTTTCATGTAGTTGTGTGTGCGACATTCTTTCAAAACCAAGTTTGTTGGTGCTTTGAATAGAAGTTTGACTCAGGAGCAGGGGAATGTCTAATTGATAAAATTATGGAATGTCTACTTTGTCATTAATATTTTTAAAGATTATTATAATGGACTGTATTGAACATTTCCAATTCACAACATTTTCTTTCAATATTAATATTCATGGATTGAACCAACCTATGTTCTCAACATGGAATGTTAATGTATTTGAGCACCCATGACCATTAAAATCACTCACCCATATTAAAAATGGGAAAAAGTCACTAAAAACACAAGCGAAACCATGCTGGGGAGTCTAGTTCTTCCAGTTGGGGAATGACGTTGAACTTTTTATACAAATGCCCATTAGGCCTCTAGTGATCGATTACAAGACCCCTGTAATCGATTACCAGGATAGAAAATGGCTACCAATGATAATGAACATCATTTAGCTTACATGAAACACTTAACTGACCTTTTTTGTCAAAATTCAATGGCCTAGTGTATTCATTGGTGCAGTAAACACCACCCATGACCATTAAACTCACTCACCCATCTAAAAAATTGCAAAAAGTCACCAAGAACACATGCAAAACCATGTTGGGGAGTCCAGTTCTCCGAACTAGGGAGTGACGTTGATCTTTCTGTACAAATGCTCCCTAGGCCTCTGGTAATTGATTAAAAGACCCCTGTAATCGATTACTAGGACAAAAATGGTTAGAAATGCTCATGGACCTCATCTAACTTACATGAAAGCACATAAATGATCTTTTTTCTCAACAATTCAATTTAGGAAGCTTAGAAAAACATTGTTTTTGGGAAATTAACTACATCTAGTACAGTGGTCTAAAAGTTATGAGTTAGTACTCACTTGAAAACCTTTTGAGTCTAGATTCCAACAAAACAAGAATCAACTCATTTGGAGTTTGGTGGAAAAAGTTACGAGCAAAACAACCAGCAAAGGTAGGAGTTGGCAGAAATATATAAAACGTTAACTTTACAAATTAGTAGTTATTGGAAAAAATTTTTTGAGTCTATTTTCTAATAAAAAAAGAATCACATCATTTGAAGGTCTGTGGGAAAAGTTATGATTAAAATAGTCAACAAAGGTCAAAGTTGACAACACGTTATCTTATATGTATATATTTCCCTATTGTTCACAAATCTATTATTTATTGAAAATTCTGTTTAAAATTTTTGTATTGTAACAACATTAGATGACATATTTCTTAATTAATAAAATGAAAATTTTTCCTGTGACACTCCGAGAAGGGGTGTTACAACAATGATCATGGACCTCACCTTAGTTAGAGAAAACCACCTAAATTGACATTTTTTTGAAGAAATCAATGGCTAACCTCATCATCGGGGCAAGGAACACACCCAACAGCATTGAACTAAATCACCACCTCAAAAAATGGAAAAATTCATCAAAAATAGAGCAAAAACCATCATGGGGAGTGATGTTTTCTAGCTGGGGAGTGACGTTGAACTTTTTGTACAAAGGCCCCCATGCCTCTGGTAATCGATTACAAGACCCTTGTAATCGATTACCAGGGTAGAAAATGGCCAGCAATGATAACAGATCTCGTCTAGCTTACATGAAAGCACTTAACTGACCTTTTTTTGTTAACAATTCAATGGCCTAGTGTGTTCATTGATGCACTAAACACCACCAATGACCATTAAACTCACTCACCCATCTAAAAAATTGCAAAAAGTCCGCAAGAACATAGGTAAAACCATGCTGGGGAATCCAGTTCTCCTAGTTGGGGAGTGACGTTGAACTTTTTGTGCAAATGCCCCCAAGGCCTTTGGTAATCGATTATAAGACCCCTGTAATCGATTACCAGGGCATGACAATAGCACCAATAGTCATGGACTTCACTTGACTTGATGCGAACAACCTAAATGGGCATTTTTCTCAATAATTGAACGACTTAAGTTGTTTATTGGTTAAGAAAACACCACCCATGACAAAAGAACTCAATCATCCATCCGAAAAAGTGGAAAAGGTCACCCAAAAACATAGGCAAAGTAGATCAAAATTGAAATTTTATTCATATAAGAAACTGAGCAAGCAATTATGCAGCATTTCATTACATCGAAAAGTGAAAATTACAAAGGAGAGGCTCTCTTATTTATAGGTGAAGAAGGGCCTCAATTTTGTCCTAATTTCCCTCCAAAATTCAAAATAAGAAACGAGCTTGGAGGCCAAGCCAACTGGGTCACGGGAAGCATGCTGGGTCACATGGACAATGCTGCCAAAACGTGCTTCAGGCAGCTCCGCTGGCGTTGGAGCCTCCCCTGTCTAAGGGCGTTGGGGCACACTTGAGCTGGGAAGTCTATTTGGTGCACCTGCGCTGGAGCCCCCCTGTCTGAGGGCGCTTGAGCGACCCTGGTGTTGATTCCTTGAAGAATGCTTTTCCCAAATCTGATTGGTTAGCCATGGTTCTTTACTTTATTGTATCCTAAAACAAAACAACCATATAGTATTAAAAGAGGAATCCTTCTAAGACAAAGAGAAAGAAAATCAAGAAAGAGCCTTTAAAAGTTCTTCTTGAACTTCCCTTTCCTAGCCTTAGCATGAGTTAGTACTCCTTTGGATGACTTGCCTAATTAGGTTTCCATCATTATGTTTCATGTCTAGATGATATTGTTTTATGTTTTATGTTTCATTTATAAATAGAATTTCTTAAATTTGAAGAATACAAATGATGTTATATTGTTCTTTTTGTCATTACTGATTGGATGATTTTGGGATGCATATTATGGAGGTCTGTCTGTGGTTTGAAAATATTATGCAGGTTTGTCTATGCTGTGAACATTTTATGCAGGTTTGTTTGGTTGGATAAGAAATACAAATATGACTTAGTTTTTCCTGGATCATATCGAAGGATTTACCGAAGGCTTTCACCTTTCGGTACTTACCGAAGTATTTCGCCCTTCGGTACTTACAGAAGGGAAGCTTTCTCCCTTCGGTAATTACCGAAGGCTTTTGCCTTTCGGTAAATGTTAGCGACAAGGGATTGACCGACAGTAATCTGGCTGACGATAAGCCGTTGGTAATAGGTCATTACCGACGGCTTCTGGCTGTTTCCGAGGGATTGTGGCCTTCGGTAATGCCCTTGTGTTCACATAAATACCAAGCAACGCATTGGCATGGGACTAAAGGCTTTAGGAAGGAGGACCGCTGCCCTTCTTGGGAATTCTAAATCCACAATAAAGGATGGTATGGAGAAGAGGTTGAAGTTCAAGCTTTCTAAAGCTGTTTTTGTGGAAGGTATCCGTCAACTCTTCGAGGCCATGGCATACAAAGTGATTTTCCAGGATCTCCGCCATGTTCTTTGGGATTACCTGTATGTTGGTGAAGTATCATACTAGAATTAAGCCTTTTCTTGAGGAGCTTAACCAATGTTTGAAGATAATATTGTCCAATGTGCATGAGAGAGTAATAACGCATGTAATAACTGATGTAATGAAGGCTTCTTTTGATGGGTTCTTGTTGGTTTTGTTAGTTGGGGGTTCAGCATGAGCTTTCTCTCTTGAAGACCATGTTATAATTGATGAGGACTTTAAACTTCTCAATGATTTATTCTGGTTCAACGAATGTTGATATCCGTGCACGGATGTCGATATCCATACACAGATATTGATATCCGTTTATGAATCCAACACATATTCACATCCATTTAAATATTATTCAAGGGACAAAAGAGGAATGGAGAGGTGCAGGAAGCATTGTGTGTGATGATGGAGGGAGTAACTCTCCAATCAAAATCAATTATATGACCAAATATTTTCAAGCCCAATAAATACGTATGAGAATACCTTCTCTATTCTCTATTGTAAAAAGGGAGGCACGTGTTAAAGTGGAAACAAAAAGAATGTTTAATGAAATATTATATATAATATAATATTTGAAATGTTAAAATTTAACGAAATACATTAAATATTTTTTAGTTTCAAATAAATTTTAAGTGAGACAGAGATAATTGACGCTTATCAGAATACATGCTATTATGATATTTTCATTTGCTCAATATTATAAGAAAAATTAAATATATAATTAAAATTTTATGAAAACGAAAGAAAAACCTTTACAAAACTATTAAAAAAAAATAATTATACTACAAAGGATAAAATAAGAATTAATAAATATGTACACAAAATAGGTATCTCTTTATATATAAAATGTTTATATATAATTATAGATAGAAACATTAAATGAATTATTTATACCTTTTCACTAATGCATTTATTGTATTTTTATTCAATGCAGCATAAAAGACAATTCAGTTTTAATATTTATAATTTATATATATTAATCATATATAGAAGAAAATATAAATAAATTAATAAAATTTTATCTTATTATAATAAATATTTTCAAGGCTAACATTTTTTTATCAATTCTTTCTTATAAATTTATGTTTAGCTTTCTTGCAAAACACCAGTGAGATCAACCTTTTGTTCAAATTTTATAATTTTCGAGAGAATTTTGAGAAGAATTATGAGGAAAAGTGAGATAAAATCTATTGGGGTTGTAATTACAGTTTTGATTTTATTAAATTTTGCACAAGCCAAATTAACAGATAGTTCTTTGTGTAATTTGAAATGTAAGCTTAAATGCGTGATAAATCTAGTAGTATACGAAGCATGTGTGAATGATTGTGAATCCCGTTGTGGTAAATTATCTTCTGATCCTCTTTATAATTGTATCACTGATTGTCGTTTAATGAAGTCCATCGCCATGAACAATGGTATGTATTTTTAAATATTTTTGTGTTTCCTGGTTTTTATATTTTGTTTCTCCATGTTTTATTTCACTATTTTTTTTTTATTTTGATGATTGATCTTGGTTACTTATGATTTTGATTATTACCTTTAAATGTTTACCAGGTGCTCCTGAAGTTGTGAACAGTGTGAAGAATACTTGTATACAAGAGTGTAAACAAAGATTATAATGTATAACCAGTGAGAAAAATTAGAAGAAATAATATTTCTACTCAATTATGAGAATATTTTCATAGTTATTTTTATATATTTAGGTATTTCTTTTTCAATTACGTTCCTTCATCTCTTTTATCTTTCCTTTTATTCTTGAAACTCGAGTGTTAATAAAAAATTTTTTAAAGAAAAAAGTATCATAAAATTTTTATTAACGAGGAGAAAAAAAAAATCTTAAGAGAAAGTGATATTTAAACTCTGAAAAATGTATTAAGTCTTTATAACGTGAATCACAGATGAAAATGGATGTGGATGTGTAAAATTAGGATATGTTTACGAATATTTAATTATTTTATACTTTTCAAGTACATAAAAATAAATTTGAATGAATGATTAATATTTGTTTATTTGAATGAATGATTAATATGGTTGTGATTATTTTAAAACCCCCCACAAAATATTTGAATGAATGATTAATCCCAATATTGTAAGAATAGCTGGTTATAAAAGGATATAGTTGAATAGAGTTTAGAATTCTTTTAATAGGGATTTAGACTAAACCATATAGTGAGATCAATCAAATAACATACAAGATTTTTATATTGGTTCAGCCTAACCACTTTAGGCTACATCCAATTCTCTCTTTAAATATATAGTTTATAAGGTTGTAATAATAAAATCAAATATTACAAATCGAGTAGTCAAATTAGTTTTGGCTCTCATGAATACATAAATCACTCTTGTTTATACCTTCCTAATATCTCTTAAGATTAAGAATTCACAAGTAGAAAGAAAAATTCTCTTACAAAGAATACAATTTTGGCTCACTAGGGACAACATCATATTGAATGATGATAAATAGCAACAGTTATATAGTGAATCATCTTTAAAACATTCAGAAATAATGACAATTATGTAGAAACATTGTCTTTTCATTTGAGTGTTTCATGTTCCCCTACACTTTCATTCTCTCTTCCCCTTTGCCTTTTCATTTTGTCTTCCCCTTTGCCTTTTCATTTTCTTTTCCCCTTGCATCTCATAGTCACCGCAATCGTTGCCTCTACCGATAGGGAATTGCTCTACATGAACCTCCTCCATCCATGAAGCACTACTGATGTCACTACACGTCACATCTTGCAATAAAACCCATGCATGATGAGGCTCCTATGTGAAGCTCTCCACACTAAGTTGTGAGGCTTATTCGCAAAGCTCTCTACAATGTGTTGCAAAACTCTCGTCGGGATCGAGTTTCCTCCTCATCTATGGTTGGTACTTTACATTTATCTCTACGGCTTCACAAACAAGTATATAGAATGCACATAAAAATTTTAAGACCTAAAAAACATTACTTAGATGAAAAATAAAAACAAAATTGTATAATTGTCCTTTTCTCTCTTTTTTTTGTCAACAACTAAAGAGGGTATTGAAGAAAAGAAAATATCACTCTTGTGATTTTGCCAGTGATGGTGGATGTGAAGGTGGTGATCCTCTTGGTGGGGTTCTTTTATAGTTCTTAGTTGTTTAATTGTTCGTCATGACTTGAACTGTATTGAGTAGGGTACATAGTTTGATATGAGTGTTTAACTTTGACGTTCTAAGGGACTATGTGAAGATTTGTAGGGCACATTGACAACTATCTCACAATCTCCAAAACAAGAATTTAATCCAAACCTCACAACAATATTATAAGAGTAAAAGAAAAAGTCAAATACAAGTTTAAAGTGATAAAGAAAATACTTGAAAGAGTTTTTAGAATTGTCACACAATATCAAGAATTTAAATCCATTAGGAAGTGGCAGACGTTTTAAAATCCCCACAAAATATCAAGGGTTTCAAAACCGGTACTAAATAACATAAATTTCAGAATAACCGGTAAGTAATAAAGGTTTTAAAACGACATTTTACAACAGTAAGTAAATAAATACTATTTACAAATCCTCTCCCTTTATGCCTCGGTTCACACCCGAGACAAAAAATATTATACTTTTTGCCTCGCCTGAATATGCATCGGTTGAAAAACCGCTGTCTATAAGAAAAAACAACCGCTCTCATTTCTCGTGACTGTACTAGTGTAGTGAACTTATTATAAAGTATTATATTCTTAATCTTTATAATTGAAATATTGTACCAAAAAAATGTTATGTATTTATTTAGTCTCTGTTATTGTTATTAAATTTATAGTGAAAAGAAACATTAAAATAATTTCTTAATTAATGCATTTATTATATTATTATTTATCTCAAGAAAAAAGAAATATATATATATATATATATATATATATATATATATATATATATATATATATATATGTGTGTGTGTGTGTGTAATCAGTTTTAATATATATTTACAAACTATTTAAATAAATACTGTTTTTAAATATGATAGATAGTCAAAACGGTACATTCATGATATATATTAATTATATCAGGAAATAATAAATAAATCAGTAATAGATTTTTATTAAAATATATTCTCTAGAGTAAAAGAATATAGAATTTTTTTTTCTATAAATTCATATATTAGCTTACATAAACATTGCAAGTAACATCTCATCTTGTATACAGATTTGAGATCCTCGGAGAGAATTTAGAGAAGAAATATGGGAAAAATTGGGATAAAAACTATTGGTGCTATAATCACAATCATGATCTTATCAAGTTTTGTCGCGGCCGAATCAACAGATAATTCTTTGTGCAATGTCAATTGTAAAAACAAATGTGTAGAAGAACTCTCTCCAAAACATTATGACCAATGTATGAAGGATTATAAATCACACTGCGATAAACCATTATCTTTTTTATTTTTGTAACTTGGGTAATAAAACAATATTTTAAAGAAAACATAATCACAAATTCTATTAAGAAAGACAACAAAAAAAAAAAAAACACCGAAGAGAAAGTGATAGTTAAATTCTTGTAAAGGTAATAAGTCTTTATAATATGAATCACAGTATATACTTGGATATGTAAAATTATGATAACTTTATAAATATTTAATTGTTTTATACTTTTTCAAGCGCATAAAAATATATTTGAATGAATTATTAGTATTTGTTTTAAACAAAACTGTTATCAATTTATTTTGTTCCCAAAATTTTATTATTTTTTATATATTTCATATAGTTGAATGAGGTCTTATATTTAAGTACTATAAAATAAAAATTATTTTAAATAGACATTTTTTTTTCTAAAGATAAACTTTCTAACCAGTCATGGTAGAGATGTAAGGAACGACCTAATACAGTAGTCCGTCTTTAAATTTCAATAAAGTCGTAGATTATTATGTATACCGAGGTTTAGGCATGGGCTAGGGTACGAAAATTGATTGAATAAAATTTGTGGTGAAACTAGCTTGTCCAACCCATCTTATTTAGCTTCTAACGGTGTTAATTTCTATTGAACTTTAACAATATTACAATTTTTGTATTTCAATTAAAAAGCTAGGATGTGAAAATTATGTTTTGTTTTATCTCTATATATAAAAATGAAGATGAGAAAGAGAATTTTCTAGGTAAAAAAAAAAGTTAAAATTCTAATTCAAATCTTGAATTATAAAAAAAAACTTTTCACATAATAATTATCTATTATAAATTAGGTTTAATACCTATTTTGGTCCCTAGGTTTGTGAGGTTTGTTCAAAGTTGTCCTACCTTTTTTTAGACGTTCACAATTATCCCATATTTTGTAAAAAACGGTTCAAGTTGATCCTTTTTGCTTACGGCGTTAAACAATTAACGGAACTTAGCCAACCTGTACAATCTTTCATTACGTGGCAACTGTGTGCCTAATTGACGTGGCACCTAGTATTTCAAAATAACTAGGGTTTACTTCTTCACCCAAAAACCAAGGAGCAATGCCAACACCCCGTACCGTTGCGGTGCAACCGAAGACGTCATCGATACTGTGTTTGGAGTTGCCGTCGGTGACACTCTCATTCTTCCTACTCTGTGTGCTCGCTCTCTTAAGTCAATTTCTATGTTCCAAGAAAGAAAAAACAAACTGGAAAAAGCAAATTACTGCCCAAATTTGGAAAGCTTCACGAAAAGGAAAAGTGGATTTAAACAATCAAAAGGGGAAAAAAATATGAATTGATTCAGATATGGAGGAATAGAGAGATACCCATTAAAGGAAAAACGAAGGACTATTATATACGATCCGCACCATCTTATTCATCCATAATTCAATTACTAGAAAATCTATTAGGGTTTGATTATTGATAACTATCAAGAACATATCTCAAAACCCTTACTGAAGCATTGGTGGTTGTGGCAAAGATATGAGAAAGCCCTTATTCATGGCAAAGACCCTCGGACAGAAGCGAATCAACAATTTACAACTTCCACTTAATTTATTTCTTCTCAAATTAAAAAGCCCAAAATAGGGGAAAAATGTGTAAACATCAATTATATTGTCAGTGAGTTTGAAAATGGCTTCCACTCACTTGCAAATATAGTCTACAACAAGTAAAATATACGAAAACCCAGAAGAAGAAGGAAAAGGACACATAAAGTCAATACCTCAAATATCAAATACCTCACAATATAACATGGGTTGTTGAGGCATATCTTCCTATCTGGTGATGGATCTCGTTGTCCTCTAACATTGCTCACAATTTTCATATATCCTTCTTGCATCTTTAAAGATGATAGACCAATATAATCCACAATCCAACATCTTCCTACCTATCCTTTGTGTGACGTAGTGACCACCAAAACCCAATTTTCAATTACTTTTTTATCATTGTAATTGAACTCATTATTTATTGGGATTTTTATTATTATTTGAAACCACTTAATTTTATTTGTTTCATTTTTTTAACAACATAATTACTAAAACATTTATTTTACTTGTTAAACTGTTTTTTTTATATAATACCCTATATATAAAAAAGCACACGAACTTAAAAGAGAATATTTGTGAAGAGAAAAAGCTCAAGATTAGAAACACTCTCAAACTTCATTGTTACACAAGCTCACTATTGTAACAAGAGAGAGAAGAGAAAACACTCATTAAATTGTATTCAACACATATCCTCTTTACGAGAGAGTAATGGTCTAAGACTTGTAAGCAATTTGATTGATTGCACATTCTGATGCGAATTTAAACACTTATTAATTAACTCACTTGAGTTGAACGATTACTAGGAAGCGTATCAGGTTGAGTAAGGGAGTGAGTGTTCGTGGTTATATAATAAACTCTAAGTTCATGGTTCTAGACATCCCAAATTAAAGACACTTTAAGCTTGTGATTTTTTCTTTTACTCTTATATTATAGTGTTGTGAGATTTGGGTTAAATTCTTGTTTTGAAGAGTGTAAGTGTACTTCGAGTTAAAGGGAAAGAGAGAATTGTGCTGTAAAGATTTTCACATAATTATTCCCTCATAAAGTCAAAGTTAACCACCCATATATCAAATTGTGTACCTACTCAATACAATTCAAGTCGATAATGTTTTCTGTTATCAAAACACAATTATTATTATTATTTTCACATAGTTAGTCCCTCCTAACGTCAAAGTTAATCCCTCATATTAGACTGTGTACACTATTCAATACAAGTAGATATTATTTTGACGTTATCAAAACACAATTATTATTGCATTAACTTTTTCATTTGCGATTTCTTTTAAATATGGACTGGTTTATTAGGTAGGGTCTTTACTTCTCTACCATAACTATATCTAGAATGTTTATTTAAAGTAATTCTTATTCCTTTGAAGTATAATCTTTAACTAAAATATCTCATTCAACGTCGGAGCAATAATCAAATTATTGGGACAAAATACTCTTTTTTGCAGTTTAATATATTATTCACTCATGCACTTTATGTTGTATTTGATGAAAATTATAAAATAATTAAATATATTTAACCTTATTCTAATTTTACATATTCTAATGTCTTTCCTTGTCAAACTTCATTCTAAACCAATTTCACAAACTTTCTTAACAAAAAATCCAGAAGGTAAGGCCAAAATCACAAAAATAAAATCTACAAAAAAAAAAAAAATTATACTAATGATGTTATCTAGGATTTGTTTTTCTTTAAATAAAACCAACTACATTAACGGATTATTGGTGTTTTTCATTAATCCTTAGTAAAACAATATTTAATTACCTACGGTTGTAAAATGTGATTTTATAACCTCCATTACTTACTGGTTATTCTGAAATTTATGTTATTTACTACCAGTTTTGAAACCCTTGATATTTTGTGGGGGGTTTTATAAAGTTTCCTAACGGATTTAAATTCCTGATATTGTGTGATAATTCTAAAAACTCTTTCAAGTATTTTCTTTTATCATTATAATGCAATTCATTATTTATTGGGGGTTTTATTTAGTATTTGAAACCCCTTAATTTTATTTGTTTCATTTTTTAAAGCACATAATTACTAAAACATTTATTTACTTGTTAAACTATATTTTTTTATATAATACCCTATATCAAAAAAGCACACAAACTTAAAAGAGAATATTTGATAAGAGAAAAAACCCAAGATTAAAAGCACTTTCAAGTTTCATTGCTATTCAATCTTACTATTGTAAGAAGAAAGAAGAGAGAAAACACTCGGTGAGTCTTTTAGATTGAATTTTATTAACATATATCCTCTTTACAAGAGTAATCATCTAAGACTTGTAAGCAATCTGATTAATTGCACATTCTGAAGAGAATTTTAACACTTATTGATTAAATCAGTTGAGTTAAACGATTACTAGGCAGAATGTATCAGGTTTAGTAAGGGAGTGAGTGTTCGTGGTTATATAATATACACTCTAAGTTCATGGTTATCTTTTTTTTCTATAATTCAAGATTTGAATTACAATTTTAACCTTTTTTTACCTAGAAAATTCTCTTTGTCATTCTTTTTTACGTATAGAAATAAAAGAAAAGATAATTTTCAAATCCTAGCTTTTTAATTGAAATACTAAAATTGTAATATTGTTAAAGTTCAATAGAAAATAACACCGTTAGAAGCTAAATAATAAGATGGGTTGGACAAGCTAGGTTTCACCACAAATTTGGTTCAATTAATTTTCTTACTTAGCCAATTCCTAATTAAACCTCAGTATACATAATAATCTACGACTTTATTGAAATTTAAAGACGGACTACTGTATTAAAATAATTAAATATTTATAAACTTATCACATTTTTACATATCCACGTTTATATTTGTGATTCATATTATAAAGGCTTATTACCTTTATCAGAGTTTAAGTATCACTTTCTCTTCAGTGTTTTTTTTTTCTCGTTGTCTTCCTTAATAGAATTTGTCGATAATGTTTTCTTTAAAAAAATTGTTTTATTAATACCCAAGTTACAAGAATAAAAAAGATAAGAAAGATGAAAGGACGTAATTGGGAAAGAAAATACGGAAATAAATAACAAATATTATTTTTTATCAATATTTATTACTCATAATTCAGCAGGAAATATTATTTCTTCTAACAATTTCTAACTAAAATTGTAGTTACAAATTAAAATTTTGTTTACAGTCTTGCATACAAGTATTCATGAGATTATTCCCAAGATCACCAGCACCTGATAAACATGTAAAAATAATGGTTAAAATCCAAAGCAATTAAAATCAATATCAAATTTCTGAAAAAAAATAATTAATGAAATGAAATATAGAGAAAAAATAGAAAATCATGAAAAGGAGAAAATAATTTTAGAATACATACCATTTTTTATGGCAACAGACTTCATCAAGTGACAACCAGTAATACAATTATAAAGTGGATCAGATAATGGTTTAGCGCAATGCGATTTACAATCCTTCATACATTGGGCATAATGTTCTGGAAAGGGTTGTTCTTCACATTTGATTTTACACTTGGCATTGCAAAAGAAATTATCTGTTGGATCGGCCGCGACAAAACTTGATAGGATCATGATTGTGATTATAGCTCCAATAGTTTTTCTCTCAATTTTCCCCATATTTCTTCTCTAAATTCTCTCCAAGAATCTCAAATTTTTTTACAAGATGAGATCTTACTTGCAATGTTTATCAAAGGTAAATATGAATTTATAGAAAAAATATTTCTATACTCTTTTACTCTAGGAAATATATTTAGTAATAAAATATATTTATTAAATATGATTTTACTCTTTTACTTTCAATCTTGCTGATGTTATTTTCTCCAATGTTAAACAATATCTTACGTTCAAGAAACCTTTTAAACGGATATTCTTCAAATATATGCAGATATAGCCATTTAAAAGGATTAGATGCAATTTTATACGATCATTTGTTTCCTAAATTTACTCATGAAATGTTGTGAGAGATTTAATTTAGAGATAAATTATCCATTAAGATTGATTTTAACTTAATCTTTTCATTAAATTATTATTATAACTTAAATGATTATTATTTAACACAGAAAAGCAGACGTTTAACACAGAAAAGCAGACGTTGTAGATGATATTCTAGACTATAGATAATAGATGAGGTCCAATAGTTATCTAATATCTTGATAAAACTTGGTAAAAAACACCTTCTTCTTTTGTAACTTCATCTCCACGACTAATCAAAATTATATAGAAGATTTGTTCAAACCCTCTTGTAAAGCATACCAATAGTTATCTAACATATAATTTTTAACAAGGGTTATTTTTAGTATTTTTGAAAGTTTTAACCCATTATGGATGTTATCTACGATTTGTTTTTCTTTAGATAAAACCAACTACATTAACGGATTATTGGTGATTTTCACTGATCCTTCGTAAAATAGTATTTATTTACTTACGGTTGTAAAATGTCGTTTTAAAACCTTTATTACTTACCGGTTATTCTGAAATTTATGTTATTCAGTACCGGTTTTGAAACCCTTGATATTTTGTGGGGGGTTTAAAACGTCTGCCACTTCCTAATGGATTTAAATTCTTGATATTGTGTGACAATTCTAAAAACTCTTTCAAGTATTTTCTTTATCACTTTAAACTTGTATTTGATTTTTTCTTTTACTCTTATAATATTGTTGTGAGGTTTGGATTAAATTCTTGTTTTGGAGAGTGTGAGATAGTTGTCAATGTGCTGTACAAATTTTCACATAGTTAGTCCCTCAGAACGTCAAAGTTAAACACTCATATCAAACTATGTACCCTACTCAATACAATTCAAGTCATGACGAACAATTAAACAACTAAGAACTATAAAAGAACCCCACCAAGAGGATCACCACCTTCACATCCACCGTCACTAGCAAAATCACAAGAGTGATGTTTTCTTTTCCTCAATACCCTCTTTAGTCGTTGACAAAAAAAGAGAGAAAAGGACAATTATACAATTTTGTTTTTATTTTTCATCTATGTAATGTTTTTTAGGTCTTAAAATTTTGATGTGCATTCTATATACTTGTTTGTGAAGCCGTAGAGATAAATGTAAAGTACCAACCATAGATGAGGAGGAAACTCGATCGCGACGAGGGTTTTGCAACACATTGTAGAGAGCTTTGCGAATAAGCCTCACAACTTAGTGTGGAGAGCTTCACATAGGAGCCTCATGCATGGGTTTTATTGCAAGAACGTTCAAAAAAATTGTAATTTTGTCATCGCATGTTTTTTCATGAGAGTAACTTGTTAAATGTCCTCAATCAATATTGTAGTAGTCCCTTTTACACTAGTGATGATCTAATGCTTGTACAACCATGACATTTTATGGTTGCTTAATATAACTTTAAAAATGATAAAGTATTTTCTAAAAAATTAACTTACAAATATTTCTTGTTAAACCAAGTATATACATTTTATTCAAATTTCCTTTATAGTGATAATAAATGTGCTTATGGGTTGTGAGATATACTTTGTAATCATTCACTATGAAGTTGTCCCTAGTGAGCCAAAATTGTATTCTTTGTAAGAGAATTTTTCTTTCTACTTGTGAATTCTTAGTCTTAAGAGATATTAGGAAGGTATAAACAAGAGTGATTTGTGTATTCATGAGAACCAAAACTAATTTGACTACCCGATTTGTAATATTTGATTTTATTATTACAACCTTGTAAACTATATATTTAAAGAGAGAATTGGATGTAGCCTAAAGTGGTTAGGCTGAACCAATATAAAAATCTTGTATGTTATTTGATTGATCTCACTAGATGGTTTAGTCTAAATCCCTACTAAAAGAATTCTAAAATAATTATAAGTAATATTATTAGTTCTGATTAATAATAATTTATAGGTTTAATACCTATTTTGGTCCCTCGGTTTGTGAGGTTTGTTCGAAGTTGTCCTACATTTTTTAGACGTTCACAATTATCCCATATTTTGTAAAAAATGGTTCAAGTTGATCCTTTTTGGTTATGGCGTTAAAAAACTAACGGAACTTAGCCAGACTGTTCAATTTTCAATTACGTGGCAACTATGTGGCTTGATTGACGTGGCAACGTTACAAGATTACCCAATATCGAAGTTTGGCACACCGGAAGCTCTGCTCTATGCTCTCAACTTATGGAACTGACGAGCAAAGCATGCGGATGCCTCCTCGTGATCGATGAGCGGTATCGTCTGATCGGAACTTTCATCGATGGTGATCTTTGTCGCATTCTCCGAGCCAGCGGGGAAGCCATTTTCAAACTCACTGACAATATAATTGATGTTTACACATTTTTTCCCTATTTTGGGCTTTTTAATTTGAGAAGAAATAAATTAAGTGGAAGTTGTAAATTGTTGATTTGCTTCTGTCCGAGGGTCTTTGCCATGAGTAAGGGCTTTCTCATATCTTTGCCACAACCACCAATGCTTCAGTAAGGGTTTTAAGATATGTTCTTGATAGTTATTAATAATCAAACCCTAATAGATTTTCTAGTAATTGAATTGTGGATGAATAAGATGGTGCGAATCGTATATAATAGTCCTTCGTTTTTCCTTTAATGGGTATCTCTCTATTCCTCCATATCTGAATCAATTCATATTTTTTTCCCCTTTTGATTGTTTAAATCCACTTTTCCTTTTCGTGAAGCTTTCCAAATTTGGGCAGTAATTTGCTTTTTCCAGTTTGTTTTTTTTTTCTTGGAACATAGAAATTGACTTAAGAGAGCGAGCACACAGAGTAGGAAGAATGAGAGTGTCACCGACGGCAACTCCAAACACAGTATCGATGACGTCTTCGGTTGCACCGCAACGGTACGGGGTGTTGGCATTGCTCCTTGGTTTTTGGGTGAAGAAGTAAACCCTAGTTATTTTGAAATACTAGGTGCCACGTCAATTAGGCACACAGTTGCCACGTAATGAAAGATTGTACAGGTTGGCTAAGTTCCGTTAGTTTTTTAACACCGTAAGCAAAAAGGATCAACTCGAACCATTTTTTACAAAATATGGGATAATTGTGAACGTCCAAAAAAAGGTAGGACAACTTTGAACAAACCTCACAAACCTAGGGACCAAAATAGGTATTAAACCTAATTTATAATAGATAATTATTATGTGAAAAGTTTTTTTTTATAATTCAAGATTTGAATTAGAATTTTAACTTTTTTTTTTACCTAGAAAATTCTCTTTCTCATCTTCATTTTTATATATAGAGATAAAACAAAACATAATTTTCACATCCTAGCTTTTTAATTGAAATACAAAAATTGTAATATTGTTAAAGTTCAATAGAAATTAACACCGTTAGAAGCTAAATAAGATGGGTTGGACAAGCTAGTTTCACCACAAATTTTATTCAATCAATTTTCGTACCCTAGCCCATGCCTAAACCTCGGTATACATAATAATCTACGACTTTATTGAAATTTAAAGACGGACTACTGTATTAGGTCGTTCCTTACATCTCTACCATGACTGGTTAGAAAGTTTATCTTTAGAAAAAAAAATGTCTATTTAAAATAATTTTTATTTTATAGTACTTAAATATAAGACCTCATTCAACTATATGAAATATATAAAAAATAATAAAATTTTGGGAACAAAATAAATTGATAACAGTTTTGTTTAAAACAAATACTAATAATTCATTCAAATATATTTTTATGCGCTTGAAAAAGTATAAAACAATTAAATATTTATAAAGTTATCATAATTTTACATATCCAAGTATATACTGTGATTCATATTATAAAGACTTATTACCTTTACAAGAATTTAACTATCACTTTCTCTTCGGTGTTTTTTTTTTTTTTGTTGTCTTTCTTAATAGAATTTGTGATTATGTTTTCTTTAAAATATTGTTTTATTACCCAAGTTACAAAAATAAAAAAGATAATGGTTTATCGCAGTGTGATTTATAATCCTTCATACATTGGTCATAATGTTTTGGAGAGAGTTCTTCTACACATTTGTTTTTACAATTGACATTGCACAAAGAATTATCTGTTGATTCGGCCGCGACAAAACTTGATAAGATCATGATTGTGATTATAGCACCAATAGTTTTTATCCCAATTTTTCCCATATTTCTTTTCTAAATTCTCTCCGAGGATCTCAAATCTGTATACAAGATGAGATGTTACTTGCAATGTTTATGTAAGCTAATATATGAATTTATAGAAAAAAAAATTCTATATTCTTTTACTCTAGAGAATATATTTTAATAAAAATCTATTACTGATTTATTTATTATTTCCTGATATAATTAATATATATCATGAATGTACCGTTTTGACTATCTATCATATTTAAAAACAGTATTTATTTAAATAGTTTGTAAATATATATTAAAACTGATTACACACACACACACATATATATATATATATATATATATATATATATATATATCTTTTTTCTTGAGATAAATAATAATATAATAAATGCATTAATTAAGAAATTATTTTAATGTTTCTTTTCACTATAAATTTAATAACAATAACAGAGACTAAATAAATACATAACATCTTTTTCGTACAATATTTCAATTATAAAGATTAAGAATATAATACTTTATAATAAGTTTACTACACTAGTACAGTCACGAGAAATGAGAGCGGTTGTTTTTTCTTATAGACAGCGGTTTTTCAACCGATGCATATTCAGGCGAGGCAAAAAGTATAATATTTTTGGTCTCGGGTGTGACCCGAGGCATAAAGGGAGAGGATTTGTAAATAGTATTTATTTACTTACTGTTGTAGAATGTCGTTTTAAAACGTTTATTACTTACTGGTTATTCTGAAATTTATGTTATTTAGTACCGGTTTTGAAACCCTTGATATTTTGTGGGGGATTTTAAAACGTCTGCCACTTCCTAATGGATTTAAATTCTTGATATTGTGTGACAATTCTAAAAACTCTTTGAAGTATTTTCTTTATCACTTTAAACTTGTATTTGACTTTTTCTTTTACTCTTATAATATTGTTGTGAGGTTTGGATTAAATTCTTGTTTTGGAGAGTGAGATAGTTGTCAATGTGCCCTACAAATCTTCACATAGTCCCTTAGAACGTCAAAGTTAAACACTCATATCAAACTACGTACCCTACTCAATACAGTTCAAGTCATGACGAACAATTAAACAACTAAGAACTATAAAAGAACCCCACCAAGAGGATCACCACCTTCACATCCACCAACACTGGCAAAATCACAAGAGTGATGTTTTCTTTTCCTCAATACCCTCTTTAGTTGTTGACAAAAAAAGAGAGAAAAGGACAATTATACAATTTTGTTTTTATTTTTCATCTAAGTAATGTTTTTTAGGTCTTAAAATTTTGATGTGCATTCTATATACTTGTTTGTGAAGCCGTAGAGATAAATGTAAAGTACCAACCATAGATGAGGAGGAAACTCGATCGCGACGAGAGTTTTGCAACACATTGTAGAGAGCTTTGCGAATAAGCCTCACAACTTAGTGTGGAGAGCTTCACATAGGAGCCTCATCATGCATGGGTTTTATTGCAAGATGTGACGTGTAGTGACATCAGTAGTGCTTCATGGATGGAGGAGGTTCATGTAGAGCAATTCGCTATTGGTAGAGGCAACGTTTCTACATCATTGTCATTGTTTCTGAATGTATTAACGATGATTGACTATATAACTATTGTTATTTACCAATAAAAAAAACTAATTACAAGTAATATTATTAGTTCTGATTGATAATAATTTATAATAGATAATTATTGTGTGAAAATTTTTTCTTTTATAATTCAAGATTTGAATTAGAATTTTAACTTTTTTTTTTACCTAGAAAATTCTCTTTCTCATCTTCATTTTTATATATAGAGATAAAACAAAACATAATTTTCACATCCTAGCTTTTTAATTGCACACTAGTACAGGCAGGTGAAACGACAGCGGTTGTTTTTCGTTATAGGCACCAGTTCTCGAACCGAGACATATGCAGGCGAGGTAAAAAGTGTACTACTTTTGGCCTCGGGCATGAACCGAGGCATAAAGGGAGGCGATTTGACATTGGTTTAACCACAACCGAGGCAATAAAGTTTTTGGATTTTTTTCTTTTTTTTTCGAAGGACTATATGCCTCGGATTAGGGGAACCGAGGCCGTATGTTCCACCCTACTGCCTTGGTTGTAGCTTGAACCGAGGCAGTAGAGGTCTTTTTTTTTACGCAGTACTTTCTGCTTCTGTTGTGGTCATAACCGAGATCATAAGTTGTTTTTCTACCTCGGTTTTGGCACTAACCGAGGCATATATCCTTGTTTTTTTCTGCAACATTCCCAACAACAGAAACTGACCTGCATATATATTTACAGCTAGAACAGTCGAGAATAATCCAGAAACGTATATTTTGAATGAAAATTATAATAAAACATAAATACATTCAATTGAATCATAAATCAACTTCTTATAAGCATAAATCAATCAAATTATAATCATAAATCAAGTTTGAAGCATAAATCAAACTGAATGTACAAAGTTAAACTAATAATAATGTAGAAAAACATCAAACAACTTAGAAACATAAACTTAGAACTTAGTATATCCTAATATCTAGTATATACTATTATATAAATGAATTACATATTTAGCCAGTGCTTTCCTCACAAGTTGAAGTGACTTCTCTGGAATTGGAGCAGTCCTATTGAATCTCTGCATAAAATACAATGATTTAACTTAGTGTATTTGAAATCTAAACTATAGGGAAAATAAAATTGAAACCTAAATAATACCGTTTCCCATCCACTGGTGTAATGTGAACGAATAATGGTCATCATCCAAAACATGACGTAGTAACCACATTCATATGACCCCGTTTGTATATTACACTACAATATATCATCATAATTATAAATAGTATTTATTTACTTACTGTTGTAGAATGTCGTTTTAAAACCTTTATTACTTACTGGTTATTCTGAAATTTATGTTATTCAGTACCGGTTTTGAAACCCTTGATATTTTGTGGGGGGTTTAAAACGTCTGCCACTTCCTAATGGATTTAAATTCTTGACATTGTGTGACAATTCTAAAAACTCTTTGAAGTATTTTCTTTATCACTTTAAACTTGTATTTGACTTTTTCTTTTACTCTTATAATATTGTTGTGAGGTTTGGATTAAATTCTTGTTTTGGAGAGTGAGATAGTTGTCAATGTGCCCTACAAATCTTCACATAGTCCCTTAGAACGTCAAAGTTAAACACTCATATCAAACTATGTACCCTACTCAATACAGTTCAAGTCATGACGAACAATTAAACAACTAAGAACTATAAAAGAACCCCACCAAGAGGATCACCACCTTCACATCCACCATCACTGGCAAAATCACAAGAGTGATGTTTTCTTTTCTTCAATACCCTTTTTAGTTGTTGACAAAAAAAAGAGAGAAAAGGACAATTATACAATTTTGTTTTTATTTTTCATCTAAGTAATGTTTTTTAGGTCTTAAAATTTTGATGTGCATTCTATATACTTGTTTGTGAAGCCGTAGAGATAAATGTAAAGTACCAACCATAAATGAGGAGGAAACTCGATCTCGACGAGAGTTTTGCAACACATTGTAGAGAGCTTTGCGAATAAGCCTCACAACTTAGTGTGGAGAGCTTCACATAGGAGCCTCATCATGCATGGGTTTTATTGCAAGATGTGACGTGTAGTGACATCAGTAGTGCTTCATGGATGGAGGAGGTTCATGTAGAGCAATTCGCTATTGGTAGAGGCAACAGTTGCAGTGACTATGAGATGCAAGGGGAAAAGCAAATGAAAAGGCAAAGGGGAAGACAAAATGAAAAGGCAAAGGGGAAGAGAGAATGAAAGTGTAGGGGAACATGAAACACTCAAATGAAAAGACAATGTTTCTACATAATTGTCATTATTTCTGAATGTTTTAAAGATGATTCACTATATAACTGTTGCTATTTATCATCATTCAATATGATGTTGTCCGTAGTGAGCCAAAATTGTATTCTTTGTAAGAGAATTTTTCTTTCTACTTGTGAATTCTTAATCTTAAGAGATATTAGGAAGGTATAAACAAGAGTGATTTATGTATTCATGAGAGCCAAAACTAATTTGACTACTCGATTTGTAATATTTGATTTTATTATTACAACCTTATGAACTATATATTTAAAGAGAGAATTTGATGTAGTCTAAAGTGATTAGGCTGAACTAATATAAAAATCTTGTATGTTATTTGATTGATCTCACTAGATGGTTTAGTCTAAATCCTTACTAAAAGAATTCTAAACTCTATTCAACTATCTGCTTTTATAACCAGCTATTCTTACAATATTGGGATTAATCATTCATTCAAATATTTTGTGGGGGGTTTTAAAATAATCACAACCATATTAATCATTCATTCAAATAAACAAATATTAATCATTCATTCAAATTTATTTTTATGTACTTGAAAAGTATAAAATAATTAAATATTTGTAAACATATAATTTTACACATCCACATCCATTTCCATTTGTGATTCACGTTATAAAGACTTAATACATTTTTCAGAGTTTAAATATCACTTTCTCTTAAGATTTTTTTTTTCTCCTCGTTAATAAAAATTTTATGATACTTTTTTCTTTAAAAAAATTTTTATTAACACTCGAGTTTCAAGAATAAAAGGAAAGAGAAAAGAGATGAAGGAACGTAATTGAAAAAGAAATACCTAAATATATAAAAATAACTATGAAAATATTCTCATAATTGAGTAGAAATATTATTTCTTCTAATTTTTCTCACTGGTTATACATTATAATCTTTGTTTACACTCTTGTATACAAGTATTCTTCACACTGTTCACAACTTCAGGAGCACCTGGTAAACATGTAAAGGTAATAATCAAAATCATAAGTAACCAAGATCAATCATCAAAATAAAAAAAAAAATAGTGAAATAAAACATGAAGAAACAAAATATAAAAACCAGGAAACACAAAAATATTTTAAAATACATACCATTGTTCATGGCGATGGACTTCATTAAACGACAATCAGTGATACAATTATAAAGAGGATCAGAAGATAATTTACCACAACGGGATTCACAATCATTCACACATGCTTCGTATACTACTAGATTTATCACGCATTTAAGCTTACATTTCAAATTACACAAAGAACTATCTGTTAATTTGGCTTGTGCAAAATTTAATAAAATCAAAACTGTAATTACAACCCCAATAGATTTTATCTCACTTTTCCTCATAATTCTTCTCAAAATTCTCTCGAAAATTATAAAATTTGAACAAAAGGTTGATCTCACTGGTGTTTTGCAAGAAAGCTAAACATAAATTTATAAGAAAGAATTGATAAAAAAATGTTAGCCTTGAAAATATTTATTATAATAAGACAAAATTTTATTAATTTATTTATATTTTCTTCTATGATTAATATATATAAATTATAAATATTAAAACTGAATTGCCTTTTATGCTGCATTGAATAGAAATACAATAAATGCATTAGTGAAAAGGTATAAATAATTCATTTAATGTTTCTATCTATAATTATATATAAACATTTTATATATAAAGAGGATACCTATTTTGTATACATATTTATTAATTCTTATTTTATCCTTTGTAGTATAATTATTTATTTATTTTTTAATAGTTTTGTAAAGGTTTTTCTTTCGTTTTCATAAAATTTTAATTATATATTTAATTTTTCTTATAATATTGAGCACATGAAAATATCATAACAGCATGTATTCTGATAAGCGTCAATTATCTCTGTCTCACTTAAAATTTATTTGAAACTAAAAAATATTTAATGTCTTTCGTTAAATTTTAACATTTCAAATATTATATTATATATAATATTTCATTAAACATTCTTTTTGTTTCCACTTTAACACGTGCCTCCCTTTTTACAATAGAGAATAGAGAAGGTATTCTCAGACGTATTTATTGGGCTTGAAAATATTTGGTCATATAATTGATTTTGATTGGAGAGTTACTCCCTCCATCATCACACACAATGCTTCCTGCACCTCTCCATTCCTCTTTTGTCCCTTGAATAATATTTAAATGGATTTTATTTCAAGATGTGACGTGTCGTTTCTTCTTTTAAAAACGATTATTTAACCAACCGTTGTTAAAAAGTTCAAAAAAATTGCAATTTTGTCATCGCATGTTTTTTCATGAGAGTAACTTGTTAAATGTCCTCAATCAATATTGTGGTAGTCCCTTTTACACTAGTGATGGTCTAATGCTGGTACAACCATGACACTTTATGGTTGCTTAATATAACTTTAAAAATGATAAAGTATTTTCTAAAAAAAATAATTTACAAATATTTCTTGTTAAACCAAGTATATACATTTTATTCAAATTTCCTTTATAGTGATAATAAATGTGCTTATGGGTTGTGAGATATACTTTGTAATCATTCACTATGAAGTTGTCCCTAGTGAGCCAAAATTGTATTCTTTGTAAGAGAATTTTTCTTTCTACTTGTGAATTCTTAATCTTAAGAGATATTAGGAAGGTATAAACAAGAGTGATTTGTGTATTCATGAGAACCAAAACTAATTTGACTACTCGATTTGTAATATTTGATTTTATTATTACAACCTTATAAACTATATATTTAAAGAGAGAATTGGATGTAGCCTAAAGTGGTTAGGCTGAACCAATATAAAAATCTTGTATGTTATTTGATTGATCTCACTATATGGTTTAGTCTAAATCCCTATTAAAAGAATTCTAAACTCTATTCAACTATATCCTTTTATAACCAGCTATTCTTACAATATTGGGATTGTTCGACGATTTTATCTCATTAAAAATTAAGAAAAAAAGAAAAACTTTTCAAAGTGATAATAGAAATGTAATTCAATATGTTGTAGAAGAACAATAATAACAAATGGTTTTCACTAGCTCATCCCAAACTTTTATATTTCTAATTATCTTTTAGAAACTCTAAAGTATTTTACCAATAAAAAAAACTAATTACAAGTAATATTATTAGTTCTGATTGATAATAATTTATAGGTTTAATACCTATTTTGCTCCCTCGGTTTGTGAGGTTTGTTCAAAGTTGTCCTACCTTTTTTTAGACGTTCACAATTATCCCATATTTTGTAAAAAACGGTTCAAGTTGATCCTTTTTGCTTACGGCGTTAAACAACTAACAGAACTTAGCCAGACTGTTCAATTTTTAATTACGTGGCAACTATATGGCTTGATTGACGTGGCAACGTTACAAGATTACCCAATATCAGAGTTTGGCACACTGGAAGCTCTGCTCTATGCTCTCAACTTATGGAACTGACGAGCAAAGCATGCGGATGCCTCCTCGTGATCGATGAGCGGTATCGTCTGATCGGAACTTTCATCGATGGTGATCTTTGTCGCATTCTCCGAGCCAGCGGGGAAGCCATTTTCAAACTCACTGACAATATAATTGATGTTTACACATTTTTTCCCTATTTTGGGCTTTTTAATTTGAGAAGAAATAAATTAAGTGGAAGTTGTAAATTGTTGATTCGCTTCTGTCCGAGGGTCTTTGCCATGAGTAAGGGCTTTCTCATATCTTTGCCACAACCACCAATGCTTCAGTAAGGGTTTTGAGATATGTTCTTGATAGTTATCAATAATCAAACCCTAATAGATTTTCTAGTAATTGAATTATGGATGAATAAGATGGTGCGGATCGTATATAATAGTCCTTCGTTTTTCCTTTAATGGGTATCTCTCTATTCCTCCATATCTGAATCAATTCATATTTTTTTCCCCTTTTGATTGTTCAAATCCACTTTTCCTTTTCGTGAAACTTTCCAAATTTGGGCAGTAATTTGCTTTTTCCAGTTTGTTTTTCTTTCTTGGAACATAGAAATTGACTTAAGAGAGTGAGCACACAGAGTAGGAAGAATGAGGGTGTCACCGACGGCAACGCCAAACATAGTATCAATGGCGTCTTTGATTGCACCGCAACGGTACGGGGGTGTTGGCATTGCTCCTTGGTTTTTGGGTGAAGAAGTAAACCCTAGTTATTTTGAAATACTAGGTGCCACGTCAATTAGGCACACAGTTGCCACGTAATGAAAGATTGTACAGGTTGGCTAAGTTCCGTTAGTTTTTTAACACCGTAAGCAAAAAGGATCAACTCGAACCATTTTTTACAAAATATGGGATAATTGTGAACGTCCAAAAAAAGGTAGGACAACTTTGAACAAACCTCACAAACCTAGGGACCAAAATAGGTATTAAACCTAATTTATAATAGATAATTATTATGTGAAAAGTTTTTTTTTTTATAATTCAAGATTTGAATTAAAATTTTAACTTTTTTTTACCTAGAAAATTCTCTTTCTCATCTTCATTTTTATATATAGAGATAAAACAAAACATAATTTTCACATCCTAGCTTTTTAATTGAAATACAAAAGTTGTAATATTGTTAAAGTTCAATAGAAATTAACACCGTTAGAAGCTAAATAAGATGGGTTGGACAAGCTAGTTTCACCACAAATTTTATTCAATCAATTTTCGTACCCTAGCCCATGCCTAAACCTCGGTATACATAATAATCTACGACTTTATTTCCTGATATAATTAATATATATCATGAATGTACCGTTTTGACTATCTATCATATTTAAAAGCAGTATTTATTTAAATAGTTTGTAAATATTAAAACTGATTAACACACACACACATATATATATATATATATATATATATATATATATATACATATATATTTTGAGATAAATAATAATATAATAAATGCATTAATTAAGAAATTATTTTAATGTTTCTTTTGACTATAAATTTAATAACAATAACAAAGACTAAATAAATACATAACATCTTTTTCGTACAATATTTCAATTATAAAGATTAAGAATATAATACTTTATAATAAGTTCACTAAGGGAAATGACATTGGTTATTTTCGTTTATAGGCACCGGTTTTGCAACCGAGGCATATACAGGCGAGGTGAAAAGGATAAGCTTTTTGCCTCAGTTCTGAACCGAGTAAAAAAGGGGTAGGTTTTCGCCTCGGTTCCTTCTGAACCGAGGCAGTATCTTAGACTCTACTACCTCGGTTGAAACCTTAACTAAGGCAGTAGATTATTTTTTATTTTATATTTTTAACGTTCGGTTTTGCCAGCTTTTCCGCCTCTCGCGAGACTGGTCGGTTGTGACCTCCGTCCACCTTTTCCGCCTCTCGCGAGACCGATCGGTTGTGACCTACGTCCATGGTCTAGGTTGCTTTTTCACTAGCACTTTCGAGAAGCTTGATAACAAGTGCCCACCAATCTTCAACACTCCATTCTCACATCGGACCACCACCCAACAACCGTGCCACCTTTACCGGACCACCACAAGCCACCACACAAAGTCTTCTTCTCCAACTGGCGCAACCATCAACAACCCTCATGGACCAGAACAGCGCGAACGAATCCTCAACAGATGAAAAACGGTCCCAACCACGGTAGTGATGCACCTGGTAGTGGCGACAGCGGTAGTGGTGCAACCTAGAGAGCAATGTAGGCAGCCTAAAAAGAAATGGAGATGGATGCTTCGTTCACGAAATGCAAGCAGCGAGATGGAAGCACCGGCAAAGGCAGTAGCGGCGACACCAATGACGCGACAACAACGGAGGTGGCAGCAATGAACGCCGATGGTGACGATCCACGGTATCGGAACGACAAAAGTACAAGGTCACAAGAACCGCGAGATATGAGCGAGTCCTCGTGAGGGAGGAGCGAAGGAGGCGGTCCAACATCCATTAAGATTGATTTTAACTTAATCTTTTCATTAAATTATTATTATAACTTAAATGATTATTATTTAACACAGAAAAGCAGACGTTATAGATGATATTCTAGTCTATAGATAATTATTATTTTGAGAATTCTTTGTAGTTTCTAATGAGGTTTTACTATGAGTTTATTTTTTTTCTCTCGAATAAACGGATCTCCAAATAGGTATGGCATAGCAGGAATATACCTTGTTGCAGAAAGATGTTCAATGGCATGGCCTCTTGGTGGTTTCCCTGGGGCCTGGGTAAAAATTCGTTTCTTCAATCTTCCAAATTGAAGATTGGTTGCGTGTAACATGGGTATAAAGTTTATCAGGTTGACATTCATTATTATCACACTAAAATATAATTAAGCTTTTAATTAATAATGAAATGGATAGTATTAACAGGTTGAAACTTTTGGTGTCATGGCCAAGATGGAGAAGATTGTATTCATTCTTGAACAAGTATAAGACATTTTCTATGTTTTTTTTGTTATACACCTCCTTCTATTTCAATTTTTCTTAAAAAATTATATCTTAATCATGGTTCAACGTTTATTTATTTCTGTTTTTATCTATTTTATTTTATCTTTTTTTTAAAATATTTAAGTTTTAATTATAACTAATAAATTATAAAGTTTACTTCCATTTGAAAAATAAAACCATATTATACATATTAATATACCTTTACATATATTTTTATAACAAAATAAAACAATCTTAATACATTTCAAAAGAATAATTAAAATTTTAAATTAATCAATATTATTATTAAAGAGAATTTTAATTTAAATTCGTCTAATAATTTATTTTTAATATACTACTGACTAATTATTATTTTATGGTGTATGTATTTGATTAAGGAAACGTAATTGATCATTATTATTCAAGACAAGTTTATTTTTAATTTTTAAGATTGAACATATTATTTAAGTTAAGGAATTAATTGTATATTTAACGTTGATAGTTTATTTTATATAAGAATAATTAATTTTGATTCTAGATTATGCTAGTTTATTATTAAACATTTAGATTATACTCATTTATTATTAAATATTTTTCATGTTAATAAGATCACTTGAATCATAAAAAAAATGAAATTATTTGTTTTAATGGTGGTTTTAAAAACCACAATTATGTAAACCTATTGACGGTTTTTCACGAAACCTTCGTAAGTAATCGTAGTTTCTCGGAACCCTTACAAGTAGTGGCGATTCTTGTGAAACTATTACAAATAACTGCGGTTATACACAAAACCGTCAAAAATATTTGTTGAGGATAATTATTCTAGTGGTTTTTGTAACGTCCCGGCAACTCACAGGGACCGTTGACTGCCCCCACAGACCACCACCAGGCTTTCCAGTGTGCTTTGTCCTCACTCGCACACTTTCTGGGAAAACTTCCCAGAAGGTCACCCATCCCAGAATTACTCCAGGCTAAGCACGCTTAACCATGGAGTTCTTATGAGTCAGGCTACCGAAAAGTAAATGCATTTTGGTGATATGAGTAGTCAAATCAATTCCTTTAAGCTATCCTTCAACTGTATAGTCCCATACCTACACAGTCTCCAGATCCCTCTCATTCCGGTGTATGTTCGATTCATCCATGTACCCCTTCCACCCGAAGCTGCCAGGAGCCGCTCCTTGTCTGTGCCCCCTGCACCATGCTTCTTGCACCGGCGTCACTCCCCGCCCTCGTCAGTGCCCGGGTGTCACATGCCCACCAACTTCCGAATGGTTCGTCCTCGAACCACACCGTACTGGGAGAGGCTAGGCTCTGATACCATCTGTAACGTCCCGGCAACTCACAGGGACCATCGACTGCCCCCACAGATCACCACCAGGCTTTCCAGTGTGCTTTGTCCTCACTCGCACACTTTCTGGGAAAACTTCCCAGAAGGTCACCCATCCCAGAATTACTCCAGGCTAAGCACGCTTAACCATGGAGTTCTTATGAGTCAGGCTACCGAAAAGTAAATGCATTTTGGTGATATGAGTAGTCAAATCAATTCCTTTAAGCTATCCTTCAACTGTATAGTCCCATACCTACACAGTCTCCAGATCCCTCTCATTCCGGTGTATGTTCGATTCATCCATGTACCCCTTCCACCCGAAGCTGCCAGGAGCCGCTCCTTGTCTGTGCCCCCTGCACCATGCTTCTTGCACCGGCGTCACTCCCCGCCCTCGTCAGTGCCCGGGTGTCACAGTTTTCTCAATCACGGGAAATGTACTTATCAAGTTAAAACTATCAGTAATGCAAATAAAAACTTTTGGTAAAATAGTAGAATTTTGTAGTGAAAGTTTCTTGACTTTTTAGTGGGGTTAAAACTTTCAAAATTACTAAAAATATCCCTTGTTCAATTTTTTATTTTATTTTGTAGATTTTATTTTTGTTATTTTTGTCCTACCTTTCGGATTTTTATTAAGAAAGTTTGTGAAATTATCGTCTTGGGACTCAATCCAACTCCTAACATCAAACTCATTCTCACCGTCCACTTCAATATCATCCTCTCCCTCCCCATCCCTTTCACAACAACCTCATTCCCTCCCTCATTCTCCCTTTCAACAAGAACCTCATCCCTATCATCCACTTCAACAACAACATTCCCCTCCCTCACTTTACCCTTTAAAAAGAACCCAATCCCCATCATCCACTTCAACATGCAACATCATCTCCTCTCTGACCCTCCCCTTCCATAACAACCTCATCCCCACCATCCCTTTCAAGAACAATATCATCCTAACCAACTTCACCTTCAGGTTCACCCTGTTCAAGAACTTCAGCTTGAGCATCGTCATCAAGTTCATGTTCACCCTCTTCACCAACTTCACCAACTTGAACTTCAACATGCTCACCAACTTGGGCTTCACCATCCTCATAATTTTGGGGTTGACCAAAATATTCCAAATGTGAATATAGTCACGATCTAACACCAAATAATCACTCAGCTCAAGAGGTGAATAAAAAAAAATATAATTTCACAGTTGCACTATCTCTGTTTCTCTCAAGTGTCTAGGGTAAACAATGCCAACTCAATGCACTCAAGAAAACAAACACAAACAGACTTGGGAAGCCTTTAATAACAACACTCAAAAGTTATGCTTGTTCAAATCAAAAGGTCTTTTCATGGTTGTGATGGAGCCAAGGACAAGGGAGGATAACATGGATGAGAAGCTACAAACCAAAAATAATAGAGGAGCAATGAGAAACAAGTGAAAATACAATCAAATCTTACCCAAAACCTCTAATTCAATCCTCTTCTTGACTTCATTATTCAAAATTTCAAATTTTTCTCATTTTTCATTTTTTTTATTGTCGTGTCTCTTTTCTTTTATCTCTTCTTCTTTTAGAACACAAATGAGTGCAAGAGACAAAATACATAACATATTTTCAACACAACCGAGAAGAGGAACCAACTAGCCAATTCATCAGAATCCCTAGGGAGACCACACTTATTTCCAAAACAATTCCAAAGCTCCAAAATTCCCTAAGGTTCAGGTAATCATGGTTTTTTTTCACTTAAGGCTAATTAATGAGCTTGAAAACAAAGAACAGGGTAAACCATAGGCTCAACAAGGATCATCAAAGGATTAGAACAAGATAGGCTTATTTGGCTAGAGAGGCTCAAGAACAAAACTTCCTTTATCACTTCCAAACATGAATATCAATCAAGAATCATCAAAAAGAGTCAAGCCAAGGCATATGTGAAAGCAATCAAGAGAGTTATATCACACAAGAAAGAACAAAAAGTGGCTCAAATTCTCACACAAGGTATTGTTGTCACAATCAATTCAACCTCTCAAACATCATAATCATGTACCAATCAAAGAAAAGCAAGGATTTCAAACCATAAGTATCAATGAAGTAAAGGACAAGCCTACAACCTGAAAAAAAATCCAGAAATCAAGAGAAACGTGCATAACTGTACACAGACACAAGCTTAAAAAGAAAGAAAAACAACCTAGAACTAGAAAAAAAAAACTAAACAAAGAAAAGTGTAAAGAAAGAAAAAGTTTAACAAAGAAAAATGAAAGTCTTCCCCAATAGACCACACTTAAACTACACAGTGCCCTCAATGTGTCATAAGCATAAGATCAATAATCAGACAGTTAACAAATCATGGACAAGTGCAATAAAAGTTGGGAAAAAAGGAGAAGGGAAAAGAAAAACTCCCTTGAGTCAAGGTGGAAGATGCCAAACTTGATTCAGTACAGAAGTATCTTCCACAAATGGATCAAGAAATAAAGTTTTGAGGAACTGCTTCATCCACCAAATTTGATCGAGCAGGGAAATGTCTTCCACAGTAGGATCTAAGAAGGAAGGATTGTTGATGAGCGGGTTCAGCTGATGCCTAGTGATCTTGAACCTTTTGGTAATGTCAGTACTTTGTCGTCAACTGTGGGTGCATGTTGGTCAAATTTATGCATACCTCCTGCAATATGGTTAGTACATTATGGCTCCAAAGAATTGACATGTAGAGGTATAACACCCAATCCAAATGTATCAGGTTGAACATCAGATATACTCTCAGAACATGAATCAAGTTCAAATTTAGAAGCAATATCAACAATAACAGACTCAGATTCATGCAGAGAGTTAAAATTAGAAGCATACTCATCAACAATATAATCATCAACAACATACCCATGAACAACATGATGATCAATAATAGAATCAATCATAGGTATGTTTACCTCCACTTCCCTGTAGGTTTGTTGGATAGGAGACATCAACAAATTATAACAAGTGGTGAAAGATGAAGATGGTCTACCTGACTCAAAAGTGTTGCTCATACCTGCCTGGTCCTCAAAGCCTCTTCAAGTGCAAGAGTAAGGGCATATGACGGTGGGAAAGTAGGTGGCACAATGAGCACATGACTCTGCTTCCCATCTCCTAGGTCGATGGCACCAACATCAATTTCTAAAATCTGAACAGTCTGAAATGGTAACTCTGAATCTTGAGAATGATCCTGATTGAGCTGAGTGGCCATCTGCCCCATCTGATTGGTCAAACTTTGAATTGACGCTCTGTTCTCTTGCTGGAACTGAATGTTCTGCATGGTTGTTAAACTTGATTTTGGTCAATTCAAAGTTTGACCAAAATTCAAAGTTTTTACATATAACTCCTTGGTATAGGGACAACTTAGGTATCAATCCTTGGACTCGGTACAATTAAGCTCAAAGTATTTTGGTTAATTCTTGCTTTATTCTATATTTATTAACTACTAATGCAAGGTGGGGAAATTAAAAATGAAAGTAAAAAGGTAAAATCTAGACTCTATTTAAGGAAAGAAAGAAATAAAAGAGAAGATAATAAAAGTTTAAACTACCTAAAACAGAAATAGAAACATACATGATACAATCTAAACAAAATTCAAGTACTAAACAAATTAATCAAAATAGATCTTTAAAACAAAAATACAAAAAAGAAGCAAAACCTAAGGCTAAAAGAATACATTAACAATCACGAGATATTCCTAAACTAAGCATCAAATCTGAATTAGAATGTAAAACATAAAACCTAAAATGAATCATCAAATCCTACTCTAAACAGAAGTAATCAAGAACAACATTAGAAAGCAACTAAAAACAGAATTTAGAATTGAAACAAAGTAAAAAATCAATAACTAAATTTTAACTAATCAAAAGCAAAATAACAAACTCAAAAGCAGAATTGATTTCATAGGTTAATGTACATTGGAGTGAATAAAAGAGTGCTTAGAGTTCTCAAGAAGACATCCTGTGAAGTTGAATCCCAATACAAGGTATTCTAGGTCATATTTCAGAACCTAATTTGACTTTTTCCACTAATTTTTCTGTTAACTCTCTATTTTTCCTCATTTTTCTATGTTAATACTCTTCTTTTAGGATAATTTAGCTTTTAATTTTATAGAATTAAGATAGATTAGTATAAATAGGATAAAAAATATGTTTTTGTAAAAATAGTGTTAATTTTCCCTTTTTAGTTAAACAAAATATATTTTTAAATAATTAGGTATTTTCTCTTTTAGAAAAATATATAGAAAATTTAAAATAGAATTTCATTTCTTTTAGGCTTTTTTTTTTCATTTTATTTTGCTAGTTTATTTTTTTGCTATGTTTGCAGGTATGGTCAGATGGTCAGAGAGGAAGATAGAAGAAGATGAAGTGTCGACTGTTGGATCATGAAGCACACAGAGTCGAAGAGGTTTTCTTCCCCTTTTACTTTTACCTTTGTTTTTCACCCTATAAAAGAGGGGCTTGTAAAAAATTTTAGGGTAACGCAGAGGGTGACAGACTCTGGAAGCGAGGAGTGTGACGGTGGAGGGTGACAGACTCTGCACGAGAGTTCTGAGTAAAGAGTGAGAACGTGACGGGTGACAGACGTCGCGCATAGCATTAGAGTTAGATTCACTTGTAGCTTTAGGTTTATTGCTTTGCGTAAAGTAGATTCAGATTCTTGAACTTTTGGTCGAGACTCACGGTGGTGACATCCCGTGAGCATCTCGGTGTTGCTTTTACAGTAGCAATTTGTTGTACTTTTCATTTTACATTTAATAAAATTTCCATTTCTGCTTGATTTTCTTATTGCGATGATGTTTTCTGCTTCCATTTGATTTTGCTTGATGTTTAATTGATTCTAGAGTTTACGTTCGTTGTAATTTCGTTTTATTGCATTTGATAGTTGAATATAGATTACAATTTTAGGTTCTGATATGTGATTTCAAGTTTAGGGTTAATATTTGGTTCTTACATTCTGATATTGAAATTTGATTTCCATTTTTTAGATTTTGGCAGTTCTCATGCATTGTGAACTTTTATTCTCTCTACATTGATAATTACATTTCCAGATTATGTCTAGATTACGTCCATTAATCCATTTTTTTTTTTTGTTTCATACATTCATGTTTGCATTCATTCAACATTTAGGATTTGTTTTAGCTTTGGATTTCTAAATTCAGTTTTGTTTCTTGTTTCTTTTGTATAGTTGCCTATTACAGCCTTAGTTTTAGATCAACTCAGTTGCATTAATTCTCATATTAGTTTAGGTTCTTTTGCTGTTTTAATTAGTTTAGAATTTTAATTTCTTGTCTTTTATTTCTATTCATTTTATATTGCTTTCTTTCTTTTAAACAGTTTGTAGATCAGGTTTTGTTTTGTTTTCTTTTTAAAAATTTCATTCTTTCATTTCTTGTCCCCACCTAGTTAGTAGTAATAATTAGTAAATAATACAAGAATTAATTCTACATTCTAAAACTTAATTTTGTCGAGTCTACGGATTGATATCTTGGTCAGCCCTATATTACATTAGTGGGAACCAAAGTTTTGTTTTGCTCTAGGCGGCTAAAAAGCAGTTTAACATTGTCCAACCAATGTTCATTTTCCTATTCATCAATCTAAAATTCACAAACAAAATTTAAATATGCAAATGATTAAGGATAAAGTTTCAATTACACTCAAAAAGACATTCTGATTAAAGTAAGCCCATCACAGGGTCTTATAGTTCATATTTCAAAACTTACAGTGGTAATTCCTACTCATTCTCAATCAATGCAAACCTAAATCTGATAAAAGAAACACAAATTTAAATCAATTTTTATGCATTGGACTTATCTATGACTCGAGAAGACATCTCGATAAAGAATGCTCACTTTGGATTTATTTAATTCCAAAAAGAAATTACAGAATGCAGAGTTCTAGAATCCAGATCAATTTCTCAAAACAATACAATTACAAAAATCAAAAGCAAAGAACAAAATTGAAACGCAAACAAGAATAGAACAAAAACACAGAATTGAACTTTATTAACATGAGAAAGAAAATTACACACTGCCGGACTCACCAAACCACTCGCGACTGTCACTCCCGCGAGCTTCAAGGTGAAATCCAATAGCCAAGAACCCTACTTCCATGAAAGCACAAAAATCTTAATCTAAAGAGCGTACTGCAGAGTATGAAAAGTGTGTTTTTACATCACAAAAGCCCCTTTATATAAGGTTGAACAACATAAAAGAGGGAAAAGGGGAAAAGAAACTTGCTTCCGATGCTTTGTGTTTCCCAATCGGACGACTCTCGTTCGCTTTCTCTCCACACCCTCTGATCGTCTTCAGCTCCTCTAGTCACGTGCCAGTCAGCTCCCTTTTCTCGCCGATCATCTTCTCTGGGCAGGACGAGACGCACTCTTCTTCTCAACTTCCTTCGCTCTCTCCTTTTCTCTGCCCTAGCTCGAGGGTGTGTTTTTTGCCAAATGAAGTCAAAAAAGCAAAGATCCCTGCATCAGTAACTTTAGTCTCTCCAAAATGACATTGTTGTACGAAATGCAGCCCAATATAATCAGCAGCCCGGTTAAAGTGTAGCTGCATCATTCCAAAACGCACTAAAATGGTGTCGCCATTCTAAAGTGCAGGCTAATCATCAATGACGTTTCAGCCCAATTGCATTTTCAGTAGTGCAGCGTTTTGATCAGTGCAGTTTGAATCGGCCCTTTTCAGCCCACTTTTACCTTTTCAGCCCAATTTATAAGGGCTTATTCTGCAGCAAAGAGAGAAAAAGAAATCTAACAATTAAAAATAAATATTTTTATCAAAGGTTTTCTAAAAAAATATCTAATTATTAACAAGAAATAAAAAGGTTTAATTGCTTCCTTTGTCCCCAGTTTGGTTGAATTGTGTCAAATTCATCCTCATTTTTAAAAAAGTTTCATTGTCATCCTCACGTGGTGTAAAAGTTTCATTGTCGTCCTCACGTGGTGTAAAAGTGTCAATTGAATCCAAACATAGAAAAAATTTGTGTCAAAGTAGTCATTTTTCCTATATATCTGTGTCTTCCTTTCATACAATCAAGTACAGATATTCATTTTACCTTATCCAATTTAAGGCTTTTCATAGCTCCAGAGAAGTGACATATGAAAGGAAGACACAGAGATATAGGAAAAATGACTACTTTGACACAATTTTTTTCTATGTTTGGATTCAATTGACACTTTTATACCACGTGAGGACGACAATGAAACTTTTTTAAAAATGAGGATGAATTTGACACAATTCAACCAAACTGGGGACAAAGGAAGCAATTAAACCAAATAAAAAATACTCCTAAAAACCTATTTTTAACTAAAATTATACAAAACTAAAGAATTTAAAGAAAAACCTAAAACTATCCTAATTGTAGACAATTAAGAAGAAAAACAAGCTAACTTAGACTCCTAAACACACAAAAAAAATGAAAATATGGAGAGTTATCAATGGTCACCTGCTTCAATAACTCCTCCAATGTAGGCTCAGAAGTAGAAGGTTGAGGAGCTATTTAGGTAGGAGTATCATATTGCTAACTCTGGTATTGCTGGACTGGTGGAAGCATACAAGTACTCTGAAATGGTGCTTCTTAATATTGATGCTGTTGTGAAGTACCATACTATCCCAGGTTAGGACCATTCGATTTAGGATTGTTGTTGTATCCATACTAAGTAGGGAAGAATTCATCCAAGAACAGTCGCTTAAGATCTTCCCAAGAAGTGATACATCCTGAAGGAAGACAATAAAGTCAATCCTTTGCTGCTCCTTGTAATGATTGTGGAAATGCCCTTAAGAACATGTGATTATCCGGGACATGTGAAGGCTTCATTGTAGAACAAATGATATGGAACTCCTTCAAATGTTTATGTGGGTATTCACCTGCAAAACCATGAAACTTAGGCAGCAAATGTACCAATCCAGTGTTGAGAACGTAATGAACTTCATCCTCATAAGATGAAATTGGCTCCCAAAGAGCACTCTTAGAAGTTGGAGGATGAGCCATATTGTTCTCAACATAGAAATAAGCATAATATAAATGAGAATCAAAATTTAATGCAAATGAAGTATGCATACAATATGAACTAGTAGACGCAGAAAGAGAATCATAATCAGAGTTAGATGCAGAAGGAGAATCATAATCAGAGGCACTAGCAGAATAAGCATTATGCACATAACCAAAATAGGTAGACATGTAGAAGGAAGGGGGAAGGTAGAAGGGAAATGCTCAAAGTTATGAAACAAACAAAACACAACACTATTAAACACACAACACACACAAACAAAAACGCACACACAACACACACTAACACAAAAAAGAACCTAAGACCGAACAGTTGGTCCCTAGCAGCGGCGCCAAAATTTGATTGAGGTCGTACCCGAATCAAATTTAATGCTTAATTAAGTGCAGTATAATACTAGGAAGTGACTCATAGGTCATCTCTCAAGGATCAAATGTGGTTCAATTAATAGTTCGAACAATTTGTGGGGGAGGGGGTGGTGAAGAGTTTGTGAATGCAAATAAACTAAATTAAAACTACAATGCAACACAAAATTAAAATGATTGGTCACTAGCTCAATTACATTCTTCCAATCACATATTAACCATAATTACACACTTCTCTAACCCAAATCCAACACGAATTACCCAATTAAGCGAAGGCTAATCCGGTCTTCAAACTTGCAAACTAAGCAAATGCAATGCACAAATCCAATCAATTTTGCACCGTACAACCCAATCAACTAAGCGAAGATTAAAAGCCAATTAAGAAACTAAGCGTATACCCAATCGCAAGCACAAAGCAGATTGAATATTGAGCCAAATTAGAGCAACAAAATGACAATTAAGGTGTAGAAGTCTCATGAATAAACTACTCTAACCTCTAATCCAACATGAATTAATCAACTAAGCGAAGACCAATCATGCTATCATAATCGCGAACTAAGTGAATGCAACACACCTATTCCATCCATTATGTTCCATACTGATTTATCAACTAAGCGAAGATTTAATCACCAATTGGACAACTAAGTGTATACCCATTGCAAGAACACAATCAGATTTAATAGAATGCCAAGCCAGAGCAGCATAAACACAAGTACAGTCCAGAAATATCAAGGAAACAATGCAAAATCACTAATGACTAGTCAAGCACACTTAAGCTAACATTAAAACGAAATTAACACAACAAAAAAATTGAAAACATTGAAGTAAAAGTGGAAAACATTAAAGTCGAACGGTCCTAAAGTGAATCCAAACAGTGTTATTAGCCAGGCCGAATGGTACTAACAATGAACTGTGTTAAGACCGAACGATTTAAGGCAAGTGTGAGAAGAAAAGAAAAGTATCAAGAGTTGGAAACTGAACGTAATAGTAGTGAGACGAACAGTAATAAAAATAAGAAGAAGAACAAAGACAAGTCGAGCCGTCTATAACAGTGAAGTTAGAGACCGAACGGGTTAAGGCAAGCTAGCTAATGGAAATGAAATGGAAAACTAAACAAGTCAACGCAAAAGAAAGTCGAACGGTATTACACAAACAGGAAACTAACAAGACAAGTCGAATGGTCTCTAACAGTGAACCAAGACCGAGTGGTATTACACTAAATGCAGCAACAGGAAAACATGTAGAATCAAAAAGCAAACATAATCAAACACATTAAACTGGAACGAACTTGCAGAGTTGGAACGAAAATGGAATGCGAAAATGGGGTAAGAAACTAAACTGGAATCTTAAATGGAAGTAAGAAACGAAATTGGAATCTTAAATAGAAGCAAGAAACTAAATGGAAATTGCGCTTCAAAAACGTAAAAAGATTCATTACAAGTAAAGAGAAAATACACCAAACTAAAACCAAGCCCCCAAAGGGGATGATTGGAAAATACACCAAGCTTCAAAACCTAAAAGAAGAGAAACGGGAAAAGTGGGGGAGAAGGGAAAGTGAAATTTGATTTGGGGTTTATATACCTCAAATTACAATTTTTCCCTTCTAATGTGCTTCTACAAAAGAAGGCCAAAAAGGAACCCAAAGCTAAACTAAAAAATGAAATTAAAATCTAATGTTGATGTAGAAATTGGTAAATCACGTGGCAAAACTCTTGTAGTCCCAGAATATGATTCCAAGACTGTCCTATTTTCTTTTTCTGGTCACTTAATCTGACCGTTCGGTGATTTAGGGTTTTTTCGTTCGGTTCAATAGTGCTCTACAGGCTCGTTCGTTCTTAGACTGTTCGGGATAGGCATTCTCATGCAATTGTGCTTTATCGTTCGGTGCAATAATGATTGTTCTGCAAATAATAATTGGAATAATTACGCCCAAATAATTCAAATTAATTAAAATAAGAATAAATAGTCTAATTAAGCCCAAATAGTGTAAATGAGACAACAATGGAGAATTAAACACAATTCACTAACACAATTCGGCGCAAAAAGCTAAGTGAATAGTATAAAATAGTGATTCATCAATATTTTATGTTGCATATGCAATTAGTTGTTTGGTTGAATATATTGTTGTTGTGAATTAGCCTTAGTTTCCCGTTTGAGATTCAATACAAAAATTATTTACTATCTCCAGACTTTTTTGAACAAATACTTTTAAAAGTGAATAGAAAGGAGATGGTAATATTAATTTACAAGTATTGAATCTTGAATTGTCCAGTTGGACAGTTTAAGAAGAGTAATATTTTTTTCATAGTTTATTAATACATATAAATGTTAATATACATATCTTAAATTTCATGAAAATTTGCAGTTGTTTTTTGTATTGATCTTCGGGTGCATATTTGATTGTGATTTAAAATCACTTTCATTTCATGTAACCTAAAGACCAATGCGAAATCCTACCAAAATTTCGTGAAATTTTAGATAAGCTGTTAAAATTTATATGTTTAATAAACTAAAACAAAGTGAATCTTCTTGAATGGGATAGGGTCACACCTTGAATAAAAAATATATCAAAGTGATCATTCAAGATTATTGAAATTATGTAAACAATTTCAGTAAATATGCGTACGGATCGACAGTGGATTAATTCACCACGCATCATTGTCGAGTACGAGAGAGGGGTAGAAGAATTTATACAGTTTGCGCAACGTAATGCGAGTACAAGTGGTGATGATGAAGTCAAGTTTAGATATCCATGTGTCAACTGTTTGAATGGGAGGAAGTTGAACGCAACCTATATTAGGGAACATCTTATCTGTGATGGTTTCATACGAAGTTATACAACATTGATATGGCATGGCGAAGATATAGACTTTCCAACTGTCTCTCCAACTGAAAATGTATTTTGATTCCAACATGGATATAGAAGCTCGACCGGAAGAAGACAAGTTAGAGGACATATGAAACGATGTTCACTGATGCAGAGACTCCTTTGTATGTCGGTTCAACTAAGTTCACACGGTTGTGAGTAGTGTTAAGGCTCATGAATTTAAAGGCGACCAATGGATGGACTGATAAGAGTTTTACAGAATTGTTGTCGTTGTTGAAGGAAATGCTGCCAGATGAAAATACATTACACACTCATAATTATGATGCAAAAAAAATCCTTTGTCCGAATGATATGAAGTATAAACGAATACATGCATGTTCGAATGATTGCATATTATATAGGAATGAGTATGAATTTTTGACAAAGTGTCCAAAATGTGGGTTATCACGATACAAGTCAAAAAAACAACAGTGAAGATAGTGGTCACACAGAAAAGAATGCTTCTGCTTTGAAAGTAGTTTGGTACCTTCCACATGTGGCCAGACTTAAGCGTTTGTTCGCGAATCCCAAAGACGCTAAAAACCTAAGACGGCATGCAGATGACAGAACAATTCATGGGCTGCTTCGTCATCCAGCTGATTCAAACCAATGGAAAAATATTTATCAAGAATTCCCCCAATTTGGTGAAGAATGTAGAAATCTTAGGTTTGGTTTAGCTACTGATGGAATGAAGCCATTTCGTAATTTTTCTACCAATCATAGTTGTTGGCCTGCTATACTGATAATTTACAACTTATCTCCTGGATTGTGCATGAAAAGAAAGTACATGATGTTGTCAATGTTGATATCTGGTCCAAAGCAGCTTGGAAATGACATAGATGTTTATCTTAGGCCACTAGTTGAAGACTTGAAGATGTTGTGGGTTGATGGGGTTGAAATATTTGATGTATTTGCTTCTGAAACTTTCATGATGCATGCCATGTTATTTTTCACCATTAATGACTTCCCAGCTAAGGGTAATTTGTCAGGGTACAACGTGAAGGGTTATAAAGCATGTCCTATATGTGAAGAAAACACTGCAACTCATCAATTAAAACACAGAAGGAAGACAGTGTATATGCGTTATCAGAGATTTTTACAATCTAATCATCCATATCGAGGTTAAAAAAAACATTCAATGGACAACAAGAGAAAGACGATGCACCAATTCGACTTACTAGCCTTGAAGTTCTTGAAAAATTTAATCAAGTGCATCATGTATTTGGGAAAACATCCAAGAAGTCATATGTAACGACCCCTTGGAAGAAGAAATCTATATTCTTTGATCTTCCATATTGGTCAAAGTTAGATGTTAGACTATGCATAGATGTCATGCATGTAAAGAAGAATGTTTGTGATAACTTGATTGATACACTACTCAACATCCAAGGAAAAACAAAAGATGGAGTGAATACTTGTTTGGATTTGGTTGACATGAAGATCCGAGAAGAGTTGGCACCAACAGAGATTGATAAACGTACCTATTTGCCTCTTGCATGTTACACAATGTCCAAATAAGAGAAGATAAGTTTTTGCCTTTGTTTAAAGAGTATCAAGGTACCACAAGGATACTCTTCAAATATCAAGAGCTTAGTGTCAATGCAGGAGTTAAAGCTTGTTGGACTCAAGTCTCACGATTGCCACGTCTTAGTGCAACAATTGTTACCGGTGGCAATTCGTGGAATTTTGCCCAAAAAAGTTAGGCAGATCATAACTCGATTGTGCTCATTTTTCTCGTCAATTTATAGTAAAGTCATCGATCCTACAAAGTTAGATGAACTTCAAGGCGACATTATTATCATCTTGTGTCAACTAGAAATGTTTTTCCCTCCATCCTTTTTTGACATCATGGTGCATTTACTTTTTCATTTGGTCAAAGAAATCAAGTTGTGTGGACCAATATACTTAAGATAGATGTATCTTATTGAGCGTTATATGAAGATTTTGAAAGGGTACATCAAAAATCAATATTGTCCAAAAGGTTAATGATTGAAAGGTATATTGCTGAAGAAAGTATAGAGTTTTGATCTGATTATATGACTAAAGCAAATATGATAGGAGTCCCTCAGACATCATGGTTGAATAGATGTTCTACAAGTAAAAGCATTCGAGGTGTGAATGTGGTGACGAAAAGTCGTGAAGAATTGATGTAAGCACATATGTACATATTAAACAACATTAATGAGGTGATCCCGTTTTTGGAAGCATACAAAGACGTTGTAAAGGACAAGTATCCAATACAATAAGAGAAATGGCAGTTGATGGAGCATAACAAAAAATTCTTGCCCTAGTTCAAATCTGAAGTTTTGAAAGAATCACGGTCTTCTGAGACTTTGTTGTGGCTAGCAAATTGTTTGAAGTTTGATGTTGTATGTTGTACAAGCTATGAAATTAATAATTGCACATCCTATACAAAGACTTTGGATGATAAAAGCACAATACAAAATAGTGGCGTTAGTCTAGAAGCTGAGTCGCTACAATTTTCCACATCCAAAGATCAAAATCCTATAGTTGTATCAATGAGATATTATGGTAGAATAAATGAGATATGGGAGGTTGATTACACTAAGTTTTTTGTTGCACTCTTCAAATGTAAGTGGGTTGACAATAAGAGTGGTGTCAAAATTGATGAATCTGGTATGACACTAGTTGATTTTCGAAAGATTGGTTATGGAGACGAACCTTTTATCATGGCATATCAAGCAAGTTGGGTTTTTTATGTCAAAGATCTTGCATCTTACCATTGGTATGTTGCTCTTCAAGGAAAAAGACAAATTGAAGATAAAGAAGAGAATCTAAGTAATCTTCATATAGCTAACAACCATCCATTTAAAACAATAATAAATTTGGATGAAGACCCTCTATTTGATGATGTACATGCAATTCGGGATGATCGCAATGATGGAATATACATATGACCAATCCATATGATTATGTATGAATTTCATATTTGTGTAAAAATTTATGGCTTTTGTTAAATAATATATGTTATTTTATAAGTCTTTTATTAATCATTCATCTTATTTATTGTGACAGATATATGGCTGAGGCACCACATTCGTCAGGGGATGAAGTCCCCACTTCTAGACCCACGAGAGGAGCGACGAGATTAAGACAACTTATACTTAGAAGAAATGCAGGTGAGAGGACACCTATCATTATTGACATGGTCACGAGAGTAGCGTCTAGACCAAATGCATATGTATTTAGGTCTTACCTTGGAGTACTAGCACGTGGTCATATCTCTATACTTACTCCATCCTTTAACCATGTATATGAGGCTGATCGAAATCTTATCTAGCAAGATCTATTGGTAAGTTAATCAATATTACTCCAAATTCTAGTTTAATTATATTGATAAATTTGTATTGATATAAGGTTATTACTTTCTTTATTACAGATGACATTTGATATCCCAAATGTCACCAGCCTAAGGAGTAGGTGTTAATAGGATAAGACTTGATTGATACATTATACAACATTATGACACAACTAAGACATTTATAAAACCGGATACTAACGAGACACAAAACTTCGAATATGGAAATGAAAAAATTAATTAAGCCTTACTTTAAATAATAAACTTTCTAGATATAGTTATGGTAGTGAAGTAAAGACCCCACCTAATAAACCAGTGCATATTTATTCAAATTCACAAATGAAAAAGTTACTGCAATAATAATTATGTTTTGATAACATCAAAATAATATATCACAATAAACAATGAAGAAATGATGTTTTATTACCTGTATTTGTTTTCATTAGCAAAATGTAATAGGAAACAAATGATCTTATAAAATTTCATTTAATCCTTTTAATTTGAATGACATATTTTAGTTAAGGATTATACTTCAAAGGAGTAAGAATTACTTTAAATAAACTTTCTAGATATAGTTATGGTACTAAAGTAAAGACCTCAGCTGATAAACTAGTTCATATAAAGCAGGTTCAACAGATAAAGAGAGAAAAGAAAAGAAAAAGCATTGGATAAAGTAAAGGGAAGTAACTTCCTACAAAGAACCAATGCAAAAAAACTGAGTAACACAGACTAACTACATGCAACGTACCAACTACAACACACCATAGACAATGCAAACAACAAACCACAACAAAATTTCATTTCCAAAATGGGAGACCAAAAATAAACACACAATAGTAAGGGACCAACACGAAACACAAAAACACAAGGGGACCACAATAGAGGAAACGTTACTAGAGGGAACGTAATAGAACACACTATGAAGGGGGATAACAACACAACACATAGTAATGGGGGACAACAACTATATAAAATAATTCATCAAAAATGCACCTTGCACCTTTTCACTTCGAAATCCCAAACTTCGTTGACGAACCCACTTGCCTCACGACACCTATTAATTCGGTCACAAGTGCACTACGTTGACAAACCTCTTCCGCTCACAAACCTCCTTCGATCACCAAACTCTTTCGCTCACCAAGTGCTCACAAAACAAATTCACTCACCAAATGAACCCTCAATCATAAATCCCCAAATTTGCTTTCTTTTGTCCAACAAGCCAATTCTCATAAGACCTAATTTTGTTAATTAGTTTTTTACCCAATTAACAACCCTAAAAAGTTCAATTTCCACATAACTCATACTGTGTCTGACACTTCAATGTAATATATGCCAAGTAAATGTCGCGACAACAATGGTTGCAGAGCTCACATTCACAATGAAGTCAACCTTATCAATTTAAACACCATTAACAGAATAGGACTTGATTGATACAATTACACAACATTAGGACACAACTAAGACATTTTTAAAACCAGATACTAACGAGACACAAAACTCTAAATATGGAAACAAAAAAGTAATTAAGCCTTACTTTAAATCAACATTCTAGGTATAGTTATGGTAGTGAAGTAAAGACCCCACCTAATAAACCAGTCCATATTTATAAGAAATCGCAAATGAAAAAGTTACTACAATAATAATTGTGTTTTGATAACGTCAAAATAATATATCACAATAAATAATGAAGAATAATGATGTTTTTTATTAACTGTATTTGTTTTCATTAGCAAAATGTAATAGGAAACAAATAATCTTATACAATTTCATGTAATCTTTAATTTGCTATATCTGCATATATTTGAAGAATATCTGTTTAAGGGGTTTCTTGAACGTAAGATATTTTTTTTAACATTGCAGAAAATAACATCAGCAAAGTGTTTTATGATTTCACGTTGAAAGTAAAAGAATCTTATAAAATTTCAGATAATCCTTTTAATTTGCTATGTCTGCATATATTTGAAGAATAGGAAACAAATCATTTTATGAAATTTCATCTAATCCTTTTAATTTGCTATATCTGCATATATTTAAAGAATATCTGTTTAAAAGGTTTCTTGAACGTAAGGTATTCTTTAACATTGGAGAAAATAACACCAGCAAGTGTTTTATGATTTCACGTTGAAAGTAAAAGAGTAAAATCATATTTACTAAATATATTTTGTAACTTTTTTTTACCTAGAAAATCCTCTTTTTCATCTTCATTTTTACTTATAGAAATAAAACAAAACATAATTTTCATATCCTAGCTTTTTAATTGAAAAACAAAAATTTTAATATTGTTAGAGTTCAATAGAAATTCACACTGTTAGAAGCTAAATAAGATGGTTTGGACAAGCTAGGTTTCACCACAAATTTGGTTCAATTAATTTTCTTTTACTAATGATAATACTTGTAATTACTTTTTTATTAGTGAAAGGAGAACTAGAAATATAAAATTTTGGGATGAATTAGTGAAAATTATATGTTATTATTGTTTTTCTATAGCATATTGAATTACTTTTTTGTTATCACTTTGAAAAGCTTTTTTTTTTTAAGTTTGTGAATTGGATAAAACCATCAAACAACCTCAATATTGTAAGAATTGTTGGTTCTAGAAAGAGGATAGTTAAATAGAGTTTAAGATTCTTTTCGTAGAGACTTAGATTAAACCATCTAGTGAGATCAATCAAACAACATATAAGATTTGTATATTGATTCAACTTAATCACTTTAGGCTACGTACATCTAATTTCCTCTTTAAGTAAATAACTTATAAGGTTCCAATAGTCAAATCAAAGATTACAAATCTAGTAGACAAACTAGTTTTGGTTCTAATGAATACACAAATCACTCTTGTTTAAACCATTCTAATCTCTCTCTTAAGATTAAGAATTCACAAGCGAAAAGAAAAAATATCTTAGAATACAATTTTAGCTCACTAGGAAAAACTTCATAGTGTGAATGATTACAAAGTATATCTCCCAACCCATAAGAGCATTTATTCTCACTATAATACTTCAACAGAAATTTGAATAAAATATATATTCTTGGTGTGACGAGACTTTTTTGTAAATTATGTTTATCTAGAAAATACTTTATCATTTTTAAAAGTATATTAAGAGACTATAATTAATAAGATGTTATGGTTTTACCAGCATTAGATCATCACTAGTGTAAAAGAGACCATCACTAATGTAAAAGGGACTTTTGATGACATTGATTGATGATGTTTAAGTTATTGTCATAAAAAAACGTGTATTGACAAAATTGTAATTTTTTTGAACTCTAACAAGGTTAGTGTTAAAAGTAGAAATGGCACAAGTTATATAAAGAATTGCCATTAAAAGTGGAAAAGGCGATAAATAACAATAACTATATATAGTGAATCGTCATTAAAACATTCAAAAACAATGATGGTTATATAGAGACTCGTCGTCGAATGTTCAATACTTTCATAAAATAAAGATGCGTTTTTTTCTCCCGCTAGACTTTTGTTTGAGAGTTTTCTCTTCCTCTTCACTTTCGTTTTCTCTTCCCCTCTCTCTTTTCATTTTTCTCTTCCCCTTACATCTCATAGTCATCGACACTATCAATGGTCAACCTTCCCGAGCCTCTACCAAAAGTGAACTGCTCCATGTGAACCTCCTTCAATCGTGAAACACTACTGATTTCACTTGAAAGAGTTTTTAGAATTGTCACACAATATCAGAAATTTAAATCCGCTAGGAAGTAGTAGACATTTTAAAACCCCAAAATACCAGTAGTAAATTACAAAAGGCTAATAATAACTAGTAAGTAATAGAGGTTAAAAAACCACATTTTAAGGTAAATATATTCTGTTTTACGAAGGATTAGTGAAAATCACCAATAATCTGTTAACGTCGTTGGTTCTATATAAAGAAAAGAAAATCGTAGATAACATTAGTGGGCTAAAACTTTCAAAAATACTAAAAATGTCCCTTATTAATTTTTTTTTTAAAGATTTTATTTTTGTTATTTTAGTCCTACCTTCTGGATATTTTATTAAGAATGTTTGTGAAATTTGTTTAGGATGAAGTTTGACAAGGAAAGACATTAGAATATGTAAAATTAAGATAAGGTTAAATATATTTAATTATTTTATAATTTTCAAATACATAAAACATAAATTGCATGAGTGAATAATATTTGTTTTTAACAAAAACATATATATTAAAGTGCAAAAAAGAGTATTTTGTCCCTATAAATTGATTATTGCTTCGACATTGAAAGAGACATTTTAGTTAAGGATTATACCTCAAAGGAATAAGAATTATTTTAAGTCTTAATTACTTTTTTTGTCCCTACATTCAGAGTTTTGTGTTTCGTTAGTATCCAATTTTAAAAATGTCTCAATAGCGTCTCAATGTTGTGTTGGTAGCAATGGAGTTAAATAATTGATGATGTGGCAAAATAGTGAGCTAACATGGCACAAAAGCAAATTTTTTTTGAATGACAGATATGAAAATGTGGTTTGATTACAAAAGGGAACCTTATACGTGGTTGCCCTAAGGTCTTCTTCAATGTTAAAGGAGCTCAGGTGGGTGCCCTAACTCAAGTCTTCTTCTTCCTTCTAACACATTGTCTTCTTCCATGTTTGTTCTTCTTCTTCTTAGTTGAGGAAGTTGTTTTTGGTCTGTTGAGAAAGTTGAGGAAGTGTTCTTCTTCTCTTCATTTGTTGGGGTTCGTTGTTGCGGTTTGGGGTGAGGCTGATTCTTCCAGTTCATGAAGGTTGCTTTTGTCCTTTTGTGTGGTAATGTCCTTGAATCAGTGTTCGTCTTTCTCATGGGGGAGCTCTCATGGTGGTTCATCGAGAGGATTGGTTGACACCCAAATATGCTATTGTGGAGAGGTTGTTGTATTGAGAGTGGCAAAAACTGTTAAGAACAAGGGAAAGCAAGTTTGAGGCTGACCTAATTACAAGGTTTTTTTGTCTTCTTTTAGTTTTTAATTTGGGATACATTTTTTTGGTGATTAATGAAATGTTTATGGTTGCACATTGTGAACAGCGGAGTCGAAATGAAGAATTAGGAGGATATAATTTCTTTAAATGGTGCAATGAAGAAAATGTAGAGGAAAGGGATAATACAATTGGATGGCAAAGGATAAAGATTATTAATATGGAAAAATAAGTTTTGGTTTGTCAGAAAAGGGAGAAGGTGTTAATATGGATGTTGTGTTTCATGGGGTTCATTAACATTATCCTTGTTTGTCTTGTTATGAAGTGTTGTATCAGTGACATTTTGTCATGAAGAACTTGGGTATATTGTAATCTTTCTTTGTTATTAAATGAATGAAAAATCTGAAATGTACTTTAATATACAATGTTTGTTATATTGATGATCTTATATTGTGGTTTAAATGTACTTTAATATACAATTTTTTACTAAATATAATTTAAGTCTCACCTAGAACACTGGTTGCAACCATATTGTATTACAAACCAAGAATTGATAAGAGAAACAAGTAAATTTTTATTGAATAGAATGAAAGAATAGGACGAAGGAGAACATTGTCGTCCAATGGTTCCCTTTCACAAAGTGCTCATGCTCATTGTACAAAACAAACATATTTACTATAGTATAATATTGACATTAAGAACATGATAACCAGAAAGTGTTCAAAGTGCAAAATACATACTCAAGTTTGATATCAGAGAAGCCAAAATAATATGGCTAGCAAAATACATGATCAGAGATCCCAAAGTGCAACAATATTCAAAGTGAAAAGTAACAACACAGAACAGAAAAATATTCAAAGTGCAAAATAGAACACAAAACACGATAATATTCAAAGTACATCAATATTCTAAAGTGTTATTGAAATTGAGTGAGTCTGGGGTTGTTCAAGCTGGCTGTGAGTGCATAAGAGCATGGGATTCTCGTTATACTCCAATTTATGCAACTACACTCTCTTTTATCTATATCAATCAAAAACTTTTCAACAATGTTGAATGTGTGTGTGTGATCTCAATATTTGCAGCCCTTACCATTTGCAAAATGATAAACAAGACATAAGTTTATAATGACTATTAAATGAAATCATAAAGTAAAAGACTAAATGTCATACCTAAGTATCCAATATTTTGTGTTCTCTAACTCCTCTTGTAGTCTCTTATTAATTTTGGGGCAAAGGGGACCTTAAAGTAAAAGACTAAATGTCATAACTAAGTATCCAATATTTTGTGTTCTCTAACTCCTCTTGTAGTCTCTTATTAATTTTGGGGCAAAGGGGACCTTGAAATCTACTTATCTCTCTCTATTTTTTTGTCCATCTCTTCATCAAGTACAACCGAATGTCTTCCAACATTGTTATGATGGGCTTACCCCTTGCATCTAATATCACACTATTAAATGCTTCAGATATATTATTCAAAAGGGTGTCACAAGCTGGTCTTCTTGTAAATCTTGACTTAGACCAAAATCTACAAAAACAAATAGAGTTAAAAATTTGAAAAACAAACAAACAATTGAAGCTTTCAATACTTGCCTTGGTGGAATAGAAATCAAGTGTTTAAAGGCGTCTTCATTAACGTCTTTCATTTCTCTCATCAATGCCTCCCATGATTGAGGGTGTGTTGATGATGTTGCCTTCCATAGTAAGCGTTTCAGATTTTTCCCAGCAAATTTCTTCCTAAAATTTGCATACATGTGGCACACACAGAACGTTTGGTCCACACCAGGCAAAAGTTTTAGTAAAGCTGGCAAAAATCCCTATCAGAGTAATCAATAAAAGTATGAGACTTAAATGTATATCTTTTTGTTGAAAGTAAAGAATGAAAGGTTGACATTTACTTACTTTTTTGTTGATTTGACACAAATGTACATCTTGAACAAAATCCACCACCACCAAGATCATCAATCAACCATTCTAAAAACCAAGTCTATGTTTTCTTATTCTCCACTTCAACAACAACGTATGCCAAGGGACACATTTGGTCATTACCATCTCTTCCAGGAGCAGTTAAAAGCTCACCTCTATATTTGCCTTTCAAGAAACATTCATCCAAATGTATAATCGGCCTACATTATACAAAGTTGTCCTTACATGCCTTCAAACACACATACAATCTCTTGAATATTGGATTGTCCTCATTAGGTTCTACATTCAATTTCACAGTTGATCCAGGATGTGACCTCAATAACTCATGTGCATATTCATATAGTCTTTTATATTGTTCTTTGAAACAACCATCAATGTTCTTGTATGTCATTGCTTATGTCATACACGTTGTAGACCTAAACACATTTATGTTCCATTTCTTACAAAAGAAAATTTCAAGTTTTTTTAGATTAATATCTAGATTTTCTTTTATGCTCTTCTCTAACATGCCACTTAACCATTTGAGAGTAACTAAAACGATATTGAATTGTCTAATGCATGTAAGGTTGTTTATAATCTTCTTTAACTACCATGTACTTTGGGCAGCCCTATATGCACAATAAGCGTACCAGGCACACTAACATCCACAAGATCATCTTCATTGACCAAATCATCTAAAGACTCAATCCAAATCCTAACATTAAACTCATACACTTCAACATCATCTTCTCCCTCACCCTTCCCTTCCACAACGACCTCATTCCCACCATCCACTTTAACAGAAACATCATCCCTTGCCTCACTCTCCCCTTCAACAAGAACCTCATCCCTACCGTCCACTTCAACAGCAACATCATCCCCTCCCTCAGTCTCCCCTTCAAAAAGAATCTAATCCCCATCATCCACTTCAACAACAACATCATCCCCTCCCTGACCCTACCCTTCCATAACAACCTCATCCCCACCATCCCCTTCAAGAACAACATCATCCCAACCAACTTCACCTTCAGCTTCACCCTGATCAGAAACTTCAGCATGAGCATCATCACCAAGTTCATGTTCACCCTCTTCACCAACTTCACCAACTTAGGCTTCACCATCCTCATAATATTGGGGTTGACCAAAATATTCCAACATGTTAATATAGTTAGGGTCTAACACCATGTGTATAACATACAAATGACCATGACAATTCAATAAGGAAATGTTAAGCATATGACATGCACCTTTATCATCACTTAGCAGTTCCAAGCTTCCATCTAACACACAACAACCACCAATTGAATACCATAACTCTTTAACATTTCTATAACCCATCTCCTTCAGTATAGAGAATATTTCAAAATAACTCCATCTGTTTGGGTCAATGATCAAGGTATTGGTTTCACCTCCATCATATCTAAATGAGTCATCATTCATAAACTTACCAGAATGGTGAAACACCACCTCAATATCAGAGTTTGACATGTTAAGTATTCTCAACTATAATATGCCTATATACAAGTTGGTGTCAGACTACATGCAGTTGGTTGTTCTCATAAATTTATCTTTTACAAAAACTGACCTTCACATGCATCTACATTCTAGAGGTGAATTCAATGGAAATAAAGCAGGTTCAACACACAAAGAGAGAAAAGAAAAGAAAAAGAATGGGATAAAGTAGAGGGAAGTAACTTCCTAAAAAGAACCAATGCAAAAGAAGTGAGTAACACAGACCAAGTACATGCAACTTACCTACTACAACACACCATAAACAATTCAAAAACCAAACCATAACAAAATTTCATTTTCAAAATGGGGGACCAAAAGTAAACACACAATAATAGGGGACGTACACGAAACACAAAACACAAGGGGACCAATACAGAGGCAATGTTATTAGGGGGACCACAACATAACACACTATCAAGGGGGAGAGCAACACAAAACATAGTAACGGGGGACCGTAACTACATAAAGTAATTCATCAAAAACGCACATTGCACCTTTTCATTTCGAAATCACAAACTTCGCTGACGAACCCACTTGCCTCACGAAATCTATTCGCTCACAAACTCTATTCGGCCACAAACGCACTACGCTGACGAACCTCCTTCGCTCACGAATCTTCCTCGATCACAAAACTCCTTCGCTCACCAAGTGCTCACAAAATCAATTCACTCACCAAATGAACCCTCGATCATAAATCTCCAAATTTTCTTTCTTTTGTTGAACAACCCAATTGTCATAAGACCTAATTTTGTTAATTAGTTTTTTCCAAATTAACAACACTAAAAAATTGAATTTCCACATAACTCATATTGTGTCTAACACTTCAACCTAATATATGCCAAGTAAATGCCACGACAGCATTGGTTGCACAACTCATATTCACAATGAAGTCAACGTTATTAATTTAAACACCGTTAACAGTATAGAACTTGATCGATACAATTACAAAACATTGGGATGCAATTGAGGCATTTTTAAAACCGGATATTAGCTAGACACAAAATTTTGAATGTGGTAACGAAAAAAAGTATTTAAGCCTTACTTTAAATAAACTTTCTAGATATAGTTATGGTAGTCAAGTAAAGACCCCAAGTAATAAACCAGTCCATATTTATACGAATTCGCAAATGAAGAAATTACTGCAATAATAATTGTGTTTTGATAACATCAAAATAATATATCACAATAAACAATGAAGAATAACGATGTTTTTTATTAACTGTATTTGTTTTCATTAGCAAAATGTAATAGGAAACAAATAATCTTATACAATTTCATCTAATCTTTAATTTGCTATATCTGCATAATATTTGAAGAATGTCTGTTTAAGAGGTTTCTTGAACGTAAGATATTCTTTATAACATTGCAGAAAATAACATCAGCAAGTGTTTTATGATATAACGTTGAAAGTAAAAGAATCTTATAAAATTTCAGATAATCCTTTTAATTTGCTTTATCTGCATATAGTTGAAGAATAGGAAACAAATCATTTTATAAAATTTCATCTAATCCTTTAAATTTGCTATATCTGCATATATTTGAAGAATATCTGTTTAAAAGGTTTCTTGAACGTAAGATATTCTTTAACATTGGAGAAAATAACATCAGCAAGGTTGAAAGTAAAAGAGTAAAATCATATTTACTAAATATATTTTCTAAAGTAAAAGTATAGAAATTCTCTTTCTATAAATTCATATTTATTAGCTTTCATGAAACATTGAAAGTAAGATCTAATCTTGCATACAGATTTGAGATCCTTGGAGAGAATTTAGATAAGAGTTATGGAGAAAATTGAAATAAGAAGTATTGGAGTTATGATGGCCGTCATGATTCTATCAAGTTTTGCCGCAGGCCAATCAACAGATAGCTTTTGGTGTAAGGCCTGGTGTAAAATCAAATGTGCAGAAGAACCATTTCCTGAACCAAATTGTGTGAAGAATTGTGAATCACACTGTTCATCATCTGATCCAGTTTATGCTTGTATTACTGCTTGTCAGAAGTCTATTGCCATAAAACATGGTATTCTAAAATTATTTTCTCCTTTTCATGATTTTATATTTTTCCTTTATATTTCATTTCATTAATTTTTTTTCGAGACTTTGATATTAATTTTAATTGCTTGGGATTTTAACCATTATTTTTACATGTTTATCAGGTGGTGCTGGTCATCTTGGGAATAATCTGATGAATACTTGTATGCAAGAGTGTAAAAAAATATTTTAATTTGTAACTACAATTTCTGAGTGAGAAATTGTTAGAAGAAATAATATTTCCTGGTGAATTATGAGTAATAAATATGAATAAAGATAATATTTCTTATTTATTTCTGTATTTTCTTTTCCAATTACGTCCTTTCATCTTTCTTATCTTTTTTATTCCGGTAACTTGGGTATTAATAAAACATTTTTTTAAAGAAAACTTTATCGACAAATTCTATTAAGGAAGACAACAGGGAAAAAAAACACTGAAAAGAAAGTGATACTTAAACTCTGATAAAGGTAATAAGCCTTTATAATATGAATCACAAATATAAACGTGGATATGTAAAAATATGATAAGTATATAAATATTTAATTATTTTATACTTTTTCAAGCACATAAAAATATATTTGAATAAATTATTAATAGTTTTTTTAACAAAACTAAAAAACTGCAATCAATTTATTTTGTTCCCATAATTTTATTATTACTTATATATTTCATATAGTTGAATGAGGTCTTATATTTAAGGATTATAAAATAAAAATTATTTTAAATAGACATTTTTTTTTCTGAAGATAAACTTTTTTAACCAGTCATGGTAGAGATGTAAGGAACGCAGATTATTAAATTTCACTAAAGTCGTAGATTATTATGTATACTGAGGTTTAATTAGGTATTGGCTAAGAAAATTAATTGAACCAAATTTGTGGTGAAACCTAGCTTGTCCAACCCATCTTATTTAGCTTCTAACGGTATTATTTTCTATTGAATTTTAACAATATTACAATTTTAGTATTTCAATTAAAAAGCTAGGATTTGAAAATTATCTTTTGTTTTATTTCTATATGTAAAAATGAAGATTAGAAAGAGGATTTTCTAGGTAAAAAAAAGCTTAAAATTCCAATTCAAATCTTGAATTATAGAAAAAAAAAGATAACGAACTTTTTAACACCATAATTATCTATTATAAATTATTATCAATTAGAACTATTAATGATAATACTTGTAATTAGTTTTTTTATTAGTGAAAGGAGAACTAGAAATGTAAAATTTTGGGATGAATTAGTGAAAATTATATGTTATTATTGTTTTTCTATAGCATATTGAATTACTTTTTTGTTATCACTTTTGGAAAGCTTTTTTTTTTTTAATTTGTGAATTGGATAAAACCATCAAACAACCTCAATATTGTAAGAATTGTTGGCTCTAGGATAGTTAAATAGAGTTTAAGATTCTTTTCGTAGGGACTTAGATTAAACCATATAGTGAGATCAATCAAACAACATATAAGATTTATATATTGGTTCAGCCTAACAACTTTATGCTACATCTAATTTCCTCTTTAAATTGATAACTTATAAGGTTCCAATAGTCAAATCAAAGATTACAAATCGAGTAGACAATCTAGTTTTGATTCTAATGAATACACAAATCACTCTTGTTTAAACCATTCTAATCTCTCAAGATTAAGAATTCACAAGCAAAAAGAAAAAATCTCTTACAAAGAATACAACTTTAGCTTACTAGGGAAAACTTCATAGTGTGAATGATTACAAAGTATATCTCACAACCCATAAGAAAAATTATTATCACTATAATACTTAAACACAAATTTGAATAAAATGTATATACTTGGTGACAACACTTTTGTGTAAATTATTTTTATTTAGAAAATACTTTATCATTTTTAAAATTATATTAAGAGACCATAAGATGTTATGGTTTATAAGCATTAGACCATCACTAGTGCAAAAGAGACCATCACTAATGTAAAAGGGACTTTTCATAACATTGATTAATGATGTTTAATAAGTTATTGTCATAAAAAAATGGGTATCGGCAAAATTGTAATTTTCTTTAACTCTTTAACAACGGTTGGTTAAATAATCATTGTTAAAAGTAGAAATGATACAAGTTATATAAAGAATTGTCATTAAAAGTGGAAAAGACGATAAATAACAACAAATATATATATATATATATATATATATATATATATATATATATATATATATATATTAAATCGTCATTAAAACATTCAGAAACAATGACGATTTTATAGAGAATCGTCGTCGAATGTTCAATACTTTCATAAAACAAATATGTGTTTTTTCTCCCGCTAGACTTTTGTTTGAGAGTTTTCTCTTCCTCTTCACTTTTGTTTTCTCTTCCCCTCTCCCTTTTCATTTTCTCTTCCCTTTGCATCTCATAGTCATCGCAACTGTCAATGGTCAACCGCCGCGAGCCTCTACCAAAAGTGAACTGCTCCACGTGAACCTCCTCCAGTCGTGAAGCACTACTGATGTCACTACACGACGCATCTTGCACTAAAACCCATGCGTGAGGCTCCAATATGAAGCTCTTCACACTAAGTTGTGAGGCTCCTCCGCAAAGCTCTCTACAATATGCTGCAAAACCCTCGTGAGTTTCCTCCTCACCTATGATTAGTACTTTTACATTTATCTCTACGGCTTCACAAACAAGTAAATAATTAACCCATGGAAAACTTATGTGCCTTTTAACACTCAAATGAAAATGTTTTTCTACTCTACACTGGTATGTTTTGATTAATCTCTTCATGATATGCAACACATTATTATTTGTTTCTTTCTTTAAGATGACTTTTAAGAGTGGTTTAAGAACAAGTGTCATCATTTGAGACTTTTAACGACGATTATTTTAATTTTCGCCATTTTTGTTGGACTTCTAACGATGTCAATATCGACTACAATTCAAAAACCATCGTTAGAAGGTTGTTTTAACCATTGTGGAAAGATTAAGATTCTTAAGATTAAACTTTCTTATGGTAAAAAAATCTCCTATTTTTTTATAACAAAAACTACTAGTGAACAATAGATAAAGAACACATAAAACAAAAACATTAAAATTATGCACAACATAACATGTATATAGAATGCACATCAAAAGTTTAAGACATGAAAAATAGTACTTAGACAAAATTGTATAATAGTCCTTCTCTCGTTTCTTTGTCAACAACAAAAAGTTTAAAGGAAAAGAAAACATCACTCGTGATTTTGGCAATGGTTGTGGATGTGAAGGTGATGTGGAGATGGTTCAATCCTCTTGGTGGGTTCTTTTATAGCTCATAGTTATTCAATTATTCTTATACGTGACTTAAATTTTATTGAGTAGGGTAGACAGTATGATATGTGTGTTTAACTTTGACGTTCTGAGGGACTAGCTATGTGAAAATTTGTCTAGTACATTAACAACTCTCCTTTACTCTTTGACCTAAAATACACTCACACTCTCCAAAGCAAGAATTTAACCTAAATCTTAGAACACTATACTACAAGAGTATAAGAAAAAGTAAAATACAAGCTTAAAGAATCTTTAACTTGAGGTGTCTAGAACCATGAATTTAGAGTTTATTATATAACCACAACACTTTGTGTCACCCCATTTGGTACCGATCAGAGTAGTCGTTGTGCGATGCAACATAAGGGTTTGATCTTCCCTTTCTTCTGCTATTTTTTATTTCCCATTTTCGATGAATTGTTATTTGGTTTTTTTTTGTTTTGGCTTTAGGATGAAGAAGGTAGTAATGGTCTTTTTGGTGTGATGATAGATCAATTGTTTATTGTCTATTGTAATTGCAAGTGAATGGAAGATTGTTTGTTTGGTGATTTAAGATAAAAGGTGGAATAAGAATATGTAATGATGGTTTGTGTGTTGGGTTTGTTAATTGGGTGCATAGAATATGAAAATGGTGATAGAGAGGATGAATGTGATCGATTTCAGTGTAAGCTAGCTCATCAAAGAGTGAAATTATTTATAATTGATGTTTGCATATGGGAAACTATGATCATTTCAAAGCATTTGAGAAACATTATTGGTTTGGTTGTTGGTTATATATATTGTTGGTCTTATATGTTTAATTTTTTTCTTAATGAGAAGCTTGAAGTTTGGTTTTTACGGAATGGTATTAAGGTAAGTCTGGAGCTTTCCAAGGGTGAAGGGCAATAACATATGGTTTTTGTGTTGATAATAGCTGGGGTGTAAGTAATAGGTGCAGTTTTTAGTTGAAGACCCTTCGAAACTTCCAAAACTACGATGGTTCTAGCACAGTCAAGCTCCTGGGCAAGATAGTGAAGTTATCTTATAGTATGTATCTGTTTTTTTTTCTTTTTTCTTAACTCATTGACAATTTCTTCTCAGTACGCACTTTTAAATCTTAGCTTCATTTTCTGGAAATTTTGTACTCTTACATATTTAAGATTGGTTATTTTTCAAAATATTCTCATTAATGTTCAGTATCTTAATTAATAGTGGTATAATATATCTTTTGAAAATTCTTTGTAGTTTCTAATGAGGTTTTACTATGATTTTATTCATTTTTTTTCTCGAAGAAACGACACATTATGATCTCGAAACAGGTAGGCATCGAGCAGGAATATACCTTGTTGTAGAAAGATGTTCAGTGGCCTGTTGGATGGCCTCTTTGTGGTTTTCCTGGGGCATTGGTTATTTGGATACTCATTTCAATGAATAAAATGATGTCAATGAAAGGTATGCTTGCATATATCCATGCCAAAGGAAAAAATGAATAGGGTTATATAGAGCCTAAACAAGACTAGTCAAAATTTGCTTCAAAATAAGGGTGAGTAGTACCCGAAAAAAAAGTCAAAAACTATTGTTTGATTGAGTAGAATCTAAGTTAGGGCCTTGTCAAAATCTATTGATCTTTTCCTAGGATTCATGGGAGTTTGCTATGTAAATAACCTCAAGTGAGGCTTATCACCTTGTATGAATGTGTATATCAGAGTGTGAGTTTCCTTGGGGTGCAGTAATGAGACTATCCAAACTTTGTAGATATGGCGCTTGTGTAGATGAAAATACCTAATGGGTAAATGTTGATAGAGATCCCTTGTGAACTTGGTGGAATGGTTCTCTAGTTGATAGACTATGTGAAGCCAAACCAGAAGGGGACTTACTTTGTCAGGCTAATGAAGTAAAGTGTTTGGTTCAAGTCCAGGCCTTGCTCTATTTGGCTAGTAGAGCCTGTTAGTATTTTGAGGTTGTGAAATGAAAAGTTGATAGTATAGAGAAAATGTAGAGATAGTGGAATGTAGAAAAAATGTGGAAATAGTAGTTGGAAGAAGTGTTGTAGTTGTCTTAGTTGTTGTAGATGTTGTCTACATGCTTCAAATGATAGTACATATGGGTATTTATAGACTCATCTCTCTTTCATGACTATTCTAGAAAATTCTAGCTAGAACTTATGTAGAAAGTTTTAGGCTTTCTACCTATGTAGAATGTTATTGATTTTTCTTCCTATCTTAGGCTTTCTTATAATATTCTAGAATTTGTATTACATTTCAATTCTTTTATCTTAGGAGCTTCTACATTCTTCTAGAATTTACATTAAACTTTAATAGAGCCCCACACACCTTCCCCAATCTACCTTTGTATAACAAGTTCATGGTCTCTAAGACATGCACAAGCCAACCCACGAATTTTCTTTCAAAAAGTTAGATTCACGATACATGCATTCTCACATGATGATGGATTAACATATGATAAGAGTTATGTTCCTTTTAAGACTCATGATAACTTTTACATATCTATTTATTTTCTATCTTACCCTTTGTTTGCTTGAATGTTTGTGGCTTGGCCCTACCATGATTGCATTAGATTTCCAAGTAGACGGTGATGCACACCTAGGAAGTAAGTAAAGGGCTTGGATTTAACCTAGATATTTTGTTTCCCTTTTTATTTTCAAGTTTCTTTTTATGTACTCTTTAAATGTTGAACTCATATTTTGTGTTCAATACTTTCGATGTTTGACTACAATGAATAATATGAAGAATTTCTTAAGTATATTTCAATGACAACTTAATGTTGTAGAACATCTTTCATAAGTAAAAAGTGTTTGACGACCCTATAGAATGTGTTAGACGACTCTTCCAAGAGGCATTAAAGGACACCTATAGAAGGAGCCAGACAACCCTTTTGAAAATAGCAACGCCTAGCACAATTTCCAAATTAAAGTAAATCGGTATCAAAAAAACAAAAAGAGAGAAAAGGGGTTGTTATAATCCAACGTGTTGGGTACAAACAAAGTCCCACATTGGATAAAATAAGAGATGGACATGGGTTTATATACACATAAGATACCTCCATTGGTAAAAGGCCTTTTGGAGTGGTACCAAAAGCAAATTCGTGAGGGCTTGACCCAAAGCGGACAATATCTTACCAGTGTGGAGATCTATGTGTGTGTGTGTGTGTGTGTGTGTGTGTGTGTGTTGTACCTTCCTACAAATGGTATCAGAGCCCATGGTTCAGGTATGGTGACTGGGCTTAGACGAGTACATCCCTCCTTGATTAGGTGAAGCCTTGGCAAGTGGCCGGCAGATAGCCAGATGAATCATGTGTTGACCATGGTGTACTCGAGGATAAGAAAAAGACTTCCGTTGTAGGGGAGGTGAAGGTGGAGAACCATAGTCCTTTGTTTGAGGGGAGGATGTTGGGTACAAACAAAGTCCCACGTCGGATAAAATAAGAGATGGACATGGGTTTATATACACATAAGATACCTACACAACACACATAAATTTTACAATCTTTTGACAAAATTTTGTCTTAAACATATTTATAGTTTGTATTCATATTAAAACATCTTAATATTTTTCTCACACAATTTAAATATCACTTTTTTTAAGATTATTTTGTAATATTTTTCCTTACTGATAATGTTCTTAAATAAAGTTCCTTAATTGTATTAATTTTATTAATATTCAAGTTTCAACAATAAAAAAGAAGATAAAAGATGAAGGAAAGTTGTTAAGCCAAAAGTATGAAAATAGATCAATATTATTTATTGATCAAGATTTACTTCTCAAAATTTTGTAAGAATACAATTTCTTCTATCAATTATTCACTCAAAAGTTCTTTCAAATTTTAAATTTTTTGCACACTTTTCCATGCTTGCATTTCATCATGTTATTCACAAGACTGCGAACACCTCATAAGAAAGTCAAGTAAATTATTAAAATTATAAGCAAGGAAAGTTGATTACCAAAGTTAGTGAAAACAAAATTAATAAAATTAAATCTAAATAAAATATAAACCATGGAAATAAGTAAATATTTTGAGAGTACATACCAGTGTTGTAGACGATGGACTTTGTTAAGCCACAACTAGTAAAACATTTATAAATAGGATCATATGATGATTTACTACAATGTGATTCACAATCCTGAATACAATTTGAATAAAATTCGAGAAATAGTTATTGAGGATCACATTTGAATGCACATTTAACTTTGAATAACACTCCACGCTAGTAAAAAATGACGTTTTAAACTCGGACATTATGACTCGGTTTTTATGGAACCGAAGCATATCAAAACGCGGTGGCAGTCTCGTAATTTTAAAAGCATTATATGCCTCGGTTGTTAAGCAACTGGTGTCTGAAACAAATACTGATTCGGTTTCCAGAGTGAACCAAGGCCTAATCCTCACGTACCAAAGATACGGCCTCAGTTGGAAGATAGAACCGAGGCATATTGGGCTTGGACTGTGGGGGCCTTAAATCGAGAGAAACCAGTATGGGTAGAAAATTTTTCCCCGAAATTCTCCTCCTCTTCCCCTCTTCTCTTCCTCTTCTCTTCTCTTCTCCTACGACGACCTCTTCTTCTCTTCCCCTTCTCCTACGACGTGCGACGACGGTGGACGCGAGGACGCAGCGAGGACGCGGCAATGGCGAGGACGCTCTTCTCTTCTCTTCTCCTGTGACGCCCTCTTCTTCTCTTCCTCTTCTCCTGCGACGTGCGACGACGGTGGACGAGAGGACGCAGCCAAGACGCGGCGGCGGCGAGGACGCAACGACGAGGACGCGATGGCGACGAGGACGCAGCGGTGACGGAGGGAGGTGACGGTGGGCAGATTTGCGCTCATGGAGGGGCGGCGGGCAGATCTGGGCGCATGGAGGGCAGATCTGCGCGCATGGAGGGGCGGAGGGCAGATCTGTAGGGGAGATGGTGGTGGTCGGAGATGCTTCTGTCAACGGTTTAGGTGGCGCGAAGAAGCTAAACCACGCCGTTGGTGGTGGTCAGAACTGCATGGATAACTGGCCTCTAACCACGCCGTTGGGGGAAGAACAAAGAAACCTGGCTCTGTTTCACCATGTGCGAAGAGGAAGAAATTTGGGTATGCCCTTTGCTTTGTGACACGCATTTTGCTTCACTGGCTTTGGACATGGATGCCGCTGCGTTGCTGATTAAGTATGGACCGCTGTTTGATTGATTCCTGTTACAGTTTTCTTGTTTGTTTTAGATTTTTGAGCTGAAATTGGGAGAAATTTTGGGAGAAATCTTGGGTTTGTTTGGCATGAGAGAATGATTGAGAATGAATAAACTGAATGAGAATGAATGAACCGTGAATGAACTGAGTCTGAAGTATGAAAAAAAAAATACACTCTACTGCCTCGGTTATCTACGAACCGAGGCATATTCCTGTCTCGTTTTATCTCGGCCCATAATCGAGACATAAAGTTTAACCTTTTTACCTCGTCCAGATATGCCTCGGTTGTAGAACTGATGCCTATAAACATAAACAACCGATGCCGTTTCTCTTTATTGTACTAGTGCCATTAGTTTTTCTATTTAATTCAGCTGGTATAAAACTCGAAAGAATCATGATCATGATTATAACTTCAATAGCTTTTATCTCAACTTTTTATGTATCTCTTTTCTTTTTTTTCTTTTTAAGGATCCAAAATTTGAATAGAAGGTATGACCTTTTGTATTATTTCAAGAAACCTATATATAAATTTATAGAGAATTAATTATTATACTTTTTACTCTTAAAAATAATTAGTCAATAAAATATATTTAGTAAGAAATTAATCAATGCATTATTAAAAAAGTATAAATAGTTAATTTAATATTAGTAGTGTTTTGTTTAGAATTTTTTTAAAAGTGTTAAATGTGTATCTCTTCTTCTTCTTCTTTTAAATTAACCATATTCATACAAATAATGTTACCATTCAATCATATATTTCAATTAAATTTAAATTTCATTCAATAAATTTGATGTTTTCCCTTTATCACATTTCACCCAATCATCATAAACTCGCTCAATAAATGCTCTTTTCTCTTAGCAAGACATCCCTAGAGGTATACTCGCCCAATGAAAAGAGATTTGTTCAATGACTTAGTCCTCTTAAGGCTAAAATTCCTTGAAATTTGCCCAACGAGGCTAGGCTTACTAAGCAACCAAGCCACGTACGCCTCTTTGTATTTCTAAAATTGATTTTTTCCTAATGACCATTCCGCTCACCCAACGTCTAAGCGCCTTAAAGCTTGTTTATCAAGTTCACCCAGCGAGCTCTAACTTGCCTAATGAGTGGAACATTTGGAGTTCACTATGATTTTATTTTTCACTCTACTCAACGAAGGTTTGACTCGTTCAACAAGTCTGCATAAAACCAAAATCCCCATAGGCATATCATATTATCAATTTGGACAATCTCACTACTCATACACGTTTACTATTTTATAAAAATGCATAAGTAAAAGTTAAAAATACATTAATGGACCAATTTGACCAATATGATACTTCGTAATAGTTCATCACCTAAAATTCACATGTACAACATATATTTAAAACAAATTCCACTAACATCACAATTTTCATGCACCTCAAATATTTAACTTTGAATAAGCCAAAATCGCATACAAACTAATCAATGATACTAATCAATCTTAAATACACACAAAATATTACTAACTTCCCATACTATATTAAAAACCCCAAACTCACAAAGTGCTCTTAGAGCTTTTACTCTTATAGAATGTCCTAACTACCTACACATACATCAAATCATAGAAGTAAGCATATCACCATGATCACAACTAAATATAGATTCACTTTAAACCATTTTAAGGCACATGCATGCATGACTTAGCTTTAATGTCTTTACTAGACATTAAATACATAGATAATCCTCTATTCTTATGTAGAACTATTAGTATTATACAGAACATATATATTTTTATTATATATACTTGAATAATTATGAAGATGTAACATATTGACACACACATATATATATATATATATATATATAAAAGAAAATCTCCATGCATACAAAAAATTTCCCTACCAATTTCTAAATAAGTAACAAATATATAGTAGCCAAGGTGTTAACACTTTGGACCCGAACATTCTTGCCTAAACATAAGTAATTTTTGAAATGCAACCAATCTTGAATAAGATTAATTATTTTTTGAAAAATAACCACTCCTAATTAAGACCAAGTATTATTTAAAACATGGTCACTTTTTTCTAAGACCAAAAATTCTTTGGAACACAATCATTCTTAGATAAAACTTGAATATTGGTTAAAACACTCATGGTTAAGGTCAAATATTCTTTACTTACTCTTTTAAGTTGCTCATAAGTACAAACAATATTTTTTTCCAGAAATACAAAACTTAAAATTACAAGAGTTTATTCTCATTTTTGTTGTAAGAGTTTCGTCAATTTTTCTTCTTCATATTATATAGAAAAGAGAATAAAAGAACCTTCGTAAAATCCTTTATAGTTTGTGAGATAAAGTGACATTCTTTTTCTTCAATCATTATTTTCCCGTACTTGGAGCTTAGAGACACAATAAATACTCTTAATTAAACATCACTTGTGTATGATTTCTTTGCACAAATCCTCTTATACGAGCCTAGGATAGGTAGTTTATTTTCACTTTAAGCAAAACAACTGATATAGCTACCTGATTCCATAGAATCAAGATTCCACCATTTTCCAAAAAATAAATTGTTTACATGAAACAACTTTTAGCACATTTTTCAATGGATCTTGATCAACAAAATATTGTGATATTCTCTTGAAAAAACGAAGAAGCAAACAATCTCTGCCTGCCTGTGCAAAATAAGAAAGTATAAACATAATGTGTGCTATGAAATTATCAAGGCTTGGTACGTCAAATGTAATGTTGTTATCATCTTCCCAAACAAAAGTTTCAGACGAAGAACATGAACAAAGCACTTGCATTTATTCAGTCATATTACTTGCATCGCTTAAACAAGACACCTATACACCTATGTTGTTTAAATGCATAAATTTTAATACTTGAATTTGTTTAACAGAATTTGATGCTTAGAAATTATATTTAATACTTTGTTGTTTAAATACATAATCAAAGTCAAACAACAGGTCTATTAAACTTTAATCTAATAAATTAAAATTTTACTATTGTATGTTGGATTTTATTTCTTTTACTATTGAGATGATCCGATAAGTTACTCTAAAATGGTGTTGAATGTAAAAAAATTTCTTGCATTTTTTACTTCACATTTTGCCCACATCTCTTTTTTCTTTTAGTGTGTTATGGATCTCAATCTACACAATTATCAATATTATTAAAATTCATTTCAAAATCAGTATAGGTCTAAAACTCAAATTAAATTTACATGAATCTCAATACGCGGTATAGGTCTTCGTTAACGACCCAAAAATCATCCTATTGATTAAAACTACACTTAGGTCACTCCCACACGTGGTAAAGATCTTCTCGTAACTTTGAATACGTGCTAAACGTGTCTTTCATGGAGAATACATTTGAATTGGTAAAATACATTGAATGCTTACAACATCATACGTAAATGCAATATTTGGAAATGAGTACTCACATAACTAGGAATATAAATTCATACCTATTTCATATTGCATATGATAATGAAAAACAAACACATGATATTGTAGAATGCCATCTCAACAATTGTCATATATCCATATTCTCCTTCCAGTCTTAGCTAAATTAAGGCAAATTTAATTAAAATATTTTGGAAAAGTAAAATCAAGAGAGAATAATGAAAATTAATTTTATGAAACATAGTACTTTGATAGGGTCGTGATTTTCATTAATTGGCAATACTTTTAAACTAAAGCATTATAGCTTATCCAATTAATTTGTTCTTTTACTTATATAAAATGGGCTCTACAATATTAAGGTAAAGGTAAATTGAATAGGTGTGCAACAATAGTTTGCAACTGCACCTAAAAATAGCTACAATTCCTTCGCACATAAAATCCTAGTTTGAATTTCAACAATAGTGAATCCTCAAAAAACTACTGTCAGCGGAGTTGAAACTAATGCAGGTGGAGGGATATAGTATCCCCTGCAAAGTTGCAAGAGTTCAAGCATAAAGAATTTGTGAATGAGATCTATGATCATGAAAGAATGTCCAAGACTAATTTTATAGAGAAAGGGACCATGACATGACACATTCATGGCTGTTTCTTTTCCACCATCCCAAAAATTTTAACCACCATTCATTTCAAAATAAATTTTCCAGAATGTATTTATTACATTTCGGAATAATGGGAAGATGCCGAGAATTTTATTGATGCAAAAAAAATACTAATGATCAGAATCCAACCACGTCATATTTGCAGCCACAGAAAGCCCTTGCACAGAGAACTCCACAACGATCTACCAAAAGCATGAAAATGTAATATCAAAATGCCAAATTTCTACAACATCCAACAAGGGCAATTAAACATCAAAACAAACCTTTCCACCAGCGTATCGAGTTATTGACTCAAGCTGAGTATGCATGGGCTTTCATACCCTTGTTTACCTGGAATTGTAATTATTCTGCTGGGCTTTGGCCCATTTATATAGTTTTTCAAAGAAGCAGCAACTGTTAAGAGTATAAATGAAGGATGACATAATTGTTTATGGGAATCACTGCCAAGTACCACCTAAGGCGTTCACAGTGAATAATGTTATTGACCAAAGCTTTCGTACACAACAATATAAATCCTCGAGAAAGTTTCTCTAGCCAAACATAAATGAAATCAACATATTCTCAATTATAACCGTAAAGAGCTTCCTTTCATATATGCTCTGAATTGAAAATACGGAGACGATGGGTGGGGCGTGCGGGTAGGGATCTTAATAAATACCAACACCATGCGATTGAAATTACTTCATTTAACATATATTTATCAATAAACACCAATATACCCTGAGGCTCAAGATTGTTAGCACAATTTACATTTACCGATTTACATAAACCAGCTATTTTCCGTTACATAAAATAAACAAGATAATACATGGGTGGATATAACCTGGTCGAGTTTGACGCTCCAAAGTCATATATTGGTGCACCTTATTCAGGATGAGAAGTCCAATATACCAGTCCACTGTATGCAATCAATTCAAATTGAAATATAAGTAACGAAGAAGAAAATAAAAAGTGCAGTCATTCATGCTACAAAGAAATGTAAACAATCTTAAAAATTGAAAACATAAAAATTTATCCGTTTTAAGCTTTAACAGATGGAATCCGAGGAATACTTAGTTGGATTTTCAAGCTGTTTTTGGATAAATTTATTTACAATCAAGACATTAGAAATTAGGATCATAATAGTTAATTGCTATCCCAAATAGACAATTGAAATAAAATTTAGGTGCAAATGCGAACAGTTCAAAAATCGTTTTGAAAGAGCTTTCTAAATAAACTTCCGTGAACATCTCTTTATCATTTTTAGCCTTCTACGCTTATAATGTTTCGACACAAATTGCAAAAACAAGGTACTTTTGCACACAGGTGGAGCCTGAGCCAACATAAGGCTTTCAGACAATGATAAATAACTCCATGTGATTGCATCGGCTTTCAAGAGAAGCAAGAAAGATGAAGAAGACATAACATGTTCAAATAGCACTTACCTGATCAAGACACAAACACACTGCAAAACACCTGCAACTCCAGTCCAAACTGAAGGTGCAGATTTATCAAGTGAATCTTGGATCAGTAGACCTGCTGATCCAGCCAAAGAAACAAAGGATACAACATAGGCAATGAAGAGCCACAACTTTAATCTGTCAACAAGAAAATGGTCAAAAGAAATTCATAAGACAATAAAGGGACAGGGATACTTGGCGCTAAAAGAAGAAATTATACGACTATCACACATTGCCTAGTAAATTTGATGAAAGACACAACATGCACCTATGACAAAGGCATGCTTCACTTTTACCCCTCTTGCATGTTCACATTCTCGGTCAAATAAAATAGCGATGCCTGTGCACATATATCTTTTATAGCATGTTCGTTATCTGCTTTCTAGTGGAATAAAGCTTTTGTTGTTGTTATTATCCATTATCTGCTTGTACAGGCTATTTACTAAAATGATCACCATGTCTCCTCACATTTAATCACTAGACTTCAAATTCAATGTGTTTCTATTCTCATTGATAGCAGTTTAGAGGAACGGTAAAAGTGAACGAGAACTATTACCTCAAAAGTCTAGAAGCATTTAATTAGTGATCACTGTTTTAGTAGAAAAATAGCACCTTTATGAAAAAGTAATGTCCAAAGAACAAGCATACTACAACTCAGCTGTTCTTTTAACTTGTAAGTTTGGACAAATACGTGATATAAGCACAAAAACAGCCCAGACACAAAAATTACAACAACATTCCTCATAATATTGTCAGGAATATTACTCGAAAGATGAGACCTCAACCAGAGTGCTAGGCAAACATAAATTGACTAATAGATGTATTGAGTACCTCCACTCCCCTTCGTCATAGGGAGAATAATCGATGTCTTCTTTTCTAACGCAATTGAACATCAAAGCCGCAAGAGATGCGAAAATTCCTATAATCAAAAGTAGAATCGATTACCATAAACCCTAAAATTGAAAGAGCGAGAGAGATGAGAAATTGAGCACTCACCAGGAAGGTAGTGAAGGAAGGGAACAGTGATGGAACTGCAAACGACGGCGTCGAGCCAGATCCACCAACCGACGCCGAAGACGGTGCCGGCGACGCCGGGGCCGAAGATTGCCCATACCTCCAATAAGTCCATCCTCCCTTCTCTTCCGTCACACCTAACCAAACAACACTGTTAGCTTTATATACTGCAGTTATACATTGAGTATTGCACTATCTTGTTTGATTCGAGAGGATAGAAGGGGAAAAGAAGAGTATCGGCAACTTTTCTATACAGTTTAATTTAAAATTTGAATTTTTAAACTGAAAAAATTAAAATTTTCATTCTTACAATTAAAGTTATATTTTCTTTTTCTACATATGAAAAATAAAAAAACTCTACATTATAATTATTATATTCCAATCATAAATCTTGTTATGATTAATACAATTACTTTCAATATCTTTATTAATTGAATTTCAAATTTAGTTACTTTCAATATCTTTAAAAAACTATTTTTATTAATTCTATTTAAAATTTAGTTTCTAACCATTACTAAGCATAATTGTAATTACTCAAGTATATTTTAATTTTATCTGTACATGATTTCATTTATTTAGTTGATAGTCTCTTTTACCATATATTTTTGTATCTATTAATTTTTAAAGTGAATTTCAATATATTTTAAAACTTTTGTAGTAGACTATAATGTTTAAAATTAGGGACTACAATTATAAAGAAGGGTTAGATAATTTAACCATCATTTTGGCATAATTTAAAGTAGGGGTTTAATATTTTGATGTTGACAATGAAATTTGAAAGATGGGGTTTGATAATATTTTTAATCAGTTTTTATTATTTAAAACTATGGATTTAAAATTTGAAATAAAGTTCAATATTTTCGAGGTAGGGATTATAATTTCAAATTAGGGTTTAATACCTTAAACCAGGGATTAAAATTTTAAAACAGACCTAATATTTTTAATTGGGGACTAAAATTTTAAAACAGACTTAATATTTTAAAGTAGGGATTAAGATTTTAAAGTTTGGTATGATATTTTAAACTACAAATATAAGTTTTAAACTAGGGTTAATTATTTTGTAGTGGGGATTATAATTTTAATTATGGTTTAATAATTTGAACCAGGAGTTAAAATTTTAAAACAGACTTCATATTTTAAAGTACGGATTACAATTTTAAAGTTTGGTTGACTATTTTAAACTCTGGATTTTACTTTTAAAGGTTGAATAAATTAGGATTTTAAATTTTGAAATATGTTTTAATGTTTTGAAACTAGTGGTTGAAATTTTGAAGGAAGGTTTAATAATGGAAACTGGGTATGGAGATTTTAATATTGTTGTTATACTATTATATATGTTCAGTGTTTTAATATGTAATTTTATAATAGGGTTTAGAATTAAAATATGTATTCGTTAAGATGTGATAAATACTGTTGTGTTTTGTTGTTGAGTATCTTAACAACTTTGAGTTGTAAGGCACAAATGTTAGCGTACTATTGAGTCAAGATTAATTGAAGCATATGTTTAAATAACAAGTAGAAACACAACATTATGTTGTCCTTGATCACCACAATTAGCACTAATCATGTGATTCATAGCTAAAGTAATAGAGCACAAAAGCCCAGCAAGTTCGATGATAAGCTCCTCACCATATTCTAACATGCAGCACAATACACAACTAAGATAAAACAGCAAACAAGACTTCTTTTTACAGAAGATTGGAAAAAAAATTATAAATGCGAATTAATGTGAAATTCCGGAACCCTAACCCAAAATGTTAAAAGGGAAACAATACCTTACAAGTACAAGCAAAATTGTCTTTCAAGCATCATAACAAAAAGCGGCAACAAATACAAATCAAACCAGAGGTGAGTGTGAATGTGGATCCATCATGACAAAAACAAGGACTAATGGATTACAAATTCTGACATTAACCCAGAAAATAGAAATAGTCGGATCAAGTAAGCCCTTGCCAAAGTATGGCTGCCAAAGCCTGGCTTATTAGTTTGTTAAAATACTTTTTTTTAGGTCTGGTCTGGTCTGATCGATTTAACCTGTTAGTTTGCCAAAGTGTTTACTTGGTCATTTCCACCAACCCAAACAATGCACACTTGTCAACATCTCTTAATTTCTTTGCTCTTCCATGTCTTTCCTCTTGATAACAGCCAAGCACTTTGGTAACCACCCTCAAAAGCTAGTCATTAAAGGAGAGCAAAACATTTAAATACTTTGCTAAGCAACTCATACAACTAAATGTGGGACTTAGGCACCACATACTACCCAAAGTCCCCATCATAGCACCGTTCCTAAAAGAGGATGTCTCAACAAATTAAACTAAATGACACTTTGCTTAATTACATTTCACTTAACTTTCTAATGGGTCAAAAGCCTCCATAACCCTCTCCAAATACATTGACAACCAACTCTAATACTAATTGATAAGCACCCAAGCATTTGGAGAACGAAAACTTAAAAGCTAGCTAATAAGGATGGTGAATCAAACACTCAAATATTCCACTAAGCATCCCATCCTACTCAAGTCCCTACCAAAGCTACCAAGCACACCGTGAAACAGTAATATATAAACTAGTACCTCTGAAACTAAAACAAGGAAATAATTTAATCCAAACCGTATCAAATGACAAACAATAGAATAAAAAAGTATTTGACTCAACAAGTTTCATTGTTGAGCTTCTTTAGTTATTGTAGTAATCTAATTTGCAGTCTTGAAACAACTACAACATACAAAATATCAAAAAAGGCCAACTTGAGGACAACCTTTTTATTTCAAGAAACATCAAATAGACAAGAGAATTCAGTATCGTCCATTTATACCATAAGTTGTGTCCATTCATACCTGATATAGGATCTTAAAAATAAGGGATGAAGTTCATTTGGCATCAAACAACCAACCCATTGAATTGGATTTTGAAGTCTCAATGTATACTGCATACATCTCAATGTAGTGCTAGATAGGAAGCAGTAAAAATATTAAGTCATAACTTCTGCATTCTAATTTCAATTTTCACAGATTTTAAGGTATAGCATAAAAAAAATTAAAAGGGTAAAAAAGAATCATTCAACAGCAGTGTAAAATTTTCCCAGTATTACCACTTACTAACAAACAAGGTTTTAATAAATGGTCCCCAACCGCCACAACATCCAAGGTTTTCAAGTATCTGCAACTGCAACACATCCGCAACTTATAACATTTCTCACAAATCTTACTATCAAGAATCCTCAGTTTACGAAGTCAACTGGATAAAAATAATATCACATCGGACTGACGCATCCACCATTTCATAGTGAAAGGGAAAAAACAATAGACCATTTATATTTTTTTTCTAAGAACACATCACCATCAAGACAACGTTTGAGCAAACTTCAGCGTGTAAGAAAGAACACACTTAAACAGCTGTCAATAAGTCAGCAGTACATTTTTGGTTCTGGAGAGAAACGATGCCCCGCACGCACATATGACATAACAAAAACCTAGTGGAAATTTACAATACATAACACCAGCCAAAGAGCTGAAACGAAATTATCCAAATTCCAAATTATTGAAATTGTTCATATTATATTTAATTTCCTTACCTTACCAGTAGAGATTGAAGTTTTCAGAAACACATAAGCAGAAATATCGATTACAACATGGAAACAGACAATTAAGTCACTGTTGCGAATGCGGAACAAAGATGAGAGACGAAATTCTAAAGAAAGGTTCACTATCTTAAAACGTTTGCGGAATTCAACATCGTGAATCTGTAATAGTCTAAGGAGCGTGCGCAAACCTAATCGTCAAACGAAAATTTCTAAACGGACGTAAATATTTTCGAAATTGCAAAGGAAAATGAAAGTAAATGAGTAAACGATGAATTAGAGGCATAAGAGATCATGATTACAGAGAGTGAGAAAAACCCTAGCGAGAGGGAACGGAAGGGATGAGTACCTGAAACCGGAATCCTCCGAGAAACGGTTAGAGAGGCGTCGTTTGGTTGAAAGAGTGAAAAATGAAATCCAAAACAGACTGGCACTGCAACCGCTAACCTACACAACACTGGTATCTTCTTACTTGTTCACATTTTATTATGACTGCATCCAAATGAAAAGAGAGAAAATATTGTGTTATGTGGGCTCATGAGCCTCAAACGTTGTCTACTGTATCAGGCTTCTACTTCTTACACACCCATTATTATAACTTGCTTCACGCAAGTAAAATACTAAAATAGCCTCGACGTATATAGAATATTAGAATAAGTGTTCTAGAAAGCTCATTGTTAGAGTGGATGTATTGTTTACTTTTGGTTTGGAGCTAAAAGTCCAAAAAGTTATAGGAATACATATAATAGTTATGGGGTGAAGGAAGTAAAAGTAGCTCCTGGAAAACTTGTCACAAAAAGCCCATTTCTGTACTAGGTTATTTTTTCTTGCATTGCTACTATTATTAATTGCACCTCCATACTAAGAGAAAAAGGCTAAAATACTCTCTCTCTCTCGGTATTGTGTCCTGCTTTTGTCATTGTTGCCTATATACTATCCTTTCTGTAATACATTCATTTCATGTGTTTTGATAAGTTTTTTTTAGAAATTTTATTCCAAAAATTTTATTTTAAAAATTATGTTCTAAAAATTCAAGTTTTTTCAAAATATTTTCCAAACATATAATCTCGGGAAGTTACTATTTCAAAAGATAAAAGAGTCATTTTCAAAATTATGAGGGTGCCGCTAGATATTGAGAGTGTATAAAGTAAAAGCCTGTCTTCTCATTGTTGCTTTCCCAAATTAATAAACAAGTGTTTCTTTATTAATTAAATTGTGATATTCGCAGTTAAAAAATCAAAGTTTTTACTATCAAACAAAAAAAAATTCTTGAGAGGACTTTTATGAAACTGCTTCAACATCAGTAACCTATTGTAAAATATTACATGAATGATAACTTACCAAAAAAACTACAAACTACTATAAGAGAAGATTCTACCCTTGAAGAGCAAAACTCTTTATCCGATTGTTTCTCTCTCAACAAACCGATGGATCCCTTGAAAGATGTCATCCCTAAGCTCACACCGGTTAAGGTGATCATTGTAAAAGAGAAAACAATACACAGACAGGCAAATACAAAAGCAAGGGTAAACTAGTTGAAAAAAAAATCATTCATACTAAAATAAATGCAATATACAAGTTCAAGCACACCATATATTTCATATTATTTCTCTTCACATATACTGACTCAGGCTTGGCCAAATCCTTTACCATCTAGTATAACTGTCAAGCCATGAATAATTATGCACCTGTGTGGTGGAACAACTGACCCACTCAAAGCTGCCACATAGGGTTAGTCCTTAAAATGCCCTTTGCCACCATGAAGAAATGCCCCCAGGCTACATTAGTGCAAAAACAACGTATAACGTCATGCGTTTAACGTCCAACTACTGAATAGCCAACGTTAAAAATGACAGGTGGCAGTTTTGTAAATAAATGCAATTATTAGACGTCGTTTAGAATTGTAATTCGACGTAAAAGATATAAAGTATCGAATGCCTCAATGTTAGACGTCAAAAGGTTAGTGAATTCAATAAAAATTTGAGCCAGAGATTTAAAATTTATTCACTTTATCTTAGCACGCAAGACCCTTTTCTCTTCACAAACTTTTCTCGAACGAAGTTTGACGACCATCACATGTAATATTTCTTTCATTTGATACAAATGCATGTTAATTAACTACTTTATGTATGATTTTCATTTGTTTTGACAAATTATTTTCGTGTTATTGTCCTTCATAGGCATAGTATGCTTTCTCTCTCACTGGTGACGACACTTTATTCCGATAAATCCACCTTTTGAATGTTAGTTTTCGTTTTCGTTTTGAAGAACTTAATTGTTGAACTTGTTTGTTGTTTTTTTTTAACTTGTTTGTTGTTGTTGTTTGGTTGAACTTGTTTGTTGTTGTTGTTGTTGTTTGATTGAACTTATTTGTTATTGGTTATTTTTGTTTGTTGTTGATACTACATTACACGTTCATAGTTCATGTTTTATAAAATACCAAAAACTGAAATTTGATGTTTTTCTGCTTTTCAGGTCTTGTAGAATTGTACAAAAGGATCACAATTAATTAAAAAAACAAAAAAAATTGATTAACGTCGAATATTGACAAAATTCGACGTCAATTTAACGTCTTCTGATATGATGTTGGCCTTGAATTCGACGTGAAAGGCCCAAAATATTCGACGTTATATGTTGTTTTTGTACTAGTGCTAGGACCTCCTGCTCCTCTCACGACATGACTCATCACTCTCTAATTGAGCACAGATGATCATTAGAGGTTCATGATAACCATCATATCGGCTTCTTACAACTTATATTAGTCCCTCTTGAAATCACAATAAGAAATTCCTCCTTGGAACTCTTTCCACAACCTTGAACCAGATACTTTCACGTTGAATCTCACATTAGACATTTGATACTTATATAAACTCATACATAATCATACATCATTTCCAATTGAATCAATACATCATTCAAATCAGTTAAGAATAAGGAATGAAAGAGTAAACCAAAAACCTGGACCAGTCACTTAGCGCATACACTCGCTGAGCGACCACAGAGTTCTCTCGCATAGCGAGCTGGGTCGCTGTGCGAATACACAGACAGTACCCCCAGACCCCAAATCTCTCGCTCAACGACCTTGCTCGTTGTGCGAATAAAACTTACAGTGCTCCTAGACCTCAACCCCTTGCTCAACGACCCTGCTCGCTATGCAAAAATAGAAACAGTGGGTTTTGCTCACTCACCTCTCGATCAGTGCACCAAATTTGTGCGCTCCACTAAAGCCCATTCGCTCAGCGCACCAAGTTTGCATAATTCTGCAACACCAAAACTGCAAAATTTGTGCATCTCAACCACTCCTGACCACTTTTATGCATCTTTCCCAACTTCTAACACTCCTAGATTGCATTATTCCATCAATTATACTCAACCAAGTATGTCTAAACCTTTCTAAACTCATTTTTAACAAATGGCTACAAGATCTCAACCAAAAACTTACAAAAACTCAACTTAGAGACTCAAATTGGATTATACCACTTGTGGCATAATTTCAAGCAACTTAGGAACTCTAACAAGTCCCAAATGACTTACTAAGACTATCCCAACTGACCATTTGAGTACAAAACTCCTAATTCAAGTTTTCACTAGTTCACTTCCTTAAATTGAGTTTTAAACCAAGTAGAATTCTACACATTCACTACCACACACTCCTAATTCAAATTTCTACCATTTTAAAGTGTTGAACATGTCCCAAACCAGTTCCTAACCAACCCCAACTTCAACCAATCAGTTCATCAACCATTTCTCACCATTTCACTACCTTAGACCCTATTTTAGACCAATTAACCAACAACCAAGATTACTCTTTTCCTTTAACAGTTCAATTAGCACAATGCACTTCATCAACATCAATTTCAACATCATAAACATACACACAACAGATTCCACATGTTTACAACATCCATCAACATACAAAACATGAATTTCACCCAGTTACTTAAATTATTACTAACACAAAACAACATTTTCCAGCTAAACAATTTAATCCTCATATATCATCAAACTCACACCACATACTTCAAATAAAAGCAATTATCTAGCTTCCCTTACCTCTAAACCAACTGCCAAACTTCGCGAAACGCTCCGCCGATTACTTGAACCGCAAGGAATACCTAAACCAACCTAGGAAACACCAAATTGGAAACGGACATAGTTCTTAGAACTCTAGATAAATCAAGAACATGTAGGAGATGCATAATTATACATGCAACAGTACAATATTCCTCTAAAACAGATTTAGGAACAAAAGGGAAAAAAGGAGTCGAAACTTATTTGCTCTATTGAAGAAACTAATCGGTTAGAAACGTAGACCTCGTTGTCGTGGTCAATTAGGTACCTCCTAATCATCAAATAGTTGACTCATGAGTTAGAACTCTTAGAGAGAAGGTAGAGAACTCTAGAAAAGTGGTTAGAGAGATAATACGTTTTAAAATAATGAAACTCGTTTATAACAAAACTATTTATAATAAAATCGATTAATATTAAAATAATCGAGTCTCACTATTTTTAGACTACTATCATTTCTAAAAATACCGTTTTCTAGGATTTTACGCTTTATCACTCGTACTAATTTGTAAGTAAATAACAATCGAAGCACTTAGTTGTATAACATTTTATGCAGTATACAAATTTTAATAATTTTTACATAATTTAATCATTAGTGTTCACTTATATATATATATATATATATATATATATATATATATATATATATATATATATATATATATATATATATAATCGCTTTCAATAAAGGTGTAATTCACTTGTACCCAACTTTTGTGATTTTGTCCATCCCAATTATATTTTTGTGAATTATATTTTTGTGGGTGGTATTTGTTATTGGGTGAATTTTATTTACTGCATCCAACCATATTCTTCCTGACACGATGGTCATCTTACTAAAATTCGGTAGGGTTCGCATTTTTAATCCGTAATTTTGATATGCTTAGCTGCCAAATTGGCAGGACAAAGTGGATTAGTCCATTTTGTTTTTTTTTCTTTAAATAAAAGTTAAAATAAAAAATAATTTAATTTTTTTTTATTAAATTATTTGAAGATTTTAAATATAAGATGGTATTGTAACTTAAATTATTAATATTTATAAATTATATTTTAATTATTAAATATAATAGAATAATTTAATATATAAATATAAGAATTATTTTAATTTATTTGATTAAATACATTAGTTAATAAATTAAAATTTAAAAAATAACCGAGCATTGCGGAGGAGATAGACGCTGAAAATGCAGAACATGTCGACTTCATCCAGGTGCATACGCGCGCGTACAAAACATGCAACCATGAAAATTATAAACATAACTTTATATTTAGATCTTTATCGGTTTAGCTTAGGAATTTAATATATATATATATATATATATATATATATATATATATATATATATATATATATATATTAATTACCAATGATTTAAACAAGTCAATGAAAGCTATTTTTTAAAATTTGGCTTGATTTCGGAAAGTTGATGGCTCAAACTTAATTTATAGTTTATTCATTCAGCTTAATTAAAAGCTTGAAGTTCATTGTTAAGAGAATGTTAACTTTTAATTAGCTTTTCTAGATCATACATGTTAAATTAATTTTTCTTTCGTTAAATTTTCTTAAATTGTTTTTCGCATGTATTAATATGTATATGAAAATTATTTAACACCAAAATATGCATAACAAGTGTATTTTCCCCAACCAGATACAGAGACGGGTATATGATCAGGCATAAGTCCTATCTTTCTTTTTTTTAAAATATATATATATATATATATATATATATATATATATATATATATATATATATATATATATATATATATATATGCTTAATACCACTGTTGGTTTCAAATTTTGTCAACTTTGTTCAGAATAGTCCTAATTTTTTTAAAATGGTCATTGTAATATTAAATATTATAATTTGTGTTCAATTTAGTTCTTTTTGCAAACGCCGTTTAAATCGTTAACGGCGAAATGTTCCAACTGTGCAATTAGTGAATGACATGTCATTTAACCGCTAACGTAGACAGTTTAAGGCGTAGTGAGATGGATGTGGCCAATGAGGCATTGTCACGTGTCAGCCCCTTCCCCACCCAAAATTAGGGTTTTAGATTGGGGAAAGGGATCTCATGTGCCTCTTCTCTCTTCTTCCTTGCGGCTCAAATTCAGGATGTATTGCAGGTATGTGAAGAAGCTTGGTGGTGTTGTGGCTGGTGAGATTGTGGAGAGGTTGATGACGGTGATCCTTGTGGCTGCACATGGTGTCGCGACATGGTTGAGATTGAACGGAGAAGATGCGTGATGATTGGAGGCGCGATGTTGATGCTTCTCGCGTGGTCGCAATTCTATGTGCAGGTTTTGAACTGGTTTCGCGAAGGAGATTGTGACTCTGCAATTTTAAGGTTCGCATGGTGGTGGCGACACTAAGGTCTTGCAGTGTTGATGGCGGCGGCGACCTGAGGCAGTGGTGGCAAGATAGGCGCTTCTTGTGCTGCAAAGAAGAAGTGGCTTGTCGTTGTTGCTGCTGGGTTGCGTTTCTAGGTTCCTCTCGTGCATATGCGTGTTGATGGAGGTGAGGTAGTGTCACGGCAGCGCTCACAATAAAGGGAGAGTGGTGGCACATTTGAGCTTCGTGACGGCAGGTCAAGTTTGATGGTGGTGATGTGTTTTCCACGTCAATAGTTAAATTACATGTCATTATCTGATTACACTTTGGCCGCTAACGATTTAAATGGCGTTTTCAAAAAGGACTAAATTGAACACAAATTACGATCTTTAGGACTACATTAAACATTTTTAAAAAATTAGGACCATTTCGAACAAAATTGACAAAAATTGGGACCAACAGTGGTATTAAGCCTATATATATATATATATATATATATATACAATTTCAAGAAGTCATTACAATTTTTACAAGTGATTTGTAAATTGTAACCTTTCATCTTCTTGTTCATCATATGTAATTTTTGAACACAAATACTTTGACATCTTTTCTTAGTTTTGTATTCTTAATATTTTCACCTTAACCTTCAATTCATGAATATTTGGCTTATTCTTTTAATTTATTTTTATCAATGATATATAAGGTGAGGACATATTCATCATTATCAAAAATCATCTACATTTGGTTTGCACCTATGATGGTTTTTAGGCTCTACAAAGTCGTAGCGGTAAGGATTATCACCCAACCACACACAAGGTTAGATTCCCTTGCACCTTAGACTAGAGAAAATTCATGGGCAAGGACTTTCTGCTACTATTCACGACATAACACATCTACTTCACTTGAGAATAAATGATTATTACAACATCAGAATACCCCTATATTGAATACCATATGTCAATGCATACACTAAAATTACCACCACCATGAATTTCTCCTTGAAATCCCTTCAATATCATTACCAAACATATTCAATACAATATCATCACATTCATAAAACACCATAACACTCATAAACATACACGTAATCTATTATAAATCTATTTTCAATAGTCAAATAAGAAGAAAAATTCAAACATACACATTGACACTCAGAGGTGGCGCCCAATGCCAAAATTCTCACCAAAGGTGATGCTCAACGCCATTCTTTTTGCAAAAAGTTGTGTTCAGCGACATTGTTCTGCAAACTTGCAGTGCAAGATGGTTCTTAACGATGTTCCACAACCGCTTAGCGTCAAAGCATTCGCAAAACTGAGCGCTCAACGAAACTTTTTAACGCTCAATGTCTTAGAGCTAAAATCCTAGCACTTTGTGCCCGTACAACACCACTTAATGTTATAGCAGTTGACAACAAAGACATTTCTTTATTTCAAGTGAACTTGAACCTTATCAATTGCTCAAATTAGTACTTCTTTCTTAGTGAGTTGGTTCAAATCAATTTTTACACATTAAAACTCATACCAATTTACTTATTTGCTCATATTCTAAGTTGTCCTAGCCACACAAACCCAAAAAACAATCAAATACAAAACAATCAACAAAACCATACAAATTAATTCAATCATATTCATCCATAGGTAAAACATCATATTTATCAAACTCATACACACCAAAGTAACTAGCTTCCTTAACCTTTGATAACAGTTCAAAATCTTTATAATGCCCTCAAACGCACAAAAAGTCTTATTTTTTCCTAGGAACAACATAAACATGATTAGAATATATCATTAGAACAACTAGTCAATAAAAAATCTTATAGATGACCTTAAAAAACATGCAAGCAAAATTTTGCCCACATATAAATGAAGAACCAACCTGAACCTAGAAAAGAGACAAGAAAATTAATTTAGTCAAACTGAGAAATTAATCAGTAAAAAATGCAAAGCTTGTCACAAGGATCACTCGATCGATCTCCAATCTTCAAACATAAAAGGTTAGAAAATGTAAAAAGAAAGAAGACAACTCTTTGAAAAATGTTTGTAAAAATATGTGTATACTTAAATAATAAAATTATTTATAGAATTTTTATTTATAGTTTAAACATTTTAAAATTAAAATAATTAAGTTGTAATAAATACACTGTTAATTTTAAAACATAATTTTCAGTACATAATTTTCTATACTCTTAGATTATATTTTACAAAAGTTTTGAATTATGCAAAGTGTCAGAACCAGTAAAATCAAAAGTCAGAAACCAGTAAAATTCACACACGTATTTGTTTAGTGGAATTCACGTGTCAAGAGGAGAGCTCGACACTCAGATGACGAACGCCAGGTGTCATGCGAAGAGGATCCGAAGATCAGTTAGTGGAAAACAGGTGTCAACAGAAGATGGGACGTTCGTTTTTGAGTGGGAAGCAAAACTTGGATTTTCAGAAAAACACTCTACTCTCTGCATGCACCCTCTTTCCAGATTTCTGAAGAATCCCATTTTCTCCTCCTTCTCTCTACCTCCTCTTCATCTTCTCTCTAGAAAACCCTCCCTTCTCTCTACCAAAACTCACTCTTTTTCTTCTCCGATCATCATTCAGAGACCATAGAAGCACTCCCGGCGTCCCAAGCTTCGATTTGAACCGAACAGCTTCGAATTCTGAAACTGGTAAGTTTCTTCCCCTCAGTCGTTCGTTCTTTGTTACATGCAAACCAAGTTCTGGTAGCATGCAGGGGTATAGTCTAAGTTATTTTTGGATTTTTATGTTGTTCGGTTTAGTTTGGAGAATTGTTGATCGTTGAGGGTAGAAAGTTGTAGTCGGACGAACCAAGAACCTACATTTAGGACTTTCAATCACGTATCCAGGTAAGGGAAGCTTATTTAATTTAATTTGTATGTAGTTGTTGTGTATGAACGTCCGTTGGTTGAATGAATAAATATGATGCATGCTGGTTGATATTTATGATGATGGTTGATATGTATGAAGTATATGAATGTGAATATGAGTAATCATTTTGGAGTATGAATTGTTAATATGGATTCTATAAAGTATGTAAATTGATATTTGATGTGAAGTTATAAGGTTATAAACTGATGTGTTGAAACTTGAGTTGGAAATAAATGAAAATCTGAATATGAAATTCTCACTATGATAATGTACGTTCGTCATCAAACGGTCCCCTACCGTTCGGTTTTTCTAGTAAACTGTTTTAAAATGGAATTCTTTCATTTGGAGAGAATTCTATTCGAGAACGAGCGTCCTCATGGGAAAGACTAGGATGGAGCGTTCGGCCCAACATAGTTGTATCCGAATATTCGAAATAAAGTAATACATATATATACCCTCGTACTTTAAGATTAGTAGTGCTCGGTCTTACACCTAGCGCTCGTACTGAGTAGTGCTCGGTCTTACACCAAGCGCTCGTACTAATGTATAATCAATCTTGATAAAATAGCGTTCGTCCAACTTCAGTAATAATTCTTTTTCCATGTTCGGTCATTTACTGGCATTGGATTTCCGTATGTGAACTATTCTAAATATAGTCCTTAACATCTTGATTATTCTTCTTGCATTGGATCCGGCCTAAGGCCTCCACACTTGAATTATTCCTTAAGTATTGGTTTGAACTCAAGAGAGTCAGTTCATTTAACTGACTCACGTGGTAAATACCGTTCGTCACATATTTCACTATTTTACTCGGCTCATTTCTTAAATCCAAAAGTAACTCTCTTAGTCTTATTCTGTTCTGAACGGGAGGATCATCGCTCTCGTTCTTATCGTTCGTCCTCGTTCTGAAGAGGGCTGAACGTTCGTTATTTAATGTCCTTGTAACTGATGATGAAAGTGATAATAAAGTGAAAGATTATAAAGGATGAATAACATATGAGATGATTAAACGGTTGTGGATTTTGAACGAGCGTTCCGGGGAGGAACGACTCATGTATTGAATAGTAGAATTGGTAAAGTATGACTGTGGTTATGCTAATGCTGGCAGTTCATCCTGATGTTCCATGAGTACTCATCCTCACGTAGAGGAGGGTAGGTCATGTGTGGGAACGGCAGGAGGTCCTAGTCCTTAGGGGTACTTTGGATAGGGCTAACCTCGGGTGGCAACTGTTGAGTGTATCCCAGTTACTACATCACCCGGGTGCATGAACGCCTGTAGCTACACAGATTTCATACAGTCCGGACGGTCAGTCTAGTGATAGGCTGGTATGATAAGTACGTTGAAATGTTTCTTGTATGTTGAATTGTTTAACTTATATGTTGATGCATGAATTAAATTATATAAGCTTACCCTGTGTTTTCTTTGTGTTGTCTTGTCCTTGTACGTCCGTCTTGTCATTGCAATGATCATCCGTGTGGATGTGAGCAGATAGATGCGCTGCTGGAAGAGGCGTTAGAAGAGGAGAACTTAGTCGAAGTGGAAGTAAAGGCCGAGCCGTAAGACGTTCGGTTATTAGATATTAGTTTAGTATGAGGTGATCGTTCGATCACCTCCTCTCTTTCGTTTTACTCTCTGACCGATCGGTATTTTGGCTTTTGTAAGCCGTTCGGTCACGTTTTCCCTTATCTTGTACAGTTTACTTTTGAAACTTCTTGTAAGGTCGTTCGACCATAGTTGTTCTCTCTGTAAGCGTTAAAACTGACCTGTGTTATTACTAATTGTAATTATTCTATTATATGGTTAAATGCTATATTTTTGGGATGTTACACAAAGTCCGGGGAGAAATTAAGTTTTATTACTTTTATATCTTTTTAAATAAGTTCAATATTTTTTATTTGTTAATAATTTTACTTCGGAACTTTCTCAATTTAGGGTGATTTAGGAAAAAAAGCAAGTTAATGTATTTCTTTATGTCAAATTCATAATAGCAAGTTATTATATTAAAATGTGACATTGGTAGTGTGTGATGTATAATTTAGTCAACGAATCAAATTTACATGACATTATCTTATGTTACGTTATCATTAATTTTAACATGACATAGTAATTTGTTATCACTAATTAATAAAAAATATTACATTAATTTATTTTTAAGTATAAATTTAATTAAAAATGTTCAAATAATGAAATAAAATTAAAAATATTCATAATAGTAAAAATTATTAAACTTTTAAAATATTTATAAAAATAACCGTTTGAAATATATTCAAATTTTTAATACTAAAACCAATTAATCATGTGGAAATTTGAAACAATAATGTCATGTTTCACAAAAATAATTAGATTTATTATTCAATTTCGTAATGTTTTAGTTCAATATATAAAATAAAATAATTACATCATCACAATGGATGACAATAACTTAATTAAAAAGTATACATTTTTATATCTAATAAAATGTATTTTTTATTAAAAACTAAAAATGTTTAAATTTATAAAAGAAATAAAATTTAATTAAATTATTTATTTTATTTTTCATATTAAAACATATTAATATAAAAAATAATCACATAATATCAACTCATGATAAAATCAGAGAATAAGAACTTAAGTAAGAAAATAGAAAAAATAATTTTAATAAAAACTAAATTAAAAATATCTGAAATAAATAAATAGCAACGAGAGTTAACGCGTAAGGGTTTGCATGTGGGCATAATGAAGAGTCCTGCAATTCTATGATGTCTAGGTGTTTTAGTTTACGAGAAACGATGTACCGACTCACTGACATGACACGTGCGAACGTGTTACCTCACGCACTCTAATCTTTTTTTCTTTTTCTAATTTATTTTATTAGACTACCTTTTCATAATTAATTATTTGCATTGTACACTTAGTGTACGTATAGGGGTATAATGGTATAAATAAGACCTGCTTTGCACGCTTACTCAGGTTACATCTCGCTACTCTTTTTAGCAGATTTTCCTCTGGTTTTGACCAAGGAATCTCACAAACTCCTATACATAAAATTACTATATTGCACTTCAACTTTTAAACATTTAAACGTTTGAAAAGGGACAAATAATTAATGCTGTGTATTCGGTGATGAAGGAAAAATATTAAGACAATGGTGTAACTAGTTGATTTTTCCCCTCAAAATATAGTTATTAAAAAGAACATTTATTCAAATAAATCTCTCCTCATTTTAATTCTCAAACTAGACTTATTTAGGATTGATTATGATGAAAATTACGACTAAGTTTCCTTTTCCAATTTTTACAAAAATAATTTAAAAAATTAAACAATATATACAATTACCAAAAAGAAAGAGAAGAAAAAGTATGATCTCATCGAATAGTATACATTCAAGCATAAAGAGGAAGCTAAAGAAAAGAGCAATGGAAGTAATACTAAATCAAGTGAAGAATTTAAATTTACTCATCTCTTTACTTTGCTTGTTTGATTTAATTTGTAATAGTTAAATATTGCTAATGAAATTTATTTTGATATTTTGAATCGGTATATAATATATATAAACTTAAAATGAATTAAAATGTAATATAACAAATTAAAAGCAGTTTAAACTTAATTTTTATATAATATTTGAGATAAATAATTGATTATTAATCAGTTATTTAAGAGAAGTTGCCAATTGAAAGTCCATTTCTTTTTTAAATATTCAATTACAAAGAAAGATAATTGTTTATTCCAAGAACTTATACTTTGAAAATTTTTCTCATGTTCCAGAGCAATCGATTATCAAGATTAAATGATCAATTATAATTATTGGTTGAATTCTTTCCATATTTTCTCTAGCACATGCTTTTTTTCTTTTATTTATTTTTTTCATAATGTTTAAGGGAGAGAATTTATTAGATTTTGAGAATGCATACATGTTTAGTATTTGCTTGTTTTACTCCAAATCTGTTTGCTGTTTTGTTTTTTTATATTTTATGTAAAAAGAGCATTAAAAAAAAGGGAGATTAATAGTAAGGGAACACCTTGTTATGTTATTTTGTATTTGTGTGAAGCAATCAAAGATAGTTTTGTGTCTATATTAACATTACCTAACATAAAGAGTGAAAATTTAGAATCTCTTTTAAAGTATGAGATATTATAAAAAAAAAAAAGAGAGAGATTGTTTATCATGAAGAAGGTCTCCAGAAACCCAAATGAAGATGTTTTGGTGATATTCGAAGATGTTGATGATGAATATTTGAGTATTAGAGTCTAGTTTTCTTTATTTATATTTATGTTCTTCACACAAAGTATTCAATAGGACTTCTAAATTCAACACATAGTCTATTTCAAAAAGAAAAAACATTTTTCTAAAGTTAAAATCAACCGTAAAAAGTTTATCAACATTTTTAATCGATTAAAATTTAATTATAATCTATCAAACTATTTTTGGGAGATTTCTAAACAAAATAATCAATTATCTAATATGATAACCAATTAAACTAGAAAGTGATTTAAGTGTTTTCAAACTCTCAAACATAATTGATTAAAAACTTTTATAATCAATTTAACTTGTTTTGTAAAATTAATCAGAAACACATTTAATCGATTAAAATACGTGATATAATAGATTATTATAAAGAGACATTATAATTTTTTTCTCAAATTTTAATTAAAATAATCGATTACAAGCTTGATTTAACATATTAAATGTCATAAAAATATTTTAAATTAATGGTTTGAAAACTCTCTATAAATAAAGAAAATTTTTAAACTTTTTGGAAAACTCAACAATAATATAATGCGAATCAGACTAATATTTTATTAGTTGTTTACAAATTTTCACCAGTGCTTTCAAGCTTATCAACATTTTAAAGGTTATGTTGAATTCATAAGTCATAGTGGCCTTATATTACAATTGATAAACTTTTCCTATTTTTTATTGTTATTGATTGACATCAGTGTTGTGTTGTTGTTCTTCTCGAGCAATAAGAGTCTATAAAGAATATATCCTCTTGAAGTGGTTTAAGAGTGGATAAAGTCTTGATATTTTCTTGGTTGTGAGTAGTCAATAATTGATTTATTTAGTTATAATTATTGTCTTGCATTGTACAAATTGATAATAAAATTGGGTTTTCAAAAGAGAGACTGAGAACATTGTACAAATAGATAATAAAATTGGGTTTTCAAAAGAGCGACTATGAATTGGAAGTAGGATTGTTTGAATCTAAACCAACACAAATTCTTCTGTGTTCTTTATTTTTTCTTACCTCTACTTATTCTTGTATAAATGAAATCCTTAAAATAATTGCATTATGATTTCCAAGTTGAAAAGATTCAAAGAAAGAAATATGTTTTAAGAAATGGTTTTTGTTAACTTCTTTACAAGTTTACCAAGTTGTGCAAGTAATAAATGGTAAGATTGAGTATTGTTTTTCTAAGTGATTCATGTAATATTAAACAACTATACAATTAATAACTTATATAGATTAAGGAATATTTCCATAATTTGGTGTTATGTTCAAGAAAGTAAATTTATGCATAAAAAGTAAACACTTTGAAAGTAAGAATGCTTAAAAGATGCAAAAGATTAGAAATGATATGGATTAGAAATGTTGGGGTTAGATTTGACCTGGGTCTCATGCATTTATAACTCAACTCCTTTCCATTATAATGCTAATGTCAACCCATAAGTTTACTTAAACCCCTAATCCCTTTGAAGAGCCTAAACTTTCTTATTAAGAGTCAATCCCTCAAACCCTTAATTAATAAACATGCTTTAGCAACTAGTTTTAGATCTAGGTTAAAAAATATATTTTCCAACACATAATGAACAAAGTATCAAGTTATGGGTGATCAAATCAAAGCAAGCATTAAAAACAAAAAACAAGAATACTAACATTCAAGGAAAATACATAAATATATTTCAAAACACTACAAGATACATAAGAGTTCAATGGTTACATCTACCTCCAACAAAATGGGTTTAACTCTCCATTGTCATGGAGAACCCAAGATTACAAAATGAAAAATGGAAGAAGAAAGAAATACAAGTAAGGAGAAGAGTTGTTCCCACAAGCCCTAGTGGCCCTCCAATCTATCCAAAGACTATTTTTTACGTCTAAGCCTCCAAAGATGGCTTTCCTTCGAGCAAAAAAGAAAAAATAGGTCTAGAATTGGAATATCAACAAAATTATCGCCTAGTGCACATCCTCCATCATTGGGCGCCTAGAATTAACAATGCTCTCTATAAAGATGGTGCCTAGTGTCACATGAAAAAAAGGGAATGGAGCCCAACGTTGTGTTTTGGCTGGCCGGTGTTGGACAATCCTGTAACTGATTTGGGCTCTCTAAGATGCTTGTGTCCAACGCTATGTACGTATCACTCAATGCCAGTTCCTCTATTGATGGAGCTTACTCTTTGACTTTGTGGCATTGAGTGTGGCTTTTGTAGTGCCTAACATTTTGTTCTTCCATGATCTCACATTTTGATTATTCTTCCTTGCTTTTCTAGATTGCAACTAGTTTGGCTTGAAACAAAAAGCTTTCTGTTCATAAATTAGACAAAATAATTGGGATTAATGGTATAATTGGATTATTGTAATGCAAAATGTAATTATTTACAAAATCAAGATAAAAATGAAGGCTAAGTAGGCTAAAAGCTAAAGAAGATTTGATTATATTTTTTAATAAAAGATAACTCAAATAATGGTAAAACTTAAAATTTTTAGTTTTAAATCGGATTCACCCTCACTCTTGGTTTAACAAAGCCATCAATTCTTTTCTTTTAGTGTCCAAGATGTTCAGGAAGTTGTTAGATGGAAAATAGTGACTACATTTTTGTTAAATCTTGAATCAAGTCTCACTTGCCTAATACTTCTTCTATGCCTATATTGTTATCATCTGATGATGATGAAGAGATTGAAAATGTTGAGTAATTGGCTAAATTAGTCCACCCTTTTGTTGTTTTTGCTTAAAAGTGGGGAGAGTCCATGAAGAGATGAAAAAGGGATAGTATGCTAACGAGAGAACATATATCAAGGGGGAGAATATAAGTTTATAGGGGGAGTAATCTTTACTAAAACAAAGATGCATAAGTTGAGTGTTTCAAGCCAAAAAGTTGAAGATCTTAAATGGTTTTGCTCTTATAAATGTAATAAATTATGTTGAAATACATTTTTGTTCTTTTGATATTGTAATTTGTACTGAAATGCTTAAACATTATACCTTAGTGATATGATTTTATTAGTAAAATTTAGTATCCTTGAAAATTTTGACAACTCATTAAGTGTTTTTCACAACAAAGTATAAAACGTAAACATGCTTGTAAGATTATGTGTTTTATGTATACAACAAATCATGTAAGACATGGGTGTTTTTAAAAAAAACAATGCAATGCATTATGGTCCTTGTTTCATCTAATAAATAAGGTTATAACTAGAAGATATGCATACAATATTAAGTTAATGTTGTACTTAACCAAAATATTTCGTAAGTTTATTTTTATACTATAAAGAATGTTTTCATCTTCAATTTACTAAGATAATCCACAAAAACATTGGTCAACACATGATCTATTAGGATATGAACTAAAGTTGCTTTGTATACGATCCACTAGTGTAGTAAAAGGAAACAACACCAGCTATTTTCGTCTATACACAACGATTCCTAAACCGAGGTATATACAAGCGAGGCAAAAAGGGGTAGTCTTTTTGCCTAGATTATGAACCGAGGCAATATGTGTGGTCTTTTGCCTTGGTTGGTTTCGAACCGAGGCGATATATGTCTTTTTTTTATTCTTTTTCAGAAAATTGAGACTTTTGCTTTTCAAAATCATTTTTTTCTTTTTTATCTAGGACAACGGAGGCAACGACGAAACAACTAAAGGCGAAGACGAACGGACGAACAATCGGTGGTGACGACGTACGACCAACGGCGACAACGAGCAGCGTAGTTCGCCGAGAGCACGAGAGAAGTAGAGGCAGCAACGTGAAACAATAGGTTAAAAAGTTTTATGATGGCGGTCAGTGATGGAGGTAGCGGCGACGACCAATGGTGGAGGCAACGACAAAGACAAGTGGTGGAGGCACCAACGACGGCCAGTGGTGGAGGCAACAGCGACAAAGCGACAAGCTGTTCGCACGAGATGAGAAGCAGAAATTCGTAGGTGAGTCTAAGGTTGAGTTTGTTTGGTGCGAGTTGAGGATGGTGGTGGTGAGAAGGTTGTGGAAGGGGAGAATGAAAGGGAAGAATGAAAGGGGAGAATGAAAGGTCTGAAATTTAAAAATCGAAGAAGTTATTACCTTAGTTAAGTAGATAACCGAGACAATAAGACTCTACTTCCTTGGTTCTAAAGACAACCGATGCGTAAACCATTCAGAAAAAATTCAAAAAAAAAATTATAAATGGCAAAGATTAAAGATATTTCTAACTATATGCATCGGTTCATGGTTAAACCGAGGCATAAAGGCCTTATGACATCGGTTAAAATGGAACTGAGGCAGTAGATGTTGACAAAATGGATTTGAAATGTTCAGATACAGAGGTTGTCAGCTTTTGGTAGGACATATTGCCTCGGTTCTGCACAGAACAGAGGCAATAGGCGTATTTTGAAAAAGCTGGCAGGTGAAAAGTTTGATTTGCAAAGGGAAAGCATGGTTTTTTGCCTCAATTAGTCAGAGAATCGATGCAATATACCCTTTAAGCATTGGTTCAAATTGAATCGAGGCATATAGTTTCGCAAAAATTATGAAATTGTCATCGCGTTTTGATATAATTTGGTTTTTTTGAAACCAAAGCGTAATGTGCGAATTAAAAGCCTCTTTTTTTACTAGTGATCATAACATAAGTTTTTGTTAACTTTATTAAAGTTATTTATCATGTATTATCTTTTCTTTTATTTCTATTTTCGTCTTCAGTAGATGTAGTTAGCCTTTTCAGACAAACCAATAATAACATCTAAGCATAAATAATTAATTTTCTTTATCTCTTCATTACATTTTGTTCTCCATAAGAAGAGTTTTTATGAACTAAGTTTTAGAAAAACTTTTAACTATTATTTGTCAAATAAAATTATCATCTAATCGGTAGAGTCTCCAGTCTCATGAAACTCATATAAAATCAAATTCCCCCTAAAATGTAGCAAAAAGACAACCTGAATATCAATATAAGGAAATGGTATAAATTTTGAGTAATTCTAGTTTGTAAATTTGTCCTGGGGAATATGAATGGATCCTATTATAATCACTAAAAAATCACCAAAACCATGCAAAACTATGGAAACTAAAATTGTTTGGTAAAATGCACATGAGAACTCATGAATTAGCTACAAAGGAGATTCTGGGTAAATTGTGCAATGAACATTCTGTGTGCATCGTGACAAACCAAAAACTAAGACAAACTTACAAAAGCAGAGAGAAAGAGAGAAGCACATTTGAGAGCTTTCTGTGGAAAAATATCATGGATCAAATCTTATACAAAGGAGAAGCAAAAGTACAATTATATAGAAAAAGATGGATATTCTAGAGTAATGGTTACAAAGAGTCGAACTGTCCTAACGGTCAGTCAGGACGTGAGGCGAACGAGTGCACCGAACGGTTAGAGGTGATGAGACAAGAGCCGTTCGATGGAACATACAACGAACCGGACGGGTGATCAGATCGCATACAGGCGGAGGCGTCCGAACGTTTAGCAGCGAAAACGATGGGGAATGAAACGATCGGTAAAGACTCACATGAGCCGTTCGGTAAAGCATTAGCGGAAGCGGTGGAAGACAGTCCAAGATCAAAGTGTTGAAGAAGTTGGTAGCGAGCACAAAGATGGAAAGAAGGGAGGTGGAAGACAGTCAAGAGGTAGAGGCAGGAAAGGTTTTAACAAGAAGAATGTTTAGTGTTACACATGCAATAAGTTTGGGCATTACTCTACGGAGTGCTGGCACAATGAAATGGCAAAGAAAAACAAGAATAATGAGACAACAAATCTTGCTCAAGACTCATGTGACTCAGAGTTTGATCATGTATTGTTGATGAACATTACCGAACGAGTGCTGACAGATGATGAAACCGAACGATCGTCTACCGAACGATCGTTGCTGGGAGTCAACGAAGAAACTGAACGATCGTTGCTGTTGAATGAATTGAGAATTGACAAAAACCGAGCGGGTGTTGAAGAAGACCGAACGGGTGTTGACAATCAGATGTCGTCTTCAGACCGAACGTGCGGTGAGGAAATCGGACGGCTGTTTTCGTTCAACCGAACGGGAGCTAATGGAGAAACCGGACGGTTGTTGAACCGAACGGATATTGATGGAGAAACCGAACGGTTGTTTAACCGAACGATCATTAATAAAGAAACTGGATGAGCGTCGCACAAGTGCGAACCAGCGTTGTACATGTGTCAAGAACTGGAACACATGTTGATGTCTGTCGATGCGAACCATGCAGAAGACGATAACTACTGCTACTTACATACATGATGCTCTAACCACATGACAAGCAAGAGGGAATGAATGATAGAACTGGATACGAGTGTCAGAAGCAGCATGGGATTTGCTGACAACACGTGATCATGGCTGAAGGGGTTGGAAAAATCCTAATCACACGCAAGGATGGCCGATCGGCTTACATGAACAACGTGTTGTATGTTCCAAATATGAAGAGCAATTTACTAAGTTTGGGACAACTCCTAGAGAAAGGATACACGATGACCATGCATCAAAAGCATATAGAGGTGTTTGATGGAAGAAAATGACTCGTACTTAAAGCACCGCTAGCCAGAAATAGAACCTTCAAGGTGAACCTCAGTGCCACAGCTGTTCAGTGTTTATCTACTGTTAATACCGAGGAAGAAGGGTGGTTATGGCACTATCATTATGGACATCTAAACTTCAGAAGCTTGGGTTAATTGAAGAATAAAGAGTTGGTGAAAGGTGTTCCTAAGATTTTTCCACCGAAGAAGGTTTGTGAAGGATGTGTCGTTGGGAAGCAGACCAGGAAACAGTTCAAGAAGTCAGCACACAAGAGAGCAAAGCAAACTCTTGAAGTGGTTTATTTTGACGTGTGCGGACCCTTCAAACAAGAATCAATCGTAGGTAATAAATATTTTCTTCTCTTTGTTGATGAATGGACCAGAAAGATCTAGATTTATTTGATTAAGGAAAAGAAAAGGATGTTTACTTGTGTTTTGTCAACTTTTGTGCCATGGTGGAGAGACAATCCGGTCTACATATCAAGACCCTTAGAACTGATAGTGGAGGAGAATTCAACTCCCAGTGATAATGGTATAGTGCATGAAGTGATAGCTCCATATACCCCCCAACACAATGGTCTAGCCGAACGGAAGAACAGGACACTGCTCGACATGACCAGATGCATGATAAAGGGAAAGAGACTACCACACTACCTTTGGGGGAAAGCTGTATCAACAACATCGTATCTACTAAATAGAAGTCTCACGAGAGCTTTAGCAAATTGCACACCAGAAGAAGCCTGGTCAGGTATTAAGCCATCTGTAAATCACTTGAAAATTTTTGGTTTAGTATGTTACATGCACATTCCAGATGCAAGAAGGAGGAAATTGGATGACAAAAGCGAAACTTTGTCTTCATTGGGTATCACCCCACAAGCGCGCACATGTTATACAACCTTGAGAACAAACAAATTGTGATAAGTAGAGATGTGATTGTAGACGAGAGAGCCACATTCGAATGGAGAAAGACTGAGACAAATCAGAAATCTGAAGCTGAGACAAACAAGAAGTCTGCAATTGTTCCAAGCTGGCTGAAAGATAGCACTTTTGGTGGTGTTGAACAGGCTGAGAAATGTGATGAGGTCAATAGCAGAAGATCACAGAGGATGAGATTTCCTTCCTCAAGGCTAGCAGATTATGAAGTATTCCTTGACAGTGACAATGTAGATCTTGGTGGTCAAGCACATCTCGCATTCCTAGCTGATGCAGAAGCTATTCCCTGGAAACAAGCACTTGATATAAAGGAGTGGAGAGAAGCCATGATTGAAGAGCTGAATGCCATTGAAAGAAACAAAACTTGGGAAATGGTAGATTTACCTGAACATAAACAGGCTATTGAAGTAAAGTGGGTCTTCAAGACGAAGTATAAAACCGAACGGTGAAGTTGCAAAGTTCAAAGCGAGACTCATAGCAAAGGGATTTTTTCAGAAACCGGGAGTGGATTTCACAGACATGTTTGCACCAGTCGCAAGGCCTGAGACTGTGAGGTTAGTAGTAGCAGTAGCTTGTCGTAAGAACTAGAAAATATGTCAACTGGATGTAAAATCAGCTTTCTTAAACGGTCCACTGAAAGAGGAGGTTTATGTAAGACAACCACCTGAATTTGAGAAAGAAGGGTGAAGAACATAAGGTCTATAGGTTGAACAAAGCCTTGTATGGGTTGAGGCAAGCACCACGAGCCTTGAATAATCATATAAACACATTGCTTCTGAAACTGGGTTTTCTGAAAAGTTCTATAGAGTCCGGAGTGTATATAAAGTCTGCATCACAGCAAAATACTTTGTTGGTCTGCTTATACGCTGATGATCTTCTTGTAACTGGAGACTCTGAATCGACAATCGAAGGATTTAAGCAAAGAATGAGAGAAGAGTATGATATGATCGACTTAGGAAACTGAATTATTTTCTCAGATTGGAGTTTGTTGAAACAGCAAGCAGAGTCTTCTTGCATCAAAAGAGGTATATCAGTGAAGTGCTGAAACGTTTTAATATGGCAGATTGCAATAGTACAACAGTTCCTGTCGTTGCTAATCTGAAGTTGACAGAGCAACGAGATGAGAAAAAGGTGGATGCTTCATTGTATAAACAAATTATAGGATCCTTGAGATACATCTGCAACAACAGACCAAACATAAGCTACGTGTTTGGATTATTGAGCAGGTTCATGAATGAACCTAGACAATCTCATATGTCAGCAGCTAAACATGTTTTAAGATACTTAAAAGGAACAATTCACTATGATCTCGTGTTCCCAAAGATGACGAGCAGCATGGGGAGCACTTTGGAAGTTTGGAGCAACTCTGACTAGAGCGGAGATCAGGTTGATAGAAGGAGCACTTTCGGGTACTTCATTAAATATGTAGGAGCACCTATCTCCTGGTGTTCTAAAAAGCAAGGCGTGGTGGCACTTTCCTCATGTGAAGCAGAGTATATAGCTTCTGTAGAAATGGCGTGCAGTGCGTGTGGTTGGAGGCACTTCTTGGAGACTTAAAACTGGAATGCAGAATACTCATACAAATGATGGTTGATAACAAATCTACAATTAGCCTGTCGAAGAATCCGGTGTTTCACGGAAGGAGCGAGCATATTGGTACAAAGTTTCACTTCTTGAGGGATTTGGTAAACCAAGGGAGGATTGAGTTACTGCACTGCTCTACTGAAGTTCAGATTACATACATCTTCACAAAAAGCTCTTAGACAAAGTAGATTTGAAAAACTTAGAGATATGTTAAATGTAAAATGCTATAGTAGTTTGGTTTAAGGGGGGTATATTGTAGTAAACTAAACTACTATAACTGTCTCATAACTGTTTGCGTACGTGCCTATGCACTACATATATTCGTCTCTTCATTCAATAATAGATTGACTTTTCTGTTGCTGTTTACTACTTTTTGTGTTCACATTCTCTCTCTCTGCATAACTCCCTCACACTTGTTGCACCTTTGCATAACCCGCTGCAATCTAACAAATCTTTTTCTATAATTAAAAACTTAAATATTTGTTGTTGTCATTTCTTACTATAGACTTATAGAATATTATTTAAGAATTTTAAAATACACAATTTAACTTTTCTCATAAGTAAGTTACTTCGCAACAAAAAAAAACAAATCATACTTGTAAGAGCCTGAAAATAAAAAGGCTATTGGGCCTTATGTTGAGGCAGTCAGCCCATAAGCTAAGGACCCATGACCTTAGGAAGGAGTTTTCTAAAAATCAGAATTCCTTCATTTTGCCAGCTTTCTTTCTCTCTCTAAAACCCTTGCCTAAAATTCTCTTTGCCTTCTCTCAACATTTTCTCTTCACTGAACCGATCAAATTTTGATTTGAAGGTGTTTCCGCGCTTGCTACACCAAGGGCTTCAGTTTGAACCGAACGTTTTTCCATTTCGACCGGTAAGTGGTTTTTTCCCTTTTCTTCAACCGTTCTTGAACCTAAGCCATGCAACTTGTTGGTTGCCTATTACTTGTAGCTTTTCCTTTAGTTTCTCTGTCCCTTCCAACTCTAAGAAATGTGCTCTGCACCAATTTTTGGTGGCTTATAGGTGCTGTCAAACTCGCCTCTGTGAGGAGTTACTGCTAGAGCGTTCCTAGGAGTGCACTGTTAAGCTTTCCAGGTAAGGGGAGCTAATTATTTTTGTATGAATTTATTTTATAAAAATATATGCATATGAATGTTGAACTGGTGTGCTCTTGTGAAACTGTTTTATGACTTTTATTGTATTTGGTGTTATAACTGAAATTGTGAAATTTTGCATGTTGTGATGTGATGAATTTAATCTGTTTTGAATGAGTTTGTTGGCTGAAATTGATCTTGTTGGAAGGTCTAGAGAAAGGGTTCTGTAATAGCATGTATATGGGTATCAAATAGATGTACAGGTACTGTTTGAGGTTGTTGTGAGAGGAAGTGAAAATATTAAAATTAGGCATTTCAGATTTAGAGCATAAGAGAACATGGTAAATAATTTAAATAAATTAATTGTTAATTATTGAGAGCCTTTCTTTGTTGGTAGGATAGAGTAACCTTAAAAATCTGAGTTGGCACATCCCTGATCATAGAGCAGCCCTGGCCTGCTCCAGTCAGTTGTGACTAGTCATATGTGCTGGCGTCGAAGGTGAGTTTGATGCGTTCAGACATTTGGGTCCTCTCTGGTGACCAATTGGGGTAAAGAAAGATCTCTACTAGGAAGAAAATAAGATAAAACAAGTTAATTGTAGAAGCATAAAGTTATCATGTGTTAATTTCTAGTCAATTATAATTTTAGAAAATCAGTCACTGTGTGTTTGGAATTTAAAGTAAGGATCCATATATAAATATATAAATATATAAATATATACATATATATATATATATTTAATATAATATTATTGGTTTAATATATATATATATATATATATATATATATATATTTACGTATCATATATATATAATATTATAATATAATGTAAATAATATATTTATAGATTGTACGTAATATATATATATATATATATATATTATATATTAAAAAGTAAGAATAGTTGTTTCTTACATTGAAACGTGAGTGTTAATCAATAATTATATTACTTGTAGGGATGTATAAATTGATGCATTTTATGAGCTGTTATGGGTTAGTTGGAGTTGTTTGGTTCTTGGTATTGATTAACTTAGATTCAATTGTGGAGATGTTATTTTTATAATTTGTGAGTGGTGAGTAATGTATATTGTTGAGATTGTGTATATGTTGATTGTGGCAGAAAGTATATGATTACAAAGTGATGAAAGTATGATCCAAGTTGTAAATCAAGTTCCATCTGTGTAGGATCTCTTGGTGAGATCCTTAGTGTAGAATGATTGCATGGTAGCTCAGTCTTGGGGGTTTTCCTGACGCTCCAATGGTCTTTCATTCTCAAGTAGAGAGGATTGATCCATGTGGTGAGGAGTAGTAGAAGGTCCTAGTCTTGGAGGCTTCCAGTATGCTCCAGGACGCGGAACGGATTAACCTCGTGAGTGTGGTAGGGTGGAACCCATTGGCAACGACTTTGCAAAGCAGTAGAGGCCACCACGAGTGCATAACCCGCCATAGCTCGGCAATCATTCTGGTCCGGACATGTCGGTCTATAAAGCAATGAGTCTTGTGATGTCAATGTACCATGTTTGAGTGACTTTTGCATGTTGTGTGTGATTGAATAACATGATTTTTATATCTAGCTCACCCTTGCTTGTTTGTATTGCTTGTGTATGTTTCTTCTTGCGATGATCATCCATTTGGATGGGAGCAGATGGCAAGGAGGTTCCTTTGGAGACAGCTTTGGAAGTTGAGGACAATGCTGCTGCCTAGTCTCCTAGGATGTTATTGGTTGATCTTGTAGTATGAAATATTATTTCTCTTTTAGCTTACATTCTAGATATCTTTGGGGTTTAAGCTTATATTCTGAAGTATTTTGAGGATGACTGTAATCCTATTTACTCTCAACTGCTTTCCTATATTATGCATGTGATGTCTTTATTATATATGCTTTCTATATAATTGGGATGTCACAGTACTCCTATCATAGAAAATGTAAACGAGAAACAATTCAAATTGGTTGCACACAATTCACTTAGTTTGCTTTGTAGCCGTAAATTTTGAGTGGTAGGAGAAGTATTCATGTATTAAAAAGGAAGAAGAACATAATATATTCTCTTTCACGGATCTATCTTCGCTTTGGACAACGCATTTTCTGAGAATAAAAAAAGGAAGAAAGAAAACCAAAATTCAAATAAGTATGTAACATTCAATAAAAAATGCTTAGATTCTAATTCATTATTTTTGGAACCTTGATATATACATTAAGTTAATAAATAAAATCTAAACTAAAAAATATAGTGGAGACATACAGTAAATATATATATATATATATATATTATTATATATATATATATGTATATATATATATATATGTATATATATATTATATGTATATGTATATATATATGTATATATATATATATATGTATATATATATATGTATATATATATATGTGTATATATATATATGTGTATATATATATATATGTATTATATATATGTATATATATATATATGTGTATATATATATATGTATATATATATATATTATATGTGTGTGTTTTATTGTTTATACGTATTATTTTGGTTAAAATAGTAATTTCATATTTTATTTATGTTTTTTTTTCGTTTAGTTTCTTAAGTTTAAGAGGTTTGAATTTGATTCTTTAATTTATTTTTATTAAACCACTGGTTCTATTAATTTTTTACACGAACTTGATTAATTGAGTAACGCACGGTTAAGGTTAAAATATGAAAAATACTAAAAGTTAGAACCATTGTGAGTTGTGTTATTGTTTTCCTGTGACATCTAAATTATTTGGTTTAGTGTTATATTTATGGGCTTAAATGATAAAGGTAAATACAAAAATAGTTGTTTTAAATGGTACAAATTATTATTTATAAAAGAACAAGGTAAAAAATTTGTTTGTGAAGGAATTCTTTGTTACATAGAAGTTCGATTCTATGTTCGATGAATAAATGAGACTTTGAACATCAACATGTGTGTAGTCTTATGTAACATAGTACTAGAGGTGTATCGGATTTTATTTTTCCTGTAATTTATGAGGTTTTTAGTGTGAGTGTGTAGTCTCACACTTAGAAGTTAATTCTTGTTTTGGTTAAAGATTTAGATTATATAGGAAAATCTTGTAAGTCTATAATCTTTACACTTTCTCAGAGTGGATTTCCTTCCAACTCAGCTTGTTGAAAGAAGATTAGATGTAAACTCTTAAAAAGTTGAATCAGTATAAATTATTGTGTGATTTCTTTCATTTTCTTTGTTTGATAATATGTTAATTCTCTAAAAGGTTGAAAAGTTAGTTATAAACAATTTAATACACCAAAAAATTTTGGAGCAGGGTAAAATTACTTTTAAACTAATTCACCTCTTCTTGGTTCAAAATTGGACATAACTCAGTTTTGAGTGAATAAGTATAAAAACAAGTATTCCTTCTTGATATTGTTTTCAAAGGCTTTCTAAACATTTCTTAAAGTCCTTAAGTATTCAACACTATCTGTAGAGAGTCTAACCTTGCAAATAATGTCTAACACTTGCAGAAAAAAAAAGTTTTAAACTATATTTAAATCCTCCTTTCTAGAGTTTACATGTGATTTTATACATTTATGTGCTCATGTATTCGATATTGTCTTCTCGTTAATAAATAATGTTTGTATTTAAGAAAAATATTTAAAATGTTTAAAAAAATATAAATATATAATATATGATTTATATTTTTGTATTGAATATTATTATTTAGTTATGATCTGATTTCAATTAATTAAGTGTTTATTCATAAACTTATAAAGAAGGCATAGGTTACAAGAAAATTTATAAATATAATTTTTTTATAAATTAAACACAAATATTAAAAAAATGTAATTCAATATTTTAATAATAAAATAATTGAATTTCATTATAATTTAGAAGACGGTTGTTTCATAATTCTAAGTTTTATTGTAACATCCCAAAATATAGCATAACACTATATAATAGTTTAATTAGATATAATAATATACTAGCTCAGTTCACAGAGAGTTTGGTAAAGTATTTAACATTTACAATTATCCAAAATAACTATAGAATTTAAAACTTTAGAGACTAGCATAAGTTGGATACAAAATAAAGAAATAGACCGAACGGTTAAACACCGCTCTATATAAACCGATCGGTTTTACAAAAGACACAAGAAACATATGGACCGAACAATTCATTCTAAAACTATGTGCACCTGATGACCAAAGGGTCATAACCTTAAGCTACAGGATCTTCTCCTTCCAATGCTTGCTCCATCGAGCACTCGTCGCCTTCTGCTCACATCCACAAGATGATCATTGCAAGTGAAAAGAAAACAGAATGACGGACAAGACAAGATAGAACAAGAAAGTAGGGTAAGCTAGTGTAATTTAATTATAAATACATATATACGTTTAATACAAAAGCAATCCATAAGAAACCGAACGGTATATCACACAAACACTGAGTACACTTATTCACATGCAAACCGAACACAATCATTCACACACACGCACACACACACACACACACACACACACACACACACACACACACACACACACACACACACACACACACACACACACACACACACACATATATATATATATATATATATATATATATATATATATATTAACCGAACATTATGACTTGACCATCCGGATTGTATGAATATGTAGCTACAGTCGTCCTTGCACTTGTGGTAGTGTAAGCTAACACCAATCAAGCTACTACCAGAGGTTAATCTCATAATACCTACCTCGGCACCCTGAGGTGGTAGGACCTCATGCCATTCTCACACATGATTTACTTCTATCTACTTGAGAATGAATAATCACAAAATATCAGGATGAACGCTAGCTTAGCATATCTATATTCATACTTTACAATTACACAACCATCCATGAGACATTCCTTCTTGAAATTCTCTTCCACAATATTTGAAAGTATATTAATACTCATTTCTTAACATACAGAATCATTCATCAATTAAATTTTCACACATAATAAAGATGAAACCTGTGAACATTGGAGACCGAACACCTTCATCCTAAGCAATTTCGAGAAAACCGAACGGGTTATAAGGGGTAACAAAAGAAAAGGCCGAACACTATTACTGACCGACCACTATAGAAAACTAACTACTAAGAATATAGCCCCAAACCCGAAGACCTTACACCTAACACTCATAGCTCAAACCAAACTCTTAAAAACTCAAACCGAATGTTTATACTAGACTGACACTTGGGTTATACTGAGTATTAGTTTAATATCAAAAACTGCGATTAGAACGAATGAGCATGAATAGATAATACTTCCAATAGACCGAACCCAGTTAATGACTGAGTACGGAACACGACCGAATGGTTAATAATAACCGTTCGGTTTTATACATAATTTTGTAAAACTTCTACTGAATGCTGAATGGAATTCTCTAAACTAAATAAGATGTTTTTCTGAAATTCTAAAACTCTAAACTGAATCTATAATCTCTTTTAAATCTATCCCTCTGAACCTATTTGACTTCAATTCACATTTCACATCCTCTCTTATACGAACCAGCAAAGACCGGACGGTCTACATTAGAAAAACTTCCACTCCAGTTCACAGGTCTCAGTCAAACACAGACTTTGAATACAATTCAATCAAACATACTATCATTCATACATGCAAGCGTTCACACATCAACTTCAAACACAGAACAAATAAATCACTATAGCTTCCCTTACTTGGAATACACCTGACACTTCTTAAGCTTCCACCGTTTAATCTAACCAGCAACCACTTCTAAAATTTCTGATCGGTGAACAGGGACCAACTAGAGAATCAAGACAGAAACAGATTTAGAGAAAGATCAATGAAGAACACATGCAAGCTGAATAGTGCTTGCATGTATCAGAAAACACAGAACTTTAAAGAATGAGGGATTTTTAACTTACCAACTTCACACAACAGCTGGATTGATGGAAAGAACACTCTTGTCACCAAGAAAGAGATCAAACACGTCCTAGATAATGATCAGAATAAGAAGAAAGTTAGGGTTTTTAGAGAGAAGGAGGAGGATTGTAGAGAGAAGGAGGAAAAACTTAGAAATCTGGAGAGAAGAGGTGCATGCAAAAGTGGCTCAACGTTTGAAAATTTTGCTTATATTCTACCGTAAAAAACCGATCGGCCAACCAGATGCACACACCTATCTTCCGCTTTCTGAATTTTCTAAACCTCACACTAACACTTGGATTCCACTAAAAGTTGAATTTAATGGTTATGACACTCATCTTTTGAAAACTAATTTACTACTCTTTTAACCCATTTTCTAGATGTTTAAAATACTAATTATATAACAATTATATATATATATATATATATATATATATATATATATATATATAATATTTTAGTTTCTTGAGTACTCGCCCACCTTAGGCCACACTAAATATATGAATACTTTATTCCTTTTTAATCATAAAATACTTCAATACTTTATATTAATAAAGATATGTTAATATGATATATTATTTTGTTAGTCACAATTTCAATGAATACGTTTAATAAACATTAATAAAGAAAAAACGTATTGAACGTCAATGTATAAACACTTAACGTAACATAAGAATATTTCAGTAGACTCGACTGAGAAATCTTGATTTATATTTCTATAATAGTAAGAATTTCAGTTGGAGATTAACTGTTATATTAATTTTTTTATATTATCAACTGACGGCAAAAATATTTTAAATATGATTTTAAAATTAATAATCGTATTCTTCATCACAATCTAACTGCTTTTTCAATTTTGATTAAAATACAATTTTTATAAACACAAGTAATTGGAAATTTAAAATAGTTTGAACAGGCACTTATGAATATTTTAATAATTTTCAAATATTTGTTTGTAAATATTATATTTTTCTCTATTTTATCAACTAAATAATTTTATTTCTCACTTATTCCTATTTATATTTATTTTTATTTTACTAAACAAACGTAATGATTAGTTTGGTAGATGTGAGATGATAATGATAGGAAGAGAAAAGAGATGAAATAGTTTCAAAATGGTAAATATGAGTTATTTAGTTATGATAAAATAGATATGAATGGGGATGAAATGCTTGGGACCACAACTACTAAATTTTTGAAATAAAAAAACATAAAAATTAACAATGACAACTTAGAAATGAAAAATCATAAATAGTTTTAAAGAAGCTTTAATAGAAATGAAGAAAACAACCTATAAAATGAATAGTTTTTATTATAATATATGTGTAATTAAGAGAAAGGGAGAGAAAAGAGATTAAATAACTTTGGATAGGATGAAATATGTAAGAAAGGGATGTGATGTACCCACAATTTTCATGTCAAATAATGCAGAAATATAGTGTTGGACAATGAGAACCATAAAAAATTCAGCTTTAGAAATGAAATTAAAATGAGTCAAGGTGATTCACCTGTATATCAAAATTTAGTAAATCAGGTTGTAGTTTTTAATCTATGGTTAATTTAAGTTTAACTCTTCAATCTGACCGGTTAGCATGCTAACTGATCGTTTTTTTTAAATTAAAAATTTAAATAAAAATTAATTTAAAAAATTAACTTTTCTATTTTATATTATTTTTGAATAATACAAATTACAATACAATATATTATTGTAATTTAAATCATTAATTCTTGCTAATTAATTTTCAATTATTAATTATAATAGATTAATTTAACATGTACATATAATAATTAATTTATCGTATTATAAACACTAACTAATTAATTAATTAAATAAAAGCTTAAAAAATATTCATATGATTATATATGCTTTTAATATTTATCATTGTATACAATCAAATTTTAAAAGTAAAAAAAAAATTAAAAAAAATAATAAATCAACTCATCAACTTGACTTGAACAATATAAGATTTACTTAATTTTCCTTGACATGGGACGGACCAAACATAGGTCTGACCCATTTCTACTAAATATGGACTAAATTTGACTTAGCTTAACTTATACTAATCCATCTTAACTTGACTCGATTTAATTTGTCTTAACTAAACCTAGTTTGGATTAGATCTAACTTAACATGACTTGTGCCCAATCGATTTGATCTGACTTAACTGAATAATCAACCTAACGTAACCTAACATGGACATAACCTAACATAGTTTAATCACGACGTGTCTTGAAGCATCGACATGACTCGACTTGACCTCCCTTGGCCCACCTATCTCAGCCCCTATCTTGACCCAACCTAATTAAACCCAATTTGTGCTTGACCCAAATTGACTTGTCCTAGGTCTAACCTAACCTAGGCTCTACTAGATCAAACTATTTGGCTCAATGTAGGATCAATACAATTAATCTTATCATGAGCTCAACCAAATGTGAGTTCAACTGCCTTGACTCAAAATGGGTCAAAGACGTCTCAATCCCACTTGGGCCTAACCAATATGGACCTGATAGGACTTAACTCAACTTAGTCATTCTCACTTGGTGTGACTTGGGCCACTTTTAACTTAACCCAACTTCACACACACGCATACCTCATGTCAAGGTATATACATCGCGAATGTGAGATTATATATTAATGGATGGTCCGATAGCGAGTGGACCAAAAGGCCCAACAAACAACAAGTCTCACTAGAACACACTTTAACCCATGATTCTGATACTATGTTAAGAAATAGACTTTAAGTCTAACTCAATATCACAAAACTAGCTTGTAAATGGATGTTTGTATCCACTTACATATTTTGAATTGGTCTTATTTCTAGTTGATATGTGACTTTAAACACACTAAGACATATACATCTTATGTATGAGACTAGACATTAATGGGTGGTCTTGATAACATATGAAATAATAGACCTAACAAACATTCTTAACAAATCTCATAAAAAAGCCGCAAAAATATATTATAGATAATTAATTTTTCTTACAAAATTATTTTAAAAAATAATCCACACAAATAATATATATTTTTTCTTATATTCACATTCTAACATATAAATGAACATGTTTTTTTTTTTTTTACTTATATAGGCAAATATGATACGAAAATATACATATTCATAAAAAATTACGAAAATAAGCAAGTCATGTAGTCTCCACATGACTTCAAATGAAAAGTCTTGTGCCCCCCACACAACTTTCGCTCTGACCATGTTGAAAAGTGAAAGTTGTTAACCCCCAAAACAACTTCCATGTGATGTAATAAATTAGAATACATACGTAATAAATTATTTTCATTATAAACATTCAAACTTGCACCACATGTTATATTAACATAGATATCCCAACAAGGATCTAACGCAACTCGATCAAGGTTTGACACAACTTGGCCAATGTTTGATACAAGTCGACCAAGATGTGACATAGCTCGGTCAAGGTTTGATACAACTCAGCCAAGGTCTGATACGGATCGACCAAGGTCTAATACAACTCAACAATATATCAAATAGCTCGAACAAAGTCTAATACGACTCGACCAAAGTTTAATACAACTTGGTCAAGGTCTGATACGAGTCAACCAATGTTTGACATATGAAATAGCCCAATTAAGATTTGACACAGCTCGATCAAGGTTTGATATAACTTGGTCCTGATACAATTTGCCAATGTTGGATACAACTTGGTCAAGCTAACACAACTCTATCGAGTTGTTTCATATATTGACCAATCTTTATTAAACTTTGAACGAAATGTTCATATCTTAACCAGGTTGTATCAGATCTTGACTAAACTGTATTAGATCTTGGTTGAGCTGTGTCAGACCTTGGTCGAGCTCTATGTGTTAATATGATGTTAGTTTGAATTTTTATAATAAACATAGTGAATTACATATATAATAATCGGTTATATTACATGGAAGTCATTTATAAGACTATCGACTTTCACTTTTTAATGCTACAAGAGCGAAAGAAATGTGAAAATACATTACTTTTTCATTTAAAATAGTATGAAAATTACATAACTTATGTCCCATAAGAAAAACCAAATGAACCGTGATAACCTAAAAGTAAAACAAGGTACTTATATAATTGTGAGTTTGGTAGAAATGTAATGATGAAGGAAAAAGATAAGAAAATATTGGAATTATTTGGTTATGATGAAATATGTCCTCACAAAGGATGAAATCGTTGAGATCTGTAGCCATTGAGTTTTCGAGCAAAACAATTTTGAAATAATGATAGAACATACGAATAAACAGGCAGATAATCTTTTGAGTTTTCGCGCAAAATAAAAAATAAATGAGCTATAATAACCTAAAAGAAGAAAGAGACACATGTTATAGGAAGCAGTTTAACCTATGAATAAATAGTAGCAGTCTATAAATGAATAATGATTGTGACAATTTAATTTGTTGGGTTTAGAGCGGTTTAAAACATTTATGTAGACTATTTTCTCCATTTTTTATTTATTTTCAATATATTATATATTTCTGCCAGTTTTGTATTGTGTGTTTAAAATTGATTAAAAACTGTCAAAAACATGCTTCTAAAGCATTATAATTTTTTATTATTTCTAAATACGATAAAAAAGAAATGTAAAAATATCAATAATTAGAAGGTCAATCATAATCTCTTCTATGATCCTATCCTACACTGTGTTCTAAAAGCACATCTTTTTTTTTTTTCAGTTAAATAATATTTTTAATTGCATTAAATTATTTTAAAACAACTCTAATCTACGCTATCTTTCTAATTTGCCTTAGGTCTAATTTGCAAATGACACATGATACTTTTTACTCTTATCATGTATTATTTATTACTTATATTATGTTTTATAATTATATTAAGTTGAAATAAATATTTTTTGTATTTAATTTTTTTTAAAATCACATTTCATTTCTAAATTAAATTATATATTTATTTTATTTTTATATTTTGTGAAATTCATGTAAAATATTTTTCTAACGAATGTTACTCAACATAATTTATTAAAAAAGATGTTTTTCGTAGATAAAATAATATAACTTATTTTAATATCAAACTATATTTTTAAAAGTAATTTAAATGCAGAAAACATATTAATCTTTATTAAATCATTATTAATTTGATAAAAAAAATATATTAATTTATTTTTATAAAAGTAGAACGGAATTAAAAATATTTAAGAACAACAAAACAAAACTGAAAAAATTACGACAATAATGAAAAAAGTTATTTAACCTTTATTTTTAAATTAAATATATTTTTAATTTCTAAATACAAAATTGAAATTTGTTTTTATTCTAAATTTTGATATATTAAGTTATCTAAACTTAAAAATTAAATAAATATAATTTTTTTAATTCAATAAATTAAACAAAATATGTGACAATTAAATTAAAACATGTCAAACACTAATATAAAATAAAATATGTTTGAAACATAAAAAAATAAACATAATTTAATTAATAAGACTATATTTTATTATTTTTTAAGATTGAAAAGAAAATATATGAAAATTTAGGTGATTAAAAAGCATATTTAATTAATTTCTTAGATAATGAATCTAAGCTGTTCAATTTAGCAGGTGGATTTGATAAAGGATGGAAATCTCATGCAAAAGTTATTCCCTCTCCTTGACAAGTGGTAAAGGTACAAAAATAAAGTCAGAAGCAGAAGAAAACCGAAGAAAACCCCAAGTCACCAACTCTTGCAGACTTTGCACCCGCGGAACAAAGAATTTTGGTGGCAGAGAAAACCAAAGAAAGAAACAAAGAAAGGGTAAAACCGTGAATTTTCAACCAAACCCAGTAACTCTCTTCTTTCTTCCTCTTCCCCATCGCATGCTCCTTTTTTCCTCTCTCTTAAAAGCTGTCCCCACAGTTTTTCATGGCATGATACTCCCCTCTCTCCCTCTTTTCCCTCCCAAAGTAACCTCGTTTCGGACAAACAAAAAGCAGACACTGAGGTATAGCCGAGAGAGTGAAAAAAGAGTGAGCTTCAGACAGTGCTAGTGGATACAGAAACTGTGTAGTGAAAGAAGGTGTGGGAACATAAAAGTTTTTGGTGAGAGAAAGAGAGAGATAGAGATGGTGGGCTCAGGAACAGCAACAGATAGGAGCAAAGAAGCTATTGGGATGATGGCCCTTCACGAGGCCCTCAGAACTGTGTGTCTCAACTCAGATTGGACTTACTCTGTCTTCTGGACCATTCGTCCTCGACCGTATGTCCCTCTATCTCTCTCTCTCTCTCTCTCTCCTTCTATTTGAATGCTGTTTATTGAGGTGTTTTCTCAAATGGGTCATCGCCATTTTTGTTGCAGAAGAGTGAGAGGTGGCAATGGGTGCAAGGTTGGGGATGATAACGGCAGCTTGTGAGTGTGACTTTCTTTAACTGTAAAAGCCATTATACATCTTTGAAATGCTCACCTTGACCGAGTTCTGTGTAAACTCAGGATCAAAGAGTGGCTTTTTAGTGTGAACAGATGAAAATCTGAGATGGGTCTTCATGATTCTGAAAATCGACCACGGTCCCCTCTGTAAAATTGAATTTGAAGTCACGTGGTTTGTGCTTTGAAGTTTTTATTTTTATTGTAAAAGTATGTTTGTATTAAAGGTCAGTGCAGAATCTGTTATTCGAGACCAAAGCTACTTACTTAAAGTTAATAGTTCAACTCAATCAATTTTAGACTAACATGCCAACTAGTTATTATTTTAACGTATGATCTTGTATGGATCCAAAAACCTATGAAAAGATTGTGTTTTTACTGATTTATGATTCTGGGTATTGCCTAGGTTGGTGATTTGATGTTTGTTGATTTTGGTGAAGGATGTTGATGTGGGAAGATGGGTTTTGCCGAGGAAGGGTTTCAGATTGTTTGGAAGAGATTGATGGAGAGGATCCTATCAGGAAATCTTTCAGCAAAATGTCGATTCAGTTATATAATTATGGAGAAGGGTGGGTACTGGGTAGGTGTTTATTCATGTTATTATTATGTTCCTAAGTTTCATTGTACCTATTTTCTGTTTCATTTTTTCTTTTAAGTGTTGTGTATTTCAGTGTCATGTTGTAGGAAGTTACAGAATATTAACACAATGACAACAATTCCTCTCTGCACTTTACTGATTAGGTGTTGTTTGGTTTTGGGAACAGGTTGATGGGAAAGGTTACATCTGATAAGTGCCACAAATGGGTCTTCAAAGAGCCTACGGAGTGTGAGCCTAATATGACCAACTACTGGCAAAGCTCCTTTGATGCTGTATGCATTTGATCCCTCTCACATTCTCATCTTGCAGTTTGATTTTCCTTTCCCTTAAACTATAGTTCTTCACTCCCATGTTTCAACAGCAACAAAGTTAGCATTAAATTTAGCCTTTTGTATTTGTTATGTGTAGCTATTTGGTGATTGATTGTCTCAACTTCCTCTGTTTGATGTTATTTATTGCAGCTACCTCCTGAATGGATAGAACAGTTTGAGTCAGGCATTCAGGTGTGGACTGAATGAATTTACACCATGCTATTATTGCTCTCTGAAAGCTTTTATTTTTTCGATGTACTTTACTTTCAATCATGTCATTTACTTTTATTTTTGTGTTTCTCCCGTTGCCAGACAATCGCTGTGATTCAAGCTGGGCATGGCCTTCTGCAGCTTGGTTCTTGCAAGATTGTAAGTAAACTTGTGTATACTCTTTTTTTCTTCTTTACTTGGACTCATTTTTACTTATTATAATTTAAAATTTACCACCATTACTTTTACTGCATTCATATGTATTGCTATTTATTAGGAGGGAAATGTTATCGACACTCTTTCTGGCTAACAAGACATTATCATGGTATGGGACCATCATGTGTCTGTAGTCCTAGCCAATCTCCACATGATATGTAAATGAGTTTTATTAGCTTTTTCTCAGAATTTGAAAACCTTGCAAAGGTGTTACATATAGATTGATTGTGACTATAAATGTGGTGGTCCTAGATTATACAATAATTTCTCCTAATTAACACTATTTAAAAATGCAATCTTTATTAACAGAAGTTCGTTGAGACTCATGATAACTATGGATCTCATAATTTTTTCAGTTCCCGTAAGTTCTAGCTTATTTTGAAAACAAAAGGAGTTAAAGGGTGTGTTGCTAACATTTCTCTTCATTCAGTATGTGAATCTCTATGCAGAAACCAGAGTATCAAATGTTTGATATATTTTTATTCAATTCTCAGATTCCTGAAGACCTTCATTTTGTGCTAAGAATGAGACACACTTTTGAATCTCTAGGCTACCAATCAGGATTCTACCTCTCACAACTCTTCTCTTCAACTAGGAACACTTCCTCTTCTACCTCCCTTCCTTCAAAACCATCCACCTTTCCAATCAGGCCACCCCCTCCAACCCTCAACTGGGGTCAAAGGCCAATTGGGTCTGCTACTTCATTGCTACCCTCTCCAACTTTTCAACATGCAGCCAGAATGGGGTTCCCACAGGCCAAAGATGAAACTCAAATGTTCCTCATGCCTCATTCATCATCAGAGCATGTGAGAATGGGAGACATGATGAGGGAGCATGAGAATGACATAAAGTGGCCAAATGGATTATCCATCTTCAATGTACTCACTGGAAGATCTGATGATGCTAAACTCTTGTTCAATCAAGAGAGTGCAAATCCAACCTCAGTAGTGCAGAATGCTAGTGTGGCAAACCCGAATGAGTTCTTGAGCTTGGATGGCCACTCTGAAGGGACAAGGAAAGTGGACAAGTTCAAGAGGTGCTTCACTCTACCTGCCAAAGTGGTTTCATCTTCATCCTCTACTTCTATGGATCACCATCATCAACAAGCAAGTGAGGAGTATAGGAATTCAGGTGGCATGTACCAGGATGTCATGGAGACCTTTTTGGAGTGAGTTAATAAGGTAAGTTGTGTTTGGGAAATGAAGATGAGAAGTTGTATTTAAGCATAGTTATCGTGTTCCTTAATTTTCGTGTTTCAAGCTTCTTCACTTTGTATCCTGTGTTTTTCTTATCTGTTAGACTTCTTGATTAATGACAATTTCTTTCTACTAGTTTCGTTAGATATGGAAGTTTTCATGTTTTCTTGCGTACATATCCTATCCAGAAGTATCATATGATGACAATGTCTTTTTAAGGTACCACTTAATTTACATAGATTTTGGATAGTTAGTATAATGAAGAAAACTAGGCATCCAATTCCAATGTACTCAAAACAATTTTACTTTTAATTTTAATGAATTATGTTTGCTTTCTAATATATTTATCCCTTTATATCATCTTCTATTATTTCTTATACCATTGTTACAAAAGCTTATCTTTAGTATTTACAATTTTATTTTATTGATAGTTTGACTAATATATTAACTTATTTACTATTTAATTGACTTTGCTCGACTTTGGTTTGCATTGACTTAAATTTAACTTGATCTTGATCGATGGGGCTAGACTTGGTCTTAATGAAGCAAAGCATTTTGATGGGGTAAGGCCCAAGTTGATTCTAACCGAATCCGACTTGTGGATCGATCTCAAATTGGATGAACTTAAATTTATCCTAACTCAATTGAATGTGGGGTTGTCTTAACTTGACTTGATCATGTCAATTCAGCTTGACTTAAGCTTGTGTTGATTCAACTCAACTTGGGCTTAAATGATGTGGGTCGGGTCAACTCGATTGTGTTTGGGTCTAGATTGATTTAGCTTAATTTGGACCAAGACCAAGACCAACTCTTTTCAACCTGAATCCAAGTTTAGATGACTTAACTTTGACCTAGATTGACTCGATCTTGATCTTGCATGAATTTAACTTAATTCTATCTTAATCTGATTTGAGGTGACCTAACTTTTTATAATTTGAGATGACATAAATGCATATTCGATTTTGAATTTTCAAAAATTTAAAAAAATATCCACTCCAAATTGAATTAAATTGAATTAAATAGATTGGACTTTAGATTCAAAACTATGGATTTGAATTTAAAATAAAGGATTAAATGTTTTTGGTCCTTAAACTATCAAACGATTTTGGTTTTCATCTCTGTTCGAAACTTTAATTCATTTTCATCATTCTCCTTTTAAAAAGACTCAAATTTAGTCCTTCATGACCAACAAAATTAATTTTTTTTAGGTGGCTAATAGTATGTTACATCACTTTTCTTTTTTCTGAAATGTGTCAACCCTCCCTCCATTCTCTCTTCACATGGAAGGTTATCTCCTTATGGATCCTCAACATCTCACCTTACTCCTAACTAGGCGTTGTCTGCTTCAACAGAGTCATCAGGGCCAACACCTCTTTGACAATCGATGTCGACGCTTTGGCGGAGATTCACGACCTGATAACCCTCAACTTTATCAATAACTCTTTCTCGGGGCCATTCTCGATACACTGTCTAGTTGAGTTTCACCCACTCCTGGTTTCCATTAGACAATCTCCTATAGTTACCGTTTAACTCCACCAAGTTAAATGTCAGAGTTTCACCCACTCTTGGTTTTCAGTAGATACACTCATCTAGCTATCGTTTAATTCCTCAAAGTTAAACGTAAAATATTTTAATTCTCTTCAGAATTTACAATCAAAAGGTTGATTACCAATCTTTAGACCATAACTATCACAAAGAGGATGTGTTCAATATAATTCAATCTAACAGACTCACAAAATTTTTCTATTTTCTCTATTCTTATAGTAGTAAGCTTATATATCAATGAAGCTTGAAAGTGTTTCTCTTCTTGAGCTTTTTCTCGACGTTGTTCGCTTGAGCTTTGTCTTTTTATGTGCTACTCTCTTGATTTTCTTTTTGAATGATATTCTATTTAAAGGCTTCTAAAAGATATATCTGTTAGACAAAGCTTTTCTTTGATATTGAGTCTTCTTAGTCTTGTCGTATGTATCAATCATTGGTTAAAGTCAACTTGTCATGACAAAAGTAGGCAGTACAATTATTCTGGTACAAATTTTGATGAAGGAAACATTTCGTGAATATCTTCTTTGTTTGTAATGTTCACTTATGATTTGTATAGGTTGGAGTAGGTGGATGCATATAATAGACAATCTGCACAAAGTAGGATGGATATGCATGTGACAAATATGTCATTTCTCTTATCACTTTTGGTATTTTTAAACATTGAACATTTAATGACATTTAATGCTTGTTCAAAATAACAAAGTACTTTTTACATTTTCTACCGTTCAAGTAAGATTTGATCGTTCAAGCTCTTTACGAAGATACCAAGCAGTTCATGAAAACTTGATTGTTGGATAAAGTAGATAGTTCGACACATGGTATTGTCTAACCTATGTAAACCTTCTTTAAAGTTTTCTCTATTCTATTCAAAAATTGAAGAAATTAGGTCATTGCCGCTAGTTTCGTAATAATAATGTTAAAATGGATGCCACGTGTCAATTCGTGATTTTTCTTTGAATCTTTTAAATATTTTTTTAATTATTTTTCTTATTTTTTGAATTTTTTTTGTCACGTGTCAAGCTGATATAGTGCCAAATCACAATGATAGTGTGACGTGACAATAATAGTGTGACGTGACACTAATAGTGCCACGTGCTATTGTATTTCTCTCAATTTGGTCCCCATAATTTTATTTTGTGTCAATTTGGTTCTTATATTTTTATTGTCTTAATTTAGTCATAATATTTTAAAAGTTAAAAAGTTTTGTTCCTTTCCAAATCCAAATAAAAATTTAATTTGTATATAAATATTTACAATTTTTTTTATATAAATTGATATTTTCTTATTAGAAAAATAAAAAAATTAGGAACTAATGACACATTTTTATTTATGTAGTACTAACAAATATAACTTAATTGCATTAAAGTTTTCAAAACAAAAGCTAAATTGAGACAAATAAAAATAAATAAACTCATTTAAAATTTTTCTACAAAATTAAACAACAAAATAAATCATTTAACCTAAATAATATGAATGAATAAACTATAAAAATTAATATTTTAATAATAAATATTTTTGTGAACGTGATCTACACAAAAATAGTCTCAATATTTTCTCAACAATTCATAGAAAGCTTCTCGAGTTAAACATTAAGACTTGGAATACATCATTACTAAAATTTCACTTAACAAAAACAAATTTGAGTATAAGAATTTAGAAAACGTACATACCGTTATTACATTTAGTTAAATCTTCTAAAATTATTCATGCATCAACTTTCTCAAGCCAAAAATTATATTTATTTTAATCTTTTAATCATTTATACAAAGATCAAATTAAAAAGAAATAAAATACAGGAACCAAATTGTAACAAAATAAAAATACAGGGACCAAATTGAGACAAATGCAATGACATGTGGCCTAACAATTACACGTGACATTGATAGTGTCACATCACACTATCATTGTCAGGAATGTCAGGTTGACACATGATAAAAACATTTATTTAAAAGAAAATAAAATAAAAAATAATTTAAAAAATTCAAAAAAACAATGAGTTGATATGTGACACCTCTTTAACGGTGTTAGTATGGAACTAACAGCAAGGATCTAATTGCTCTAATTTTCAAAATTAAGAACCCAATTGAGACAAAAAAAAAGTGAGTGACCTATTTGAGAAAAGTAACCGAAAATAGGAACTATCTGATGATTAAACCTTAGTTGTATTGTTATTCTAACGGTATCATTGTCATATTCTCATTTCGTTTAATGTTGTTTGTTAAAGTTCAAAATATATGAGAGTGTTTAAATAGTTCAATCTTATAAACGATTTTATTTTAACATATCTTAGAGCAATGTTTAGCATTTAGGATATTGTTTATGCTTACAGCGTTTGCTGAACTTGTTCTTGACATTTTACTTGATTTAAACATTAATGTTTACTTAAACAATCTTGTCTTAACAAGAAATACTTAATTCTCAAAGTTACTTAGGTGTATATTAGTTTATTGATGATCTTATAGTTTCTTCAAAAATTTTATTTTACGGGAAAAGTTTCTTTACTTTAATGTTAAATTGCACTCAATTTTTAGTTTCAAAATGCATATACATGTATATTTTTAAATAGGTTTAATGTTTCAGTAGGTCCCTTTTTTCGTCCAGAATCTCAAATAGGTCCCCTACTTATTCGATGTCTCAATTGGGTCCTTATTTTTGAAAAATTGAAACAAATATAGGGTTACCATCAAATTGGACAAACACTGTTAAGGAGGGTCTTAGGTGACATGGTGACAGTATACTTTTAATTGACGTGACATTAAAAACCTATTTTTGTATATTTTTAATTTGTGAATTAAAAGCTGCAGGTCAAATTTGGGAAAACTAATTACAGTAAGGTCAAATTGGGCAAAAGAAATAAAAATAAGGGCTGCCCCTTTCTCTTTCGAAATCGAAAACAGATTCAAAGGTGAGTTTTAGGGTTCGTGGGAGAAAACAAAAGTGCGATCTTCTTCGATTGAAAGCTTGAGGGTTCGTGGGTCTGAAACATCATTTTCAAAGAAGGGTGCGTGCACGATGTTTGGAAGAAGGTGAAGCACGAGGTGAGGTGTGAGACCTTGTGTCATTGGAAGCGCAAGGCTGAAGCATGTGGTGAGTGAAGGTGAATTTGATCGAAGGTTAGTGTTTGTGCTTCATTGACTTTGTTTTTATAGTTGGGAAACTACATTATTAGGTGGTGGTCCCCCATGGTTTCAATGGTTTGGTCTACATTGTTGATTGCCATCTTGTGGTCCCCCACGTATGCTTAAAGTTATTTGACAGTCTGTGTGTGAGTGCATTTTGTTATTGTTTTAATATACATTTCTTTTGTCGTCAGATGTTTGCATAATGGTGTGTGTAGATATATTTATATTGTGTTGTGCATAATGGAAGACGTTATTGACTGTGTTTTCCACCATGGAGGTAAGTTCATTAATGATGGTACCCTGAAGTATGAAGGGGAGACCACAACTTTGTCCTTTGACCTTGATATGTGGAGTTATTTTGTGGTTGTTAGTGTAGTGAAAGGTTTTATATATGATAGTTTTAAAGATTTATGGTACTCTGTCGGAGGGGGTTTAGTGTTGGAAAATAGGTTGAAACAATTGATTGATGACACTGGTGCCATGCATATTGCTAACTTAGCTAGGCTTAATGGTGAGGTCCATTTATACGTTGTACATGTTTCTAAGCCCGAAGTGATATATATGCTTCAATATATTACTAATGATGATAGACAAGTTGAAGGTCATGGTGAAGTACAAAAAGAGCTGCATGAGGGTGAATAAGATGGTGATGGTGTTGAAGTAAAGGGTAAAGGTGATGGTGACACACAAGAGGTGCATGAGGGTGAAGAAGATGGTGATGGTGTTGAAGTAGAGGGTAAAGGTGATGGTGACATACAAGAGGTGCATGAGGGTGAAGAAGATGTTCATGGTGTTGAACTTGAAGTTGAAGGTGATGGTGATAGTGGCGAAGAGCAATAGTTGCATGCGTGTGAAGGAGTTGTGGAGGAGGAAGTTGATATTTGTAGTTGGAGTTCATCTACTGAGGAAGGTGGTGTACATGGAAATAGTGAGTGCTTAGCGGGGCTGGTTGATGTAAGTGTTGAATGTAATATAGATGGTGATATATATGGTAATGTGGAAGTAGAAGTAGAAAGTCTTTCAGACAGTTCAGAGAACAAGATTGATGATGATGATGATAAAGGTTTGTCAGATGAGGAGTGGAAATCTGAGGAATTACTTAGTGCAACAGATAGTGCTGAAGAGGTTAATGACAATGAAGGTTATGGGAGGTTTGGTACGTTTTGTATGCCAAAGAGTATGGTAGACTTTACACGGGAAGTGGGGACTTATTTTGCTGAAAGCAAGATATTTTAGATGCTGTAAAAGGTTATGCTTTGGAAAATGGGAGGAATATAAAGTTTGTAAAAAATGACAAAACAAGATTGAGGCTAAAGTGCGTGGGTGCAAAAGGAGAATGCCCATGGACCATATATTGTGCTTATATGGAGACTGTGAAATCATGGCAGGTGAGAACTATAAATGATAACCATACCTGCAAAAAGTTGGAGAAAACAATAAGGGAAAAATTCTAAAGTGAAGGGTGTAGATATTCGTGAAAAAGTTCAAAGGAAGTGGAACATAGATATATCTAGGTGTATGGCTTATAGAGCCAAAGATATTGCTTCTGATCACATTGATGGGTCCTTTAAGGAACAATATAAGAGGATATATGATTATGCACATGAGTTGTTGGGAAGAAATCCAGGATCTACAGTTAAGGTTCATGTTGAGGATAATGAAGGTGAAGTAACTTTCAAGAGATTTTACTCTTGTCTAAAGGCATGCAAAGACAATTTTGTCTCTTGTAGGCCAATAATTGGATTAGATTGAGCCTTTTTGAAAGGAAAGTATGAGGTTATAACAAAGCGATCTAATTAATAAGATCAGAAGTTTCATTATAAGTACTTGTCTCCATTTTTTCTTCTCGTATGTAGTAAATATCATTGGTAAGTTATGAAAGAGTTTTAAACGAGCCCCTACTGAATGTTCAACATTAAAAATGGTTAAGAAATAGTTCATTCAATGAACCCTTATCGAGCGCCTTGTCGATTAAGGACGAGTTCGAACGATCTCCTACAACATCATTCAATAAACCGAATAAGGGTGAGTTATAAAAGAACCCTTGTTGAATCCTCACGATTAAATTAGTTTAGTCAAGAATGGATTAAAAGGACAATTCATTTTAGACCGATCGAGGCAGACAAAATCTAATGGATTAAAAGGACAAGTTTGTGAAGATTAACTAAGTAAATTTGTATTCCAAGTTCCTTTAAGAGTTGTACAAGTGTGGTGATCGATTTAATAATGATCAACTTACAAAAGGCCTATCTACACTGATTATATCAGATTGATCCGCGGAGCCATCAAAAGATAAAGAAAATAAACTCTTAACAAAAAGAAAATGAAAACTAGGCTTAAGAATCCAAAGTGCTAGAGGTGTCTAGTTGGATATAGATCACTTCGCCCTCCGCAACGTATTTAGAAACATCTTCATCATTGGAGATATCCCAAATGTGAATGAGCCTTCCCTTATGGAAGGCCATTTAGAAGTTAAACTTCTGGAAACCAACTTCATGTTGCTCCATGACTTACTACATAGTTTCATCAAGTTTTGCGGCCAAGGGCTAGCATTTTTTGTCACAATCCCCTAAGGCCTTTTGATCAACTTGTTGGGACGAAAAAAGGTCATCAACATGTTGTTGTAGTCGGTTAATCTTGACGAGTAGATTCTTTTCTTTTTCGACCAAGGCAGCAACCCTAACAACCAAGTCCACCTCTTTATCTTGGCACTTGCCTAGAGTGAACTTGATTTTTTCTAGTTGGGTACTCAAGACAATGTTGGCCTTAAGAGTTGTTGCAAGATCCTCTTGAGAGTCCGCCAGGTTCTTCTACAATCAAACTATCTTTGATCGGTTGGTGCCAAGAGTTGTCCACTATCATAAAGCAACCGTACATAAGTTGAACTCAATTGTGGCAGCTCGTGCATCAACCTTAAAAAGTATTTTTATTAAATTCTTTTCATCATACTTAAGATGTACATAAGTTGAACTCCCATATGTAGATGAATCCCAAAAACATGGTCAACCAATGGGACCGATGTGTTTCCTCCTCGACGATTGCATTTAGAGGAACGGGTAGAGATGGACCACTCACCATGCTTCCTTTTGCCCTTCCTCCTTTAAGCGTCGTTGGGACTAATGAAGATGATGGTGAGTGGAGGAATGTTAAGAATGGGGGCAAGAAAGGTTGTTGCCTCAACTGTAGCGCCGATTGATGCGCCTTCCTCTGTTAGTTAAGGCCCTCTTGTGCACCAAGAGTTGTCCCGGAGCTGCTTGCACCCATCAGATGCTTGTCGAGAATCTTCTTGAAGAAGTTGAGATTCTTAGGGTAGGTGCGGGCCATTGTAGCTATAACATAAACAAAAATTTAGTTAAGTTAAAAATTGACCATAGATAAACCGAATGGGGGAGGATCACTCACCATAAACATCCCTGCAAAGATTGCGGGACTGGGAACACTTTAGAAGTTCCCTATCAGGTGTTTATGGTGAAGGTCTTCTAAAATTCTAAGGAGGAAACATTCCTTGGGCATCATCATAGTTATTTCCTAGGGGTTTGACCGAGCAGGGTTGCAGGTCCAAGGGAAATTTTGGTCGGTCATCCTCATCGAAGAACCACTTACTGTTAAGACAAAATTGTCTATAAGACTAAAATGTCTAAATGCTCTTATATATTTTTAAGTTTAACAAAAATATATGAAACGAAATGAAAATATGAATAGGTTATCACTAGACGCAACACTAAGTAATTCACTAAGTTAAAGCATCAATGAGAATTTTGCTAAACGCATAAGCTATACTATACCAAACGATAATCAATCTAACTCTCAAATAGCTAAGAATGTAAAAGTGTCGAGACAATGTTTTTGGTAAACCATTTGAAAGCCTCAATTAGTATTTCAAAAACTTGTAGAAGAAAACTCCCTAAACACTCTAGCTGAAGAAAGCAAAATCTTAAAGCATTTACAATAGACTAGATGATACCATGAGCTAAACCATTCACTTTGTCCAACGATGAAGTCTCAATCAATACTTGGTATCTTAGTAAAAAGCTTAAATGATAAAATGCTACCTGAATGGTAAAAAATGCAAAATGCACTTTGTTGTTCTGAACAAGCATTAAATGCATAACGTTCAAAAATAACAAAAGTGATTTAAAAAAATACATATCTGATGCATGCATATCTATTCTACTTTGTGCAGATAATCTACTACACGCATCCAACCTGCTCCATCCGATACAGATCAAAAGTGGACATTATAAACAAAGAAGACATTCATGGAATGTTCTCCCCATCATAAGTCATGCCAGAAAAATAGTACAACCTACTTCTATTAAAGTACTGAAAAAGAAAGTATGTTCAGAAAAGTTGACTTTAACCAACGACTACTTCACATGACAAGACTAAGAAGACCAAGAATCAAGGCAAAAGCTCAATTTAACGGATTCTTTTGAGAAGCCTTTAAATAGAAGATGATTTGAGGAAATAGTCAAGAGAATAACTTACGAAGAGAATAACCTACGAAGAGAAAAACAAATATTGTTGAGAGAAAAGCAAAGAAGAGCTCAAGTCGAGAAATACTTTCAAGTTGCATTGTAATATAAGCTTAGTATTTGTGGGTAGAGAGAAAAGCGAGAAAAACAATTAGCGATTTTGTAGACTGAATTGTATTGAACATATATCCTCTCTTTGAGAGTAATCGTCTAACCACTTGTAAGCAATCATATTGATTGCATATTCTGAAGCGAATTCAAACACTTATTGATTAACTCCGTTGAGTTAATCATTAATAGGCAGTGTATAAGGTTGATGCCAAGATTGTCGAGTGGAAATCAAGAGTAGGTGAAACTCAACTAAACGGTGGATCAGGTTGATACCAGGAACGTCTAGGGATATCAAGAGTGGTGAAGAATACTGCACAACCAGAAGTGAGTGGAATACCAGGATTGTCGGTGGATACCAGGATTGTCTAGGGATACCAACAATTGTGAGAATACTCAGTTGTAATTATGTTGAAGTTATAGTGGAACCCTCTAAGGTAAGAGGAGATTGGATATATCTCAGTTGAAGTGAACTAGTATAAGAATATTTGTGCGCTTACTATTTTATTCTCTCTCAAATCTTCTCTTACAATACCTACAGTTGAAATTTTATCTTTAATATAAAACTTTCTATATCAAACGACTTTTAGTAAAAAGGAAGTTTTATTCAAACGTTACAACGAATATCTCTTAATCATTGAATAACATTAGAAAAGAACTCATCGCTTAATCAACGACTTTTTCAGGTACTTCACTTATGACCCTTGGTCATAATGGCAATCTTGAAGAAACCCACTTAAAACAACTTTTAAGAAGCGGCAAAGAGATGGAAAAGGTTCTTATTTGGTTCACTTCTAGGTCATTAGGCGAGTATAGTAATGATAGATAAACACATTTGGTGTAGGGGTTCAACCTAAAGTCTTGCACAATATCCTAAGCGCTTGCATGACCACCCATGCGTTCAGATGAAGCTGAGTGGAGCAACATTTAACTTTTGCAAAACACTGACCTGAAATTTCTTAAATGGTACGCGTATGAACAAGTTAGGGAAGCAAGAATACATAAAAGAAAAAAAATCTAACTTCGAGTTCTCTTGACCATGGCATACCCATTTATTGCCTCACACACCCAGAGGTGCATGACATCGTCATCAGTGTCTTCCCTCAAGATTTATGTCTAACCAACCAAATCCACCAAATCATTGGCCCACTAAAATTGGGTAGCATACTTACAAACTTGATGTGCGACCCAATCACACCTTTGAATTTCCAGTAGGTTCAGCTCATCCCATGCAATCGTCGTGTTAACATTGATTTCCTTGACAGTGTGGACACTACACTCTTCCACGACCTTTTTCTTACCTTTATCTTGGGTCTCATCTCCGATCAGACCCTTATTTGTAGTATTGTATATTGTTGACTATTAAAAAACTCTACTTGGTCAATCCCTGATCACTCGAAGATGACAAAGAAACATCATATGTGTATCCCATTCCTTTCTAATCAAATGATCCTTTTGAGAAGGAAATGGTAATAACATACATTTGCCTTGAATAAGAAAAAAATTGGAAACCATGTGGTATAAGAAGAGTTGTGTGAATAGAAAAGGTGAAAATGACGAGATTACATGTTCCTTATTTATATAAAATACAAAGGACACGTTGTGCCACAAAGATCGTCAAATCCAACACCATCCAATGGCTAGGGAATGTGGCATCACTAGTAAAAAAATACCTTTTTAAATCGTGATATATGCCGCGGTTTTGTAAAAACCGAAGCATTTAAAAACGCGGTGGCAGTTTGGAAATTAAGATAAAGTTATATGCTTCGGTTATACAAAAAACCGAGGCATAAACTGTTTACGAAACTGGTTAATGAAGAACCGAGGCATAACAATCTGATACTGCTTCGGTTGATGCAGGACCGAGGCATAAAGACTTACACGTTTTCCAGTAAAGTAGGCAGAAAGAGCTACGACCTCGGTTACTTCTATACACTCTAAACGTTTCATCTCCCATTTCACGTTTCACTCTCCCTCATCCCCTCCCTTCTCTCCTGCAACCCCTCCTTCCTCTCCTGCAACCCCTCCCATTCTCCAGTCCCCTCTCCCTCAACTCCATCATTCTCTCATCAGATGACTTCTCCCTCTGCATCCCCAAGACGGTGCGACGACGGTGCGGCGAGGCGAGACGAGGCGAGACGAGGCGAGATCTGACGAGACGAGGCGGTGACAGTGACGAGACGAGACGGTGCGGTGACGGTTCGACGAGGACAGATCTCGCGACGGTGCGGCGAGGCGAGACGGTACGGCGAGGCGAGAGAGCTCCAACGGCGCGGCGAGGCGAGAGAGATATCGATGGCGCGGCGAGGGAGCTGCGACGGTGCGGCGAGAGCCCGCGACGGTGCGGCGGCTGCAATGGCGGAAACCCTTTTCTGCGTTTTTTGGTTTTTGAGTTTTGGTTTTTGGTTTTGTTTCTTTGCAGGTGAATGGCGAAATGCATCTCTGATTTTTTGTTTTTGCTCTGATTTTGGTTTGGATCTCCTGTCTGCTCTCTCTGATTCCTGTTCCCCTTCTTAGACATCTGAGCTTGTTTGGCAAAGTAATTTTGTCAAAAACATGGACGAAAAAATTTGTAGAAAAGAGAAAGAAAACCACAAAAAGAATAAACAAAAATAACAACACTGATCTCGGTTGAAAATAAAAAAATTAAAAAACTTTACTACCTCGGTTGTCTGTGAACCGAGTCAGAATCTGAATCCTTTTGATTCGGTTCAGAACCGAGTCAAAAAATCCATTGTTTTTACTTCGTCTGAATATGCACCGGTCGTAGAACCGGTGTCTATACATGAAAATGACCGATGCGGTATATTGTAATTGCACTAGTGCATTAAGAATTCGGTGTCACTGGCATTACGAATTCGGTGTCAGTGCGACTAACGAGGCAACACCGTGGTCCATGGGGTGACACCCAGTCATCACCAACAATCATATTTTCAAAGGGGCAATCAACCGTTTTCACTTCCAGTCTTTAACCACGCTTAAGGATTTGAGGCATGGAGAAAACTAATTGGTCACAATTAAAATCAACCAAACATCTAATTAGCATAAACATGTCAATAATTAGGTTTAAAGGGAATTAGACTGTAATTAGACTTACCCTAATCAAAAGCCCATGAAGAAAACTATAAGTACAGGTCAAAGATATGGTTGTTGAGACATTAATTACACTTTATTATAGCACTAACTGCTTTAACCGTTCAAACTTGAGTAAACTTTAGGATCAGAGCAACTTTAACGGGTACCCCCGATCGATTGACGAACATATTACCTTAGCACGAAATGGGCAACACCGTAGTGTGAAAACCAAAAAATTGTTTTAAGTGAACATTTGATCCTATACACATGAAACATCTACACAAGATTTTGTGTTTTAATCATACGAATTTTAGCTATTTATGACGCGATATGGTTGTTGACACATTAATTACATTTTTATTATAGCATTAAGTGCTTTAACTGATTGAACCTGGGAAAACTTTAGCATTGGAGCAACTTTAACAGGTATCTTTGATCAATTAAGGAACATACCTAAGCACGAAAATGACAACATCAAAATGTGAAAACCAAAAAATTGTTTTAAGTGAACGTTTTGATCCATGAAACATCTACACAATATTTTGTATTTTAATCATATAGCTTTTAGTTATTTATGACATAAGTGAAATATTCATTGTGTAAATTAAAAATTTAAATACATATTATGAGATTGAATTGGAAAAGAATTTTTATTGATCCTATATTACTCAATATTTATTTGTAGAAGTATGTTTTAAGAAAATGAAATATTATTTCAGATTCTGTCTTCATGAAACACTATTTTTAATGACGAATTCAACCAAATATATTGGACGTTTTTTTAACTATATTTAATTGACATAGTAAAAACGAAAGATTAAAAAAAAATACAACTGAGACAAGAAAAAATAGTTACATAATCAATATTTTCCATAGCAATGTCTTAATGTGTAATTTAATAATTTATTATTATAAACTAGTGGTTGAGAGCTTGTGTCAAACTATCAATATTTCACAGCACACGCTATCTAGGAAAAACTATTTTCATTCACTCATAAGAGTTCCTTGGAGACCAAAAACCAGTAATTTAATTTTGTTTTCTTCCACAAGTATAATAAACTATTTCATGCGGCAACCACATGCACAATTCTTACCAATTTCATATATATCCTCCCAAACTCCAATGTACGCAAAAAAAAAAAAAAACAAAAAACTAAACAAAAGTTGCTGAACTAACTATTCACATTTTCCTTCCAATATCATCACATCTCTTTTCTCTAACCACACTATCTTCTGGATCAATACTTAAATATTTGAAGCAGTAAGACCCAGTGAAAGGGTTAACATATTTCAACTCACGTTGTCTCTTTTGTCACGATTGAACTCTTGATCACATGTTTATTAGACAAAGTTATGTACCAATCATGTGACGACATGTTTGTCACATCAAATGTCTTTGTGACAACGCTTGGACGGTTCCATGGCGTGGCATTCTCTACAAGCCATCACAAACCACCGTAGAATCCTCCTCCCAAATCTCAACCTCACCCCTTTATTCTCCTTCTTACTCTTCTTCTTCTTATTCTTATTTTTGTTATTCTTCTTCTTCTCCTTGTTGTTGTTCCTCATGGTCCCTTTGCCCTTGTCTTGGTTTTTGTCGGTTCTTCTTCTCAAGGAGCCTTCACGGTTCAACGCTGGCATGGGAGTTATATACTGCCACCTTTGTGAACACCCATATGGTGGATAGTGGGAGGGAGTTTTTGACATAAATGCAGCACCTTTGAGCTTGTTGTGGAAAGATTTTCGCTCAGCGCTATCGCTGGAGCTGGTTCTGGCGCTGCTACAGCTGCTGTTGGTGCTGTTGCTCAGTGAAGAGAGAAGGGAGTCTCTAGTGCTGCTGGTGCGGCTGGTAGGGAGGGGGAAAAGGTGGGGCTGGAGACGGCCATTGAGAAAGAGGTGGTCGGCCGGAGAGGTGGCGAAAGGCTCGGCGGAGGGTGAGTCCGGCGTGAGGGACCCGAACTCAAAGTCCGACTCCGGCGTCGGCGTGCTCCGGAAGGAGAAGGAGTCGCCGGAGGGGGATGTGTTGATGTTGTTTTTGTTGTCCATGGAGGGGTGGGTTGTGAGGAGGAAATTAGGGTTTATATACGTGTGAGCCTCTGAGAGAGAAAGAGTGAGAGCAGGTTATGATGGTGATAGTGGAAGACTGGTTTGTGGGGTTTCGATGTGGGACATGTGGAGTGAATCAAGTTCTTTGTTGGTTTGAAATTGAGGGAGGTAGCTAGCTACCTTAGGGGGTGGTGTAAATAATGTGAACCATGAGATGACAACTAAGATATAAGTTTGAGGAATAATATTGCATAGTGGTAGTGTAATGATGTTGTTAGCCTATGTGAGATGTGTCACAAACAAGAGTGTATTGTATATAAGTGTCATGTGATGTTGAACTTTAAAGATGTTGCTGATGGAATTATGATCAATGATATATAAATGTATATAAAAATGAAAAGAAAAAAAAAGAAAAAAAAAAGGAAAAAACACTAATAAATGTATTAATAGAAGACAAATAAGAGAATAGAAATAAATTTTAAGTGAAAGTAGAAAAAAAATGTTTTTATATAAAATTTATAAGTGACTTGCACTATACTACTATAGTCTTGCATATGAAATGTACCTCTCTTATTAACTTTTGTCTAGACCAATTAATTTTTGTCTAAACCTCACTTATTAACTAATCCTCACTTTGTAGAATTTTAATTTTTTTTCTCTTAATTGGATATTGATGAATATTTTCCGTATTAAATATTAGCTGAAAGAGAGGAAAGAAGAGTGTGTTGTGAGATATGCTATATAGAAATGCGTCAAAGGTTATTGTGGGGTATTTACTAGATAAACTATAGTGTTTTGGTTGGGAATTTTTATTTATTAAAAGTTGTTGGAGGCTAAAGAGTGATTAAAGTGGAATTGGAAAGTAAAAAATTATGCTTAATCATAATGTCTCATGACCACAATACGTGGAGAGAGAGAGAGGATCTATTGACCTCACTTATAAGTTTGACAAGATTATACTTTTAACAATTTTTATGTCAGATTTTCTCAGTTCAATTATCGAATTGAGCTCTTAAATAAGTAAACTAAACTATAATAGTTTGTATACTTCAAAATTGAATAATAGTGCGCCGTATTATATTGTTTTAACATATAAGGCCTGATTTAAAAATTACATTTATTATTTTAAGCAATGCCATGAAATTTAACAATTAAAACGTAAAAAAAATATTTATAAAAATTTTAATTTGCAAAAATATTTCAACTTTGATTAGAGACATGGTATCTCTCTATCCCATGACCTTAAGTATTGATTTTTCAATAATTATTTGTTTGTTGTCCCCACTATGTGAATTAGATATTTACCTTCGTCAACTTGCTTTTTGTTTTTCGAAAGGACACACAATCCCAAATATACTCTTTAAACAAAGCAAAAACAAATGAAAATAAAGTAGGAAAAGGAGATGGGTCTATAATAAAACGAAAATTTTCATACCACAACACTAATAAGACAAAAATTTTCTTAATAAAATAGAAGAAAAAAAAAATATAGATAAATTAGTTTATACAAATCTGTCTATAAATTTGTAGACTTTTATTTTAACGTATCGATACACTAATTTACATAGATAAAAGGTTAATTATATTTTTATACTTTTTATAAATCTTTATAAAAAAACTTGCCCATACTTTCTTTATTACGTGACATTTATTTCGTAATTGAGACTATATGTCGGTTATACCACATATTTTATGGCCATTTTACAAGTAACAAATATAAATAATATAAAAAACTATATTTTTATATCAGTTAAAAGTTTGTCATAATAAGTCTAATTTATATTTTCTATGATCAATTAGAAGTCTATCACAATAAATCTAACTTAGATTTATTGTATTGGTTATATATAAACTATGATGTAAACATATGAATCCCTTGAGTGAAATTTTAGTTTTTAAAAGATTAGTATTTATATAATTACCAAGAACATCTTGATTAAAAAAAGAAAGAGAAAAGAGAATAGTGATCAATAGTTTAGTCTTCATTCCTTTAAACCAGAAAGGAATGGTGGGATCAGCATTGTAGGTAGCTATCTTTGGTAGGAGGAAGCAAAGTAGAAGGGTCCCTAGGGTTTTTAAAGAAACTAAAATGTGATGAACATTAAGAGGAGTGTGATTTTAATGATGAAAGACCTACTTTTGGTTACTCCTTCACAAACAAGGGGACAAAGTGAGTCATAACAAATATTTTTGGTCTCCCCTTCAAGTTTCTATGGCCTTATACATGGTCCCATTTCATCGTATTGTGTCTTCTTGGGACCATTGGTCAGCCAGATTCAGTCTTCAACTTTTATAATTGTTTTCCACCACCAAAGCAAATTATTCGTCAATTAATCTTCCCCACAAAGCAACTTTTATACAAAGTGGCAGCTCCATGGATTTCAAGACATATATAATGTTCAAGAGTTTCATCATAAATTTGTTTTGACTACAATGTCACCTTCCAAATGCTATAAAGTTTGCAAAATTGCAGGTTACAACCGAGCAACGTGGAAAGTATTTTTAAAATAACTTTTTCTTGTAATAGAATATTTTGTTACAAATAATAGAATATAAACTTTCAGTTAAGTAATTTACACTACAAGAATATTAGATTTCATTTTATTTTTTGGTAGTTAGTTCTTCGTGATTAAGGCTTTATTCACTTAAATGAATTTAAAGGTAAATTTTTTATTGTTTATTTGAGTAGATTTGGAGGTAAGTGAGAATAAATTTGGAAGTAAATTTTGTGAGAATTAGTGTAGGATTTGATTGATATGACAGATTAAAAAAATTTACTTCCAAATTCACTCTCATTTACCTCCAAATCCACTCAAATAATCAACAAAAAATTTACCTTCAAATCCTCTCAAATCCATTCAATCACTCTCCCCAAATCCATTCAAGTGAACAAAGTGTAAGTGTTTTAGCTCCTGCAACCAATAAGGCCTTACAAAGATACGACGTCGTTTTGACGTGGAGTCGTTGAAGCGGAGGGTGAAGGAGCCAAAGAAGGAACTGTCGCGCATTCTCCGAACCGAAGTTGCCATCAGAGGCATTAAGAACAAAGCCAAGTCCAACTCCCATGACCAACTTTGGCCCAAGGCCCTTCTCAAAGCCCTAGATGACACCATCAAACGTCGTCGTTGGCAATTCGCTCTCGAGGCAAGCTGTCCAATTCTAAATTTAGACACTTCCATGGGGATTTTGATAGACTGGACCCCACCTTCATTGTTGGGAGTTTGATTTGGATTTTTGGGCGGGATATAAAACAATGAACACACTTAATTGGACACGTCATTGCCTTCGATCAAGTTAGTTGGCGTGGCGTTTGTGATATTGCCTTAATGAATTTTGCTGAACCTTTTTATATAAACTTTTCTTTCACCAATCTGTAGAAAATTCTGGGTTTGGCTCAATGGTTTCTGTGGGAACTATCATAATTTGTTTAGTTTAATGAAACAGAGGTTTATGCGTTTCAAGAACCAGAAATACATGGAAGTGTCTATACTTTACATTTTTTTCTGGTTTACAAAATATTGTCTCTTATTGTTGGTGTAGTAAAGAGTTGGATTGTTTTCAAGCTCTTGCTGAAGCTCAATCTCGCAAGGTGATAACAAATATTTGTCTTGTTAATTTTAGCTTAATTTATCTGGTATGCTGGTCTTAACTTATAAGCTAAATACTGTTTATGGTAATTGCTTGAGTAGACTCTAGGGTATGCCCCTCTAACATATTAGGATTCTAACCTAGAGATAAAATACAGGTTAATTCAAAGGGGAGAGGAAGAGAAGGGATTGAATAGAATTTAAAATTATTTGCAAAGAAGTATTAGATGTTATTGTAAGGGTTAGACGGTATATGGTGTTGAATACTTGAAAATTTTTAGAAGTATTTAGAAAGTCTTCGAAATGAAAACAAGGATGAAAACTTATTTTTATATTGGTTCATTTCAATATGAACTACGTTGAGTTCTCCCTTAAACACTCTTAAAGCGTTTTACTAATCTTTAAAAAGATTACAAACGAGTTTAATCATTCCTGATTTATAATCGAGTATAACAACTCTTAGTTTACGGATAGTCTAACTGAATATATCTTTTAACTCTACTAAGTTAAACAAATAAATATTTTAATTCACTTTTAAATATACAAAACCAACAAAGTTTTTTTAATAAAACAAGTACATATGATAACATTTTTAGAGAGAATATTTTTGCCATATATTTTTACAATACAAAGTATATTTGAAAAGTTAACAAAGATTTTCTTTTTGAAAGACTACTAGTTGACGTTAGATTAAGAGAAAATTGACAGCGTAAGAATAAACAATAATATTATTGTTGTTATCTTCTTTTTATGCAGTCCTCTTTATATAGAGTTTTTCGAAAATATCTGTTACTCATAGTATTGACTTTCACTTAAGTGTGTAGCCTTTTGCTGTGAGGTCAGATACTATGTTGTTTTCTGTAGAGGCAACTGTGTTGCTTCTTTATCTTGGACTTGGATGTATCATGTGGAACGTGGATATTTATATTGGAATTGGATGTATCTAGGACTTAGATGCTTATTTTGGACTTGTATTATGCTTAATTGGCTAAGTAATGTCTCATAATTTTATATTTGCAAATTCAATAATGAATGGATTAAATGATATGCTTAACTGCTTGAAATGTTAATGAATCGGAACTCAAGTAGGTTTTGGGATACTAAAGTTGATATAGTTTAATAGTATTAATTTGATCGCGTCAATGACAGCGTTATCAAATTTGTACAATGAAACTATATCAACTTTAGTATTGCTAAGATAATAGCCAACAAAATAGAAATGATAAATTCAACCCTAAGTCGTCTCCCAATGAATACGAAATTGATTCTTAACAAATTAGTTCTTACAAAAATATATAAAAGGGTTAATAACATAAAAACAATAAAGAAGATAAAGATCAATAAAAGATTAAAGAACAAAATAACAAAAAATAAAAATAAATAAATTTATAAAAAGATTTAAAAAGATAAAAACAAATATAAAAGAAATAGGTTGATTTTTTTGCAAAATAGGATTCATCATTAGCTATCCAAAGATTAAGATTACTATTCAATTAATAATTGGGTTAGATTTTCAAATTAATCAATGTAAATTTTAAATTAATTTGTTGACATTCTGACTCTTAACCAAAGTACATTCTTAGCTAAAAAGCAAGAACTTTGTAGATTAATCATAATCAACTTAATGAAAGTACATTCTCAATTAAATATTACTATGCCTAATCATATCTATTCTTTAACTTCTTATATAAAGTAAAATGTTAATTAACCAAAATACATTCTTGATTAATTCTTGTTAAAGTTTTTACCATTAATCAAAATACATTTTCAATTATTGGCAAAAATACATTCAATTAAATTCTCAATTAAAAATAAAAATCCTTGGACTCATATGATTGATATGTTATATAGATTTAACATCATACTAACTTTATATAATGTAAAAATCATTACTTTTATTTGATTAAGAAGAAAAAGACATAGATAGAAATAAATCACAACAAGAATAAAAGAAACAAACAAATTTATTCATTTGACCTCATAATTTAATTAAGAAATTACAGCAGAATCAATCTTAGAGACTTAGCATTCCATGGAATGTAGAAATAACATGGAAATAAAAAGATAGAGGGTGGAGAACATAAGAGAAGAGAGAAAGGATGAAACCTGAACCCCTAAAAGGTTCCTAAGTCTAGGAGGATGAACGAAGAGAAGAAGAAGTCTAGAAGCGTGAACGAAGAAGAAGAAGAAGTCTAGAAGGGTGAACGAAGAGAAGAAGAGAGGATGATGCATGAATGAAGAGAAGAAAAAGAAGTCTAAAAGCGTGAACGAAGATAAGAAGAGAAAAAGAAGAAGTCTAAAAATGTGTACGAAGAGATTTAATTGGTAAAATTAGGAATTGGAACCTACTATGACTGGTGGTTTACTGACAATCATAGTAAATAACTATTATTATGACAGGTATTACTAGACCTGTCATAATAGGTTTTAAATATAATTTTAATTTTACTAGCGCGTCTATTATGACATGTAATGAACTAATCATCATAATAAAAGTTACTATGAAAAGTCTTCCTAAACTTGTTATAATAAGTTTTGATCAATTTCAATTTTGTCATCATATCCTTCTATATAGACACTCTTTAACCTATCATATATAATATGTATTACTTTTATTATGAAAATATTATTGATCAACCTTTTATGATTATATCATAGTTGGATTTCACCTGCTATAATAAGTTAACATAAAAAATCTAGTAGAAATTAATTTAATGTATTAGACTATAACATTATACAAAGTCTTATAGGTAATCTGATATAAAACAAAAACATAGATCTTAAAAGTCTTTTAGATACTATAACATATTACGGAAAAATTATTTGTTATATGATTTCACATTTTTTTTTAAGTATTATATATCATCAAAATTATTAGATGGTTCGTATGAATTAGATGTAAAAATTTGGATTCCAAAAGAGTTCATAATTTCTATGGAAAATGTGTTTTACATAAAGAAGTCAATAACTAAGATGGTTGTTAGATTATGGACCATTTTGAGGGTGAAACAATTTCTTCTAAGATTCTCTTTTATTTTTCTGTTATATATTTCACGCTACCCATTGTTTATCAATGATAGAGTGAATTTGATAAGCCTGAATTAAAGACAAAAAAAAACTTAAAACTTGATAAGAATTATATTTTATAATAGGACTATTGTAATTATTTAAATATTTTTAATTAGAAACTTTACGAACGCTATATTTTAATTAGCTAAGTCTCATCTCATTAACAGATAATTTTTTGTTAAAGCTAATACTAATTTTGAATACTCTCATTTTGTTAAAAGTCTGTTATTTATGAATTATTGAGTACAATAGCTTCTAATTTTTTATCTTTGAATTTCTGATTAAAGGAGATGGATCTTATTCCACTTATTAATAATTTATGATTGTGAGGTTTTGTTTATTTTCTTATCACCTTTCCTATTTTTTATTCTTAGTTATTCAGTAAAAGTTATTAAACATTATATTTTCTTCCTAATCATTGATTAGGACTCATCATTTTGATTATCAAAGTTCTAAATCTTTTGATAAATTTGACATTTTCTTACCATTTAAAAAAAAAATCACTATCCATTTATTCCGGTGAAGCTTTCAAATGTGAATTGAATTTGTATAATTTTTAAAGTAGAAAATCATGGGAGAATTAGCGCTGGGTTCTGCTAAACCGCAATAACTGAATTTCAAATTTCAGAATTTCAGTGTGCGGTACAATTCGTGTGATACTGTGGAAATATTGGAAGCTGTTGAAGCAAGCGATTTTCATTGGATTTGAGCGTGCAAGAAACGGTGGCGTGCAGCTGAAGATCTGCAAGCGGTGCTGGAGGAGCTTTTGTTATTGCAGTGCTGACTAATCGCGTACGTCAAACACTCAAAACGTAAGATTTTGTTTGTGAATTAAATTTTTAATTTCTCGGTGCAAGCAATGTCTAGTCCATTCGATTCAACACTGTGTGAAGTGCTCTGAGTTTAGTGTAGCGTGGCGCAATTGAAGTTCTTGCGTGGGCAATTGAAGTTCATTCTCTGTTGAAGCGGTGATTGAATTTCTGGAAGCAACACGTAATCTGTTCAGCGGAATCAGTGTAAGCATCTTTCGATCTTTGATTTGCGAATAATTCTAGTAAGGTTATGAAATTCAAGCGGTAGAATCATTTTATCATGTTGATTTGATCGTGACAAGCAGCCGATGTGTTCAATTTGTTGGAGAGCTCTTCAAAAATTTTCTCCCGGATTTACTATTATATTACTTCAAAAATTTCTTACTAAAATAATTATATATATATAATATATATAAATTCATATTCATCTTTTAGGTTAATTTTATGTATATATAAATTGTTATTCATCTATTTAAGATAGTATTTATCACCTGGAATATCGGTGGAGAATATCAACTATTGCATCATTGAATTGAATAATTTAGATGGTTGAATTTGCTGCAAGCAAAGCAAACTCTAGCATTTTGGAAAATGAAAACGCACTTAGCTGGAACCAGTCGGTGCCATCTGGCTTTCATAGTATGATTCACTGATTGCGCATTGTCAAAAAGTGAAGAAAAATGCCTTGCATGGGTTAATTTCAAACTTAATTGTAATCTAATTTTTTGTAAGATCTAAATGGGTGACTTCTTTTTGGAAGTGATTTCTGTTTTAATTTTCTTTTCTATTCTACTTTTTTGTTTTGAAAAAAAAATGATTGAGTTCTTTTTAGTGTTTGTTTTATGCGTGAGACATATTCTTATAAGATAAATTGTTAAGGAATCTTGAATTTCTTAGATTATAAAATTAGATATAATTTCTTTAAATTTGAGTTCAATTAGTAAGAAATTACATGCACAAGCAAATTATATAAAATGAGTGAACGTGTAACTAGCTTTAATTTTTCATCTTTAGTGTGATAGGAAAATTAAAAGAAGAATAGTGCATGTTTTTTATTTCTCTTAAGACTTCAATTTATTTTAAATTTAATTCTCTATTTGATGTACTTCTTAAAAAGATAAGAGTGTTTTGATCATTTGATCAATCCAAACACGGTTAAGGAAGAAGGTTTCATGAAAGAAACAAAAAATTTGTGAAAGCACAAATTCATGAAAATTAAATTTTCAACTCATGAAAAATAAGATGAAACAAGTAAAAAAAAATACTATTGAGCTTCATTGTACTATTTGCTTACTTTATAAGACGAGATAATAGAGTAAGAAGAAAAACACATGTGAGTGTTTAGACTACTTTGTATTTTAATCACATCTTCTCTATAAGAGTAATAGTCTAAATGACTTGTAAGCAATCATTAATTGCAATTTTGGAGAGAATCAAAATACTTACAACTTCACTTCGGAGAGTTAAAGAAATCTAGGCAAGGTTGCTTAGTACCAAGAGTAATGTGAATCCTCAACTAGTCTAGGGTAACAAAAGGTTATTCACTGACTAGGGATACCAAGAGTGGTAAAGAATATTACACAATTAGGAGTGAGTGAAACTCAACTAGGCGATGTCAATGGATACTAGGACTGTCTAGGGATACCAGGAGTGGTGCGAATAATCATCCAGTCAAGGGTAATTAACAACTACTTATTGACTGAGAAACCAAAAGTGGTGCGAATACTCAACTGGTCTAGGATAATTGGAGGTTAATTGTTGATTAGGGATACTAAGAGTGGTGAAAAATACTTCAAAACTAGAAGTGAGTGATACTCAACTAGACGATGTATCACAATGATATTGGAACCATATAGGGATACCAAGAGTGGTGAATAATATTACGCAATCAAGAGTGAGTCGAACTCAACGAGTCAGAAGTAATGATGGTAAATACGATTAGGAACACCAAGAGTGGTTTAAAATACTCATCTGAACTTCATTGAAAATTTAGTGGAACCCTCTAAATTAGTTTAAAGGAGAACTAGATGTAGCCTTAATAGGTGAACCAATATAAAAATTGTTTGTGTGTTGTAGTCCTATTAGTAAATGACTAACTCTTGATAAAAGGAATCTTTCTTAGTGCTCAAGTCAACTTTAGGCTTTGAGCTATCATTTACATCTTTGATGAGTTACTGCTTAAATATCCTTAAAGAAAATTGAGTTAGTTCTCTAAACGATGTTTTTGAAATAACGTTTATAGATGAAGTATGACTATGAAAGAACTAAAACCATACAAGGTATGATCTGATGCTAATAGAACTAGCAATTGTCAATGACAACTGTATTGAAAAAAAGGGTGTCCAAGGCCTGTGTCACCATTGTCACTCCAAAGACGACCAATATCGACGACGGCAACGGTGACTTCTTGCATAGCGAAAAACGTCCAAGGTGTGCTTCAAAAAGCAAAGGACACTCCATGAGTGACAACCAACGTGGATGAAAAAATGACTCAAAATAACTTTGAATTGATTAGAAAACACTATGTGTCGATGGCGAGAATAAAAAAAAAGATATTGTAGCTAAACGAGAAAGTACAAAGGTTAATTCTTTTAACCTGAAAATGAAAATAACAACGATTTTACAAGAAATCATTGTCATTTTTTCAAACATATAACAACAATTATTTCTTAAATCATTGTCATTTTGCAATTTTGCAATTATAACGTTCATCCTTAAAATTGTCACTGCTTCTTCTATTACTACGTCAATATCACAAACATCTTTGTACTAGTGTTATTAAATTTAGTCCAATTTTTATTTTAGTAATAATTGTTTATTTATTTATGTATTATTATTAAGTGAAATAGAGACAAATATATATTAAAGAATATGTAACTGTATATGTATTTTAACTAATAAAACATAAAAGAGATAAAGATACAATGATAATATTTTTAAAAATATGTTTGTGCATACATAAAGAACTCCCTTAAGCAAATAACAGAAAATACTTTTATTTCTTAGTTTCTCACTTTCTTGTCAGGCAATTTATTAATAAATTGAGTTGTTACGTAGAAAATTAATTCTCCGTTTTCAAGATATTTAAATACTACCAAGCTGGAAATAAATAATTATATATATATATATATATATATATATATTATTTTTCATTTTATCTTTTTCATTGCTTTGCTTTTCTGAAGACGATAACTTGATAAGACCGTACTTTATTAATGATTAACTCAAAAGCAGAGAAAGCGAAGCCCTACGGAGAAAACTGATCAACGAGACGACGCCACGTGTAGGCGCGAACGCGTCATTGTAATTGCGACGTACGCGGCATGGTATTGGGAGGTAACAGGAAGTCGTGTCAACGCGACATGATCAACTTTCACAAAACAACACAACACAGCAAATCTCACTCTCCTTTTTTCCTTTTTCTTCCTCAAAATCCCTTCTTCCTTCGCTGCCTCTTCACCTCTTCGCCTCTTCGCTTCTCTGTCTTCTTCTTACTCTCTCCCTCATTGCGTCAACTAAAAAATATACATAAAAAACACCACACCCTGCTCTACGTGGCCACTCTCACTTTCCTTTTAAATCTTTATTTAAGCCCTTCACTATGACCGGCAAAGAAATCCTTCACAAGATGAAGGTACCCTTTTGTTTTTTCACCTTTCGTTGCTCTAGTTTATTTAAGCATCTCTTTTTTTTTTTTTTTTTTTCATTTTGCTCTCTTTTGTTTCGTTGCAATGACTAACAATTTGGTTTCTGTTCATTTGTCGGTGTTGATCTTTGTCTATCAGTTCAGTGGACTGCTTTTCATAAACCCTGTAATTTTATTCCATGCCTTTCGTGGTAGGGAATGTAGTTTTACTGTGGCGCTTTCTTCATTAACTCCAACAGTGCCTTCTTTTTATTGGAGATTTATCTGAAGTAGAGATAATACCGATTTAAAAATTCGAAATATACACTTCTATGAACCCAATTAGGCTTAAATTCCCTAATATATATCATATCAGAGTCTATCCTTTATAATTTTGTTAGTAATTTTCTATCGTTTAACAATTTAAGTCCTAAAGTTCTAATTGTTTTCGAGTTGAATTATATACATGAGCTATCTTACCCTTAAGTGATAATTCATTGAGAGTTGAATATAGGGAATGTGCTATGTATACCTTAGATTTTAAGGTTAAGACCATCTTAAAGGAAAAATGACTGTTACTGGGTCATCGTTGATTGGTGATATAACCTGTGTAATTGGTGATCGTAAGTTTGTTCTTATGAACTTTTAAGTATCCTTTAGCAAAGAGTCAAATAATGAGATTCTATCTGGATACAAAGATAGAAGAACTTTTGAGAATTTTTCTATCAGAAAAAAGCTCTATATTCTCAACAGAGAAGCTCTAGCAGATATTCTTCTACCTAGGAACCTTAATTTATCAACATCTACGTGAAAATTTATGCCACCGAATTAACTTGATGGCCTACAATACCTCTCGGTGGCTCCATTTATAATCTTTGTAATTGCAGGGCAGGTTTATATGGCATAACAATTCCAAGGTTTTAGAGTATTGGTCAATTTGCTGCAACATATATTGTGCTATAGTGTGTGAACGATCATATTTTAGGTCTTAAGTTGGTTGGTTAATGAAGATGGTTGGGAGGTTACTTGTCACAGAGGTTAGAAAAGATCATCAACTTTTGTGTGGTGATCTGTAACTTCAGAATCAAATGACTGTTGGAGGGTGAATCACGGGTCCAATACCCCAGTTTGTGTTTTTGACCTGGAACACACGAGGAATGGGAAAAGTCAGTTGTAGCCCTTATGATGGGACGGTTTCCCTTAAAATCATCTCTGCCAGTTGTTAAATCCAGCTTCCTAATATGAATTAAGCAGATTTATGCTATGCTGTGTTTAAGACTAACATGGTCTTAAGAATGCAGTACAGTCTTGTTGTTTAGTTCTAGTTAGGTGTGTTTTTATAGGCAAATACAATTCAGGGAAAATTATTATATGGTTTTTGGGTAAATTGAGGTTGTTTAAAGTCAAAATTTAAAATGACAATATAATTAATGACTTCTTGCGCTTTACAAGTCTGTTATTGTTTGCAAAGATAATATTTCGTATAGTGTACACAGTTAGTTATTTGAGAAGATAAAAGAATGTGTTTAAGACACATCATCCTGAATTTAGTTTTGAAAAAGCTTTGGTAAATGATGCCCTTAGCTATTAATTTTTGAAATCCAGCTGAGTAGTGTCTTAGAAATTAACAATCACACAAAGCTTCAAGAAATACAACTTTGTTCGATAAATTGCTTATGTTTGTCTTTCTTGGAGTAAGATGAGTTCAAAAGTTCACTGACCTGATTCTCATTTGATCAATAACTAAATTTCTTATTTTTTCGGTTGTGAATGTCTTGTAACCTGATTATGTTACTTACAGGAAAAAGTTTTGGGGCCATCTGATTCTGATTCAGGTAAAGGAAAGAGCAAGATGAAGAAGCACATTACTCATGGCTTTCACTTGGTAAAGGGAAGATCTGGTCATGCCATGGAAGACTATGTCGTTGCTCAGTTTAAGCAAGTTGATAACAATGAATTGGGTTTATTTGCTATATTCGATGGCCACTCAGGTCAAAGTGTGCCTGATTACTTGAAAACTCATTTGTTTGATAACATCTTGAAAGAGGTAATGTGGGTTCATAATCTTTAGTTCTTGTTACTTGATCATTGAGCTGCTTGGTGTGAAACATAATCTGTTGTATAATTACTTTAAATTTCTAGTTACTTATCAACATGAAAAATGTTAGTATTAAAAATTAAATGGTTAATATGTTTTTCATTATGAAAAATTGTTTAGTCTCTTTACTTTATGAGAGTAATGTAAAACATTCTTGCTAACAAACTGCATGTGAAGGTTATATTTTAGTTTACTATGGAACTCAGGAAACACTCCACATGTCCTTTGTTGAAAAGGATGTTTTACACTTTCATAAAATATAGGGACTAAATACTTTATAATTTATTTTAAGGATGAAATAGAATTTTTTATAATAGTACGGGGACAGAAAACATATTTAACCCAAAATAAAACTCTTTAAATACAATGCATGTCTATGACTCAGGTTTTCCCCATTTCTTCATGTAGCCTAACTTCTGGACAGAACCTGCTGATGCTGTGAAGAGGGCATATAGTATAACTGATTCTACTATTTTAGACAAATCAGGTGAACTGGGTCGAGGGGGTTCAACTGCAGTTACCGCAATATTGATCAACTGTCAGAAGTTAGTAGTGGCCAATATTGGAGATTCCAGGGCTGTCTTGTGCCAGAATGGCCAGGCCAAACAACTATCAGTGGATCATGAGCCAAGTGTAGAAAGTGAGGATATAAAAAACAGAGGTGGTTTTGTGTCAAACTTCCCAGGTACCAATCACCTTTTAAAATGTTGTATGGTTTTTTACCTTCATCTTAATTTAGTGTTTCACAATATCATCATCCCCTTATCCGAGGTTTTAGTTTTACTTGTTAGCATGTGGTTTTTAATGATTTTTCTTATGTCCTTGTTATTAAGGTTTGATGTTTACATATTCTCAAAATATAAAATTGTTGGCTTTTAGTTTTTTTGTTTCTAACAGAAGTCTTTCAGTCCTTAGAAAATCAATTTTGTCCTTTATCACTTAGACATTTTTATTAACAATGATTTCCATAAATAAGGAATTCAAAGGAAGCAATTGTTTTTGACAGAATAATACTGAACATTCCTATACTTGCATGCGATACAAACATCTGACTTCTATATTATTACAGTGCTATCTTTATCATGACATATTTTGTAAATACACATTTTAAAAGAAGTTGTTGGTAATAGTATGTAAAGAGTGTCTTTGAAATCCAAGAATGAGTTGTCATGGAAATAAGAAAGTTGAGTAATATATAAAGAAAAAAAGAAAAAGAAAGACTTGAAAATACAGTCTTTGCATTGACATGATACTCACAGACATAGTCTTATGTCTTAAAGGTTTTGAATTAAAGATACTCATGATCTCTGACACAAAGAATGAGTTAAAAAGTTGAGTAACATAACAAAAAAAGGACCAGACACATTTTTAAGGTTTTTGATTGAAGGTATCATGATATATGATCCACAAAAAATGAGTTAAAAGTCGATAGAAATAAGAAAGTTGAGTTAAGTTGAGTAACTTATAACGATAAAAAGATTCTTAAGGTTTTGGATTAAATGTAGTATATTGATCTCTTATATGATTGATTCATGTCTCAGTTTTTCTGGTCTATTTCCCTAGGAAAATCCCTACATTCATTTGCTAATTCAGTGCTAAGGATACTGGTTTTCTGATTGAATCAGGGGACGTGCCACGAGTTGATGGTCAGTTGGCAGTGTCAAGGGCATTCGGTGACAAAAGCCTGAAGGTACACTTGAGCTCAGAACCACATGTGATTGTGGAGTTGATAGGCGATGATGCAGAGTTTGTTATCTTAGCCAGTGATGGGTTATGGAAGGTAATATTCAATAAACTAAACAAGATAAGATTCTCAACAACTAATGAATGTATTTTTTTGGTCTTCTACACTCCAAGTTCCTTGCATATTCTGCACTGATCATCATAATATTCATTGAAATTATTGAAGGTGATGACAAATCAAGAAGCAGTTGATGCAATCAGAGATGTTAAGGATGCTCGCTCTGCAGCAAAGATCCTTACTGAAGAAGCACGTAACAGGAAAAGCTCAGATGATATCTCTTGTGTTGTTGTGAAATTTCAGTGATCAAATGACTCAATTAGTAGAACTTGAAAGTGTATATTTGGATAAATGATGATACACCCTTGTGGTGTTATTGCATGTTATAGCATTCCGTGTGCAATATTTTCTGTTCATGTTTGATGAAACAATGTGAAAAGGATGTAGATTTGGATTGTATTAAGAAAAATAATTTGTATGATTGCAATGGAGTTTGTGCAAAATCTCTCCTTTTCGAAATTTCACTTGTAGCCATTTTGTTGGTTTTATCCATTTGGGACTGTTAAACACGCATGCATAGACAAATAGTTGGTTAGTTTTTTATTTGCATTAACTTTTATAAACTTAATTTACTTTATGTTTTCATACATTTTTACATTGATTAAGAGTTAATATTAATGATAATTTATTTTTCTTCTTTTAATACTTTAAAACATTTTTTAAGAATAAAATCGGAAAGAAATTTTATGTTCCAAAATTGAGGACCATACTTTAGATATAATAATTAATCTATTCATATAATTTTTTTATAAAGAAAAATTCTTTGATAATATTTGACTATCATTTAACATCTTTTTTAAAAGTAAAACAATCTTAATAAAGGTTAATTTTTATATTTTTAAAGAAAATAGAGAGTGAAAAGTATCGTTATTCTATTTTTATCTCAACTTGTTATTATCCAAGAGAATGAAATTTTCGTTTCAAAAGATAAATTTTCATCTTTTTGAGGTCCTCAACTGATTAGAGAATGAAAAATACACATTATTTCTTCTCTAATCCTTTGAAACACACCTTTAATGAACAAGAAGACCGTTAAAAAATTTCGGGTTAAATATGTTTTTAGTCCCTAAACTATTGGCCGTTTCTGGTTTTCGTCCCTCTTCCAAAGTAAGGTACAATTTGGTCCTCATTCTTTAGAAAAACGTTCGTTTTAGTCCTCAAAATTTTGTTTTTAGTCCTCGTTTTAGTCCTCAAAACGTTCGTTTTTTCGACTAAAACGAACGTTTTTTAAAGATTGAGGACTAAATTGTACCTTACTTTGGAAGAGGGACGAAAACCAGAAACGATCAATAGTTTAGGGACTAAAAACATATTTAACCCAAAAATTTCAATCGAGTGTGTATTGTATCTGTATATTATACTCTTTTTATTTATTTTTATTGGGCAACACTAAATATTTTGTTGTACCAGTGAAACCTTTTCTGAACAAACCGGACATGACTGTTGCCAACATCCCTCGACCTAAAGGATAGAGGGTAGGCAAAGCCAAGACACTTGATCATGACACAACAGAGAACTGAAATTACAATTTTGTCCCGGAATGAACCAACCCCATCTTACATAATCTTTGAAAACTTCATCTACACACACTACTCTTTCTTAGCAGTGTTAACATTTTCAAAACCTTAATTTTCTTAAGCAACATCTTTTAAAGACCAAATCATCGTATATCTATTTTCTTTCAGTGTTTGATCCCCTTTTCAGTTACTAATTCATTTTATGACTTCCTCGACAGTATTCAGAGGTTAAAGTTTGATATGAGAAAATGGAAATAAAATACACCCAAAATAGATTTTTTAAATATAAAATGTATCTTACTCAAGTTTCAAACAGAATGTAGAACTTAAATGGTTTGTTTATGAAAAGAGATAATCCAAATACAAAGATGCAATAGCTTTTTATTTTAATCCAATGGAAGATAAGATCTCACCATGCAATGGTGCTTCAATAGGATAACAATGGTAAGGAAAACAGAAACTAAAGGCACTATCTAAATAAGAGAACATAGAGCTGAGGAAAGTGGCTTGCATTGCATATATAGCAGAGAAGCTTTGGATGTTGGAAGTTTGTTTTGGTTTGGTTCTTGTTCATGTGAACAGACAAAGTGGTCCTTTTATTATATGACTTGGCTTGTAAGAAACCAAAGGGTGACAGAAGAGAGAGAGCTTGGTGAACATTTTTGCTTCATCTGATGTTGAAAGACTTGTAGCCAGAACTCCCTGGAAGGTTCATCTGAATTCTGCACTGTGTTGTTTCCTTAGGGTGGTGATGGCCTTTGCTGCTGTGGCTGCTGCTCTCATTGGCAGCCTCAGGGTTGCTTTTCCGGCGCCGTTCATTGTGTCCGGCCAACCGCCTCCGGCAGCTTCTCTTAGACTCATCAAACTCCGCCAGATCATGGAACCTGCACAAACTCATCATAGGAAGAAAAGCTTCGAGTTTTAACTGTTTGACACTTCTGTGTACAAAAACTAACAAAAGGAAAAGGTGTAAACAATGAGGTTCAATTACTTAAAACAGTGTTTCTGTTGCGGATAGATTCTTTAGGAGCATCCAAAACTTTTTAGTCATTGATCAAGGATTATATTTACTTGTAAAAGGGTCCCTTAAAAATTTTAAATTGCAATAAGTGAACAAAATTTTTCTGATCATTAACAACCATGGTTGAGGAAAGCTGAGAAACTAAATTTATGCAGTTGAAATATGAATATGTCGAAGCCAAGGTGTTGCTAGAGCTAACGATTCCTTTAGTACAAAAAACATAACTGTTAGCTTAAAAAACCATGCATGGTAAAATGCTATAGACAATACAAGTTTTCTCTGAAGAGAAAATGGTTAAGATGAATGAGTGTTGATCGAACAAACCTGCTACATTGCTGGCAGAACCTCTGTCTCAGACCTGCAACCACCACAACAGGTGCTTTGGAGTGAAACTCACAGACCTTGTGGCGGCGATGGTACCTCTTTGCATCAGTCAAATCAGCACCACACCTCTCAGCTTGACATGAAGGTGGAGAAACTCCTCCGGCAGCAGCAGCAGCCCCACTTGACCCTCTTCTCCCACCACCACTATTGCTGCTACCAAGCCCTCTTTTTTTCTCTTCTTCAGTGAGAGTAGCTCCACTTTCATCCTCCTCCTCAACTTCATTCTCCAGTTCCTCTTCCACATTCTTTCTGACCCTCTCAAGCAGTGATCTCTTCCTCTCCAGAGTCCTGGCCTCCATTGTGTGCAAAAGGGTGGAGAATGGTGAAAAGGGTGTTGTTGTTGCAGAGGAAGAACTTTTTGGGAGCAATGAAGTGAAAGAGGGAGTTTATAGGAAGCAGAAGGGAAGAAAAGAAGGGTGTGGACCACAGGCTCCATATTTTGTTAATTGTGTGCTTGTGTAAGCATAAAGGTAGAGGAATAGTGCACAGAGAGAAGGGTGTTGGAAATGTTTTTGTCTTTAATGATGAGCTAATAGAGGAAAAGGTTAAATCTCAGTTCTTGCAGTTGCTATTCTTTTTTTTCAATGAATGTTGTGTTGAAAGTGATAGTGCTCATGGCGCGTCCATCACAAACGCATAACCATTGGTACTCAAGGAATTACAAATTGGAAGAACACGATTTTGCTTTTGTTTGTTCTTCTTACTTTCTTCTTCTTCTTATTCTGATTTCTCATCATGCTCATCATCACATGCCTACCCAACCCTTTCCTTAATATCCTTTCTAATTACAAAATATTTTTACAACAATACTACCTAGTACACACACTCTCAATAATCAAAATAAGAATTTAGTTAAAGTAGATTTAAAAACTACTATTCTATAGATCTAGGCTTAACCTTAAAAACATATCTATTAGTTTGTCCATGATAAATTTTCATCGAAGAATCTAGTTAGTTTCTTTTAGGAAGTCTCTTCCTCTCTCTTGTGTATATCACTTGTTCTGTCTATCGAGAAGGACGAGAAGGAGCTTCAAGGAAGATACAAACAACAATGAGATATGAGCAAAGTGTTTTACTTTCTCGTTTTTATTCATTGTAGAACTTAGACTCACATTTATATTTCCAACATGTCTTTCTCTTTACAATATTTAAACCCAAAACTTTTTAACTAACATGTTAACATCTTCTTTCTGCTTCAAAAGTTATATTTGAAATAGCTGTATTATAAGTTAAATTTAAGATTAACTCGTTCTCACGTAATTAACTTATAGTATAAGAATGATTTCACCTTACATAAATGGTTAGGAATTCAAATATGAACTTAAGTTTCATATTTAACAAAATTAAGAAAGTTGAGTAAGAATAGATGACTCATAAATCCATTATTTTAAGGTTTTGATTAAAAGTAACGTCAAATTCTTTGAGTTGAGTTCGAGTTTTATTGGTACCGTCTCTCTTAGATAAAGTTTTATCGACATAGGATTTTGAACAAACTGTTTGTTGACTTACTAAATAAATACACACGTATATGTTAATAATGCATAATAATTTCCAAAAGGTGGGTTGATATGCAGAGTTTCAATGAGAATAAGAAGTTGTGGAGGAAAGCCTTGTGTTTGTAGTTTTAAGACTAATATAAAGAAGAAAAAGACGAGCTCTTATTTTTCACTGCCACCACAACAATTATATGCAGAGAGAGAAGTGCAGACGAAACATAACTACATAAGTAAAAGATGTTGAGTGGAATTAGGTAGTTGTTGTCTCTGTCTGTGTCGTAGTTAGCTTTATTGATTGTTGCAGTAAGATTGAGCATTGATTTACATGCATAGAGTGAGAACTACTGGTCCATTGCATTTTATATATGTTATCCCCATGGTGTAAAGTACTCATTGCAGTAGCCAAGGGTAGACCCTAGATAGCAGAGTTTTTATTTTATTTTTTTCACATGGAAGAGGAAAATTGACGTTTCCAACAGACACGAGCAGTGGGAAACTGTTGGGTTGTCCTTTGTGATGTTGTGTAACGTAAGTTTTGTTGCATTTAGTTTGAGTAAATGATGATGTTTATTGTGGGATTAAAGAGCGAAAGTGATGAAAGGAATTATTGTGATAGAATCTTTGTGGTATAAATGATAAAAAGTTGTAACAGTACTGTTATGGGCACAACATGTGGTGCTGACATGAGGTAGCACGCTAGTACCGTGGTTTCACAAGATGCCATCGTACTCAGTACTTGATGCCAGTTTTCACCATGGACGGTATCTAGATATAGTGGACAAAATCAAACGCTTCAACCTTATCTACGTTCAATCATTCACGATTTCGCCTTATGTCACCCAACTTTAATTCACGATTTATATAATGATTTACATTATATAAATCATTCTAAATTTCATTTTACACGTCTAAGATTTTAAATATAAAAAGTTAGTCATTAAAAAAATACATTTTAATCAAATTTATTAGATTGTTATTGACACAAACATATATAGTTGGGAGATTTAACAAACATCATGACGTCTGAGTCCAATCATATAAGGGATTGACACCACTTTCTACCCAAAACCTTAAGACAATGGGTTAATAGGTCTTTCACCTTTATATATAACTACTTTCTCATTTCTATCCAATGTGAGACTTAGACTCACGTTCAGATTTCCCAACAAAATTTTCATTAGTATATACTTAATATAAGAAAATCAAACTAAACAACTCATATTAATTATAAATAAAACAAATCTATATTATATTATATTTTACTTTACAAATTAATTTTAAATGGTTAAATTAAATTTCATTTAAGATAAAGTTTAGAATTTGATACTTATATTTGTGAAAAACAAGTAAAAAAATGTCTTCACTTTAAATGGTAATTATAGATTTAAGATTGTCTTGATCTTATTCAATATATATATATATATATATATATAATTCACGTTACAATGTGTGAAAAAATGGAAAGAAGGTTGGACAAATTGGTAAAACGGATCCATATTTCGTAAGGATGCGATTTTAACTCTTATAGTCGACTTGAATGTCTTTGTAGATATATCTTGAAACTTTTGTATTTTAATATCTCTTTTGTTTCAATGAATTTCCTAAATTGAATTCGTTTAAATGCACAAGTATTACTAAAATAAGTAGTTAATATGGATTTGTAATACACTCTTCTCATAAAAGACATCCATTATAAGAATGGAAAGAACTAATAAGAATGACACCATAAACCTAAACTTTAATTTCAAATATAAATAACTCTTATATACTATGTCAGAAAATGGTTTTAAATTTACTTTATTTTACAAACTGACTTAATGAAGTAAAGTTAACTTTTATTTATATAGTTTAAATTAAAATGATATTTAGTGACGTGAATCTCAAACCCTACTAATAATGATAATAATTATAGTATTATTATTTATTGTTATGGTTCGGAATAGCATATGTTACTAAAGATTTGTACGAAAGAAGCTGTCTGCTTTGTACTGGTTAAAAAAGAAAAGGACCTAACAGAAATCATACAGCATTAATGGATTACAATTTTCATGATTTTTGCCAAAAAGATATCCGTACAATTAGACAATTTTCGAATTTTTCACTTTGTATCATTGTTTCTCTTTTTAATTTTCCGCAATAGGATAGTACACATTATTTACATGATTGCATATTTTACTGTGAAAGTTCAAGATCGGAGTATCAGGAGAGCGAATTATGAGTTTTAGACAGTAATTTCAGTTATTGAAAAATAGGTTCAAATTCTACTTCTGAAAGACCGAAATCTAGTATTCATAATTTTATATTTATTTTTGGAAAACTTTTTCAGAAGAGTGAAAAAATTTAAATTATAGAATTTTTAATATTTAAATAAATAATAGAATAAGGTAATTTAAATTAATCAATATTAACTTTGGTTTGGTAAGTAAATGAAAAATATAATTGTTATTATAACTATTTTATTAATTATGTGTATGCTGATAATTAATTTTTAAATGAGGAAACGATTATTAAAGATAAAATGATGATAATAAATTTGAAATAATTATTACAAAATCTTTTATTTTGGTGATAAAAGCAAAAAATGGTTAACAATAAATATAGTGAAAAAATAAAATTATAATTTTTTTTTTCATAAAATAGATAATTAGTATAGAATTTATTTCATATATTTACTTAAGTATAATACATGATTTATATTTCAATTATGCATAGAAGAATTGTTTGTATTTCAATTAAACATGATTTTTCGATGTTACTTAAAGTAAATACAATGTTTTGGTTGATACCACTTCATGAGGTAATGTGATTATTTGTAGAGTAACAATGCGTCTATTGTGCAACTATCAAATGTTACTTATCAAACACAACATGTAAAACACATTGGGTAAGAAGAAATTAGAAATTAGAAATTAGAAATTAGAAATTAGAAAGAATTCATTTTTTTGTGAAAGGTAATGTTTTGGTGATCCTTAAGGGGAGTGCAAAGCTCAAAGTGCAAACCCAATGGATTAAAACCCTTGTTGATGATGGTTAAAGGAAAAAAAGAGTAATGATGAAAGAATGTAAGCCAAGGAGCAGCTTAGCTAAGGAGATATAAAAAATTAAAGGGGAGAATGTAAAAGGAAGAAAAAAGGATGTCTTATTATTTTTGAATAAAAAATCAAAGATATATACAAGAGAGAGTATCTATAATTGTGCTATTTTATTCCTATATTCTAATCTGATTCTATAATAATGCAACATTATTCCTGTCAATCAGTTATTTAATATGGATAATAATAACAATATATTCTCTCATAAATCTCGGGATATGATTTATTTTCTAACACTCCCCCTCAAGTTGGAGAGTGAATATCAAGAACTCACAACTTGCACTTCATGATAAAGAACACTTCTTTTCCCAGTGGTTTGGTGAACACATCGGCAAGTTGTTAAGCTGAAGGTACATATTTAGTTGCGACTGAGCCATCCTGAATCTTATCACGAATGAAGTGGCAATCCATCTCTATGTGCCTAGTTCTTTCATGGAAAACCGGGTTAGCTGCAATGTGTAAGGCTGCTTTATTGTCACAATACAACAATGTCGGTTTAGGATGCAATATCCGTAAATCTTTCAACAATGATCTTAACCAAGTCAACTCACAACAAGTACCAGTTAATGCTCTATATTCTGCTTCTGCTGAGGATAAAGAAACCGTCTTCTGCCTCTTTGTTCGCCAAGAGATAAGGGAAGATCCCAAAAAAACACAATAACCTGTAGTTAATTTTCGGGATACTGGGCAACCTCCCCAATCTGAATCACAAAAAGCACGCAAAGATAATTCATTTTGTGAAGGGAAAAATAGACCTTGACCTGGGTTATTTTTTAAATATCGTAGCACACGCATTGCAGCTTTCATATGAGGCTTGCATGGAGTGTGCATAAATTTGCTCAATATGTGTACCGCATAGGTGATATCTGGACGGGTAATTGTTAAATAAATTAAGTGACCAATAAATCGCCTATATATTGATGGGTCCTTTAATAATTCTCCTTCATCATAAAGCTTTATATTTTGTTCCATGGGAAAATCCACGGGCTTAGCTCTAAGATACCCACCATCTTTAACAATTTCCAAAGCATATTTCCTTTGTGATATGAAAATACCTTTCTTAGAACGAGAGACCTCAATACCCAGAAAAAATGTAAGATCACCCAAATCTTTTATCCGAAAACGATTGTGTAGGAATTGTTTAAGATTGGATATTGCAATAGGGTCATTACCAGTTATGAGAATATCATCAACATAGATCAACAAAGCTGTAAAATTTTGTACATGTAAACAATGAGTAATATGCTATTGATTGCATAAAACCAACACTTTGAATAGCTGTAGAGAATTTGGCAAACCATTGATGAGAGGCTTGTTTTAATCCATATAAGGACTTGTTGAGGCGACACACAAGATTCTCCCCCTGTCGCTGAAAACCAAGAGGAAGGGACATATAGATTTCTTCAGAAAGATCACCATGAAGAAAATCATTATGGACATCAAGCTGATGAAGAGACTAATGTTGAGCAGCAACCAAAGCTAATAAACAACGTATTGTAACCATTTTAGCAGTAGGTGAAAAAGTGTCATGATAATCGATACCTTCTAGTTGGGTATATCCCTTTGCAACCAGACGTGCCTTATACCGTTCAAGAGAACCATCAGATTTGCGCTTGATTTTGTACACCCAACGACAACCAATAGCCTGCTTGCTAGGAGGAAGAGTGGTGATATACCAAGTATTATTGGCCTCCAAAGTAGCCAACTCAGATTTCATTGCCTCTTACCAATGAGTGTGAGAAACAACTTGATCATAACATGTAGGTTCAATATCATTAGTAATAACGACAATAAAAGAATGATGTTGAGGTGTGTAACGGTCATAAGAGATAAAATTGCAGAGAGGATATCGTGTACCTTTATTTGGAAAAGATGATGGGGACGACAATGGGTCGGGAGACATTACCTGATTGCAAATATAATCTCGCAAAGTTGTAGGAAGACCATGAGATCGTTGAGAATGACGCAAGGGAACCATATGTGGGGAAGTAATGGGAGGCTCTGATACCATGTAAAAGGAAGAAAAAAGGAGAAAATATGTCTTATTATTTTTGAATAAAAAATCAGAGATATATACAAGAGAGAGTATCTATAATTGTGCTATTTTATTCCTATAATTACTCTAATTACTCTAATTTGATTCTATAATAATGCAACAGTATTCCTGTCAATCAGCTATTTAATATGGATAATAATAACAATATATTCTCTCATAAATCTCCATATATGATTTATTTTCTAACAGAGAAGATGAGAAAAATGAAGAAAAAAAAGCTAAGTTTAAAATAGGAGAGAGTTTTGTTAAAGATTCCAAAAAGCTTAACAAACAATGTCTTTATGAAGGGGACATTTCTGGAAAAACCAAGACTATGAAATCTTTCGTTTCTTCTTTATCTAGAAAATCTTTTACGAAAACTTAATCACATCAAAATGCTATTTGAAATATATATATATATATATATATATATATATATATATATATATATATATATAAACATTATTTTTGTAAATATTATAAGAAGAGAGAAAGGTTGTAAAACTCTTATACAAGGTTACTATGTTAACCTTCTTTGACCAAGGTAAAACTCTTATACATGGATTTCCTACTCCTCTCACCACATATTTCACTCTTTTCTACTTGAGATTGATTGATTATTGGAGCTACATGGTTGCTTCCAGTACTGAATCCATTATATCAATACATACACTAATGAAACGTCACCATAGAATCTCTCCACAAAATTCATGGAATTATGCGAACACATATATCATACTCATTGTCATCTCAATATCATACATAAATAAACAACATAATACTCTTAGACATGCATAAAGTACATTGCATTCTATCAAATGTTACTTATCAAATGTCGCTAAAGTAAATACAAATGCTTTTGTTGATGCCACTTTAGGATGCAAGGTGATTGTTTGTGGAGTACCAATGAGTCTATTGAGTTTGTGTAATTGTCAAATGTTACTTATCAAACACAACATGTACAACACTTTATTGGGTAAGAAGAAAATACTCATATCTAGAGGAAGAACAAAGTCTCAATTAGAAGGGAGAAATTAGAAAGCATTCATTTTTTTATGAAAGCTAATATTTTGGTGATCCTTAAGGGGAGTGCAACAAAGCTCAAAATGAAAACCCCATTGGATTACAAACGCCTTGTTAATGATGCTTAAGGGGAAGAAAGAGTATTGAGAAAGAACGTAAGCCAAGGAGGAGCTCAACTAGGATGAGATAAAAAATTAAAGGGGAGAAGATTAGAAAAATGAAGAAAAAAGAGAAGTTCAATATAAGAGAGAGTTTTGTTGAAGATTCCAGAAAGCTTAATAAACAATGTCTTTTTGAAAGGGACATTCCTAGAAAAGGAAGACTAATACCAAAACTGTGAACTCTTTCATTTCTCTATCTTTTATGAAAACTTGATCAAATCAAAATGCTCTTTGATAATTGATTACTCTCTTAATCTAATCGATTACATTAAATAATTGTAACAGATTTATAACCAATTAAGCTCCTTAACTGAATTCGCAATTAATGCAATCGATTTCCATTTAATACTTAGTCAACATATTTAAAAATATAACCGTTGAAACAGTTATGACAAGCATGAAACAATTTTCAAATCAATAACAGACTTAATTGAATACATAATTCATGTAATTGATTAAGCTTCAACACTTAGCACATTTTTGAAAACTTTTTCTTTCTAATTCACAACACAACACATTTGAACAAGATATGTGCAAACACACGTGTTTTAATCAATTCACCAATTAATGTAATCGATTCAAAACAAGTTGGTTTGCCTCAGTTTAAAAACACAAGCTGTCTGATGACTTGAATTGATTATCACACCTTTGTAATCGATTTAGACATTCATATATGGTTTTGTGCAAATGATTTCCTTATCACCAAAACATATAGTATGCATACACAAATATGATCACTTTACTAACTCAGTATGCAACAATCAACATATTATATGTTCAACACATGTGACAATCACAATATGTGCATATTTCAGAATAATCATAAACACATACAACATATAACATATACCACAGTACATATTCATGTGTTTTTATTATCAATGTGTTGTCATCTTCAAAAACCACTATCGCAGGGATTGGGTTCAACTATCAAAGTGCTCCCCCTATCAACATTTATTACGACCTCTAGCAATGAATTGGTATTGTTGAACCGCTACAAAATCAAGGAAACTTTACTATTAAATTTAGTCAAATGTGAAAAGTTCATTGATAGTTGTAAGATTTCAGTAAATTTTTACCTCAGTCCAATCTGTTGTGATTCGTGCTCGGATGATTGTCTCCATCCATGACATGATGTAGTAGCCACATGCCCAGGAATTTGTCTGCTTATTACACTAAACATGTGTAAGAACTTAGTCAATGTAATGGTTTAAATTTGACTACGAAAATTAATAAGTTAAAGATCAACAAATTCCAACCTTAGGATATATAATTTTAATTTGTTGTGTTTTGGGCTTAGCCACAACTCTAAATAAATTTGAAACATTAGAAATATAAGTTAATATATTAATATCATAATGAATTGATATTAATGAATGTAATACTTACGTTTGTAACAAGGACTTCAAATCTGATTGAATCTTCCTATGAAGAGAATAAAACCATACATTAAAACGAAACACAGGAAGTAAATAAAAAAAACAGCAAAACAATGAAGAATGTTTTTGAAATTCATAAGTGTTAACATTTTCCTCTGGTTTTCCACCATGCCTTCGTCATTAACAAAGAAATGTCTTCGTTTAGTGGAAGAATTGATGGAGAACCAAAGGAAAAAGTTAACATGAATTTGGTTAGAGAGGTTATGTAGTGTAGGTTTTCAAATGGTACTACTTAAAATGAAATCTAAATCTGTTAACTTATTTCTTTGGATTTCTATTTCTCCTTCATGCATCACCCAAAATTTTGTGACCATGAAAGAGTTAAGAGAAAAACAAAGACAAAATGTTAACAGAGTAACAGGTTGCGCCAAAATTTTATAAGTGAAGGTCTAGATCAAGGATCCAAAACTGTATTTAATGAAAATGGACTTGAACTTTGACGTCAAATTTTTACACTATTTGATGTCTACTTTATATGGGAAAACACTTTGTTGGTCATCATAAATGCTATTGTAAGAAACAAAAATATGAACGTCGAATTTGGAAAGTCTTCTACGTTAACTATGCATGGGAAAGTGTATTTGGTTAGTCTTGATAAATGTTGTTGTTACACACAAAAAGATGCACGTTGAATATCGAAACAGTTTGACGTCTACGTCATATGGGAAAAGGCGCAGTTTGTTGGTCATGATAAATGTTTTTTTTTAGAAACGAAGATATTCATGTCAAATTTGGAAAGTCTTTGACGCTAACTGTGCCTGGAAAAGTGTATTTGGTTACAAACAAAAGGCATAATAAATCCTTTTTTTCTTTTTTCTTTTAAACCACCAATAGTATGTCGAACTCAATGGGGATTCGACGTATTATTTGTCTGCCAGAAATCAAACAGTTACTCCCTTTTCTTTTAAACCAACTTCGAATTTTGGTACAGTTCAACTTAAAACAACTTCAAGGATTTCTAATAGAAATCCATTTTTACAGAATGTATGTTCATAAATGAAAACAAAAACAAAAGAAAAGCATAATAACACTAAACATAGGAAAATAAATGAAAATCTAACCACGAAAAGATCAACGGGATAGTTAAAATGTAGAAGGATTTTGGAGAATGGAGGTTGTAGCGTTTTGAAAGGGTGCAAAATCCAAATCTCTCAACCTTTTTCTTTGGATTTCTATCACTCCTTCAAGCTTTTCACCATGCACAAAGAATCAAACCACAAGGAAATTATTAGCTTTTTGTGAACTTGAAAGGATGCGAAATCCAAATGTATCAACCGTTTTCTTTGAGTTTGTGTCATTCCTTCAAGCTTTTCAACATAACAGAATCAAACCTTGAAGGAGCTAATACAAACTCAAAGAAAAAAATTTAACACAAAGAAACCTTGAAGGAATTTTACGAGAAATTTTACAAGTGGAGGTGTAGAGGTTATCCAAGGCTCTGAAACTATATTTTTAGAAAAAAAGAATAGCTGCTGGGAGCCAATAACGTCCAATCCCCATAGAGTTCGACGTGTTATGCGGTGACGCTTTGGCTTCAACTTCATAATAAAACGTCGAAGCCACTAGTACAAGGACGTTTTATGGGTTGGTTTAAAAGAAAAAATAAAAATAATAATTTTTGGCAAATAAAACGTCGAATTCATAAAAGAATTCGACGTTCTGTGGTAATTTTAAAAGAAAAAAGAAAAAAATAGTAAAAAAGGGACTGAGGCTTTGGCATCAGGTTGACAATAAAACGTCGAAGTCCTTATCAATTCAACGTTTTGTGGGTTGATTTAAAAGAAAAATAAAAAAATAACTACTGGCTGTAATATACAATGTCCAATGTTTGTTATGGTTGACGTCATATTTAGTAAATCAATATTTAGTATTAATTTATTTTGTATTGGACATCTGATGTTTCCTTAGCTGACGTTATGTGATTACTAAGGTCATTGTTTTACGTCGAATTTGTTTATGGTTTGACGTTATTTCCTTTAAGACGGCGGTTATGAAATCCAATCGACGTGGAGCGAATGAATTTATTTACAACAATGTCATCAGTCATTTTTAACGTTGGCTTTTCTGCTATGGGACGTTGAACGCGTAATTATACGGGATTTTTGTACTAGTGAAAGGTGAAGACTTAGCTGAAGACAATGTTGAATCCAACCCATACTATAACCCTTATTTTAACTACCCAACTCTTCAACATATACTCTCTTACCATTTACTCACTAGAAAACCATACTTTTTACCAACTACATGTTGTCTATCCCACTTTTTTCTAAACTTTCATAATTACAAAGGAAAACATCTTTGATGTAGTCGTGAGTTTGCACCTTCATTACTCCATTAAGAAACTTTCTTTCATAATACTTTCTACATGTAACCACACTTACAATTTAAACTCAAGCACTTAAACATACAAGACACAACAAACCAACAACCCTTAAATCATCCTAAGGACGAACTACTCCAATACCATAAATGTAACATCACATTTTAATAGCATAAAACTACTAAAATAAAACATTTCATTGTGAATATTCATAAAATAGATAATTCAACACATATCGTATATTAGTACAGTCTTACAAGATAAGATTATAATTATATCACACAATACATTCTCAAGCTACTAATATGATTTCATTACAAGACTATACCTAACATGATCTAATATCGCTCAACCGTCTAGGCAACTAACTCTTTAACCATAGGTGCCTCTATACCTACATCTTCATTTTTTTCAAACCAATAAGGTGATCAATGAAAAAAGAACACAACAAATAACATACAAACAAACAAGATAGGGTAAGTTAACTTACAAAAAGAGTATCATATATAAAACATATAATTCAAGTTATTAAATTTTTTCAATCATTCATCAATACATAAAAGGTTTAATAGGTTCGGAGGTCCCTATATTTGCGGGTTCGTTTCAATTGGGTCCTCCAATTTTGGAAGTGATCAAAATTGGGTCCTTAATTTAACAAAATTGAGTCAATAATTTCCTTTCCGTTAAATGCAATGGACGACGTTAACTTTTTAAACAAATGACATGCTGAGTCATCTTTTTATTTGTAGGTGGCACATTTAAGCTGAATATGTGGAATTTATATAATTTCAAATTGTAAAATGTAATAAAAGCAGAATTAGGATAAAATGTAATAAAAACATAATTAGGGTCAAATGTAATAAAGGCATCCTTCTCTAGTATTTGTCCCTGTTTTCGTCTGCAAACTCCTCCGTTCCCAAATCAGAACCCTAAATTGACAGTATTCTCATATTTTCCAATGGGTTCGAGAGGAGCCACTCTATTTAGAGCAAACAGGATAAGAACGAAGCTTCAGTCTACGCTGGAAGCCACCGATTTAGAGGTGGACGACGTGTCGCACCAGCACGCGGGTCATGTTGTTGTGAGGGGAAGTTCCGACAAGGAGACCCACTTCAACGTGAAGATCGTTTCGTCCAAGTTCGAGGGTCAGAGCCTCGTGAAACGACACCGTCTCGTCTATGACCTCCTCGCTGACGAGCTTCAGTCCGGCCTGCACGCCCCCTCCATTGTCGCCAAGACGCCCAACGAAACAAGTTCGTTTAAATGACGCGTTGCGGAAGCTTGAAACTTTTCGGATGTGAGTTTGAAGCTTCTATCTTCCTATTGTCGAAACAAGTTCGTATGCACACCAATGTTTGAAGAGTACCAAAGTGTCACCAGAAAGCATATGAACAGATTCTCCTTGCTGTTGGAGGACATTGTCTTCCCGCTCTTCCCTCCACTCCCTCCTTCCTGGATTTCCAATTTTTCACAATATCAACAACCTTTCATCATTATATTCTCGATACTCAAAACAACAATAATTACAAAAAAAATGTACTTTTTTATTATTTTTAATCTCTTTTTGTGTTTTTCTTTATTTATCGACTTACCCCACTTTCTTTCATCGTGGCCTTCGCTTCATTTTCAAAGGAGGCTTTGGATCTCATGCTGTAAGAACCATGTGTGCTCATTGAAACTTTTTGTTGGTATGTTTCCTGTGGATGGGTCACGAACCCTGCTTTTATTTTGTTAACAACGACAATGGGGTCTTAAATTTTTTATCTCTTGGAATAATATGAGTGACAAAATTGAAACACAACCCTAATATGAAAAAAATAAAAATTGCGAGAATGTGAGAAGCGGTGACAAACGACACGTTGAGAATAATCATATAAAATCCACGTATTCAGCTCAAACTGTGCCACCTGCAAATAAAATGATGCCTCAGCATGCCACCTGTTTAAAAAGTTAACACTGTCCATTGCATTTAACGGAAAAGGTATTATTGACTCAATTTTGTTAAATTAGGGATCCAATTGATCACTTCCAAAATTGGAGGACCCAATTGAAACGAACCCGCAAATATGGGAACCTCCAAACCTATTAAACCTACATAAAATTCACAAGAGAATACTCTAAGAGACTCAATTATCCGGATACAAGCACTGATGTCGAATCTTGGGGGTCTTGTATTTGTGGTGGCCTTTACTGCTTTGCAGAGTCATTGCCTATGTGTTTCACCCTACCATATATAAGGTTAGTCCATTAAAATCTTTGGCTAAAGTAAATCCCCTAGATTAGGTCCTCTTGCACATCTCATTACATAGCTCATTTTACTTTACCTGAGCCTTAATGGTTATTAGAACGCTAGGATAACCTCTAATATCTACACTTCATCATCAATGTGTACACTAATAAAACCAATCATAATCCTCCTTGATTTAGTACCAACAAGAATTATAAGATTACATCAAGCACATAAAAATAATGAACATAGAAAAGGTTGCAAACTCTATTAATCTCGCTTAGAGAGAACATTCACTCGTTCAACGAGTAGGGCCTGAAGGCCCACTCATCCAATGACTAAAAGTCTTACCCAAAACTCGCCCAACGAAGTCTAGACACACTCAACGATAACCAAGTAAGTGAACTTTCTGACTTTGGAGTTGCTTAGTGAGAATATCCCTTTCTAGTGACTACCAAGTCATTGTTCTCTTTGGTTTTGAAGTCGCCCAACAACACAACCCCTCGCCTAGTGAGTCTACATAATTGTAGAAAATGAAATTATGTTATGCAGATCCAACCTTGCCAAACTCAATTTGATAACTTCATACACACCACAAGCATACCAAACTTTCAATTACAACAATTCAATTTTGTTTGAATCATTACAATTGGAATATTACTCCTTAATTTACTTTGAAACTCAACATACAACCAAATCATACAAATTTAAGAATCTAAACTCCAATTCAACCATTCATGCTCATCACATAGCTCAATAATTCATGGAATCATAATATAATCACTCAGCCAATAAATTGAACAGTTTAAAACATGGAATAATTAAAATTAGCTTTTATCACCTATGATCAACAAAGACATACCATTATGATCACTTATCACCAAAAATTTCTATTCCTGACTTAAACGACACATGCAACCAAAAGAAGGATCACATGCAAAGATAAAACATATTGAACCAAGAGAAAAGGGGCAACAAACTAAGTTATACGAATTGAGAAAATGATCGGGCTGTTACCAATAAGGAGTATTGGTAAATCTTGAAGAAATTTGTTTTGATGATGCTACAAGAAGTTTTAGTTGAAGAAGATATTAGAATTAGTTAAAAGCAAGTTGTAGAAATTAAATGTAGTAGGAAATTCTTGTAAACCTTGTAAAACTTGCATTTTTAACCTGCAATAATCGATTATGATTAAGCAATAATCGATTATCACAAGTCATACTTGAATAATCGATTATCACTTCATATAATCGATTATCACATCTTTGAAAACCTGTAACGGACTTGAATAATCGATTATCACTTACAATAATCGATTATTCATGGCAGTTAGGAGCTGTCCTTTGGCATTCAGTGTACTTGGCTATATATTTTGATTTGGAGAAATCAGAAGGTAACGTTGTTGAACAGAAGCTCTTGTAGAATACTGTTTGTCAGAGGAAGTTATCAGAAGCTATAGTTCAAGTTCCCTTGCTTGGTCTCGTGAACAGGAGAGGCTCGTGTGTCGTGTGTCGATAGTCGGAGCAAGCTCTCTTCGAGTTAGCAAGGTGCTCTGCCTGGTCTCGTGAATAGGAGAAGCTCGCGTTTCGTTTGTCGATATTCGGAGTGTTTCTCTTCGAGTTGGCAGAGTGTTCTTCTTCCTGTTCGTTCGTCGAAGGAAGGTTTATTTATCTGCTTTATTCACTATTAGTTGTAATCTGTGAAACCATTTTTAGTGAAAAAGGTTAATCACTATTTATAGTGATTAACGACTGGACGTAGAATCTTTTGATTCGAACCAGGATAAAAATCCAGTGTATCAATTTTTCTACTCTCTATACTCTTTACCTTTTACGCATGTTAACTGTTTGATTAATTTTCTCTAAGAAAATTGTTTTTCTAAAACGAACCATCAAAACTTGATTTGTGACCGTAACACGCTTTCCGAATATTTTATTCCGCTGCGCAACTCTATAACGGTACCGATTGTTCCAACAATTGGTATCAGAGCTTGCTTTGATAGTTTTTCAAATTTTTCGAAAATGGGCGGTCATAACCAAGTTTATGCTGAGGGTGCTTCTATTGATAGACCTCCTTTGTTTACGGGGGAAAATTATGCGTTTTGGAAAATTAGAATGCAAATATTTTTGGAGTCTATTGACAAGGGTATTTGGGAAGTTGTTATGAATGGACCAATTGTTCCCACTATTTTTGTAAATGATATGCAGGTAGAAAAAGCATTTTTACAGTGGACTATGGATGAAAATAGAATAGCACAATATGATGTTAGGGCTAGGAACATAATTTTATCTGCACTAACCCTTGATAATTTCTTCAAAGTATCTGTTTATGAAAGTGCTCAGGAAATGTGGGAATTTTTAAGAGTCACTCATGATGAAATATTGAATGTGGCTAAGTTGACTTGTTCGAATTCATGCTCTACATCAAACTCCTCAAGCTCAAGCGATTCTAATGAGCAAGAAAATCTATGCTTGATGGCTAACGATAAATCATCTGAAAGCAAAATCTTGAAGGAAAAGAAGGACTATCAAGGTTCCTCTTCAAGCTTCAGATGTTATGGATGTGGTGAAAGAGGCCATGTGAAAGCTTATTGTTCAAGCAACAAAAGAAGTAAAGAAAGAAAAGAAAAGAAAATTCACAAGAAGAAGAAGGTTCACATTGCCTTGGAGGATAATGCATCAACCACCTCTAGTTCAAGTGATTCTGTTGAAGAAATAAACTTGTGTTTGACAGCTAATTTTGATGATGCTGGAAGCCAAGTAAGTAATTCTAGCTATGAATCTAGTGAATTTGATTTGCAAAAAGCTTTTCTTGAATTGCTTGATGAATCTGAAAAATTGAATGTTGCTCATAAAAATTTGAAAAAGGAATTTAAAGAATTGCGAATTAAATATGAGAAGGCATTAGATGAGGAAGTAAGTTTGAGAAATAAAATTTGCAACTTGGAAATGAAAGAGTCTTCAAATGTTGAACATCCTGTTGAATGTCTTTCATGTAAGAGTCATATGCTTGATATTGATATTCTTGAAAATCTTCTTGAAGTTGCAACTGGAAATAATAATGTTGAAATGCCTATAACTGTTAGAAAGGTTTATAAAAACAAAAGTGCTTTTAAAAGTAAGAACCAAATTACAAGAACCCGTAGGGTATGGGTTGAAAAAGGAACTGTGTCTTATAGAAATCCAAATGTTGTCACATGCTTTTATTGTATGAAAAAGGGGCACACTTCTAACAAATGTAGAATTAAACATTTTGATGTTCCAAATGGAAAATATGCTTGGATTCCTGTTATAAAGTAAATTGTCTCTAACCTCAAAGGACCCAAATGAGATTATGGGGACCAAAACTCTATTGTTTTGTTTTGCAGGTTAATTTTTTCAAAAGGAAAAGAAGACTCTATGGTATCCTGGTATTTTTTAAGAGCTTTGAAATAATTTATGAATGTTAGATGTGTCTTAAGTTGAAAATTTGGCCCAAATTTGTGTTTTCCGGAAATTAACGTAAATAATCGATTACCAAGGGTAATAATCGATTATCTCGTCCTCAAAAATTTGGATTTTGACAATTTGGCTCGCACATAATCGATTATTTAAAGTAATAATCGATTATCTTAAGTTTTCGTAAAAAAAAAAAAAAAAAAAAAAAAAAAAAAAACTTTTTTTTATATTTTTTTGGAGTCTGTTTTTAAAAGGGGATTATTACATTCAGGGGAAGATATATGAGGTATTATGCTCTTTCATGTTATGAAATTTCAATTTTATTTATGTTTTGAAATGCATCAATTCTTTTGTTGAGGGGGAGAAAAATTTGAGGGGGAGTTTTTCCATTATTTTACTTTTTGCTTCTGATCAAAAAGGGGGAGAAGAATAATACAAGGGGAGAAGTATAAATTATTACAGGTAGTGCTAACCTTGTTGTTGTTTGTTAACTTGTATGTTTTGCAGGTAAGCCAAACTTGCTTTTAAAATTTGAATTTTTGATCATCATCAAAAAGGGGGAGATTGTTACCAATAAGGAGTATTGGTAAATCTTGAAGAAATTTGTTTTGATGATGCTACAAGAAGTTTTAGTTGAAGAAGATATTAGAATTAGTTAAAAGCAAGTTGTAGAAATTAAATGTAGTAGGAAATTCTTGTAAACCTTGTAAAACTTGCATTTTTAACCTGCAATAATCGATTATGATTAAGCAATAATCGATTATCACAAGTCATACTTGAATAATCGATTATCACTTCATATAATCGATTATCACATCTTTGAAAACCTGTAACGGACTTGAATAATCGATTATCACTTACAATAATCGATTATTCATGGCAGTTAGGAGCTGTCCTTTGGCATTCAGTGTACTTGGCTATATATTTTGATTTGGAGAAATCAGAAGGTAACGTTGTTGAACAGAAGCTCTTGTAGAATACTGTTTGTCAGAGGAAGTTATCAGAAGCTATAGTTCAAGTTCCCTTGCTTGGTCTCGTGAACAGGAGAGGCTCGTGTGTCGTGTGTCGATAGTCGGAGCAAGCTCTCTTCGAGTTAGCAAGGTGCTCTGCCTGGTCTCGTGAATAGGAGAAGCTCGCGTTTCGTTTGTCGATATTCGGAGCGTTTCTCTTCGAGTTGGCAGAGTGTTCTTCCTCCTGTTCGTTCGTCGAAGGAAGGTTTATTTATCTGCTTTATTCACTATTAGTTGTAATCTGTGAAACCATTTTTAGTGAAAAAGGTTAATCACTATTTATAGTGATTAACGACTGGACGTAGAATCTTTTGATTCGAACCAGGATAAAAATCCAGTGTATCAATTTTTCTACTCTCTATACTCTTTACCTTTTACGCATGTTAACTGTTTGATTAATTTTCTCTAAGAAAATTGTTTTTCTAAAACGAACCATCAAAACTTGATTTGTGACCGTAACACGCTTTCCGAATATTTTATTCCGCTGCGCAACTCTATAACGGTACCGATTGTTCCAACACGGGCCAACTTGAAGAATTCACCACGAGGATCACTTTAGGGATCTCAAATCTTCAAACAGATGAATAGAGTGAGAACTCCTATAAAGAAATTAGAAAACCCTAAGAAAGTGATTTTGTCAGAACCCTTAAAAACCCCAAGATAGTGGAAGTCAGGTGGCAAGGAAAGGGTTCAGATTTTCAGTAAGTGGAAGACAGGTGGCTGCAGGAGAGTGGACCGATCGATTTAGAGCAGGAGGTATTTAAGTGGAAATTTTGAAATTCGATCCCACTTTCTGCATGCACCCTTCTTCTCCAAACTGCTAAACCGCATTTTCTCCTCCTTCTCTCTAGATTTCTCCATCTTTTCTCTACCAATTCTTACCTTTCTTTTTCTCCGATCATCATTCAGGCAACGCTTGAGTATTCCTGGTGCCAAGAGCAACACTTTGCACCGATCAAGTTGTGGTTTAAGCTGGTGAGTACTTATCTTCTTAAACCGTTCGTTTTCTGTCACATGGAAACCCAAATTCTGGTTGCATGAGTGTATTACCTTATTCTGATAGAAACTTTGGTCTTGTATTTGGTTTAGTTTTAAATCGGTAAGCTCTAAGTATATAAGACTGGTAGAGGTGAACCCTATTTTGCATCTGTGAGCGTTCGGCTACGTTTATAGGTAAGGGAAGCTTATATAATTTGATTAAGATTCTTGTTTTGAATGGTTGCATGTTGATTGATTGTTGAACGAATATGAAGTATAGTTGTTACTGCATTTTTGGTTTTATGAATGTTTGAGTATAAATGATGAGAAACTAGGTTGATATAAGGTTTGATCTTAAGTTTGTAGTTCTCTGTGTAATCCTGAGGTTGTCACCGAAAGTCATTATTGACCGTTTGGTTTTTCCTTTGAGCATTCGGTCTGTACTGGATCCTTCCTTTGGGAAGTGTTTCAGTTGATGACCGATCTGTTTTATCTTAGTATACTTGTAAATAAGTGCTTGTCTAAGTGTAGTTGTCTCCTTGTATTTGGTATTCAATATTACTTACACATATACTAGTATATTTATCTTCCCTTAAAAATCCATTATTTGTATCTGTATTTAATTCTTCATTCTATAAGCTAAGTAGTGTTCGGTCTTAAACTCGGCACTCGGTTTAAGCGGTGTTTGGTCTTAAACCAAGCGCTCGGTCTCGTCTCAGTAATCTATCATTACCATTCTTTTAAAATAAGAGTGTTCAGTCAAACTCAATAGTATTCGGTTTAAGCCTGTAGGGTTCAGTTTAATTTCTTAGGTTTCACAAATATTTATCAAAATTTTCAGTTAAGTCTAAAATACACTTATTCTTTAGTATTCGGTACATTCTTAGAAGTTCTGTCTAGTAAAATCACGTCCTGTAGTAACTGATGAGTAACCAGTAAACGTCCAAATATTATCACGAGTGTTCGGCTTATGAGGAGTCCTATATAGAAATGATCGTTCGGTCCTATTCGGTGTATAAGTGGAAGACCGCTCGGTCTTACACTAGGTGTCCAACTGTGTTAGTCTATAATGTATTCAAAACGTTCGGTCTTGTCTCTAGGGGAATGTTATTGTTCAGTTTTGATTTCAGATGGAATATGTTTGTATTGGTTCGGTTTGATAATACTGATGAATAATGATGATGGTATATGAGTGGAATAGTATGGAAATGAAAGAGTATTCTAGGGAGGAATATCTCATGATTGGTTATTGAATGGTAGAGTATGAATGTGGATAAAGCTTAGCTGGTGTTTATCCTGATATTCTATGATTACTCATTCTCAAGTAGAGAGGAGTAAGTCATGTGTGAGAATGGCAGGAGGTCTTAGCCCATAAGGTGAACTTGGACGGAACGGACTAACCTCGAGTGACAGCTGTTGAGGGCGTCCCAGCTATTACATCACCCGGGTGCAAAAACGCCGTAGCTACACATAATTCATAGAGTCCGGACAGTCAGAGTAAAGTGGTCGACTTTGACTTGAAATTTGGATTTGAAGTGCATGATTGGATGTTACATGATTGCATATTGAACTATGTTAGATTTATTTGAAATGTATGTTTTACTGAATTAATTAAATTACATAAGCTTACCCTATTTCCTATCTTGTCTGTATTGTCGTTCGGTTGTCTGTTCCTGTTGCAATGATCATCCTGTGGATGTGAGCAAAAGGAGAAGAGCTGCTGGAAGAAGCTTTAGTAGAAGTGGAAGTGAAAGCGGAACCCTAGGACCGTTCGGTCGTTAGGTTGGATTTTATTTTGTAGTACCGATCGATATAAGCTTAGTTTTGAAAACCGTTCGATTAAAACTGTAGATCTGTAAAGTTTAGATTCTGCATTATTTTGGTAATATTGTTAATATTTGATTATTCTATTATATGGTTTTATGTTGTATTTTTGGGATATTACAGATTTCTAGAGAGATAATACGTTTTAAAATAATAAAATTTATTTATAAAAAAATTATTTATACCAAAACTTTTTAGTATTAAAATACTCAAATCTTACTATTTTTAAACAAGTATCAATTCTAAAACAACATTTTTTAAGTCTTTATATTAAAAATGATCAAATTATATATAAGTATAAATTTTCTCAAATATTATAATTTTAATAACTTAGAAAAAGAAAAGATAAAACAGTACAAACCATCTACTAAAGTTAATAATAATTAACATCAAAGTTTTAAAGAAATATAAAATTGAGTAATAAGTAATAAAAAATAAAGTTGACTATTATAAGAAGAAAGGAATACAATAACATAATAGTTAGAAAGCTCTCCCTTTTGGATTGAAAACACACGTTCACAAATCAATAATAGCTATAGAAAGCTCTAGTCATACAAGTTTCCCTCTTAATATATGCATATATAAAAGAGAAAAATTAAAATTATTTTTTCTCAAGATATATATAATTAGTTTTCTTTTATAAAAATCAATGTTGAACATTGCCATGAACCATAACACGTTACTTAAATTTATACTTTAAAGTTTATCAATTATAAGTCATAATATAAAGTATACATTGATTGCTCTTTCAAAACTAAAATTCATCTAGAAATCTAGAAAAAAAATCAATAAAAACATGAGTCTAACTTTATATGAAAAATTAATATTTACTTTCAAATCAAAATTTGAAGATAATAATATTATTTAATATTTTTACACTTAAAATCATATATATAAACAATAAAAAATCACGGAGAGAAAATCAAAACATATAACTTGGTTGTATAAGTTGAAAAGTGAAAAGAGAGATGTAAAAAGGCATTTAGAGAGGCATAAATGATGCTTGGCCATAAATGTACAACCATCCGTATTATACATTCACCTGAATATATTTTGTATTTGTTTCTTTCGTTTTCTGTTTTCCACTTTCCTTGGTGGGTTTGGGAATCAGAATTTCACCACAAAAATATCATGCCCATCACTCTCACTCTCACTCATGTATTGACTTGGGTTTGGTCCCCCACTCCTTGCATTGCCCTTTTATTCTTCTTCCCCTCTTTCCTTCTTATGCACTCAACTTTACGCACCATTCCCATAAAGCCCATTAGCACCACTTATTACTTCACACGCACAACTCTACACAACATATATACTCTTTGTTTCTTCCAATGTTTTAATGCTTTATTAAGCATTTTACAACTCACTTATAAAGCTAATATTATCTTTAATGAAAAAAAAAATTTCATCCTAAACTATTATAAAGAAATAAAAAAATATATGTTTCATGTAAGATCCGGGAAATTAAGGATTTTAAAAATAAACTAGTTTTGAGACTTTGGATTTTTGTTTGGAAATTAGTGTACTTGAGTCTATATTTTTTTGTTAGTACATAATTGTTATGTTATTTCTTTATTTTTATAGTTTTGCCAAGGGCCAAAATGGTTTTTACATTTATTTAATTTGTGTAGAAATTAGTTATGGGGGTGTAGAAAGAAAAAACATGCAAATTAAATAATCTGAATATTTAATAAAATGATATTATGTAAATCTTTTAGAAGATTTAGTTGTTATTTTAAAAATTAGTTAAATGAAAATAGGAGATATAATCGTGGTGGGTTTAAAGATTAAAAGAGATATTATTATTAGAGAAAATCGTTTTTAGATATTATTAGATATTTTAAAAGATTACGTGGATTTTAAAAAAAAAATTGGGTGGTTGATAATATTTTAAAAAGTAGTTAAAAGATTTTTCCGCCATGTGATGCGGGAAAGGGGTTTTCTTTGGTTGTGTGATGCAGGAAGAGGATGGTTCGGGTACTGATGACTTTTTTGGCCGTGTGATGTGTGAAAAAGATTCTCTTTTAGCCGTGTGATGCGGGAAAAAAGTTCTTTTTGGCCTTGTGACACGAGAAGAGGGTGTCGTGCAACTCGTAATAAATTGGTTATGATGATTAGGTGGTGTGGTAATGTAGGGAAAATAAACCACTAAGTTGTGATGATGATGGGTGACCTTATTTAAGTTGTTGGTTTGTTCTTGATGTATTATTATTGTGATGAATGTTTAACATTTGTTAGTTATATTTTTATGTTTATTACGATCGATCCTCATTTAGCTCACCCCTATGTTTGTGGTTGTGGTTTTCACCTGCGATAATCGTTATACAAGAACATATGATCATGCAGATAATTCGAATACGGTATAACATGACGAGCAAATTGAGAGAATTGAAAATTTAGATTTATTTTAAATAAAATGTTTTATTGATAATTTTATTTTGTAATGAATTGGAATTATAGTTTAGTTTTGATTAATTATGAAAACTTTTGCTCGTAACCATTTAACTCTAAAATAAATGATAAGAAATATAAAATATCATTTCTACCAAATCTTACATAGAATGTTTTTAATGTAATAAAGAAAGTTTCACAATGAATTATAATATAAACCCAGATGTTATTTGTTAAAATGGATATTTTTTACATTACTTATATAAATTGGATGTGAAGATATTATAGTTGTTCTAAAGGCCCTTTTTCTTGTTTTATGGAAACCAATGTGTAGGACAGTTGTGAGGAATTCCATAGGATATGAATAAACAAAAGTGTTGTAGTGGTAGAGAATTCTTGAGCTAAAGAATGATAGTGCATACAGCTGCATGGTTGATAAGATAAGAGGAATATAAATCATTATATGATTCAACAGCATGGAAGGTGATGTTGGTCCCCAAGGTTCACGCCACACCACACCACACTTTTCTACCATAAATATGTTTTTCTTTTACTTCAAGTTTTTTCTTTTTTTAACTTTTATGTACTTATGACTTTATTAAGTGTCAATATCTTTTAAATTTAAATATTTTTTTGCCAACCAAGTATTCAAAATTTTTACATTTTTTAATTGAGTATATATCATTTAATTTTTTTAAATGAATTTTTTTCTTCAAAAAAAATTAACTTTGCTTTCAATAAACATACTTTACATATACAGAGAATAACATAATATCAAATGTTTACAATATACTTTCTTACACTAAATATATGTTTTTTCGTAATAATACATAGAACAACAATGTAACATATTAAATATTTATAATATTTTACTTTTGATTTTTTAAATCTAAATAATAAATAAATATTTTTATACTTATTTAAAAAATATTATTAAACTTAAAAGATTTCATCAAAACTTATTTAAATAAAAAAATTAAATAAATTTTCTCAACAACGGAGTTTAAATAAAATAAACAAAATTAAATTTGTGTTGTATTAAAAATGAAATATATGAATACTTGTTCTACTTATATTTATAGTTTTTGTTTTTTTTAGTTTTTTTAGCTATTAATTTCCTAAAAATTGAAGTTTAGTTAAGGGTTGAAGTTTTTAATATATACTTTTTCATCACTCGAATTCAGATTGAAGTCGTAATAACGTATTTTTATTTTTAAAGTAAAAGCTATGAATCATAAGTTTTGTGGCATATATATATATATATATATATGTGTGTGTTGGGACACACAAAAAAACTAGTCATGAGTACCAACGGATCGGGTCGGGCACAAATAGTGTCTACCCACGACCCGACCCGACAATAAAAAATTCATCCGCTACCTATACGGATACTTACTTAAAAAATATTCACGGATACCTGTGAATATCTACAAAACTTTAAAAAAATATACTTTTATAAAATATTATAATAAAACTTAAATAAAATTACAAAAAATATATAAAATATAATATAGATTAAATTAAATATAAATTAAAATTTAATTTTAATTATATTTAACCTTATAAAATATAAATTAATGTTAATTTTAACTAAATTTAACTTAATGTAATATAAATTAAATTTTTATTTTTATTTTTTACGGGTAGCGGATATCCACGGGTACAGATAGTATAATATCTACACCCAACCCGTTTATAAACGCGTATTAAAAAATCCGCTACCCGCGGTAGGAAATATCTACGGATATCAACTATCCATCGTGAATTTTATCCGCAAATATTTTTGGATGTGAATTTTTTTTTGTCATCCCTACACGAGTACCTGTTTTTATTTTTGTTTGATTTTTGGCTTGTCTTGTTTGCTCCCACCTTATTTACTGTAAGAAACAGACAAGGGTATTAGATTCTTAAAGTGTCACATACATAAGTTTAAGAATGATAGCTGACTTGTTTATTTGTTAGTATCATACAAAGCCAAGTTGAAAGTCAAGTTGAGTTTGCAGAATCTGTTAAGCTTGTTCCCATTTAACTAGTAAATTAGTTGGGTTATTGTCTTTTTAACTTTTTTCTATGTTTAATTTATTTTTTATTTAAAGTTTAATTAAGTTTGAAGTTTCTTATGGATTTTGTTATTTTCAATTTAATTTTTAGTAAAAGACGTTTTGATATATTGAATACTCAAATTTTACATTTTTAAGTTGAGTATGTGTAATTTAACTTTTTTTTCTTTTAAGTGAATAACGTGAATGTTATGTTAGATCTCATTTTACTTATTTATTCTTACGTGTTATTAAAATAACATTTTTTATTAATGTAAAACAATAAGTAATTTGTTCTATTATTATTGAAAATATATTAGTTAATAAAGATATATAGTCATCACTTAAGGTCCAAGTACGTAAAGTTCTTGTTTTAGGACTCTAAGAAAAAAAAACCTCTAAATTCTTTTTTTTTAATAATATATTTTTATTAAATTAATTATAATTTTTTTTTCAATAATAAAATTTAATTAAATTATTATTAGTGAGTAGTATTTTTTTTTAGTATTAAAAAATGATATTTAATGATTTAACAACTTTTTTTAATAGATCATAATTTTGTTTAGTACCAAAAGAGTAATTAATTATTAACAATTCTCATTCAAGATTAAATGAATTAACTTTATTATATATTAAAGAAATATTAAATAAAATTAATTACAATAATTTAATATATAAATAATTTGTATAAAAAATGTTAAAAAATAAATTTTAAATAAAGTTATGAAATATGTTAACATTGTTTTATCACTAAATAAAAAAGTTTTAATTTAAGTTTGTTTTAGACTTAGCAAACTTTTAAGCCGCTCTTAGTATGTTATCACGTCAAAGCAATTAAAAAAACATGACAATTTCATTATCTAATATATTTTCAATAAAATAATAAAAATTGTTTATGTTTTTCATTAACGTTATATTGTTTTATATCATCCACAAAACTTCATAGCTTTAAGTTGAAGATAAGTAAGCAAGATTGTGGAACAAAATCATATCCATATTGTCCAATTAGTGAAAAATAAAATAACAGAATTTTAGTTAAAAATAAATCAGGTCACATGTTTGTGGTTTTTTTTTGTTTTTTTTTAAATATTTTTTATTTTTTTAATATATTTTTTATTTTTTTAAATCTTAAATATTTTATTATATTTTTTAATTTATTTTCTATATCTGGTAATTTTGTTTAATTTAGTCCTATTTTTTCTAAATTGAAAATTTTTGTTTATTTTTAAATTGAAACCAAATTTAATTTTGATATAAATGTTATATTAGTAATTTTATTAAAATTAACATTTTTACCAGCTATTTCTAGGCGATATCAAAAGGATTTATTTGAATAAAATTAATAAAAATTAGAACTTAATTGAAAAAAAAAAACTAGAATCACACAAAAAAAAATTGAACTAAAAATCAGAACCAAAGTAGTATTTAAGACTAGAATATTTGTTTAATAAATATGGTAGAAGAGATTAAAAGATTTATTTTTATATTTTAGAAAAAACATGTAAATTTGTAAAATTTAAAAAATAAAATTTTTATTTTTATTTTTAAATGTAAATTAGTAATTTATATAGATTTAAATAAATTATAACGGAAGAAATGAAAAAAATTATGTCATAGTTTTGATATATTTGAATTCAGACAATACGCATAAGTAAAATATATTTTTATTTTATTTTGAGATTAATAACATTAAAAAGAATAACATAATTATTGATAGAAAGTTAAACTTCAAAGGTCAATATTATTAACACAATGATTTCTTATGTGTCTGACAATTGAAACATTGGTTGGAGTAATTTTGGTACTTTGATGTCTTTTTCAATCCTAATTTTTGACGATTTTGGATAAACTTTGAATTTTGTCCTAGTTGTAATTTTAGATTAATGAAACGTGGTGTGTTACGTAATAATCTTTATGTCTAATTTTAAAAATAAATTTATGTAGACTTTATTTACTTCATTTAACTTATACAAGTGATTAATGTTTGTGTTAAAATCGTAACAAAGGAGAGTAGACGAAGTTTCTATATTTCTCACAAGTGATTAATGTTTTCTTGAAATTTCATTAATCTAATTTGCAGCTTAGATTGACTTCCTTCATTATGTTACAATAGTATTTGTTGTTGTGAGGCTCAATTATTTAGACAATAAAATCAGTTAAGTTAGAAAGTTGTACACTGATAACACATGTTTTATACACACATTTACAACTTTATTACAGTGATTGCACTTTACTCTTTTATTTTATTTTAAGTTTTATTTCATTTTCTTATATCAATAATAAAGTTAGTTCATTGGTAATAAATGCTTCAATTTCGTATTTTTAGCTCATCTAGACTATTTCAGTTATAACTTTCCCTGTACATATTATTTTTATTTATTTTAGTTTCATTAAATCGTACACTTTCCAGACGTTAAAATCGATATACCAATTACTGGATTTGGAATTCTATGCTAATTTTTGCAATTTTTAGAAGTTTAGGTAGATTTTATGTAAATGGATTTTGTGGGATTTGCAAGTTTTTAATTGACTTTTAGACTTACGCTTTGTTCACTTAAATGGATCTGGAGAGAGTGATTGAATGGATTTGAGAGGATTTAAAGGTAAATTTTGTGTTGTTTATTTGAGTAGATTTGGAGGTAACTGAAAGTAAATTTGAAAGTAAATTTTTTTAATCTGTCATATCAATCAAATCTTATACTAATTCTTATAAACTTTACTTCCAAATTTACTCTCACTCACATCAAAATCCACACAAATAAACAACACAAAATTTACCTTTAAATCCTCTCAAATTCATTCAATCACTCTCTCCCAAATCCATTCAAGTGAACAAAGCTTTAATTAGATTTAAAGCCGATTTTTAGAATTTATCAACAAAGAAATAGAAATGAGTAGAACAACTTTTAAGGTTTTAGTTTCTTTTTTTTCAATCTAATTTGTTGTATTTTCATATTCTTCAATCATTATTATAATGCACTTTTGCTATTATCTATTGTAGAACTAAATATATGAGGATTAATTGATGATTCAATATCAAAAAAACACGAATTGAGTTTTGCATCGATTTGAGTATGTTTTTATTTTATCCAATTGGTTTTGTACTTTGTGATATCAATTTATGTTTCTAAAATTAGAATTTGAATTAAGAATAAATTAGGTCCTAATTTGATAATTAAATATAAATTATGTTGAATGATATAGAGATTTAATTTCTATAGATTGCTCTATTCGATTGATTGAATTAATAAATTGTTTAAACTTGAATATAATATTTAGAGAATTATGATTTTCGGTTTGTTTGGATGTTTGAATATGCAAATTGATCTATTTTTATTATTATTAATTTTAATGTTAATATATTTTTATGACTGTGTTTGAGTTTGTGTTTTCTAACCCCAAAACTTTTACTAATACGAAAACAAATTCTAAATAATGAATACAATTTAATGTGTCATATGGAAATCAACCAAGTAGTAACTGTTCTAGCTAATTTAGAGAATTCTAGCATTGTTTTGATTTCATCTATGACATTTATTATACACTTAATTAAAAGTGTTGTTTTGAAATATATATGCTTACTCATATTCACAAGTTTATGTGTTGCACTCCTAAAGTTTATGGTAATTTTTTTTTAAAGTATCAAATGCAATGCACATTCAAAGAGTTGCATTCACTCCATCCACTCCTTTCTATTGGATATGCATAAAGAGTTCTAATGACAAAAAATTAAGCATTATTCATTCTGAGGCGTGAGGTACCTTTTTAAGTCTTCTAAGAAAGAAAACTAAGCTTTAGTGGTCTCACCTTAAACCACATCAAAGTCGATCGAAATTATGTTGTTTCTCCCATCTTGTACAAATGTCATTATAAATGTGTTATCAATGAGGAACATTGGTGTCTTGAAGATATTATGATTTTGATGATGCTACAAGATGAAGAACTTGAAGACTTTTGTTGTACTTATTTTAAAATCATTTTGTAGAATTAATTGTATAGGAATTACTTTGTTAATGTAAGAACACTTAGAAGTTTTCCTGTTTAGAGAGTCTTTGCGCAGATAATCGATTATTGGGTGTGATAATCGATTATCATGAGCCTATATGGAAAACAGTTGCTCGCGCAAATAATCAATTATTGCTCAGAATAATCGATTATTCTAGTCTGAGTCAGTATTGCCCAAGTCGCGCAAATAATCGATTATTCCCCAAGATAATCGATTATTAGTTTTTTGAAAACCCCATAACGGACAAAAATAATCGATTATCACTTATGATAATCGATTATCATTGGCAGTTGGGAGATGTCTTTTCAGTTTCTGACCCTGCATGAACCTGGGCTTATAAATAGAGGTCTTCACAGCTTTTAGAATTTAACTTTTGATTTTGAGAGTATTAGAGATGTGTGCCTAAGGGAAGCTCTCTATGAGTGAAAAGAGAATCTATGCCATTTTGAGAATACAGTTTGTCTGAGGATGTTCTCAAAGTGATAGTGTGCTTTTGCCAAGTCTTGTGAAAAGGAGAAGCTCGCGCTTTGTGTGTCAAAGGTCAGAGCGGTTCTCTTTAAGTTGGCTGAGTTGTCTCTTCCGGTTCGTTTGTCGAAGGAAAGTTCTTCCGTTCGTTTGTCAAACGAAAGGTGTTCTCGTTTCTTAATCTTTACTTCATATCTTGTAATCTGTACAAACATTATTTTAGTGAAAAAGGTTAATCACTATTCATAATGATTAAAATTTCTGTGTTGATTTTCTTGAACTCTACACTCTTTAAACTCTTAGCACATCAACTGTTTGATAAAACGTGTTTAAGAGAAAATTAAAGGAACCATTTTTAAAATTGACCGAACAAGTTTTTTGCTTTTAACACTGATTTTATATTTCCGCTGCGCAAAATCGGTACCGGTTGTTCCAACAAAATGTTCCTATACTTGAAGGTCCAAAATAAACCTTTTATTTAACTTTATCTACTTTTTCCAGTGGTTTGTAATTGAAAATCATCAATGCATAACTTGAAGGTCCAAAATAAACCTTTTATTTAACTTTGTCTTATAGTGGCTCTTCATCATAATATGTAAGTTGTGTAGTTATTTGGTACTTGAAACCAAAAACAAACTCTAACATTGATTATAATAGATTGAATAATTTGTGGAATGATTTTTCCAATTCCTATAGACATTGTTAATAACTTGCTACTTTGCCAACCACATCTTTTTTACATCACATTGTACTCCAAAGAGGACTTGATATGTGAAATTTTGTTGAAATCAGAATTGGTGGGTTATTATCCACCATTTCTCAAATGTTTTTGTGAAATGATATGTGATGCCAAACTGTTGTGATCTTTGAAATATGATGCGGTTGCATGGATGTGACATATACAACTCAATATCGATATGAATACAATGCACTTTAATCTTGTCTAGTTTGAATGTGTGGTTGAAAAAGTAAAATGATTCATTATATGGAACCTGTTGAGTGAGTCCAATAGCTCTTCTTTGTTAAAAACGTGGATGAAGTAGTTGATGTTGTATAAGGACAAATTGTTTTGTCTTCATCATTTACATGTTGGTTAAGAAAGTCATCCTCATTGTCGTTAAAATGGTTTTAGGCATGCTGATGGAATTTTAACAACTTTAGTTTCCTTGTAGTGGTGAATGTAATGTTTTTTTTTATTTATGTCGTGAAAGTAATGATAATTTATTGATTTCAGAGTTATCGAGATAATTAAAGGTGGGGAGAGATAACAATTTGATATGGACAGACTAGTTTGGAATTGGGTGTATGACTTTATATTAGCCTTTGAATCTCAAAATTGTGTTGTTCAAATCAAAGGTTGGTATTGGATTTAATTTATTTTCCGTTCATATATGTGCATTTATCTTCATATATTTATATTCTATTTTTATATTTATATTCCGTTTATATATTGTTTCAAACAATTATATATATATGTAAAATTGTACTCTCTTCTTATGGAATAAGAAATACAATTCCTATCCTTTCTTTTCTCATAACATGGTATCAGAAGAAAATTAATTTTTTATCACGTTCTTCCGCAACCAATTCTTTTCCTGTCCAGATCTTCATTTTCTACCTTTCGTTCTTGACTTTTCTGCCTTTTTCTTCTCCTTTTATGGCTACTCCCTCTGTTACTCTCGCATTGTTGCAAGATACAACACATGACTATTACATTCATCCTAATGAGAATCCTTCATTGGTGCTTGTTTCCCCGATTCTTGAAGGTCACAATTATCATGGATGGGCTCGCTCGATGTCTATGGCACTACAAATGAAGAATAAATTTGGCTTTGTTGATGGTTCCATTCCTTGTCCAGCTGGTACAGATCCAATGGTTCAAGCATGGAAGCGTTGCAATAATCTAGTTTTATCTTGGATCAATCATTCTGTTTCTCATGAGATTGCTACAAGTATTATTTGGATTGACTCTGCTGCTACGGCATGGAAGGATCTCAAAGATCGTTTCTCCCAAGGTGATTCTGTTCGAATTTCACAATTGCATCAAGATCTTTATTCAATGCATCAGTCTGATCTAAGTGTTACTGCATATTACACTAAAATGAAGATTCTCTGGGATGAACTTTGCAATTTTCGCCATATTCCTGAATGCCAATCTTCGGCTTCTTGTTGTGTTGTTTCTAAGACAATGAAGGAATATCGTGAAAATGATTTTGTTCTTTGTTTTCTTAGAGGCTTGAATGATAATTACTCTGTTGTTCGCTCTCAGATCCTTCTCATGGATCCCTTGCCTTCTTTACCCAAAATTTTTTCGATGATAATTCAACATGAGCGACAATTACAATCAGGAATTCTTTCTCAACCTCCAGTCATGGCGTCACAAGTTTCTCAATCTAAACCTTCTTTTTCTACCTTCAATGGCAGAGGTAAACCCTCTCCTGCCAATGATTATGGCCGGGGAAGATCTTCATATCAAGGTTCTCAGGCTCGTTATCAAGGTTCTCAGGCTCGTTCCTCAGGGGGAAGGTTTGGTGCACCTCGACAATGCACTCACTGTGGCAGGACAAACCACACCATTGATACTTGCTTTCTAATACATGGATTACCACCTGATCTCAAATCCAAAAGAGTCCACAATGTTACAACAGATTCTTCTACAGTAGTTCCTTCTTATAATAATTCTCCGGCACAGTCACATTCCGTAATTTTGGGACTTTCTCAAGAGCAAATTCATGGTTTATTGGCACTTCTTCCTCAATCTAATCCCACAATCCCACATTCTACTAATCTAGTGAGCTCTCAGAATGCTTCCACTTCTTCCCAGGCTCAAGGTAATATCTATTCCAAATGGATTCTAGACACAGGTGCTACTGATCATATATCTAATTCTTTGTCTCATTTTATTTCTTATCATAGAATCTCACCAATTACAGTATCACTACCCAACAAGAACTCTTCATTTGCTCATTTTTCTGGCACTGTTTCACTTAGCCCACACCTTACTTTACATAATGTCTTGTTTATTCCTAATTTTTCTGTCAATCTTATTTCGGTCACAAAGTTAACTAAATCTCTATCTTGTAAACTTAACATTTCTAAATTTTCCTGTGAAATACAGGACAAGTCAACCCTGCAGATGATTGGCAAAGCTGAAGAAAGAGATGGCTTGTATGTCATGATAGTTCCTGCACCCACACCCCTTGGTTCACCAGCTGCTATTACTTCTGAGAATTCTATTGCTTGTTCTACAATAAGACATAACTCTATAGATATTTGGCACTATAGACTAGGGCATCCTTCTTTTTCTTGTTATACCAAATTACGCAACATGTATGCCACTTTACCCAATACAAAATACATGCATTGTGATGCTTGTCATTATTCTAAGCAAAGAAAATTACCTTTTCAATTAAGTACTACTGTTTCAAAAGCTCCTTTTGATTTAATTCATGTTGATATTTGGGGGCCCTATAGTACTTCTTCTGTTGATGGTTTCAAATATTTCTTAACTATAGTGGATGATATGTCTAGATACACATGGATTAAATTAATGACAAGTAAATCAGATACAAGATCACAACTTATTGGCTTTGTTTCTTATATAAAAACACAATTTGGCATTGATGTAAAAGCTGTTAGATCAGATAATGGTAATGAGTTTGCAATGACAGATTTTTATAGACAAAAAGGGATACAACATCAATTATCATGTGTTGAAACACCTCAACAAAATGGAGTCGTTGAGAGAAAACATCAACACATTCTCAATGTTGCTAGATCTTTAATGTTTCAATCCCATTTGCCCATAATTTTCTGGTCTTTTGCTGTTCGTTATGCTGTGCAACTCATTAATATTTTACCTTCCAAAGTTTTGACATATTTTTCTCCATCTCAGCTGTTACACAATGTTAAACCTGACATTACTTACTTACGAGTTTTTGGCTCACTTTGCTATGCTTCAACTCTTCAAACTCATAGAACAAAATTTCAACCTCGTGCAAGAAAATGTGTTTTACTGGGTTTTAAAACAGGAGTGAAAGGCTACCTTTTGTTAGATTTCAATTCTAGGGAAATTTTTCTATCAAGGAATGTAGTATTTTATGAAAATATATTTCCTTTTCTTACTAGTGACAAGCACTCACCTATTAATACACAAAATTCCTTGGATTTTGTCACCAAAATTATTTCACCTCCATCACCTCTTTTCTCAGAAGTTACTGATCAACCCTCTTTACCACTTACATCTCCTCCTTCTATTGTTTCCGACCCTGTTATTTTCTCTTCTCAGCCTGTTTCTGTTGAACATGTCACTGCTACTCCACAAAGGAAATCAATTAGGCCAAAACATACACCATCTTATCTGCAGGACTATCATTGCAACATGTCATCTACTTCTTCCGCCACTCAGTCATCCACAGGTACCTTATATCCTATCTCTTCATATCTATCATATGATGCATTATCATCTCTTCATAAATCATATGTCCTTAATCTTTCCCAAGTTAGTGAACCTAAAACCTATAACCAAGCCATCAAACATGATTGTTGGAGAAATGCCATGGATCAAGAAATTGCAGCTTTAGAAAATACCAAAACTTAGGTTTTGACTGATCTACCTAATGGAAAGCAACCTATCGGATGTAAATGGGTATACAAAATAAAGAGGCATGCTGATGGGAGTATTGAACGATACAAGGCAAGGCTTGTAGCCAAAGGCTACACACAACAACAAGGTTTAGATTACTTTGAGACTTTTTCACCTGTTGTCAAACTCACAACAGTAAGATTGGTTCTAGCTTTAGCAGCTTCCAAACATTGGTATTTACATCAACTAGATGTAACTAATGCCTTTTTACATGGGGATCTAGATGAAGAAGTATACATGTCTCTTCCTCTTGGTTATAAATCTGAAAAACCAGGACAAGTTTGCAAGTTGTTGAAGTCTTTATATGGACTCAAACAAGCCTCTAGACAATGGAATTACAAGTTGACAACTACTTTACTTTCTTTGGGCTACACACAATCAAAATCAGATTATTCACTTTTTGTCAAAAGTGATTCTGCTCATATTACCATCTTACTTGTTTATGTAGATGATATAGTTTTGGCAGGTGATGACATCCAGGAAATCCAAACTGTGAAGGCTCTATTGAATGCAAAGTTCAAGATTAAAGACTTAGGCCAACTCAAGTATTTTCTGGACTTAGAAATTGCAAGATCTCAACAGGGCATTAATTTGTCACAAAGGAAGTATGCTCTAGAGTTACTAGAAGATGCAGGATTGTTGGGGTGTCAACCTGTTTCTACTCCTATACAGCCAGGCACAAAATTTTCCAAGACAGAAGGGAAACCCTATTCAGATGTGCAGGCCTATAGAAGACTTCTTGGCAGGTTACTATCTCTAACCAACACAAGACCAGATTTATGTTTCGCTGTTAGTACTCTCAGTCAATTTCTTTCCAATCCTTTGGAAGATCACTATGCAGCAGCAATAAGAATCCTGATATATATCAAGAACAATCCAGGACAAGGATTATTCTTTCCCTCCAACACAGAACATGCTCTCAAGGCTTTTAGTGATTCTGATTGGGCTGCTTGCCCTGACACTAGAAGGTCTGTGACTGGTTTTAATGTGTTCTATGGTGCATCATTAATTAGCTTGAAATCCAAGAAGCAAGGTACTATATCTAGATCATCAACCGAAGCAGAATATAGAGCTTTAGCTTCCACAACATGTGAAATTCAATGGCTTCTGTATTTGCTCCATGATTTGAAACAACCTCTACCACAACCAGTTTCTCTGTTTTGTGACAATCAATCTGCTATACAAATTGCACAAAATCCAGCCATGCATGAAAGAACAAAGCATATTGAAATTGATTGTCATCTCATAAGAGATAAAGTTCAAGCTGGTGTAATTAAGCTCCTGTCCATTCCTACTTCAGCACAACTTGCAGACATTCATACTAAAGCTTTGCATCCAGCACAATTTCAATCTTTGTTGTCCAAGCTGAGCATTAAGGATATATATGCTGCAGCTTGAGGGGGGATATTGGATTTAATTTATTTTCCGTTCATATCTGTGCATTTATCTTCATATATTTATATTCTATTTTTATATTTATATTCCGTTTATATATTGTTTCAAACAATTATATATATGTAAAATTGTACTCTCTTCTTATGGAATAAGAAATACAATTCCTATCCTTTCTTTTCTCATAACAGTTGGTGGGATAGTTTATGATAGTGAGAGTTGTCTATGATGACTAAGAAGTTGTTTTTGGTGGGATTGTGATAGTACAACGTAAATAATTAAAAAACTACCTTGTTGGAAAATTGCACACAATTTTATGTCAAAATTTTATATTTGAGTTTTTGGTGTCAATTACACCATTGAAGTCTTCCTCATCCTGTACTTGTGTCTTGATAATGGAGATTCTCAACACCAATTTGATTGAGATTTCACTTTTGAAACCTCTTCATCTGGTCCCTCCATCTTTGTTTAAATACTTCAAAATACATCCGTCTAAAAATTTGACGATCATCTTGTCTTTACAAACAAATGTTTAGATACCTATAGCCATTATAAATGAAAATAAAATGGGACTAAGACAAATCTTAAAGGGAGGAAAGCAGTTTTTGAAAGTGTATTGCAAGAAAGATTGTTTGTGAAAATGGATGGTATGCCTTATGATCTATTTATAAGACAAATTTGGCACCCGCAAGTGAAGAATTGACAAATGGAATAAGGAATGACACACCAACAAAAAATGACACATCAACTAAGAATAACATTCGAACCAATGCATGACATGCAAGCCAAGTTAGTGAAGAACATGAGTAGAGGGTGACATGTCTAGAAAGTTGTGCATGGAGTCATAACAATTGTAGGTTAGTGAAAAGGAACATTCTAGTATGGAGTGGGACAACACCAAACATGGTGACCCATAGAAAAAAATAACGATTTAATTATGCACAATACATTCATTTAATGTTATCATTCACTGCTTTATACTTTTCTTTTTACCAATACAAAAATTTATTTATTTTATGACTATATTACCTTTAAAATTTATTGTCAAAATGAATGTAATATGGTAATTGAGGGTTGTCACATCAAGTTTAATGTGATTTTAGAAAGATGATTTAAGAGTCATTTAATATGTGAAGAGAAGTAGGGTTTATATATTAAAGAAGAATAGATTGTTTAAGAAAACCGAAGAACTTAACAACAGAAACAATTATAAGAAAGGGTACAACATGATATATAATCAATTCTAAATGAAAGGGTAAAAAGAAAAGTGAGAGAAAAATATGAAATGAAAATGGTGTTATTTTATAATTATACGAAATAATAATCATAGATAAATTTAAGATATTTCTGAAGTTTTCTTTTATTAGAAAGTCACTCTTTTTTAGTAAGCATGTTAACTACTTATATCCACCTCTTCAATAAGTGTTATGGTAACATTTCTTTCTAATTACTGTTAACATGTATTGTCATCTAAATTAGAATTATTAAAAGGATAAAATAAATGTACATATCATTTTTATTCTTAAAAATACAGACTCTAACCGACAAGTTTCCTAAAAGAAAAATTTAGACACTTAGGTTCTTATAGTTTATTATCATTCACATTTCTGTCTTTCAATCGTTCTCACTGCTAACTTTTTTAGGAGAAAAATCATGATGGAATTTTCTCTGGTTTCAACGTAAACTAAGGTGATCTTCGTTACACAAGTCAAATTAAGTAAACTTATGAACCAATTACGATAATTTGGACAACAGTCAAAGAGGCTAATCTACGTTCTCTTAGTTCAAACACGAACAAATAGAAAAAATAAATAACAAAGAATAAAAAATAATGGTGCCATTTCAATATAGTGAACTGGAATCAGATGAAACTGATCAATAATGAACACCTCGATTCCTTATTGCAGCTAGCTATACGTTTTTCATCATGAAAACTTGAAGCTTTGTAAATAAAATGTATAACGTGTGGCTCTTTTTCTTTTGTAATACACCCAGCTGCAACACAATGTAAAATAAATTCCTGAAAACTGCAAACCATATATTTTCACAAGCTTTTGTCGCTAGGGTAAACCCAAATACTTGAAAATCCCTCAATTTTCATCTACCTATTTAATTTCTAAGTTAAACATCTTTCAACTACTTCAGCCAAAAAAATCCAATGCCTTACCAGTAGTCGAAACAGGAACACATGCCATTACTGAAATGGTGAAACCGGTATGCATCCCTTAATATGATTTTCCTGCCAATTGTTTGACTAACCATCTTGAAAACAGAGTGGCAATCACCACAGACACGGAGATTCTTAAAAATTCTAATAGGTGAGCCTTCTGGACTATTGATCAACCCAAATGCAAGGGCAATTCTCTCGCTATGGTTCCAAAGGTTATGCTCCTTTTGTTCTTCATCTGTATCTTGCAATGAATAACTAGTATCAGGCACATATCCAGCCTCTGTAATGATCTTTTTGAGTTCCTCCAACTTTGCATAGATTTGTGCATTTTGTGGATGATACTGATCCCCCATTCCGAAAGTAGTAACCTGGTTTTTCAACTTGATCCAACTACAGGCAGGTTTCTTCTTTATGTTGTGTGATTCCATTCGCTTTCTTACATTCTCCATATCTCCCCACCTTCTCGTTGATGCACAGACATTTGAATAAAGAACATAGGCTGAATCATCTGATAAGTCAAGTTGGAAAAGGCGGTGAGCAGCTTTCCTTGCAAGCTCCAAATTGTCATGTATTTTACAAGAAGCCAACAGTGTACGCCACACAAGGTCATTTGGTGGAACTGACATCTTATTAATGAAACTGTCAGCCTCAGCAAGCCTTCCTGCTCGCCCAAGAAGGTCAATTATGCATACACAATGTTCTATTCCAATGGGGACACAGAATTCGGTAGACATTGAAGAGAAGTATGCAAGGCCCTCATCCACCAAACCCCCATGGCTGCATGCAGACAAAAGTGAAACAAAAGTGACATGATCTGGTCTCAGTCCTAGATCAAGCATCTCATGAAAGGCTTCCCTAGCCTGTTGGAAAAAACCATGCCTGGCTAATGCTGATATTAAAATGTTCCAAGATCTATGTGACCTGCTTCTTGGTTGGGGAAGGATCCTAAAAACATCATCAATTTCCCCACATTTTCCATACATATCCATTGTTGCATTTAACACGTAATCATTGGTGTCAAACGCGTGTTTGATAATCAAACCATGAAGCTGCTGACCTTCATCCAGTAAAGTTAAGTTTCCAATAATGGCAAGAGCTACGGAGAAGCTAAACTGATCTAAATGAATCCCGTCATTCCTCATCTTTACTATAAGCTTTAGTGCCTCCTCACCAGGTCCATAATGAGCATTTGCAGACACAATGGCATTCCAAGTACTAGAATTCTTGTTAGCTAATTCATCAAAAATATAGTTACTTGTATTAAGGTCACCACATTGGGCATACATTGTAATTAGGGAGCTTTGGACAAATGTATCTAATTCAAAGCCCGCTACTACTATATGTGCATGAACGGGCATTCCGTGTTCCAAAAGGTTATCGGGAGACAAACAAGCACTGAGAAGATTAACAATGGTAATGTAGCTTACAGGTACATCTTCTTTTCTCAATAAATTAAAGGCTTCAATTGCCGCATTAGTTTCCTTGTTATCTGCGTGTCCACCTATTAGTGCATTCCATGTTACTTCATCTTTCTCATGCATAATTTTGCACACCCGTTGTGCTTCGGCCATCGAACCAAATTTCCCATACATGGTAACCAATGCATTACCTATGATCAAATTGGGATGGAGACCAAGAAGAATCACCATGGCATGAACCATCTTTAATTTTTCTAAATTATAACAGGCAGATAATGCAGTAGTGAAAGTTACATAGTTCTTCTCCTTTCTTGTTTGGAGCATCTCAATCAAAAGTTGCAGGGCACGTGGATACATTCCATTCTCTACATAATTTGCCATCATGGAATTCCATGAAATTATATCCCTCTCAGCCATTCTATGAAATACAAGCTCTGCATCCTTCGATTTTCCAGCCTGGGAATACATACTTAGAAGACTATTGCATACACATATATTCGATTCCAGTCCAGATTTTACTACTATACCGTGAAGCCCTCTTCCCCACCTCAAATTTTGAGCAGAGCCACACACCGGTAACATGGCCGAGATAGTAATATAATCTGTTTCTGTGTGAGTATAACGCATCTGAGAAAAATATTCTAGAGATTCTTCACAATGACCATTATGTACAATTGCAGTAATTATCGAATTCCATGAAATAGTGTCACGTTCATTCATTTCATCAAACACACAAGACGCCTCTTCTATGCTATCAAAATTACCAAACATAGAAACAAGGGAGTTCGCCACAGACACAGTAATATCCAGTCCAGATTTGATCACACTACCAAGCACCTGATAACCCAACTTCTTATCTCCGAGCATCCCACAAGACCTAATAACTGTAGCCATTGCATTTTCATTACAGTACACTCCATTGTGTCTCAAACACTGATAAACAGTCAGAACGTCCTCTAAACACCCATTATACGCATAAGCAACCATCAAAGCAGTCCAAGACACTATATTAGGTTCCTCAATCTCTTGAAAGAGTTTGTCAACCTCAGAAACCCGACCACATGTACCATAAAAGTGCAGCAAACTCGTGCCAACAAATACGTCACTCACCAAACCACATTTGACCACAAGGGCATGAGCCTGAAGTGCCCCTTCAGCCATGCACCCCGACCTATCACAAGCAGTCACCAAACTAGCAGCCACATAACTATTTGGCCTGACACCATGCTCAAGCATCTGGCAGAAGAATCTCATAGCTTCATGGTACCTCCCTACTCGAACAAACCCCGACATCATGTTGTTCCAAGAAGCTTCATTAGTCTCAGGCATTTTATCGAACACATATTGCGCCTGTTTGAGGCAACCAAACTTACAGTACATGTTGATCAAAGTGTTTGCATGGAATGTGCCCAGTTGAAGGACACCCTTCACACAAAACGCGTGCAGTGCTTTCCCAAGAATGAAGTCAGTGATTATTGAAAACCCCTTTTGATGAAAACATGAAACTTGCGGGTTAGGGTGGTTTCCGATGCTCAAAGGTTTGTTTTCGTTTGCGCATGTTTGGAATTGAGTAATGAGTGGGGTTTGCGCAATGGCAAGAGTAGACAGCTTTCTGCATTGTTCTGATAATCGAATGCGAAGTGGAACACCACAAAGCAAATAATCAACACTTGCAAAAGAGCAATGCAAAGCCAAAAGTTTTGCAGTATTCATCCAACATAGCCGAATGAATTAACAGGTAACGGGTAAAAAATTTAACAGTGAAAGTGATGCTAGTAAAAAAAATGGTATGTTTATGTAGACACAAATCCTTAAACTTGGTCGATCAAATTCAACCCAAACATGACAACATCAATGCCAATGCAACTTTCGGCATTGAAATATGGAAAATTGAACGATACTATATAAGAAAATGTAGAGAAATATTTAGTTTTAATTCCATAATATAGGAGTTTTCTTTTGGGTTTTTAATCTCTATTTTATTTTCTTCTTTAGTTTTTAATTTTCTTAATTTTGTTCGTATAAAATATGTTGTAAATATATATTATAATATGTATTTCTATATTGTAAATAACATATTATAACATATATTAAAATAAAAAGTACTGTCATATTTATGTTTATGTTTGGTATAAGATATCATCTTAATTAATTATTATTTTTTTCTTTGGACGGTGTGTGAGATAAAATGCACAATGAAGTTAAATGATTCAATAACATCCAATAAATTCATATTTTTTATATAATTTTTTTTTTGTAAATTTTGCAGTATGTGAAAACAATTTTTACAAATCAAACTTAACTTTTATATGAATAAAAGGATTAATATCACTGTTGGTCCCTATTTTCGTCAACTTTGTTTGATGTGTGACTCATTTTTTTTTAATGTTCAATGTAGTTCTTTGTATCGAAATTTATGTTCAATTTTGTCCTTTTGGCTAAGGACGTTTAAATCGTTAACAACAAAATGTCCACAGTACCAATCAGTGAATTACATGACAGTTATTGGCTGACGTGGAATTACATGGTAGTTATTGGCTGACGTGGCAACATCACCCTTGACACGTCATCATCATCTCCTACCTTCATAAACTTTAATTCCCCCTACACAGAAACCCTAGCCACCACCTAACCCTAGCTGTCGCCGCCACGCTCACGGACAGCCACCATCTTTGCACCTCCATCATCAGACATTTCAAAACCGTCGCACCAGCGCCTCTCCGCAAGCTTCTCCACCGCTTATTCTTCATTCACCTACAAGAGAAAAACCTATAAGCAAACCAACTATCACGAAGTTCACCATATTCGTCGTGAAGGAGAAACCCTATTCTCGCGTGACGGCACTGGAGCAAGCTTTTCCCCAATCTGCAAATGCAAATCTAAAACCCTAATTTTTGGGTGAAGAAAGGGGTTGACACATGTCAAGCCCTCATTGGCGCGACCATCCTTAGTCAACTTTGGTCCTAGCCACGTTAGCCAATAACTGTCATGTAATTCACGGATTGGTGTTGTGGATATTTTACCGTTAACGATTTAAACGTCGTCAACAAAAATGACCTAACTGAATATAAATGACGAAATTAAGGACTACATTGAACATTCGAAAAAAGTGAGTCTCACATCAAACAAAATTGACAAAAATAGGGACCAAGAGTTGTATTAAGCTTGAATAAAATAAGAGAAAACAAACAATAACAAATATAATATAAATAGGATATTGTTTATAATTTTATATAACTCATGTGAGAAAGGAAAATATAACATTCTATTAAAAGATACAAATACAATAATAAATTAAAGTAATTTTACAAAAAAGCATCTTAAAGGTTATATTATCAAAATTATGAAAAATTGTATTAAGAAAAGATTTATCAACCGTGTTATTTCTATATTGGTTCTAGATTTAATTGGTATAAAAAAATGATTTTCTATACCTGTTTTGGTGAAACTGATATAGAAATATCTGTAATTTATTACAGTCTTATCACCATACAACTTTTTTTTGTGAGTGTAATCGATATAGAAGAACTTCTCATATTTACGATTTTTGCTACCGTGTCACTTTTTATACTTGATAGATTTCAATCGATATAAAAAGTTACTATAAAAGGTGAACAATTATAATATATGATCAAGGTATAAAAATAAAGACAACCTCTCTAGAAAACATACTAAGCTTATCAAGTCTTACATGATAAGTCTTACTATAAGTAATTTTGTGTACAATAGTCTACAAAATGATTTATATACTATAAACTTACTCATGGATTCAAATACTAGTGAGCTCATCCAATAAGTCTCTTCATGGATAATAAATGTTTCCGATCGATTTTACTTTTCATGGATAATTTTTGACAAATATTTTTCATGAGAAGGTCACACCGTTTCATTAGGTAATTTCTCGCAAATTTATTTGTGGAAAATGTCACAACCTTTTTCAAGGATATTTTCCATTGATTTTACCTAATAAGTTTCCACATTCATTTGCCATAAAATTTGGATGCATTTACATAAATTAACACAAAAACTAACACATGATTCAGTGAGGGTAACATTGAATAACATTTAATGAACTATCAAAACATTAATCGAATTTCACAAATGGATATAAGAATAAATAATTTGATATAATCTCAACACGTCAAATGGATATAAGAATAAATAATTTGATATAATCTCAACACGTCAAGCAACAATGTTAGTTTCAAACAACATGAGAACTTTTCTTTGGATAATGTGTTTGAGGTAAAATGCACAAGTCAAATGGAGTTAAATGATTCCATAACATCCAATAAGTTCATATTTTCTATATTAAAAAATCTTATAAATTTTGCAATGATTATATGCACTCACATAGAAAGAATTTTACCAAATCAATATTAACTCTTACTTACAATGAATAAAATAAAAGGAAACAAACAATAATAAATATCATATAAATTGCAAATTATTTATAATTTGAGAGATGCTCCCTCCACCTCCACTCAATACTCCCTACACCTCCCCATTACCAAATTGCCCTGCAGTAAATTTTTACCAACAACATTAACCTACTTTCATTAATTAGTATTCTCCTCTCCTTTATAACAAATGCACCCCCATAGACCAGTAAACTGTGCACACGAAAATCATTCATGCTTTTCTTCTTCTCCTTCCGAGCTAGATTGTGGTGGTGGGGTAAGTGTGCGTGGTGTGAGTCGGTGTGGTGGTGGGCTGTGCTGGAACGTTGGCTGGCAAGGAACTGCAGTGGTGGGTTGTGCTGGAACGTTTAAGGTGGTGGTGGTTATCGGAGCAGCAGGAGGAGCTTCGTCTCAGGTGCGGATGTCAATCCTTCAACGGAGGTGATGATCCGTCGACATCCGTTTCAGTGCCAAACGGATGTGCGACATCCGTTATGGCGCTCCGGTCATCCCCTCCACAGAAACGGAACAACAAAATACCAGAATAAGAAAACTAACCTCCAGCAGCTTTCTCCACCCACTAACGCACCGCCCACGAACCACCGCCTACCACCACCTCCACACCACCGCAACAGGAACACCCACACCACCGCACCACCAACGGCTCTCCGACAACACCAAACGGATCTCCGACAACACCAAACGGATCTCAAAAAGGATGTGGGAAGAGAGGGAGGCGGATGTGGGAAGAGAGTGAGAGACGGATGTGGGGGAGAAAGTGAGACTGAGTGGGGGGGGGGGGGTTGCGGATGATTTAGGGTTTTAAAGTTAAAGTAAAAAGTTAAAATTTTAAAGGTGATTTTGTCATTACAAATTTTTTGGAGAGGTGCAGGGAGTATAGGTGGTGGTGGAGGGAGCAACCCTCTTATAATTTTATATAGTTCATGCCGAGAAAGAAAATACAACATTGTATTAACAGACACAAACACAACAAATTAAAGTAATCACATATTGCCCCAAGGGTAACCACTCAAATCTAGTATAGGAATTTGTATGGAATAAAGTATGAGTCCACATAAATCATTATTATGGGTAACAACTTATACTTAATATCACAATTTATTTACAACAAGAAAAATATACACCCAATTCTTTTTACTTATGTGAAAACGGAGAAAACACAAGAGGAAATTATTGAATTGTATTCCTAAAACTTTTTTAAACTTTCAGCAAATATCATCTCATAGGAAATATTCACACAATAGTTTTATATATTTAGTTTTGTTTGATAAGGTGTAACAGACAAAAAGTTAACCTTTGATTGATTTATTTTGTTTTGTAGAAAAAACTTGTTAAGCTTGTCTTCAAATTTCTCCACTTCTTTGTTACTGTGGATAATAACATGCAAAGTAAAAGATAGAGAAGAAATTTATACACAACTTTTTATGTTGGTTTGTCCGACCATGTACACTACGTTAAATTCTCAATTAACCAATTGAGTTTCACTAAGTAGGTTAATGTTATGAGGTATAAAACGAGTATTGTTTGGGCTCATAGCCATTATTGGTTACTCCTTGAGTATTGTTTGGATTTATAGTCACACTTGACTAATCCTTTAAGTATTTTTTCTATAAATCACTCATGTCTTGATCAAGTATTCTTTTCCACGCTACTCTTGGCTGAATCAAGTATTATTTTCCTAACCACTCTTGATTCAACTAAGTGTCCTTTCTCAAGTCACTCCTGACTCAATATAATATTACTTCGGCTCCTAACTACTCTTAGTTGACCTTGCTCAAGTATTCTTTCTACAATTCATTTTTGTGTTAAACAAGTATTCTTTCACAAGCAACTTTTTAGTTGAACAAGTATTCTATCATAAGCTACTTCTAGCTTAAATAAGTATTTTTTTTTATCGAACAACCTCTTGAAAAATATGTAGACGTTGAAATATTTGTGACCATTGATCACACTTTTTCTTGTTAGAGAACATAATTGTCTATTGACATATGAGAGACTAAAGTACTCTTCCTTCTAGCTTGCTGAGTCGAACATTAGTAATGTCATTTTTTGAAGTTTTTTTTTGGCCTATAAAGTTTTGGTGGCACTTTTGCACTATAGACATGGTCTCTCTATTTTTTTCTTGTTCTTGAAAAGATTTATATAAACTATAAAAGAAAGTATTTTTTTTTGGAGTAATTTATGGTTGTGAGCAACTTTAGCTTTTTTTTAAAGCCTTTCTTCAATTGTGGAGCTTGATAATTATGGATACATTTAATGCATTCCATATAGCAAATAATTTTCTTTCTTCATTTTCTTAACATCCTAAAAGTTGGATATGTCTTTCTTGGGCATTGTGCATTTCCTTGATTCATCTTAAAATATAGTGTTGTACAATGTTTACAATTTTATCAAGGTTAAAAATATGCTTTTTTTCATGGATTTGGTGAAGAAAATTAGCTTCAGGTCTTCACTCGAGAGATCTTTTGATTTGTTTGGTCCTTTGGCCAATGTACCTCTTTGACAGATGGAAGGGATAAACATTCTCTACAAGATAGAATAGACATTTATATATTTTTCGTGTGATATGAGGTTAACTTACTTCTATGTATTTTATCATATGAGATCATTTGTGCTTTATCATACATAAACTCAAACTACATAGTGTTGTATTGCATATCAAGCAAATCACTTGCATCTTTATTGATTTGTTATTCGTCTAACTTTTTCTCTAACAACCTCATTATTAAATTATAAGAGAGAAACAATTATATCAAAACTAGATCTTCATTCAAGAATGAATTTGCCATGACTTTGGTGTCTCAAATTGAGGCAAAAAAACATAGAGGAAGCTCTTGGATTTTAGCCATGGAGGGAGAATTGAGCTAGTTTACTAGAAAAGTGTTTGTACAAATTTTTGAAGATAGTTGAATCTAGTTATTCTAAGGTTGAATCTATATGATCATTTGTGATCTAAACTTGCATAAACTTGTGTAATCTTAATTTCCATTGCTTTCAATTTTGTAAATTGGATAGTTTTAAAAGAACTTGAAGAAAAGAAAAATCTTTTGAAAAAGTATTAAAAATAATTCATCCCCTCTTCTTTTAGCAAAATCATAAATTCTTTTATAACAATTATCATAGCCAGGTTTTAAAAGTTAATCAAAATAAAGATTTTGATATTTCAATGTGGCTTGAAAAATTCAAATGTTTCCAAATGTGCTATTATTAATAAACATTCACTTTTCCATGCAAAAAATTATCATTGTTGACAAACTATAATGCAAATACCTTTAGAATATAATGATAGGATAATTTGGGATATTGTCAGACCTTTAGTTCCTATACAAGTAATTAACAATAAGAAAAAGGAAAATGACTTTTCTCATTGGACAAAAACAAGGAAAGAACAATAAGTTGTCAAGGCAAGAAACATCATAGCTTTTGCACTCACCTTGGAAATGTTTTATAGGATCTCTATGAAAAATTGTGAACAAAATGTGATAAGTCTGAGGTTATTCATGAAGGAACAATGTTAAGACAAAATCATTTATAAGACTTATATCTCTAAATGATCTCATGTTTTGAAGTTTAATCAAATAACATTAAACAACATAAATATGAAAATTTCATAACTAGAAGAATAGGAAGAAACATAAGAATTAGGCTCAAAATCCCCAAATCATCTAGCAACGTCAAGAAACGCAAAAATAACTAAGTCAAAACATTCAGATAGAACATTAAACGACTCACAAGTCAAAGTGTCTAAGAGAGTTGTGTCAAACGTGTAAGCTACAGTACCAAATGGTATTCGGTTGAACTCTCGAAAAGTGAATATATGTCTTTGGCAAAAACCTTTAAAAGCCTCAAACAAAAATCCAAAAACATGAAGAAAACGAAACCTGCTAAACGTTCTTGCTCTAAAAAGACAATATTTCAAAAGACGTTTGCAACAGACTAGATGGTACCATGAGTTAAACTCTTTACGTTGTCAAGTAATGAAGTTTTTATTCAACGTTTGGTATCTTAGAGAAAGCTTAATTGATAAACGTTACTTCAACGGTGGAAAATGTAAACACTACTTTGTTATTCTGAATAAGCATTAAATATCATTAAATGTTGACCGTTCAAAAACAACAAAAGTGATAAAATATAAGACACTATTCAACCCCACCCCCTCCTAATTTGATTCAAGAATATGAAATATTCACAATGATGTAAGATAAAAGCATTTGTGATATGCAAAAAAGATTCACATACATTGTTAACCATGTCATGGATTTAGGTATGAAATTTGATACTAAAGAATTGAATATAAAAATCTTGCAAAGTTTGAATAAGTCCTAAAATCTTAAGGTTATTAGCATATATGAATCTAGAAATCTTACAACCATGCACATGATAGTCTTGCTTGGGAAGCTGAGAGAGCATAAACTTGGGTTATGAAGACTCAAGGAAGAAGAAGAAAAAGAATGGAAAAAAAAAGGAAGAGAAACATAACCTTAAAAGCTTAATCAAGAAAGAAATATACAATTCAAATAATGAGAATCAGGGTTTGTTGGTAAACAAGTTCTTAAAGTTCTTGAGAAACAAAAATGTAAACAAGAATCAGTAGCTAAACAGGATGAACAAGAAAAATGGTTAGCCTTTTGTTCCTATATGTTATGAATGTAGTAAATCAGGTTCTACAAAACCTAAATGTCCTTTTATTAGAGACTAACCCTATTGATAACAGAAAAAGTAAGAAAGGTTTTAAGAATAAGAAAGCATGCATTACTTGGGAGGACAATGCATCTTCCTTAAGTTCATCCAGGGAGAGTGGAAAGAAGAAGCAAATTTATGTTTACTTGTTGGCCAACTTTCCGAAACAAGAAGTGTAAGTGGCTCAATTTTTTTGAACATGTAAATAATGCTCAACTTCTTTATGCATTCAATGAAATGCATGAAAAAACAAAAACACTCTTCTTTTTAACAATAGAATGAAGGGAGAAAATAGGTGGTTAGAGAATAAGGTTAAACAAAATGAAAAGAGAAAAACACAAACCTTAAAACTAATTTGGAAGGTTTTGAAATGATTTATAACTTTTCTTGTGACTGTGAGTCATGAATTTGGAAAAACATTTAGAAGGAAAAATAAAATTTCTTCAATGTGAAGTTGCAAGATTAAATATTGGAAAATATAACCTAAATGTCATCCTAGATTCTACCGATAAATGAATGATAAAAAAGGTGTTGGGTTTGTTGCATCCAAAGAAACAAAAGTTAAAAATTTCAAAAAGCTATCATACACCTCACAAGTAACCTGTTGCTTCTATTGTATGACAAGAGGACATACAGTAAATAAATAGTTTTTAAGCAAAGTTGGTGTCTAAGGGAAGCTATGCATGGATTCTCAAAAGCAAGAGGTATGCCATTAACTCTAGAGTATCCAAATTTGTGTTGGGACCTAGTTTGGACATTTTGTTGCAGGGGTGGAGCAAAAGAATGTAAAAATATCAAGAATGTTCCTGCATAATATCCGAGTGAACATGATATTGTTTGATTAATATATTTCTTAGTTGTTCTTTGGTCTTTTCATATGTTAAATGTACTTTGCTTGTGTTAAAGAAATGAATACACAAATGATTACACTATTGTACGTTGTTTGAAAATGTCTACTAATCTGATAAACACAGTGACAGTTAATCTACAAGGAAATTTCCATATGATGGCATTCATAGAAAGGAAGGAAAGGAAAAAGAAATCTAAGAGCCAGGCACAAACTTGGTGGCATAGACCCAAGCATTGTTAGCCACAGGGTTGTCAAGGTGATCCAAAAGGTTCTCAAGTGGTCCTTTCCCAGTGACAATGGCTTGCACAAAGAATCCAAACATGGAGAACATGGCCAACCTTCCATTCTTGATCTCCTTAACCTTGAGCTCAGCAAAAGTGACAGGGTCATCAGCAAGGCCAAGAGGGTCAAAGTATTGGCCACCAGGGTAGAGATCATTGCCCTCTCCCACACCAGGAAGACCATTGATGCGAAATCCTTCAACAAGACCCATAAGCACAACTTGGAACCCTAGCACGGCCAAGATGCTTTGTGCATGCACAAGGTTAGGGTTCCCCAGATAGTCTAGGCCACCTTCTGAGAATATTTGAGCTCCTGCTTTGAACCAAACTGGCTCCTTGAAGTCCACTTTCAGCCACTTCTCAAGCACTTCTGGGGTGATGCATCCTAGTGCTCCAAGCATAGCCCAACGCCCATGGATCACCTTGTTTCATATAACAATTTCAGTATGTCTCAACATGGCATGCCTTTAATCATTTCTTCAGGAAACAAAAGGGTTCAATCCAAAAGTAAGAAACTCTTTGACACTGGGAAAACATTCATTTGACATTGATGATAGTAAATAGTCATATAAAAAAAGTGAACTTTTATATTTGTAAATAAAAAGAAAAGGGTGGTGAAGAATAGTGTAAAATGAGTGTAAAAATTTGTTGTGTGTAAAAGTATTGAATCCAATCCAAAATTTGGGAATGCTGTAGTTTTCTCAATTCTGGTTTGGTTCCTGTACTATTAGACCATGTTTGGTTTCAAATCTTGGATGTGATTTTTTCACATTTCGGATGTGAGTTTAAGAAGCTAACAGTTACAGTTTTCACATCTGCAATGTAATTTCTTACTTCTCAACAGATTACCAAACATGCTATTTTTGAATCTTGTGTTCTCCTTTGTTAAAGAATTAGTCTTGCTGTGTGATCAAAAACAAAATATGTGTATGAGGATAGGGTCTAAAAAGATTATAGGGACTGGAAAACCAAACTTCTGAAACACAGGACCAAGACCAAAATAAAAACTTGTAAAAAGACTACAGGAAGTATAATACAAATGAATTTATATCTAAAGCAAATTAGAAAAGCCATTAAAGAAAGATGACTTTTATTGCAGAGAGCAATTTATGGTGTGGAGGGATACTAGAACTAGATGTTTATGAAGGAACATTACTGATATTGGTTCTTTGTTTAGATGAAAAACCAGTTAGAGCCAACAATGTTGTGTCAGGAAAAGCAAATATTTTTCATGTTAAAGAAACTTGATGAATGGTTTTGTTTGTGCTGACATGAAACCTTATGAAATTTGATCCTATATATGAAGAACTGAAATGTTTTCATAGCAGTGTAAGCAAAATGAGTGACCTCAAGAGCCCTGTTCTTGGCAAATGCTTCAGGATCAGCAGACAATCCAGCAGTGTCCCATCCATAGTCCCCTGGGAATTCTCCAGTCAAATAAGAGGGAGTCTGAGCCGAAAAGGGTCCCAAGTATTTCACTCTGTCTGGACCATACCACAATTCATTTCCCTGCTCACTCATCAACACAGATAACACTACATATGAGCCAAAACCAGTAAGAAAACATATGAAAAGGTCCTCCTTTTCTTCTAACAACTATGCTAGAAGGTCATAGTTTCATACCAGAATATCTAAACAAATATAAAAAATATAACTTGTTAAGAAAATTCTTCTAAACTGTAAATAGTATACTGTTGACTGACACGGTGATAGCTATTGAAGTTACATCTAGATAAATTAACAAATCTAACATTACAACTTGGTAATGAACTCTTAGTAAAAAAACATCTACAACATATATATATATATATATATATATATATATATGTGTGTGTGTGTGTGTGTGTGTTTTGGAAAGTACCATGATGTATTTCCCAGGTCCCATGGAGACAACATCTCTAAGAGGGTTGGCATTGGTTGCCCTACTTTGGCCAAGGAAAGGTGTTGGTTTAAGGACAGTGCCAGTGCTTGCAGAGGCTGCTGCCATTAATGTTGCTGCCATGGCTTCCAAGTACTTTTTTTCAGCTGAAAGTTGAAACCTTTAACTTGCTTAAATAGAAGAAGACTGGGAGAATGGTTCAAGAGAAGATGGTAGAAACTAGGAAGAGGATGTGTGCATGAAGCATTGTGTGTAGGGAAAGAAAATCTGAGGGACATGAGTGGTTAGGAAGACAACAATGTCATCGCATGTTTGTGGTGGGGACTGTGTTGTTTGGAGCAACCAATGAGAAAGCTTCGAAAGATTTGTAGAATCTCCAACTCATCCTTCTATCCACATTTTATCTTTTGCTTAATAATATTGAAAAAAAGACTTGTCTTATTTCTGCCTGAATATTTGGAAAATGTATTTTCTTTATTAATATGTTAGAGATATGCTGTCGAGAATATTCAAATCTTCCGTCGCTTTCTTCACGTCTTTAAAATTTTCATTTTATTTTCTCTCTGCAGTTTTCTCCGCTTCCATTTAAATTTTAAATCCCGTTTTTCACCTTTCAAGAACAGATTCAACGTTATGAAAGAGAAAAAGTTCTAAATAAGTTTTAATCGATAATAATTAAATTTGGAGTGAGTGTTTTATTTTTATGCATCTCTAAATTCTTTCTCTATTATGTGAGGAGTTGGCAACTTTATTTGTTTTCTTGAAGGTAAATTGTTCTATCGAATAGTCCATCTTTTTTATTTGGGTTTTTATTTGTTTGATAAATTTTTTCACATTCCTAGAATTTTGGTATAATTTCTATCTTGAGTAATCATTATTGCAAATCGGTCATATAGATTCATATTATACTCTTATTGCGTATATCGACATGAAATCAGTATACCATCTGAGTTATATTAACTTAAACAAGAGTTAATATTATTTGATTATGATTAGACAGAACAAATTATTTCATACGATTATCTCTTTCGATGCTGATTGATTCTATTTTTAAGAATGTTTGGTTGTGCTATTAATGAAGTAGATTTTATCATAATTGATTACTTTTTTAGTTGGCTGAAAATGTTTTTCACTTGAATAGTTAATCTATTAAGACAATTAAAACTTAACTGATTATCTTTTACAAATAAATTTTAAATGTTTGAACTAATAATCATGTAACTGAAGCAATAATAAATTACATTTTCTTCAATATGTGTTTTCATAAATAATGATTGATTATTTCTTAAGATAATTGATTAAATTATATATTGTATATGTCTAAATTTTCATTAATCATGACAATATAGAATATGTTCCTAATCGAATATATGTATCTCTATAAATTGATATGTATCTAGTCCATACCTATTTGATCATAATGAGATTGAATGTCATTTCATTTAAGAGAAGATTGTATCGGAAGAAAAAAGTAAAACTAAGTTTGTTAACTCAAATTATTAGTTAGTAAATATTTTCACCAAATATTGATGAATATGAATAATTTATTATATTTATAACAAGTTTGATATATAAAATTTATATACATCAACACGAAGAAGAGTGTTGGATATATTGTGTTTTATTAATTAAGAAAATATAGTCTATATATTAATTATATTATTTTTATATATTCATTTATATTTGGACTTTAGCTCATATTTTCGTTATTATAAATACATTACTTTAGGCTTATTTTCTTAATAAGAAAGATTAATCTTATACATATTTTATTATATTGAATAATTAGAATAAAGAAGATTCAAATCAATATGAAAAAATATCTTGTAATCTCAATATCCCTAGTGTTATCTTCTTGTTTATTTGATTGTGAGAAAACATACCCTTTCATCAAGTGTTAGAAGAAAGATTTTCAAAAAAATCTAATAATAAACCAAAAGTTTTAAAAAGAATCGATTCATAGATTAGTGCCATATTTTGTTTGGAGAGTTTTCCCCCAAGAAATAGGAATGTAGTACACATGAAACAACAATATCTCCAAAATTGCCATTGAAATCAAAGAATAGATTTTGTCATACATACACCTAATCTTGGTTAGAAAGGAAACCCTCAAACGTTACTATTTACCATGAGATGTACAACAGTAATTTTATAAGAAAGAGTAAGGAAAAATTGACCAACACCAGAAAACAATGCTACTATGTACTCATGGCTATTCCTTTCTGTACACTAACTTACTTGAGATATATGAATCCCATCAGGGTATTTGAATGTATCAGCTGCACCAAATTTGCGGCGTTCTTCGCAATCTTCTTCTAGTTCTTCATCAGTGCTATCATCTTCTTCCCGGTCAACGGAAGGTGAGGAGGGATCATACATACTTTTAGAACGGCACAATTGGGTGGCAAGCATGCTAACTTGACCATGGTGTGATATCTCAACAACGACTGTGTCATCATCTTTTGGGAGGGGTTGTTTCCATGGCTCTCCGTCAATTCTCATGAATGTGCAGTCAGCTGCACCCTTGTGAAACTCAAATCGGATTCTGCTTGTCTGTGTGGTGAGAGCAGCATACAAACATAAGTTTGACCAAACAAAGGAAGGGGTAGAAAGGATAACTTAAATCGCTTGTTCTGTTGTATAAATCACTGTTTGCTCAACAGAAATAATTAACTTTTGTTTAAATTAAATTGGAATTGTAAAAACAACTCTATTTGGAAGGGAAAAATATTTTCTATTTTTGTTTTTGTTTTCCATTACAAAGTATTTTTCACTTTATTTTCCATTACAAAAAAGAGAATTTGAGTTTGGATTTTCTACAGAGTTTTTTGTATGTCTTCAAAAGAAGATTAAAAGAACTTTTAATATATTAAGATCACTGTATTTTGAAAACATCAATAGAGAAATAGGACAAAAAATCCAAAAGAGTATTTGAACTCAAAAAATTAGATATGTTTGATTTAATAAAATGTTTTCAATTACTCACTTTAATTAATAAAAATGTCACATCATTTCTACTTTACCTTTTGTTTTCAAACAAGCTTTAAAAAAACGAAATAACGGGAGTCCAAAAGTTGTTTTCATTATTTCGCATACAAAATTTTGTAGGTAAATGAAATCATTTTATCAAATCAAGTAATATTTACTTTGTATATTTACTATTAATTACACAGGTGGTATTTTAGCAATTAATAGTGAGAATATCCATTTTAATATTTTATAATTAAAACATTAAATAAGTTAATAGACACATAACTTTGTTAACGTATTTTACTATTTTTATTAAAGTAATTTTTCTAAACATGAAACCAACAAGACCTAGTGAAATAAAAGTAACATCATATATATTATATATCAAGAAAAGAAAAAAAGTAATAACAGCTGGTATGATTATAAAACCAACGCGTCCTTACCTGTGCCAAACGAGTCCCGTGTCCATTTGGTGCAAGCAAAACAAGACCATGCCAAGCATCTCTAAAACCAACTACCTCAAATAGGCCATCATCCACATAGGGAAGAGTCAGGTCCCTCTGAGGCAAAATTATTTTATCAGAATCCTCAAATGTAATAAATATGTCCAAGTTCTTAACAAGTATGTAATAAATATTTGGCACCTGAGGAAAAGACATGATGAAATTTGGCACTTACATAAATTGATTTCTTCCTATTTGGTTTTCCCCAAGGATTGAGTCCACCAGAAAAGCTGGGCAAGTTCAGGCAAACAATTGACCGAATGCTGTATATGAAATTAAACGTTTGAATAAGTATGAAGATTCATAAAGTTATACCAAGGTTACAGGTCTTGTTCACTTTCTTCTTGAGCATTATTCTTACATCTTATGTTGTTGCTTTTTTCCAGACATGCCTTGAATAATAATATTTTTATTTTCTAGAAACAAAATGCTCAATATGTAAAAGAAATGAGTCTTCATAGAGCGTCACCTGCGAGGTATGTGGAGATCTTCCCAATGACCTTTTTTCATTATTTTGACCTTTGCCAGCTGACCTATATTCCTGTGTCAGAATTTAATAATTCTGAATTAGGCTCCCATAGTGAGATAAATTGTAAACTCAGCACCACATAATTCAGAAAACAAAAAGACAACGAAGATAAACTTGGTGCCTCTTTAGTAACTAACCGTGAAGATTGAAACCAAGAAGAAAAGAAGCATCCGTGTGAACAGCCAAGCTTCAGATAGGCACTCTGGTTAACAGAAGAAAGGCTAGATGAGAGGGCAAATTATTGACAATAGTACGAAGATTCACCCCTAACTTATGCCAAACATATCTGATAAAGCTTCAAAATCTATTATTGATTTGATTAAATGATAAGTAATACGTTTCTAAGACCTCCATAAATTTTTCAGTTACTTTATAATTGAAATTTCACTTGAATGAATATCCAGGACTTTCAAACTAGACTGCAGTTGAAGAGATTAATAGTTGAACATCTTAAGTAATTTCAGATGCATACTATTCGTCCTGTCTATCATATAAATGCTCGGCTAATTTGGAAAAAGCATGTCAAGCAAAAATCTATTAGATTTCGAGTTTATTCGCTGAAAATTTACTACCACCCTCTATACCTATTTTGTATTTATCAGAAAACCATATTGAGCTTGGATAACAATAAGATTCAAATATCTAGTATAACTATATGGATAATGAAATGGAAGCAAAAATGAAAAGTTGAAAACCATGTATCGCTCCAATATATATCATATGTTATATTGAGCAATTTGGTACCTGATTATATAACTGATTTTTAAACTTTTCTGGATGCAACTTCCTCTGTGAATGAAATGCATAAGATACTTGAGCATCCATTCCTACATTAGAACACATACACAATTTTAGGGTTCACTTTCTAGCTGCACTGATACAAAAGCTTTAAAACTCAATTTATTTTGCCCCAGAAGCAATGCTGTGGTAACGCAACTTCTGCCCTTCCGCAGCTCAAAATCTTTTCCCAATGTACACAGAAAGGTACTTGCCACACCCACCCAAACAGTTTAAAGACAAGTCTTCTTTTCTTACCCATGCTAAAGTAGTTCCAAAATCCCCCACGATAAGTGTGGTAACCGTCCTGTAAACATACAACAATTCACTGATAAGCATGTAAATGAAAATATAAAGGACTCGCAAAGAAGAAAAACTAAAGAAATAAAAGCTTAGCACTACAATTGCCTGATTCGATTTTGGATCACTTCTCTACTACTTTTATATTCATGTGATTACAAAAACAATCATTAAAGTCATAGGCCTGCCATTGTAAACTCTTCTAATGCATCTATAACATACATTTTATGCAGCGTCCAAATGAAGGATAACAATTTGATGTCATATTTGACTGAACGAACCAGAAATTGCCTAATCTTTTGATAAAAAGAAGAAACTAACTGAAATTAATAATAGTAAATATTAACTTATTTTTCATCAAATGATTAATAACTCTGTGGCTTCACAAGCATCTTTAATTTCATTCATGATCTCTTTGTTGGCATCTCCATGAGTACAGAATTATCGGCACAAATATGTACAGGCATCAACAATGAAAAGGAAAAAATACACATGACTCACCATGTTTAGCTTATCTGTTGAAGAGACACGCTGAAATGCATGCATAGCGTGAGGCAGCTCAAGGGGTGCAATAGGGTCACATGAACCTTCTTTTGGAGCCTTCATTCTCATTACAATATGCCAGCTGTACAAAATCAGCAGTAAGACATTATTCAGTTGCAAAATAACTAACAGAAGATGGTAAATATGTCACATGCTTCAAGCTCCTACATGGAAATGCTGGATGCAGAGGAAAACAGAGTAGCCAATATCCTAATTCCACATTAGCAACAAAGAGAAAACCACAGGTATATATTTGATCAGGCGGCGACAAGGTTAACGGATGTAAAATTAACATCGTTAAAATCTAAAGAAATCAACAATAAACCTAATACATGATATATTGTACCATAAAAAACATACCCCGACCGCACAACGTGCCTAATTTCGGTCTAGACCTCTGTTATTCTAAGAGAAATCAAGAATGCTACTGAAGGCAAAAAAAAACAAATCCTATGTTCATTACTTTTAAAGTACATCATATCTTGAAACCTTAGTGGTAATAAATAATACTATAGTAAAATAAGGGAGGACAAGGAAGGGAAATTTCTTTAACATAAGACAAAAAACGTACACTATACAAATGCAAAAATAGTATTTAATCAAAGCGTGCAACTTCTGAAGCCTATCATCAAAATACACAGTTGTCTGTCACAGGTCTCGGACGCAAGTCTTACAAATGTTCACGCAACTTCTGAAGCCAGAACATTTTAGACAACTGTGTTTCCAGCAAAGTTCCACTGAATGTTTTCAGCAACGATATATTGAATACAGCATACATTTATGCAAATGCACGTGAGAAGTTTCAATAAACTTGAAAATTCAAATAAAAGGAGTACATACCTGTCTATTTTCATTTCCTTTGCCGCTTTTACATTCATTAGGAATGACGTCACTGATTGAATATCCGTTGTTGGATTTTTCTTTCCCTGTAAATAATAAATTATGTTCAGCACCTGTACAACTCATGGACTCTTTAATGCAAAGAACAATATCGTGCAATTGACCCCGGTTGAAAAGGATGGTGCCCTTAATGTATTGAGTTATTAATTTTCTATCAAAAATCATTGAACACCCCACATGCAATAAATTGACAATTGATGTGTATTGCAAAATGTCCAAGAAAAGATATCCAGCAAACAACAAGACATAGCGTTGCAACTCACATCTCAAGAATTAGGGTTGCAATTCAAAATTGGAATTGCAATTTGACATATAAGATTCACACTAGAAAATGACCGTTAAAATGTAAACAAAAATTACTACTAATCTGTGATTATAACTAGTCAAAGAAATGTCAAACTCCATGAATTGAGATCGACATGCACATTATCAATAAGAACTTAAACAAAACGAAAACTGATTCAAGCAATCATGAAATTCAGAGTTCAGCAGACTAAATAGAAAGTTAAATAAAAATACCCATCCAAATGCAAAGGGAAGATTATTTCCCGTCCCCAATGGCATCGTTGCAATTGGTGGCGGATGAGGTAATTTAAGGTCAGATACAACTCCAAGAAGCCAGCTAGCAGTACCATCTCCACCTGCAACCTGATTTTCCAGAATACATTAGAAACATAGAGTAATCAAAGATCATCAGATAATTACACTATAACAACTTCAATCTTCCTCCTTGCTACAAGTACGTCAGAATTAGAGATCACAGCATGGCAATCATCTTACAATTATATTCAATCTATTCTGAATTTCAGCTGCAAAACCGTCCCCATTGTGCCTGAGCGTTTCCAAAGTAGCATAAAGCCTCTGCAGCACCTTATCCGGAGCATTTTTTCCCAAATCAAAAACCTGGTACATTAGTTAAATTAAATTGTCTTTCCATCAAACAGGTTGTCCCACCTTAAAAAAAACAACTCAGATACTTGCAAAAAAAAAGAAGACAAAATCAGGAAAAAAAACAGTTTACCTGGTTTTTGTTAAGAAGTGTACTATAGGAAACAAGAAGCTCCCCTCCAAGCTGGCCACCACTTTTGGAGTTTATGAAAACAATCACAGGACATGCAGGTACAGGCGAGACACTTTTTCCCTCAGATCCTGACACTAGTATGTAATCTGGAATACAGAAGTCTCTCAAAGTTCTATCATAACTACCGTCTCCCATATCTATTTCCCAGCTGCATATTGTATGACCAAAAGAAAAAAAATCACATTCAATATAAATGCAACAAAACTTTCATGTAATTCCTTCCGTGCTTTTAGGTTTACTGTCGTTCTTTGATAATTGAAATTTCACCCAATTTATGATGTTAATGCTAAACTTTTGCTCTTAGTTTACAATTTTGATTCGTAAACAATACCAAAATAAACTTATGAGCTGTATCAAAGTTCTTTCCATCCAAATTTTCAAGTGAATAAAAAAAAACTAGTGATAATAATTTAAAACTTTAAAAACTAAAAACAAAAATAACAGTAATGACGATCCACCAGTATGTAATTCAAAGTACTAAACTACCTCGACTTTCTACAGTAATTACCATCACCCATTGCCATTTCAAAAATGCGTATTTTGGTCACACAACAAAATATAAGTCAAACATAAATTCTAAAATATATAAATTGGAACAAAAACGAAATATTCTTCCATAAAAACTAGAGTTTGACTTAATTTTCCTTACGAATTAAGAAAGTGAAATTCTAATTCTAATTGAAAATTAATATCCAAAAACACAGCTGCATCAAAGTTTTTCGAGAAATTAAAAAATCAAAAGCAAGTAAGAAAATAAATAAATAAAACATCGAGCGTTGAAAATTAAAAAAATAAAATAAAATAAACAAAGCAAAAGGAACACGATAATGACGATCTACCACCACCACCTCCTAACGAGAAAACGAGAAACCGAACGCTTGCAATTTCTCACCACCATTTCCTCAAACGACTTACGCGTGTCGTTTGCTACGCGTTTTTTACTTCGGCGAACGCAGCAAAGCTAACCAAACGAAACACAAACAACAAAAGAGAAAGAACTTTTAACAAAACCAACTGTTTTCGAGTTGAATTTTTCACAGAACCGGATTCCGCAAAAGCGAAAACAAAAGCTAATTTATTCGGAGTTCCAAACAGAGCCCTGCGCCCGAAACAGGCATCACGTAACGTATGTGAGCAGTGTGCAGATATTTGAAAAGTAGAAAAAAAAAAAAAAGATACCTTACCGAAACGGCACCGTATAAACGTGACGAGTTGCTTTTGTAACGAGATTCTGAGAGCGTTCCGAAGAAACAGTGTTTGGTTTGTTTAGCTTACGAAGCAAGAGTAGATTCCTTCGAAAAAAATCCAAGGAATGCGCGTAGAGAATATATGTGAAGGTCGATTAATGGTGCGAACGATTGAAGTGGTTTTGAAACGAAACGTAGAAGGTTTATGTAGGAAAAGGTGAAGTTTGAATGTGACAGAGGATGATGAAGGCTTTCAAACAATGAAAAGTTACTGCCAGGTTTTGCCGCGTCACGCCACGGTTTCAGTGGCTTTTTCGATGGTTCAGTTCGTCGTTGAAAGTGGGGCCCACGCTCCAACGGAACTGCCTTACGTGGAAATTTCCCATTTTTCTTTACTTTTGTTTTCTTTCCATTTTATACAAAGTGGGGTAACTTGAGCGTGGTTTTAAAATTAGTAAATGGAGTTGATATTTAATTTATTTAAGGATAATACACAATTTTTTAAAATAATCTAAAATATATTTAATTTTAATTATAAAAGATTATAAATAATCTAAATAAGTTCTATAATTGATGAAGAAAACTAAGAAATATAGATTCGAACACAAATTGTAAATTAGCCTTCTTTTTATCGTGTAATAGGTATTCTTAGTGTTTATAGCACTTTTTCTACTCTAATGATAATAAAAGTCCTTCTATATGTATAGACATTTATTGTATTCCACAGCTACTTTCACAGTAGGAATTACATGTGAAGCCGAGAACTATGATATATATCAACAACCCACTTATCCTAAGTGAAAAGATATGTCTCCAAAAGCATAACTTTTTCAATTTTCTTCATTGTTCATAGTCTTACCTACCTCTCTCAATTAATAGTTTAATTTATTTTACTTATTTTGAAGTCATTGTTATCTTTATGGTTGAAACCACATTATGTACTTATTGATCTTCATAAGTAAATGTTACTTCTAAGAAAAATCAATATATATTAATATTATATTTTTTTTTAAAATCATAAATAAATAGTAATATAGAAATAATGTATAGTACATAAATATATACAAATTGTATCTTATAAATTAATTTTATAAAATTAATTAGATTTAATATTAATTTTTAATATATTAAGATACTTTAAAGGTAATTAAAAATAAATTAAATTGATTTTGTTGCATGTGTAACTCCTAATAATCTAAAATAGGATAGTTTTCTTATTGAGTTATGAGCATATGATTGACATTTTGAAAAGTAAATATATGTTTCAACCAACAATGTTGTTTTTACTATAAATTTGTCAGGTTGATATGAAAGTTTGTTGTCAACTTGTATTTGAGATTGTCGACTTGTATTTGAGTTTTTGTCAAAAAAAAAAGGGAGAAAGTTTAAAGGACTCTAACGCTTAAATTAATAAAAATTATTTGAATTAAATGAGTGTACTCCTTATGATCAAATATATTTATAAGCTTGTGAGCCTATTTGCATGTAGAGATTGTATGTAGAGAATAATTATAAATGAGGTTAATTTAAGATATAACAATATATTAAAATATATATATATATATATATATATATATATATATATATAAGAATTGGATTCGATTTATTATAGCCTAAATTTTGTTTATATTATTATAAATATCATTTTTCCTTTATTTTAGGAGTGTTGATGTCTCGTTAACATCTCAAACTAGGATTTCATGCTAATTGGACCATTTTGCGCTTATAATAATATATTTTGGACTTGTTAATAATAATATGTTTTTGACCAACCAATTTGTAAGTTATCATTATAGAACTTCATCAAAGTTTTGTCTTCTTCAAAAGGCTTTTCCAGGTTTTATCATGTTCATGGCATAGGATGAGAACGACGTCTCTTTACTTGATGATTGAGGGAACCAATGACGAGTTTGTATTATTGTATTGTGACAAGTGAGAAACTTAGTATGAAACACAGTTATCAGTTATCTTTTGGTGCAGGGAATAGTTTTGATCAATCCAATTACTTTCAATTTGCGAGAATATTGTCTTCTTACTTTTATTGGTTTGGTTCAATCTAATTATGTGAAAGGAAATTTTCTTACATGTGTTCTCTTTGACCACTCTACAATGAAGGTAATCAAGTGTTTGTCATACACTTGCAACTTTGGAAGACCTTTCTCAAATTCGGATGGATTATACATAACTAAATACAAGAAAACCAAAGAAAGAGTAATGATAATACTAAGGTAATCTAGAACGAATTCTATTAAGATAGACTTGTCCTTCATTTGCCACAAATGTATAATATAAATCGATTACATAAAATGAGATTGTGGTCTATACTTGATCATTCTAGAATTCTTTTAATGAACAATCACATAATTATAATTAAAATATTAACACATTGTCATGTCATAAATTTGTCAAAAAATTTGAGCATTAACTACACGTGAATTAATATATATCCTTTCACTTAAGCAAAATTGAAATTGAATAACTTTTGTTGTGGACCTCATACTCATATGCACACATGATATCAATATCTGAGTATAGTGTCATTCAGGTCCAAAATAATGAATTCAAGTATGTAAATGACCGTTAAATTATTTTAAATTTAGGTGTAATAGCTCGTTTTGGCTTGATTGTATCTCCATCAAGATGTGATAAACTATATTTTTGAATTTCCATATCAATAAAAGTTTGGCGCATTGGATGGCATAACTTTCATATTGTGTTTGGGATTTATGTATGAATAGGAAAGAAGTGATGATTTTGTGTAAAGGGAGCATGTGGAATGTACATGCAGATGTTGTCAAAGCAAAAATATATTTTGATCTAAAATTATCAATACATTTTTTGTTTACACAAATTTTTTGAATAAAATGTTATATTATAGTAAAATATTAAAGATATAGAGTGTCAAAAGAACACTCTCTTCTAAGACATTGAAAGATTTAGATTATGAATTCTCATGACAGCACAAGTAAGATAAACTATTTTTACAGAAGGTGATAATAATGTAAAATATGGAGACAAGATAAAATTTTACTTGAACTTCATTATGGACATTAAATCTTCTTAAAAAAAGTTATCGAATTAACTCGAAATACATTAACTTAAGTATTTTCTTAAATCAAAATAATTATTTTATCAATTTTATTCTTTAAATGTTAATTTTTTAAATTAAATTGGTTTTTTCTTCGATTTAACGTTTTTGTCTAAAATGTAACTACTTTTTTATACTAAAATAATGATTTATAATAAAAGCTTTATTAAAACACAAAATGATTTAAATTTACTTTTATAATAATAATAATAATAATTTTATTACTTTTATTATTTTTAAATTTTCTGTGTTTTCACTAGGCTAAAATAATGTTTATACTGTACTAGATACGAATGGATAACAAGTGTTCGAAAACTCTTCCTTTCATATTAAAAATAGAAATACCAACATAATTGAAAGATTAAATTTGAGTTAGTTTTTCTTTTAGTTACTTTTCTAGCTGCTTGACTTTAAAAAACGATTTTTTTTTCCTTGTGGATGTTGATGTGGATAACTACACCTAGCCTAGCAATAACACACATAAGTAAAATAATGATATAGAAAAACATTTAAAAATATTTTTGACTAACATATTTTTCTTTTGTCCTTAAATTTTGGATCAAATTTTATGTTAATCTCAAAATTTAAAAAGAGAGATTTTTAGTCTCTCAAACATAAAACTGACATTTTTAATCACTTAAATTTAAATATAATTTTTCTATTCCTTCAATTTTAAAAGTACTCTTTTAAGTGTTTTTTTTAAGATTTAAAATACATTGAATTAAAAAAATCATATTCTACAAAACTAGCTTTAAAGTAAATACTATGCAAAATGACAAACACCACTATGATAGTTCAACAAAGAAAAAATTTCTTACAAAAAGTGTATATACATATATCTCTTCATCTCATATTCATGTATCACCATAAACACCTATTAATAAAAATTGGAGTATAAGAAAGGAAATAGTTTTCAAATAACTTATGATTGAAGGATGATAAATGTATGACTACTAAAATATTCATATTTGGTAAATAATAATAGTTCAGAAATATTATAAAATGTTTGTTTCAATTGCAAGATCGAGTGACTCAAACACTTTTACAATTTCTTCTCTAACACTGTCTGGTCTCTTTCTTCGCTTAACCATCCGGAGGTGTACCTATTAAAGATGCTCCGATGCTTAAATCAATAAGCATGATCGATAATTTTGGATCAGTAATTAATGAACAGTAAATGTCAACCACAACCTCTTATCTTAATCCCGGTCCAATCATGATTCATTGCTCTTAAGGGAGTTACTTCTTCCACCACCACACACCGCTTCCTACACCTCTCCATTCCGTTTTTGTCCTTCAGTTTAAACGGATGTGAGATTTCTTAAACGGACATGTGCACGGATATCACTAGTTTTGCAAAACTTTCTCACCGGTAGCATGTGAATAGAACTCCACAAATCTTTAACCCTCTTTGATAGGCCAGTTTGCTTATTACGAATAACCTTGATAGAGGAAATCTCGGCGGTGGAGATGAAACAACGATGGAGATAGTTTTCGTCCATTCAGTTATGCAAATCGCCACGGTTTTGTTTTCGCCACTAGATCTGTTCTCATGTTGCTGATGCGGGACATGCGTCGGCGCGTACCGGTGGTGATGGAAAGGCGTGTACATGCAAGGTAGTGGCATCCTTATACGCTTCCTTAGCACTTCCGAAAGACGTAGACTCGCCGTAATATCAATGCTGCCACATTCACACGCGTAGAAACAAGTTGTGAAATCGAGAAATTTCGTTTAAGAACTATTAGTGAAGTGGGAGGTGGATAATTTATTACGTAAAGGAAGCAGAAGGCTTACTTCGAGGAAAACCACCATGGCACCGAATCGAGAGGCGATTTCCCAAACAAAGCCAGTGTTCTGGGCGAACCATTCGATGTCTCCTTCGTTGTCGCAGTAGAAGAAAATTGGGCCCAAGCCCTGGGGCCCACCCAGTGTTCGGTGCTGATGAGGTAACGCTCCGGGAACATGGGTAGGTCCAAGAAACTGAAGTGGTCGAGACACTGTTGGAAGTACCTGGTTTCGTAGTGAAATTGCTGCCAACTTTCTTAGGAATCGCGGGGAATGCTTCAAGGCCAGTGATTATGCTATTAGAAACAAGGCTTAATACCCTATTTTGTCCCCAGTTTCCCTCGAAAATGTCAAATTAGTCCATCCTTTAAAAAATGAGTCAATTACGTCCTCACTTAATAAAATTTGCATCAATGAAATCCCTTCCGTTAAATCCCTACAAACAGCGTTACTTAATAAGAGAGAAAAATAATTAACGCCGTTTGTACGGATTTAACGGAAGGGATTTCATTGATGCAAATTTTATTAAGTGAGGACGTAATTGACGCATTTTTTAAAGGATGGACTAATTTGACATTTTCGACTGAAACTGGGGACAAAATAGGGTATTAAACCTATAAACAAAGATGTAGGATATTTTTGAAATAAAAAAATAATGGAAAAGTGTAAAGTATTTTTAAAATAAAAAATATAACGAAAAAGTGTACGAACATATAAGGTAGTGGAGGAAGCAACACGCTGTTAATCATAATTTACTTTAATTTTCATAAAATCCTTTTATCATAGACCGATTATCTTTGCCAGTCGTGCCATTCTCTTCTCATTTATAGCCGTTCAGTCGTACGGTACAATGCTGATTGTATATTATTCAGCAATTCGTATATTTTTTTGTCATAACTTAACATTGTAAAATGTAAAGTTCTAAGGCAGATCTTGAGTTAGGTCCACACGTGTTTAAATTTTTCCACACGTGTTTCAATTGTACGCGATTGCAATGGCTGCACATGCTAGACACCTTCCCTAAATGCTCCTAGTGGTCTCTCATTTAATTTAAAAAATATATTGACACGTTAGTTGCAGCATGCGTTTATTATTCAAGAAAACCTCTGATTTTTTTTTAGAAGTTTAATTAAGTTTTAACTAGTAAATTTTAGTACTTTTTTATTAAGTTTTTATTAAATATTTTTAGTATATTAATTATTTAAATTTTTTATGTTTTTCAATTAAGTTTAAGATGGGATGAGACTCTCATTTTATTTATTTGTGTTTACGAATTAAGAAATGTGAAGTTTTATGATTAATTTAAAAATGACATGTGATTAATATAAAAGAAAGAATGACTTTTATTGTTTTTTAAAAAATGTATTAAATAATGAGATGGTCGTTCTCTACGTGTTACCTTACAACCATAAAAAAATAATTATGTTTCTACTATTTGTAAAACAATCTTTATTATCTAACACATTTTATTAAAGTAATAAAAGTTATTTGTTATTTCACATTAATTAACTATCATTTTATATTAATATAAATTTACATATTATATTAACATAAAAGTCAACATAAAAGACAAATTAAAATATTAAAAAGTCATATAAATTAATTAATAAAAAAATAACAAAAAAATAAATTATTTATAGTCAACTTGTAAGAGCCTGAAAATAATTGGGCCTTATGTTGAGGCAGTCAGCCCATAAGCTAAAGACCCATTACCTTAGGAAGGGGTTTTCTAAAAATCAGAATTCCTTCATTTTGTCAACTTTCTTTCTCTCTCTAAAACCCCTGCCCTAAAATTCTCTCTGCCTTCTCTCTAGATTTTCTCTTCACTGAACCGATCAAACTTTGATTTGAAGGTGTTTCCGCGCTTGCTGCATCAAGGGCTTCAGTTTGAACCAAACGTTTTTCCATTCCGACCGGTAAGTGTTTTTTTCCCTTTTCTTCAACCGTTCTTGAACCTAAGCCATGCAACTTGCTGGTTGCCTGTTACTGGTAGCTTTTCCTTTAGTTTCTCTGTCCCTTCCAACTCTAAGAAATGTGCTCTGCATCAATTTTTGGTGGCTTATAGGTGCTGTCAAACTCGCCTCTGTGAGGAGGTACTCCTAGAGCGTTCCTAGGAGTGGTACTGTTAAGCTTTCCAGGTAAGGGGAGCTAATTATTTTGTTATGAATTTATTTTATAAAAATATATGCATATGAATGTTGAACTAGTGTGCTCTTGTGAAACTGTTTTATGAATTTTATTATATTGGGTGTTATAATTGAAACTGTGAAATTGTCCATGTTGTGATGTGATGAATTTAATCTGTTTTGAATGAGTTTGTTGGCTAAAATTGATCTTGTTGGAAGGTCTGGAGTAAGGGTTCTGTAATAGCATGTATATGGGTATTAAATAGATGTACATGTGTTGTTTGAGGTTGCTGTGAGAGGAAGTGAAAATATTAAAATTAGACATTTCAGATTTAGAGCATAAGAGAACAGGGTAGATAATTTAAATAAATTAATTGTTAATTGTTGAGAACCTTTCTTTGTTGGTAGGATAGAGGAACCTTAAAAACTTGAGTTGGCACATCCCTAATCATAGAGCAGCCCTGGCCTGGTCCAATCAGTTGTGACTAGTCATATGTGCTGGCGTCGAAGGTGAGTTTGATGCGTTCAGACATCTGGGTCCTCTCCGGTGACCAATTGGGGTAAAGAAAGATCTCTACTAGGATGAAAATAAAATAAAACAAGTTGATTGTAGATGCATAAAGTTACCCCTGAGTTGTCATCATGTCACCACTAAACTGTCGACAACTCACCGCAAAGCCTCCACCACCTTTTCCTCATCACCCTCCTATTCTTCTTCCCTTCTTTTCACTCATCTTCGTTTAATATAAAATAAAACAAGTTGATTGTAGATGCATAAAGTTATCATGTGTTAATTTCTAGTCAATTATAATTTTAGAAAATCAGTCACTGTGTGTTTGGAATTTAAAGTAAGGATCCATATATATATATATATATATAATATAATGTATATATATATATATATATATATATATATATATATATATATATTTATAAGATAAAATATGTAATATATATATATATATATATATATATATATATATATCTTAGTTTAATGGTGCGTTGGTATTTCCAAACAATAACTCCAATATCCATTTTGCACTTTATGATTTATAGGGTGGGTAGTTAGTTATGATTAATTTAGAATCCAGAGTAGCCTTGATTGCAGCAAAACAGGTGCTTGAAAAGAGAGTTTGATATGCTTCTAATATAATATAAATATGTATATTTATAAGATACTGTACGTATCATATATATATATATATATATATATATATATATATATATATATATATATAATAAAGTAAGGATAGTTGTTTCTTATATTGAAACGTGAGTGTTAATCAATAATTATATTACTTGTAGGTATGTATAAATTGATGCCTTTTATGAGCTGTTATGAGTTAGTTGGAGTTGTTTGGTTCTTGGTATTGATTAACTTAGATTCAAGTGTGGAGATGTTAATTTTATAATTTGTGAGTGGTGAGTAATGTATATTGTTGAGATTGTGTATATGTTGATTGTGGCAGAAAGTATATGATTACAAAGTGATGAAAGTATGATCCAAGTTGTAAATCAAGTTCCATCTGTGTAGCATCTCTTGGTGAGATCCTTAGTGTTTTAGAATGAAAGTAGGAGCTCAGTCTTGGGGGTCATTCTGAAACTCCAATGGCTAATCATACTCAAGTACAGGAATTAATTCATGTGGTGAGGAGTAGCAGGAAGTCTTAGTCTTGGGGCCTTCCAGTATGTCTCAAGGCCCGGAACAGGCTAACCTCGTGAGTGTGGCAGGGTAGGGAACCCAAGTTTCATAAGTCACCACGAGTGGAGGACCCGCCATAGCTCGACTATCATTCTAAAGTCCGGACGAGTCAAGTCTAGAAGATAACATGCTAGGATGTATGCCTTGAACTGCTTTGATTTAAGTTAACTCTTGTATGTTATGTGCTTGATATGATGCATGCTTTTATATAATTAGCACACCCTTGCTTATTTGTGTGCTTGTTGTATGTGTTTTCTTTTGCAATGATCATCCACTTGGATGTGAGCAGAGGAAGATGAGGTTTCTTTGGAGGCAACATTGGAGAGAAATGAAGATGATGCTGCAGCTTAGACCCACTAGGAATTCTTAATTCTCTTATGTCATTTTGAAGAACCTTGTTATGTTTTAAGTTTCAAATTCTGGACATATTTTGGAATACTCTAGTGCTTGAAGTTTTAATTTCTTAGTAAATTCTGGAAGACTGTAATCCTATAATACTTTAAGTACACTTCTTAACTGCTTTCTAATATTATAAATTGGTAATGTCTTTGCATATATATATCTGCTATATATTTGGGATGTCACACAACTCTGCTATATATTTGGGATGTCACACAACTGATACTTCAATTTATATTTTTCTTTTCAATCCACCAGAACAATTATAAGAAAATTGAAACGGAAATTAATACGTAACCATCCTAACTAGCAAATAATATACAACTTAGTATATCATTATATAAATAATGACAAATAGTCTTATTTAGTTTATACATAAAAATCTAACTTTTTGAATAATACACATTATATTTTACATTTTTACAATATAATACATATTTATATTATGATACAAATTAGTTTTGCAATCTCACTACTACTTCTTAAAAATTCTTGTAAGAACATCTATATAATGTTTTGCTCACATATAATACATATATGAACGTCGTAAGAGGTATCAAAACACCACAAAAGAAATGAAGGGTAAGTTAGTAAATTTATAACAATCCCTATCAATTAAAAACTATCACAAAAGAAATCAATTATCATACATCTTCAATCAACTCATATAGTATAACAAGAATCAAATATCAATCATAACACAACCCTTATGACTCAATAATCACAACAGAGCCCTCATAACTCAACCCTAATGGCTGAAACAAAACATAAACATTTCACTCTACCTCTAAAATACTAGTGTATTGAGTAAACTCACAGATTGTGCACCTATCATCTCTCTCTCCTACCTCATAGGAGTTATAACTATATAATTATATCAAGATGGGGCAATTCCCCCTTCATAGAGCAAGATAGGGTGAGTTTGATATTTGGAAGTATCGACCTTTTACCAAACATCCAAATATTAAAGCTCATTCAACTCTCATAACTAGATCCCTTCCTCTACACTAGTAGGATTCTAGCATAGTCAAAATAATCCCTTTACAAAATCAACATTCAATACACTCTAAATCAGGATCAATGTAGCATTTCCTTTTTGGAAATCTCTACACTATTCTCATCCATAACAACAACATATTATATTTCATATCAAACTCATCCATGATTCACAATATAGTAATATACATGCTTTCATAAAGTAGGAAAGACACATACTTAACACTCACAGGGGTTGATGCCAAGAACAAGTGAGAGGCTCTCGATTGTCGAATTGTATCGCTTGATGATGTATCAATGAACAACTATGATTTAATTGAGTTAGGTCACCCAATCTATCTAGCTATGTAAATTTAGTTTTTCTTTGGTGCAAATTTCTTCTTCTTTTTGTTCAAAATAAACTTTAGGTAAAGTAAATTAGATGATTCTAACATAATCGAAACAATTTCACATGCACAAGCCAAAAGAAACAAATCAACCCATCCAATTGATTAACCCATCCAAAGTTATCTTGACAGTTTCAAATTTCATAATCAAAATCAATTTTTCAACTTAAAATAGGAAATTATTATTAATAAGCTTACTTCTCTTACAATAAAATAACTTTCCAAAAGTTAAAGTAGAATTTCCTTATTTCCTCAATTTCAACGTGGTGTAATTAGATTTTTAAAAGGATGAGAAATGAAGAAGATAAGATTAGGTCTTCTTCATATCCTTCTCCAACTCCCATCTAGAGTCACTAGATTAAATATCCCATAGCACTTTCACCAAACTAATCACTTTCCTTAAGTTTTTTTTTACTAATTATCTTTAATCTTAAATTATATGGCCTCAAATGATAAATGTATGTCAGTAAATATTCGTTGGTAATTATTGATAAAATCTTGTCGTTAGTAGAGTATTTCAGTAAAAACATGATTGGTCTCCTTCTTCACCTCTTCTTCCTTTTCTCTTTCCTTTCTTTCTTCATTTTCTTCCTCTTCTCCTCCTCCTCTCCTTCTTGCAGTGCTGTCATTGTCATCGCACCACCACTACCACCTCCGACTCATCCTTTCCCTCTTATTTCTCTTTCTCTTCCTTTTTGTCTTTATCCACCTCTTTCTCTAACTCTAACAACCATCGGTGTGACGTTACCCCTGAGTTGTCATCATGTCACCACTAAACTGTCGACAACTCACCGCAAAGCCTCCACCACCTTTTCCTCATCACCCTCCTATTCTTCTTCCCTTCTTTTCACTCATCTTCGTTTAATATAAAAAAAAAAGAAATACATAGACTGAATGAGAAATTTACTGCCTAATTTACCAACGGATTTACTAACGAAACAAATATTGTTAGTAATTGTAATGATAAGTTATCAACAAAAATATCCTTCAGTAATACAATTTACCAACTAATCTTGAAGAAAATTCCTTTAGTAATACTAATTATAATTTACCAAGGGATCTTGTTGATGAATTTTACCAATTATTCATTGGTAAATTAAATTATGAAATTCATCGAAAAAAATTGTCAATAATAATCCATCAATAATTATGAAAATTCTTGTAGTATAAGTTTTGAACTATTATTTATAGTTTTTCAAATTATAAGAAATTAATTTCTTTGAACTATTTGACTTTCAATACAAAATTTTTAAAATTATGTTTTTAGGTGTTGGAAGTCTTACATTGACTAGAGATAAGGCCCATTTAGAGTATATATGTGAACGAAAACCTCACTTTATAATTCAGTTTTGTAAGGTTGAGTTAGACTTAAGTTCACTTTTTAACATTTTATCAAAGTCATGATTTAGAGCTTATCCTAGTGAAATTTGTTAGGAAAATTGTTTCATCCGGTATCAAGCCGTTATCGGACCACTCATTAATGTTCAGTCCCACACACGAGATGTATATACCTCAGCATGAGGGGGGGTGTTGGAAGTCTCACATAGACTAGAGATAAGACCAATTTAGAATATACATGTGGATGCAAACCTCATTTTACAAGCTAATTGTGTAGTTGACTTAGGTTTAAAGTCCAACAGGTCGTTATTAAAACTATCTTAAATATAACCAAAGTTATATATCATCCGCATTTGACTAAAATTAGTGAATTAAAAGCTAGTTACATTTTTTTATCACCATTAATTTCCATTTTCATAACAATAATAAGTTGAACCATGTTGCTAATATTATTATGATTTTAACTATAATTTTTAATTTGACTCAAGTTTGGCTTTAATTTAGTGAAATGTACATATTTTTAATCGGCAATATGTTAGTTTTTAGTGAAATATACACACACATATACCAATATTTATAAGAAAAGTTTAAAACAAGTATTTATTGTCTTCCAAATATTGTTCTTAGACTTACCTCTATATATGCCCATACATCTATATATGCCCATGTACATGTACATAGGAGAGTAATAGCATGTTATCTCTCAAACAACACATACAAGGATACGTTATTGACAATAAAATTTGTAATATTAAAAGTTATTGAGAATAAAATTTGTAATATTAAAAATTATATATGAAAGGAAAAAATTTATTAGCAATCCATAAACAATTCAATTCAATCAAACACCAACATACAACAATTAATAGATCACACATGGATCTATACATCAATGATATTAAGTATGTTCTACCAAAAAGTAACCTGTGATTAAAACCAACACTTACAAGTGAATATAATATAATGGATTAAGGTAAAATCATTGATCCCAAGTTCTCACATTTATACATGTCACGTTATGTCTCTCAACTTTTCACTACCTAATATCTTAATATGTGATTTAGATCAATAACGAAGTAAGAGAATTTTTTTTAGAATGTAGGTTTCAATCCTCAATATAAAAAAAAAAAATTCACATATATACGATGATATGTGATCACATATTCATACAAGCTTAATTTTTCTTAATAATAATTTCCATAAAATATAATTCACTTCAACAAAATCACTAATCAATTAATTATACATATTAATATTCATTTTACACTTACAATAAATATTCAAATACAATCGAGTGAATAAATAAATAAAGAAAAGAGTTAATTTTTTTTATCTCTAAACTATTAATAAACATTCAAATACGATCCACTGACTAAATAAATAAAGAAAAAAGTTAATATGTTTTTTTATGATGAGAAAAAGTGTGTAATTAAATATGGTAAAGAAAACATGGCTCAAACCTTATTAAGCTGTATTAAATATGAGACTAATATTTTTTTTCTTCATTATATTGTTGTGTGCCATAAAATAATTAACAATTCAGGATAATGATCACTATCTGCACGTAGATATTGACATTGATGCCTTTTGCACGTAGATAAAGTGACTAACATTTTTGAAAAAGAATAAGTCAAATAAGTATAAGAGATATATACGAAGGATTTAATGTTTTTTGAACATAGAATTCTCAATATTGACTGCTATAAACTCTTGTTTTAGAAATGAATGGAGGCTAATTATGGATTGTTTTAGGGTTTCCTACGCAGACACGATACTACAAAGAAGGTGGTGCGTGAAAAACATATGCATCACGTGAATAAAGTATAAAGAAGATCAAGCAAATTGTTTTCTACTTTTATGACATATGTATAAAATTAGGGTTTTCAAAGAACATGAGGAAATAGTCTATAAAGCCATTATTTATATTTTTTTTCATTATTTAAAGAGAAATAAATTTATAAGTCTATTAAAACATTATTTAAATTAAAAAAAATTATTAAAAACAAATATTTTATCATCAAAACAAAAAAATTTATTTGACTTAGTTATTTAAATCTATTATTAAATTTTGACACTTTTATGACATTTTATCACAATAATATATATATATATATATATATATATATATATATATATATATATATATATATATATATATATATATATATAATAACTAATAAATTATCAGTATTACACATACACAACCCAAACAATATGTTAAGTGATGCAATCCACATTATTATGATTGTCATATATTAACTATATATATAATTAAATCTCAGTAATTTATTTATGTCATAATATTCTTTAATAACATATATTTAGAAACTATATTTATATATGAGATAAGATACCGCATTGTTTATTGTGATTATTCTATTAATTACTATATACAATAAGTTATTATTTTATTAAGGGTTAAATATGTTTTTAGTCCCTAAACTATTGGTCATTTTTGGTTTTCGTCCCTCTTTCAAAGTAAGCTACAATTTGGTCCTCATTCTTTTCGAAACGTTCGTTTTAGTCCTCGGAACTTTGGTTTTAGTCCTCATTTTGTTGCTAAATGAGGACCAACTTTTTAAACGGTGTTAGTTTTCGAGGACTAAAAACCAGAAACGGCCAATAGTTTAGGGACTAAAAACATAGTTTAGGGACTAAAAACGAATTTGGAATACAAGTGGCAGCAGGAGAATGGACACTCGTCCTACGTGGGAAGGGAAAATTATTTTCTGAAAAACAAAAACCCTCTTCCCACTCTTCTGCATGCTTCTTCTTCTTCCCCAAAACTCTGACCTTCCAATTCTCTGCCTTCTCTCTAGAAAACCTCCATCTTCTCTCTACCGTAACTCACTCTCTTCTTCTCCGATCCAATTTCAGAGACCATAGAAGAGATCCCGACGTCCTAGGCTTTCCATTAAACCGAACAAGTTCGAGTTTTGAATCTGGTAAGTTTCTTCCATTAATCGTTCGTTCTTAGGTTTCATGCAAAACCAAACCTGGTTACCTGCATTCGCTTTGTCTGAATCAAATTTTGATTCTGTAAATTTTTAGTTCACAAGAGTTGAGTGATATGAGGATAGAAGTAGTAGTTGGGCGAATCCAGATTATACGTTAGGACGTTCGTTCACGAATCCAGGTAAGGGAAGCTTATTAATTTAATTCGTATGCTGATTGTATGCTTGCTGGAAATGAATGTATGTTGTTGAACGAGTGAATGTATGTATACAGTATGAGGATAATGTATGATGGTTGATACGTATGAAGTGTATGAATATGAAAATGATTTATAAATTTGAAGTATAAATTATGGATGTGGATACTATAAAGTCTGAAGATTTATGATTTAGATGAAGTATAAAGTATGAACTGGTATGTGGAAATCTTAAGTTGAAAATATTTATGAAATTGAATATGAACTTTTACTATGATTATATACGTTCGTCATCGAATGGTCTTCTACCGTTCGATTTTCCAGTAATCTGATTAAAGTGGAATTCCTTCATTTGGAAGGAACTCTGATCGAGAACGAGCGTTCTCATGTGGAAATCCTATCTTGGAGCGTTCGGCTCGTCACAGTTGTACAGTAATATTCGGAATAAAGTACTATATATATATATATATATATATATATATATATATATATATATATATATATATATATATATATATATATATATGGTAATTCAAAGAGTTGTAACGCTCGGTCTTATACCAAGCGTTCGTAATAAGCAGCGCTCGGTCTTACACCCAGCGTACGTCCTAAGTAGTGCTCGGTCTTATACCGAACGCTCGTACTCGTTGTTAATTATTGAACGTTCGATAATAGCGTTCGTCCAGATTCTGTAAAATTCCTTTTACCGCGTTCGGTCATTTACTGGCAGTCGGTCTCTAAACTTAGAATTATTATCATTATGTTTCTGAAATGGTCTTGAGGTGGTTTATCCATTGGATCCGGCTTAGAGTCCGGTACCTATAGTATTCTTTGAGTATTAATCAAATCTTCTGAGAATCAGTTCATTTAACTGGTTCAAATGATGAATAACGTTCGTTAAAACAGATGTGTATTTGTAGTCAAATTCATTCGGTTCTGGAACGAAGGTTATTGTTCTCTTTTCTCCCGTTCGTCCTATTTATGAAAAGTACTGAACGTTCGTTATTTCATGAACTGAACGTTCGTTATTTTATGAACTTGGATTGAAAGATGAAAATGACAATAAAGTGGAAGATTATAAATAATGAACAGTATATGAGATGATTAAGTGATGGTGGATTTTGAACGAGCGTTCCAAGGAGGAACGACTCTATAATTGGATTATGAGAAGTTGTGTAGTATGAACGTGGTAAAGCTACTGATGGCAGTTTATCCTGATGTTCCGTGAGTGCTCGTCCTCACGTAGAGGAGGGTAGGTCATGTGTGGGAACGGCAGGAGGTCCTAGTCCTTAGGAGTACTATGGACTGATAGGGCTAACCTCGGGTGGCAGCTGTTGAGTGTTTCCCAGTTACTACATCACCCGGGTGCACGAACGCCTGTAGATACGCGTATTCATACAGTCCGGACGGTCTGTATTATGAGAGTTTTTGGATGGTTATTTCTATGATTGATATTCTTGTATTACTGGCATGTTGATTTGTATGTTTAATGCATGAATTAAATTATATAAGCTTACCCTGTGTTCCTTCCTTGTGTTGTTTTGTATTTGTACGTCCGTCCTGTCAACGCAATGATCATCCGTGTGGATGTGAGCAGATGGTGGTGCGTCACTTGAAGAAATGCTGGAAGAAGAAAATTTGGAAGACACGAATTTAGTAGAAGTAGAAGTCAAAGCCGAGTCCTAGAGCGCTCGTTATACTTGAATTTGTCAATCGTTTAGCCTTGTTTTATGACGTTTGGTTGTTGGTTTTGTAAAACCGTTCGTCTTGAACCTTTGCTATTTCTGTATTAAATTATAGATTCTGAATTTAACGACGTTCGGCTTTGGATAACTGACTTTATTTAAGACTGCGCTGTTTAATTATGTAATGTGATTAATTCTGAATTATAGTTATTACTGTATTTTGGGATGTTACAGAATATATTAATAGTTTCGAAACTTCAAATAAAATAATAAATCCTAATAATATTATTTAAATAAATTTGAAGTGAGAAATTTGTTCAAAATAATTTAATCATGCACTAGTTTACTTCCGCACTAAGGTACGTAGTGTTGGAATTGAATGTGTAATTTCTGGTGACGTAATTAGACGGAGCACATATATAGATGTTAAAAAATGTCAGAATATCTGAGAAGCTTCGCATGCTTTTGATCTTTTTCCAATCCATTTATAGTATACTTATGAACCTCGTAACTTTATAGTCTTCAATTCCCTCATATTTGCAATTCCTAAATATAATTGAAAAGGAAAAATAAGAAGGAAATAAATTTAGTTTTTCTATAAGAAAAAATTGTTTTATAAGTGTTTCTCTCTACACCTCTAACTTTTTTCTCTCTTCGTCTCGAAATTATTATTATTATACCTTCCAGTAAAATATAAAAAAAAAAATTACGTAATCAGTAATTTTTACCAACTCACATTTACTTACTTCTATGCGTATATTTACTGGCTTCCTGCATCCCAACTCCCAAGTTGACAGCTTTATTTTTCTCTTCGTCTCTCTGCATTGTTTCTGTTTGTGGTCTTTGTTTTCGTTGTTGTATGGTACTGAGTTTTGGTCAATTGTCCTTCATATTCTTCTTTCACATCGTTCAGGTATAAGCATTTAAGTTTGTTTAGTTTGATATATTTATTTATGGCATACACAGTGTTTAGGAAACAAACTGGATTTCAAAAATCAGTTTAAAATGTCGTAGAATTTGAGTCACTGGAAAAAGTAATCAGATTTCAAATTCCAATCGAAGAAAACACTGGATTTTAAAATTCACCATTTCAAAATTAATAAAATTTCAAAATTCAATTTAAAAATCATTAGATTTTAAAATTCGGTTTAGAATATTATTAAATTATCGGATTTCAAAATCCGATTAAGACTTTCACCATATTTCAAAACTAACTGGATTTTGAAATTTAGTTTAGAAAATCATCAAATTTTGAAATCTGATTTAGGATATCACCGAATTTAAAAATTCAGTTGAGGGTGTCATTAGATTTCGAAATTTGGCTAAGACCTTTTTTATTAGATTTCGAAATCTGGTTAAGACTTTCACCGAATTTCGAAATCTCATTAAGAATTTAGAAATCCAGTTAAGAACTTTATCGGATTTCAAAATTCAGTTACTTGCTTAAATTTTTTCTTTTATTATTTCTTTATAATTTGTTTATTTATTTTTAATAATTTCTTAAGTATTAATATTAGTATTACTATCGAAGAAGTGAGGTGTTCAATAATGGTGAAGTTGTATTATATGTGGTTATATTATAAGATGCAAGATTATTCTTTCAGTTTAATTGATTTACAAGTAAATTCGAGCTTCATATCAGATTATTCTTCTTTCATCAATGAAATGTGCTAGGAAGATTATACAAATGATTTACAATCGATCATAATTTTTCCATACGTGATGACTTAATTAAGTGGGTTCAAAGGATTGCTTTTTATCTTGGGTTTGTTGTGGTAACTATAAGATCTGATAAAACTACTAGTCAACTTGATAGAAAGACATTTGTGCTGTTAGGATGTGAAAGTGATGGAAAGTACATGAAATACGAACTTGATGTTCAGCCAAGTATATATGGCACAAGAAAATGCGAGTTTCCTCTTAAGTTGAAGGACAAGCCAAATTCTAATGTAGATTATCGGTGAATGTTTGTGAATATCATAACCATGATTTGATGTAAAGTTTAATTGGTCACCCTTTTGGAGGTTAAATCTCACTGAATAGTCATTACTTGTTGCTATGACTAAAAATTAGGTGAAGCCTACAAAAATTCTACTGACTCTGAAAGAAAATAATGATTGTAATGTTACAACAATCAAGCAAATTTATAATGCAAGCTATACTTACAAACAATCATTGAGAGTGTCGAGAACTGAATAACAACAATTGATATTGATGTTGGATTATGATACATACATCCACTGGAGTAGATGTGTCGACGAATCTGAGGTGGTAAGCGACCTCTTTTGGACACATCTTGATGCAGTTAAATTGGTGAATTCATTTAATGTTGTTTCCTTGATGGATACGACATACAAAACTAATAAATATCAACTATCATTGCTTGAGATAGTTAGGGTAACATCTAGAGGGTTGACCTTCTCAGCAACCTTTGCATTCTTATCAAGTGAATGAGAAAATAATTTCACTGGGACGTTGGAAAGACATAGAAGATTATATTATGACATATAAGGCGATCTGCAAGTCATTGTTAGCTGCAAAGACCTGACTTTGATGAATGTCATTGACATTGTATTCCCCGAATGTTATCATCTCCTATATCGCTTCCACATTCATAAAAATGTGAAAAGTGCAAAATGTTAGTAAATCCTGTTGAAGCATGGGATATTGTGATGGAAGCATAGGAAAATGTCATGGATTATGAACAAGAGTAAATGTTTACTAACTATGTTGATCGTCTTCATCATGTCGACATTTCATGTCCTTTATTCTTTGAATATGTGAATGAGTTTTGTCATTTCGTATAAGACATACTTTGTAAAGGCTTGGACAAACCGAGTTATGCATTTAGGAAACAAAACATTAAACATGTATGTTTTAATCTTATTTTATTTAGTTGTTTTTATTATATATATTATGATATTGTTCATTTGATTTGTATTAGGGTTGAGTCTGTTTGCTAGAGCCTCAAGAAAGTATTGGAAAGAAGTATAGGAGACCTTTGTTCACGTTGGGATGTAATTTATAATGTAATCATCTTGCAACATATGAGATAAATGTGTCCTTTGAAAAAAGTCTTAATATTATGAGTAACGCTTTTAAAGGAAGCAAATATGAAAGATTGGTTGGATGTGTATCAAGATATGCTTTGGGACTCATTGCTAAGGAGTTTAATCGAGTAAAACATATAGGATTTGACAATGAAAATTGTGGATGTGTTCTGAGACGAACATATGGTCTACCATGTGCTTATGAAGTAGCATGATATGATCCTAGGATGGTTCCTCTAGCTAAAATTCATATCATGTGGAATAGATTGATTTTTTCAAATAATTTATCAAATGAATCGCCTTTAGGGTTACACATTCAATGTGAACTTGATTTGGTGAAAGAACATGTCAAAGAAGTTGATATTTCAAGAAAAGTGAACATCAAACAAAAGTTACTTGATATTGCATGTCATAATATGACATTTATGGTACCTCAATTGCATAAAGTTAAAACGAATGGTGTACAAAAGAGTAAAGTTCATCGATTTGAAGGGTCTACAAAGCGTGAACCCTTAAATTTTAAGCACGTAGACTTGCATTCCATCCATGAAACTTCATCGCAAAAAGAACACATACAATCTAAGGTTAAATCTATGCAACAAAGGAGAGTAACCATGTTAGATCAGTTCCATCTTATTTGTCACCCTTACATTGTCGATGTTGTTGATGTCATTGTTGATGGTCATTGTGGTCATAAATGCATTGTTACTTTATTGGGACTGGGTGAAGAGTCATGCCCTCTTATTTGACATAAAAGTCTGAAACAACCAAATACATAGTACAAGAGGTTGTTACCCAAATGATGATGTACATCTATCACGTGCATTTTGACCTCTTCTACTGTTGGATGCTTGTTCTTCAATCATCGCACGAGCTATTTGTAGGGCCTCATTAGTATAATCTCATGTCGTGCCTGATAATTCCTTACATTCATGGTGACAACAAAATTAATTAACATTCTTTAGTATCCTTTAAGACATAAACAATGTACGGTTACATACGAACAAACCAAATTTTGACTGTGATCTACTACAAACTGGAATGTCATCTACCAAATGTCATTGAAGTCGGTCAATCACATCGATAGTAGGAATTACATATAGATGGGATACTCTTCTAAACCACTACAAGTATACTTTAACACAAGCAGAAGAAAATGATGCCGGTGTGACATTCACCATCACGTACCACAAAGCACAACTAATAATCATCAATATTTACTATGCTAACCTCTGGAACAACGTTTGACAACCGCGAGATCGACTTCTTATACCCAAACTCCCTTAATACGTGCTCAAGCAAATGACATGTATAATCCTACCTGATCCAGCCAGAGAATATACTAATAGCCAGATGCAGGATTAGCTTGATGTGATTGATGAGCATCATATCACCCATCATATGTAAGTGTATCACTTTTTGGAAATTTTATTCCAAATATATTCAGTTAGGTAAATTTCAGATAATGTTTCTATGGAAATTTCAAAAAGTTTGTTCCAAAAAGCTGCCAGTATATTTAATCCAAAATTTCAAAGGGTAAAATGGTCATTTCAAAATTTTGTGGGGCACACAAAGAAATTGTGGGAGTGTAAGAAGTGGGCTTTCTTATAAACAAAACATTTGGAGCTTTAGTCCAAAGCGTGTTTTCTTCATAATTTCTAGCTTCCCTCTCATTATTTTAAAAATGACCATGTTATCTTTCAAAAATTTTATTTTCAGATTACTTGTTTCGGAAAATTTTTATGACAAGTTTTCTAAACACTTTAGAGCATAATTTTTGGAAAAAAAAAATTCAGAATAGAACTTTTGGAACTAACTTTCTAAAACACATGAAATCTATTTTGAAATGAACTTTTTGAAATAGAATTTCCAAAATAAGCTTTTCAAACATGTGATATCTTCTGAAGCGAATTTTTCAGAACACATGAAATGGGTTTTAGAAAGAACTTTCTATGCGATTTTCCACAAGGTATTGTATCTGTTTTCTTCTTCTGCAAGGATGGCACAGTCGCGATAGCAATGATGTGGTACAATGAGAGGGTATTTTAGTACTTTTACTAATAGTATGGAAGTGCAAGGGGTGCATGATAAATAGGGTATTTTTATGAATTTTCCGTACATTTTTCCTAAAATGTGAGCTAACTTTCCTATGTTTTAACCAATACAGTAGGGTATTTTATAGTTTTTTCCCCCATGGTATGGATCAGATTCACTTTAATTGGATTCTCTACGTTCGTTTTGCTCTTATCAAACCACCATTTTTTCATGTTTATGGAAGGGTTATTCATTTATGGAAATATGTATCTAAAATGCATCCAGATCAGATTCTGGAATAAATGAAGTAACAATTTACTCAGATTTTTTATTTTTTATTTATCTCCAAGGTTTACTGCTCTAAGCTAAAACTGTTGAAGTCTCAATAAAATATGAATTTTTTTCTCTTTTGCATTTGAATTTTTATTTTGAAACGAAGACTTGGTCCGCAATATGACTGCAAAAGTACTAGTGACAAATTCAGTGTTTTTTTCTGTCCTGCTAAACTTCCTGAGTTCCTGACAAACACTAAGGGGACCTGGCACACTCATGAAGAATACAACAGGAACTGGAGTGAACTAGCATAGCGTATTAACCCGTGATCAGGAGTTACTACAAATAGGAATCTGCAATTTAAGCACTCAAACTGAGACTTGTTCGTTATGTCCTTTGATCCTTCTAAAGTCTCCATGGAACTGGAGAAAAGATCCTCTCCCTTCCTTCCATATTACTAAATTTTAGAAGAATTATATGTATAAAGCGTGTATCATCTTCATTCACCAGTTTCCCCAAAAACTTGAGGATCCATTCCTGACAATTAGACGATTAATAGTGTCTAGTTATTACCTAATTTTATAAACACGGTTTCTCGGCAAATAAAATTGATTTAACAAAATAGTTCTATGTTTTCAGTATGAAATATATCCACAAACTATTCTCCAAAGAATATTCTCATGTTATGACTACATGATCAAATGTTGTAAAAATTATAATAAAATCATTCATTGGTTTAAGATAACATGCATATGTTACTCCACTCAAATAAAACATTTTTCCTCTATAATCAGCCAAAGAGAGAATTCAAGTTATTGTTAAAAAGCAAGAAGGAATGAAAGTTGTAATAAACTTTTCAAAGTAACTGGTTTTAGACATCAGAAAAATGAAGTTGTATAACATTCAGTATTGTTGTTTAAATTCCTAGAACTGATAATTCGTTGCTCCATTGTTACTTGAATACCTAAACATGCAATGTATAAAAGATGAATGAAATGTAATGTTCGAAAGCTTCATTACTGCTGAGAACCAACCAAGAAAAGAAGATTCAGCCAATTAGAGGAGTGTTTACCAAGCCACCAAGACCAGTGTAGCAAATATTATCACATCAGCGGATGTAGGTGACATGTCTACGCTATCAAAACATCCTGCGCCTCTTACTGGTTGAAGTATTCACCTTGTTCAACGCCAACCACTGTATATTCAGCAATTAAAGCCTCTCGAAGAAATAAAGATAGCCCATTTCCTTTGGAGGATTAATGGAAGCCCCAACCTTGTTGTCGTTGAAAATTACCCATCTACCATCTTTTAATACGTGAGCAACATAGTGACCACAAAGCGTAGAGGTTCCACTATGGCTTACAATCCCCATAAGTCGATATTCTGGAACAAAGATTGAACAATAATATAAGATTGACAAATTAATAAAGACAATAAGATGCAACAACATGGTTATCACTTGAATAAAAATTAGATTGAATCCCAGGAAGGAAATGTTATCACTTGGCAGGAACATGAAAGGAAACAATGAATATTGCACAAACAAGACATCAAAATAGCAAGATCAAACTTTTCAGGAGTGGTGAAAGTGAAGGTAGAGCTAAATGATCATGATTCATAATAATTACAATCTTTGACGTTTTTTATTAATTAAAAATAAATAAAACCCACAAGGTACGTAGAGAAAGTGTAAGCAACTTACTCCCTCCTCCATCAGGTAGGTCAACATCATTGGACGTGGATGCAGCATTGGATGGGGTAGCATCCATACTGGACACTGATGCATTAGGGTTGTTAAATATCCAATCTGTCGCTTTCTCAATGTCACCACCCTACAGAACAATGATTTCCAGTTATGAAGTCAAATATTCTGGCACAATTTATCAACAAAATTATGCTACTGTCACAAGGGAAAGGAAAACAAGAACAGAATATTACGGATGCCTCCAGAGCCTTTCTAGCAATTTCTTCTTGAAATCCAAATGAAATTAGAGTATCAACTTTTGATTGGTCAACGATTGTCGAAGTTCCAGAGCCATGACCTTTGGAAATAGGAAGGTCAATTTCTACGTAAAACAAATTTTATCCAGCATTAAGTCCTGCACTGCGAGGTCACTGACAAAAAAGATTGTTCTACAAAACAAAATAAAAAAATTCAGATACCTGGATCATCCATGTGAGATAGCAACCAATTCATTGCCTCTTCTACTCCAACATTCGATGTATTTATGGCAGCTTTCTGACAATGGAGATTATTAAAACCCATGGAAACCAGCTGGGCTACAATTTCTTCATTGGCCCACATTTTGTTTGAATCTTCCTCATCAGGAACTGTAAATCAGAAATAATTAATGCCAAGAGATTTGATGATTTCTGGATTGAGTTCAGTTAAAAATGCAATTGGTCATTTAGCTGAAAAGAAATTTTCCAGTTAAAAAACTGATGACAAACAAAATTTGCCAGTTCACTAAGGTTGCATAATCAGATTCATCACATGTATTTATTTAGAGAAAAAATTGGTGCTTCAGAAACAATATTATGGACCCAATATATCTTTCCATATAAACATAAGTTATAAGAAATGAATATATTCAGTTGAAAACAGTTTAATAAAGCTGTTAAACTCAAGGTAAAACAGAAACATTGAACTAAAATAGTATATTTTTAAGACAACATGCTTCATTTTATTGAAAAAATGGAATTTAAAACAATAGAGGAATTTTGATATCCTCTAATAACAAAGATAATGATGTGGGAATAAATAACAGATATGATATGGGATAAATAACAAGAACATATGATGACATCCAGTTAATGAGGTAGCATGCTGTAAGGACAGAATCTCCTCAAAAATGACAAGGAAGATGAATGTGAACAAGAGTCTGAGTGGTGTCAATAAGACATTTGTTTTCGTCCGCTATTCCACTTTGTTGAGAAGTATTAAGATATAAAGTTTGACAAAGGATACTAGGGGTGTTCATTGGGTCTAGATCGGGTTACCCGATGACTAACTCGGCCCAATCCAACCCAATTAGATTGGGTTGGATTTCATTTATGATTGGGTAAACTCAACCCAATCCAAACTAGCCCACTCTTTTACGGTTGGGTGATGGGTTTAGTTCAATAAACCTAAATGCTCTTGTGGCAGTGCATCTTCTTTGTATCAACCCTAGCATTCTTGTCTATCACGTGTCACTCTCATTCACGTCCACCACATCTCAACCCTAACATTACACAAACAAACCTAAACATTGTTGTAACGTGTCTTCTTCACATCAATCTTAGCATTTTTGTCGTCATTCTTCACCATTCACCGCCACTATTTGCCTCTGTCTTTTACCTTTGTTGTTTGCCTCCACATCATTTGCCTTCGCCATTTGTCTGTCGTTCACCTTTGCTGACTTTTCTCTTCTCATACACAAACTTGTTTTCAACCTTTGTTTCAATGAAATGGTTTGCATTTTAAATTTTCCATTATTTTAAATGAAAACATTATCTTCATTCTCCCTCATCACCCTCTATCTCACAATGCCTTGCTTATAATTTGCTGGAACACAAGCTCTTCTTCACAGGCAGAAAGCGCGAAACCAATGTGTGCTGCGTGATTCTATTGTGTCTTTTATGCTTGATTGGGTGGAAGTTTGACCCAACTCAATCCAACTCATTCAAGAGTGGGTTGGGTAGATTGGGTTTAACACAAAAACTGAAACTCAATTCAACTCAATTTTTTTAGTGAGTTAGGTAATGGCTTGTCCAAATTCTATGCAACCAAACCCATGAACACCCCTAAAGAGAAACATTGAGTTGAAACAGAGAGCACAAAGGATTTATTCATATTGAGAAAAAAAAATCAACGCAATAAATAGAGAATATTTGATAGTTTCTAATAACAAAAATATGATATGGGAATAAATAATAAAGTTCACAATAATACATATATAATCTAGATGTTTTTTATTATATACGATCAACTCATTTCTATATTTATAACAATGTTTTTGATTATATAGATTTAACTCCTTGTTTCTATAATTATAATAAAAAGCTAAACTGAACTTAGACATATAAAAACAAAGTGACACATGTTCCCAATAACACTGAACTTAGTTGACACACTTTCTGCAAATCTGACTTCTATGTAACAAACTATCAGATTTTCTTTGTTTTAAACTCTTAAGACATAACTTGAACAGAGAACTTCTCACATACCTCCATCAGGTAACAGCTCCTCCCCAGGCAGGTGACCTTTGCTGCGCATATGACTGATATCTATGATATCAGGAACATCAATATACACATCTGAAACAAGAAAACTGCTTAACAAATTAAACAGATCATAAAAATAAAGATCTTAAAAAACTAATACTCTTTTAATGTATATAACCATATCAAGACAAAACATACCAAGTTTTTTGGGCACCCATCCTGCCTCCATAACAAATCTCCGCATATGTAACACCAGGTAATCAGGAAATGAGGTCAGACCTGCAGTCCTACGGAATAAATCTTGTTTCAGCAGAAAGATTATTTGCAAATGCTCTAACAATAAGGTTGTTAGAATCTTGTAGATATGTTAGAACCCAGAACCCCATAGACACAGTACTTGTTGATAATAGGACTAATTAGACTGATTCTATATTATGTTATTAACATAAAATAGAGTAACTGAATATTTTGTAATTATACCTTGTCCTCTATAATGTTAATAGCTTCGATGTGGTCTAAATGGACAGAATTCATCAAATGCCTTATTGGTTTCTCTCTTCTTAACAAAGATTATACCAATCACCAAAGTCCATGACTTAGCAAACGATTGACGAAACTAAAGAAAATCCACCAGTGCAGCAAGCATGGCACGGAAATTTAATATACTTAGAAACTTCAGTATGCTTACTTCAGTGCTGTAGTCTTTGTCTTCAAAGCAGTACTGTAAAAATCATGTATCTCCTCAGGAGCTGAAAAGTTTGCAAGGCATGTTTCTAAAGGCACCCTCGGACGCACAATCTCATCAGCATTTCTATCAGAATAAATATGCTCAGCAGCATTCAAAGAAACTTATGAATGAAATAGTAAGATTTCTGAGCATCTTAACTTACATTTCTTTTCCTTCTGCAAGTCTTTCTTCTTTCAATTTTTGAAAGGATTCTAGCTCTCCTGAAATTTCTCAAACAAACAAGTATTAGATTTGAGTTGACATCTCAATCCTAACTTAAGGAAAGTCTAGTAACCTAAATACACACCTTTGTTAGTTGCTTCATGTAACGGGATATTGAGAGAAAGAATGTAATCATTCCTTCTATTATATGTAACTTTTCCAGACGAACATAAAATTCTATCTTCAATACCAAATTTGAAACTCCTCGATGGATCCAGTTCAGTTTTCCCAGTATTAGCTCGTTCAACTTGATCAATAAAATGTAGGAAAAATTCTAAAGCATCCTAACATCAAATTGGAATCAAACAGTCAAAAGACGGCAAAATAACATGCAAAACAGTATGTGGCATACAACAGCAAAAAAGATTTTAACATCCTTATCCTATTTAAAGTTCATCTCATCTAAAAACTGTTCCGTGCCAAAAACAGCATATAAATCTTACTGGGAAAAAATGAACAGACAAAATGATCCGTCAGAGATGGCCCAAAATTTTAAAAATACAAAAGGAAAACCATATAAGCTGTTTTAAATTGTTGAGTCTTACAACAAAGATAATACTGCTCATAGACCTTTTACATAGACTTCCAATGATGCAAATTAAGATTATAATGACTGCAACTGTAACTTAAAATACAAATACTAAGTAATATACCCTGGAGCCAGAGACCCCTCACTTTGCATAGGTAAGGGTAATACAAATACTAACTAATATCTTAGTACATAGCATTCCCCCTGCATATGCAAAGAGGCCATTTCCAAATTCAAGCCAATGACCAACCCAGTCATCAAGACACTTCTTTGAAGTTACACAGGGCTTCCCCTCAAAACATAAAATCTAATATAAGATGGAAAATTAATTCAAAAGTACACACGTGAAAATAAAATTATAACACAATTTATTGCATGTTTTTATAAGAATATCATTTTATTAAAGGATAACTCCAATCCTTAGGGATGATTTATGCAACTGTAACTGAAGATTTTATTGGAAAAGAAAATATTTTTTATACGTTTACATATTCTTTGTAATGAATAATTTTCCCCAAAAACCACTTGTTACTTTTAGTTGTTCAAAATCAACTCTTTAAGGGTTCATGTTAACAATTTTATTTTAATGACAAATGCTGAACCAAATATTTCATATATTTTTAGAGATGCATTGATTGTGAAAGGTGTGCAATGCATAGGAACCGTTAGTTCCTGAAGACATGGTTAAAATAAACTGATTGCTCATAAAAGGTCACACATCACCTGGCCTTTTATTCTTCAAATTTTTTGCAATACATAATAGTCAACACTTGCCCTTTTCACAAAAAATAATTAAAAAATGCTAAAATTGAAGTATTCATATAAAGTTAGCATATAACTCTAAGTCAACTAGTAGGATACACAAAGAACAAAAATTAGTTAAGATAGAATACCAATGAGTTAGTTACTCAAGGTGTTAGTCAGATATAAATAGGAAAGAAGGAGAGGAAAGGGGAAGGGAAGTGAATTTTTGTATATTAAACTTTAGCTCTTTGTGACGGGGAAGCCCTTGAAGGAGAGAGTGCTCTCCTATCTTTTATTTTTTTCATTCTATTCAGTAAAAACCTTTCTTTTCTTTCTCTTCACAATTCTTGGTTCCTAAGACCTATCGAATTTACTGCAAAGGGTCAATATGGAAAGGTGTTCAAGTGTGTTGGAAAGATGAGCCAGTGAACAAGGGAATGTGGTTGTGGATCTGAAAGATGATATGCCTACTATTAAAGAAAGTTTGCCAGACATGAAAGAAATCAAAGAACTGTTACAAGAAATCAAGAAATTGTCTAAAGGAGGAGAGCACTTGGTTAATGATGAAGAGAAGATGGAAGAAAGATATCTACATATTAGTAGATCAGATGAGGAGAGAGAAGAATTGTTTAGGCCTTGGGATAAAACGGTGGAGTTGCCCATGTTTGAAGCGAATGACTTCTCAAGGTTGTGTCATAAGCAAATCAAACACCAAAAGATCCATTGCAGGGATATTCCTTCAGGGCTGCACTCTAATATTTAAAATCAGATTCAACCACAAGATCAAAAGAACTTGATCAGAGTTATGAAAATTGCTCGAGATGTGGAAGAAGGTTTAGCAATGAAATATCACACCCTCTGCAGCGAAGAAAAATCCAAAAAGGAAGTGAGATTTGCAAGAGAAACAAAAATTATGATGGAGGAAGAAGGGGATGCATCAATAAAGAGAGTGAAAATTATGGACTATGAAATTTAGTTTCTTGATAGCCCAATGAGAGTTAACCAATGAGAAAGTTGAAGGTGGATATGCACCCATGCGTCATTTTTTTCCCAAATTCAGATTTACATAATATAATAAGAAATCGTTGTTGGACTTAGATTTGATGATGGTGGTTGGAACATTAATGACATCGGAATCTTGGAATTTCAACTTACTGGGTTCAGAGACTTCTATAGAAAAACTACTCTCGTCCCCACCATCACCCAAGCCTCTCCAGACCAGAATTTTCATGCAGTGACCAGTGGGTTCCCTCCCAATGCTGAGACAGTATCACAATGCTTTCAGTTAGGGTAGATAATGATCATGATGATGGAGATGAGCCACAGGATCAAGCTTCCACTGTCCAACCTTGAGGACAAGGTTGATTTTTGGAGGAGTGTATTGTTAGGATACAAAAAGAAGAGAAAATAGTTAAGATAGTTAGAATATCCATGAGTTAGTTACTTGAGGTGTTACTAGATATAAATAGGAAAGAAGGAGTGGAAAGGGGAAGGGAGGTGAATTTTAATAGATTGAGCTTTAGCTCTTTGTGAAAGGGAAGGAAGCCATTGAAGGAGAGACTGCTCTCCTGTTTTTTGTTCTTTTCATTCTATTAAATAATAAAAAACCTTTATTTCTCTTTCAATTCCTAGTTCCTAACATCAACTCCTAGAAGATAGTCAAAAATTACCAATGCATTCACAACGACTCAACAATAGCTTGGACAATTAGAATAAGAAAAGCCTAGATATTTTGAACCGATGTTTTAAATCTCGGATTGCGGAGCATAGCAGCCAACCCGATAACTGTAGTGGAATGACTGCTATTGTGTGTGTTTTTGTGTATTTCAATTGCTTATTATTGTTACTATTATTAATATACATATACGTGTTAATATTCTAATACATATTATTGTTATTATGATATATAGTATTATATGCTGCATATTTATCTCTACTATATCATCAAATAATATGTAATTATGTATTAATGTTTTTCTATACTTTTTTATATATTCTTAAATATTAACAAAAGTATAACTAATACTAAAAAAATAGCAAAAGAACCATTTCCGCAATTTTAAGAGAGTTTTGGGTATGGAAGGGCCCAATTTGGAGTCAGGCACAACACCCTGTCTGACTTAGAAACAGAAAAAAAAAATCCACTATCTCTCACTAAAGCTATCCAACCTTCTCCACAGAATTCCGACCAACTTTTCTCAAAAGCATTTGTAATCCTAGACAATGGCAAAAATTACCAAGCAAAGGGGATGAACAACTGGAGAATGACCACACACCACCAAACATGACAACAAACACAGCCACCGATGGCGAGACAGGCAACATGGTTTCAGGAAAAGAAAATTAGTAGCAATTCTATCCAGTCTGCTATAGCCTCTAGTTTTTGCCGCTACAGTTGTGAGATTAAACTGCACTGCCAGGGGCTGCCCAGCTACACAATGGCACTATGACATGCTATTTTCAAACCTGTTTTTAACAGCCTCCGTTTTCAACTGAAGATTGTGAATTAATGATAAATTTTACCAATTGCTCACACATTACCAAGACCACAGTGCACAAATGTTGGGCAATAAATGTAGAGAAAATAAAGAACTTCCCATATAGACAACTAGAATCTAATTTGCCTTCATCTTCAAGAGACATTTTGAAGAAACGAAGAATTTATTTCATGTTAAGATAATGGGAAGTATTCTGCTACTTGGAAATTCAAAATAGTACACCATTAGCATGTCAAACTTAATGCTAAATGCATGCACGTATTGTGGTTATGTTTGAGGGAATTGATGTTTTATCACGTCATTCAATCTTCGGACTCAATAAATATGTTTCATTGCCTGTGAATTATGCATCCTATTTAATCTATAAAGGGAACAGAAGTGCTTCATTTCTCGTAGTTAGTTGCCTTTTGTTTTTAACGACCTTTGTAACTTAAGTATTACATATGTTTTCAATTAACAGTCAAAACCTCAATTCCTTGCTTGAATAACGCATTCACTATCTCTATACAGAGTCTATCTGATAGCTCTTACGGATTTACTCCCTAATAATTGTAAGAAATCAATAACATAATTCAAAGATACATCTGAAGCATTAATGATATTTTTACTGCATTAACTTAAGTTTGCATCCGAAAATTCATAAAATTACTTGACATATAAAACAGAAAAATATCAAATGCGTATATCATTAATACATGGTTAGGGGAAAAAATAGTTACTAAACATACCTGTTGCCGGGTAGATGAAAATTCAGGATGGCTGGCAGCTATTACAGATTTAAACATCCGTGGACGTATCCCTTCTTGTTTCTAATGTTTGAAGAAAGTAGCCATCGGCAGACAGAATAAACAAGTAAAGAAAATGCATCAAGACAAGAAATGTCAAAGAGGATGAGAAAAAACATTATCTGAAAAACATCAACCAAAAGGCATAGCAACACAAAAAACCCCATCTTAATTAAAGTTTCATGCCATGCCAAAAATAAATTATCAAAAAATAACTAGGAAAGCACTAAACTACATAAACCTAGAGAAATTATATAAAAAAAAAAACAAAAAACAAAAACAGGAAGAAATGAACAAACAAATAAGTACTCAACCAATTTATGGAAATTCTGTAATCACTAAGATAAATGTAGAGTAAGGATTTTAAAATCATCGAAGAGCCAGAAAGCTTACAGCAGTTGTAGTTGAAGTTACAGTGTTTTCTTTTTCATCATTCTGTGTGCCAGATAACAGTAACTTATGATTAGCAAAGACTCTAAACAAATTTTTGATTGATATTTACTGAGTTATGGGGGCCTACTTCAAATGCCGGAACAGAATATTTGCCAGAAAGTAAACCGTGTGCCAATTTTGTCCTGAAAATAAATAAAACTATAATTAAATTTCTATAAACTCTAATGATAATTAAATAAAAAAAAAAGCATCTCTGCCATGAAAACCTGTTTTTATATACATTTTCTTTCATGTAGGAAACAAAAATTCTCCTATCACTTACAACTACTATTATACACATCGAATTATGTACACAAAAATAACCCTATCAAATCCATCTTTACCACAGTAAAACTGAATTATAATAAAAGGAAGCACCTAAATACACAGTAAAACAAATGCTATCAAAACAGTATACCCGCACCACACCCATTCTGGTTACTGTACGGAATCATATATCTCATGTATGCAACTATAAATTTAAATAATGTACACTACAACAAATGAAACTTTCATTTTTTTATGAAATATTTCATGAATCAAAAATCCAAAAGCATATGAATATTTATAGATATGCATGAGTCATAAGATGCTTGACACGGAATGGGTAGCTGAATTATGTGTTGAAACCCTAAACATAGATCACTTATGAGATGGATTGTGTGTGCTATTGCTAGGTCATCACCCAAATATAATGCATTGGATGACTTGTGTATAATCTTAAATGAGCCAGTACTACTATATTGGCAGTCATGAAAGTTAGTGTTGGATGAGCAAAGTCCTTTTGCAAACAAATGTGTATGAAGAAACTAATCCAGGAGTGTCTAATTAGGTTTTGTACATGGAATAGCATCACCTTGACAGGAATCCTCTTGAGGAAGATACTAAAACAAGCTAGCTACTTAGCACTATGATTTTGTTAATTTATATACATAAAAATGACTTTAAGCCAAAAAGTTCTATGACTTTGGTCATATACTTTTGTAAACACAGTATCCAAACATGCACTTACAGCTGCATATTTAGGTCTACAGTTGGATCGGCAGGAGACGTCTCAAATGCCTTCTTTAGACTTTGGCTCAAGTAGTACCTAAGAATGAAACAAAAGAAATTGAAGAAAATGGAAACAAGGTTCCAACAGACAGTTGCAAGACAATGAAAGGCATGCACAGACCGTGATATGAAGGATCTTGTTGAAAATACAACTTGCATATTTGCTGCCATGTAACAACTGCAAGAAAACAAACCGCAATATAAGTGTCAAACTAGTATTTTATGATGAGCAGCAAATAACAGGGACCAACTCTACCTGTTTCCAATATTGACCAACCCTGTATATCCAGGTCCAAAAATTGGATATACTTCTTGTCCACTTTCTTGTATTCGATTCCAATCAAAATTAGTATTTTGATCGAGTTCTCTTTCAGCAGTTGTCATTTCAGTCTGAACATAAGAAAATGACATTTGAAAAAAATTATGAGTCAAGTAATATTTAATTAATGGTAAGTACACTCTTACAATGCCTGTTGGAGTAACAAGACAAAACCTTATTCTCAAGAATCTAATTGAATATTCAACCTCAGCAATACTTGTAAACAGCATCCATCAAAGAAGTATTGCCTCCAAACAGAGGGTGACGTTACCATTTAAATTTTGTTGTTTGGAATGATAAAATATATATAATAGAAATGTGAAAGGCAAACATAAAAAACCGAAACACTCATATTTATAGGTATCGTAAAGCAAAGTATCTCAAATAGCAAACCCTACATGTACAAGTCTCTAATCTCAACATTATAACTAATACTTGTAGAAATTAAGAAAACACTAAAGGTCCAACATAGGATATTATTTCAATAATATGTCTCCATGGACCTAATGTCTACCAAATTCATAGGGAAAAAATAGTGACTATATAAATACACCATGAAGCTGTAAGATATCACAAAAGTGTCTTTAAATCTTGTTGGAGATCTCACATTGACTAGGACTAAGACCAAATTATAATACGTAAGTGAGGTGCAATCCTCACCTAACAAGCCAGTTTTGTAGAGTTTAATACATATTCCAAATGAACAAGCTCAGGAATGAATTATACAATATGTATGAAGCTGCTTTAAAGTTTTCATGCAGCTTTAAGTTGCTTAATTATCTTTTAGAAAGAATCTTTGTATAATTTCCTTTTGTAAACTCATACGTCCAGTTATGTGGTTTATCTTTTAGTTTAATTTTGTATCATTGATTCAGAAACATCAATGTATAATAAAAAGATATTATGTTATGTAAATGCCCCTTTGTGTAAATTTTATTATTCAAATATTTTATTATTTATGCTATGCCCAAATCCTCTCTAGGGTGTTCCAGGATCTCCTATACATCCATTCACAACGAGGACTAGACATTCTGAGTGTTAGCCCACATATTTGTGGGAGAGGTCCGATAAAGATAATGACATACCTAACAAACCTTACTAGGATATGATTTGATACCACATTATAAAATGAAGATAAGTCTAACTCAATTTCAAAACAAGTTAGGAAGGTTTGCACCCACTTATATATAAGATAATATGGTCACACTTTAATTGATATGAGATCTTCAACATATATCTTGATTGTGTGTGCAAAAGTATCTCTAGAGGATGAATAACTAACCTTTTGTAGCGATGAAAAGTCAATGCCAAAAAAAGCCAGATGTTGGGCTAGTTGTGGATCCAAGACACTTTCATCCTCTGGATAGGAGAAAACATCTGAGCTGCCACAATACATTAGCCATAATTAGCACAAAGCACAGGAAAAATAACCATCATCTATAGCATAGAGCATACTTAGATTATACGGTTTCAATGATATGTTTAGGCTAACCATATATTTAGGTATAACAATTTCCTTTCACAATTACAGACTTCACTCATACAAGTAAGACATTGATAATAATAAATAACATATAAAAGCCAAAACACTATATTCAGCAAGAAGGCATCACCTGCCGCTTCCAAATCAGCAGTGACAGTCCCAAGCTTTACAGCAAGAGGGTAGCCTGTCTCCCGGTAATGCTCAACAGCATGGTTGTTCCCTCCAGTTCCATCCCAGTTTTTCCTCCCACAAAGTATCATTCCATCAGTCAAGTTTAGCCAAAGATTCTCTGTCTTGTCACATTTAGCACATTTCCAGCCAGATGGCGGAATAACAACACCATTGTCAATCTGTTGTAAATTCATTGCATAGGAACTAACTTGTTTTTTATCAGCAGTCCAGGCTGCAAGTTCCTCCTTCCGTTCAGCACCCTCAGCTAGTAAGATAGCATCAACTGCCAACCTTACCTAAAACATTTTTGGCAAATGTATAAGATGGATAAATTCCACTTCTCCTTAATCAGTAAAAGGGGGATTAAACAGACAAAAAAACAAAAGCGGAGAATATGTACCTTCTCTGGCAATTCCACAGAAGGGAATGGAAGAGAAACATACTCAGGTAATATAACTACACTATGAGTTTCCTCATACTCGGGCTCATTATTATCAAATCCCCCGTCAATACCTACAAATTAATAAGAGGGATAAAATTATGTTACACAAAAACAGAAAAGCTTCTTGTCAAAAACTCATTATTGGAACTAATAACGATCTAGCCTTCACAAAACTGCCAAGTGATAACTCCACAACCGATACCTAGAATGTTCAAGTTACATACCAGTGTGACAAACAAGAATTTATAAATGACAAATAGAGAAGTCATGTTTAACAACTGAACAAAGATTGCAAACAAACACAAAATCATCATAAAGTTAATCAGAGATGTAGTATAAGAAAATAAGGCCAAGAAGGAATTGTTTCTTTTACTAACGCACCAATAGCCAAGAGGGTAGGTTTCTTAGAAGGTCTGTCTTCTGGAACTAACTTCTTAGTCTGCTTTATATGCAAATAGACAGGATTGCCGGTCTTCTCGTAATTCCAACCAACAAAATCCTTCCCAAAAGCAAGAAAAGTGCACATGTCGATGAACAAACCACCTTCCGACCTCTAAATTTCATCAAAAAAAAAAAAATCAGCACCGAGCATCAATTTCCTGCATCGTGAAGCTCTAAACACATTGTAACGTACTAAATCATCCATCATTTCGAATCAGAGGAATAAAAAACTATTCACATTAACATAAAAAATTCTCAATGCGGCTGTGCTGAACAACCACAAACCACTTCCGCGTATTCTCATCACTTCCCATGCCGTAACAACTAAAATATCCATCACTTCCAGTAAGAGGAATCAAAAACCAGTCACATTAGCATTTAAATTCTCAATGCTGAAAACAACAACAAAACCACCAGCATATTCTCAACCCTTCCCCCGCTGCCTCAGCACCAACTCAACAATCGTCACAAAAACTAATGTCAAAAATTTCAAACAAAAGTTAACTAAACAAACGGCGCGGATATCAGAAATCACTTAATGCCTTCAAATTCAGAGAAGAAAAACCAAATTACGACAATCGAAGTGTTAAACGAAGCTGGTTTAAACAACAACTCATCATTTCCAGAAGTATATACGAAGGAAAGAAAGCATCACCGGAGTGTCGAAGGACACGCAACATTCGTGCTTGTAGATGCGATTGGTCGGTTCGGGGATCCGTACCCGAGCGAGATTGGAGCGAAGCAAATCCAAGGGTTCGATTGTCATCGTGACAGAGACACCGGAAAACCCTCGCGCGGAACAACAAGAAATGAAAAGAAGAAACGCGATATGAGAAAGAGAGAGAAATAGAGAAAGAAAGGAGTCCTTCTCAAGTCATTCCACGAAGCAAATATAGTCTCACTCACTAGGTGGCTTTGCTTCAATACAGTGTAACTTTCTTGTTTTTAATACGGCTGCAATGCAAATGAGATTTCGAAAGCGGACCGGGTTGAACCGGGTGGTGGAATTTTAAAGGTACAACATTTTTTTCATGATATTTAAAAAATGATTATTATAATAAAATTAATTAAAAAATATTACTACAATTAGGATTAAAATTATAAAAGATTCTCCAATAGTAACATTCAATTAAATAGTCTAAAATACTATTTAAAAATTATCACAAGTTTATTAAAACAATTAATGAGACAGGACATTTAAAGTAATAATACTCTTATCTATACATAACCATAAATTAAATATTATAAACAAAATCCTAATCCAAAACTATATATGAAAGGATTCTCAAAATACAACCAAAATAAAGACACTGATATTTATGCATCAGCACTATCTCCACCATAAGTTTGATCTAGAGACACATCATTGTCCTCTGCTTATACCCACCAGATGATCATAACCACTAGCACACGAACAACAAGAACATCCAAGTACAAAAGAAAACAAGTAGGGTAAGCTAGTGTAAACAGAAAGATCATAGAATAATTAAGATTTCAACACAAATCACATTTCAAGCCAATTAATCGAGCATCCTAAAATCATGTAGTAAATTTAGACTTGACTCATTTGGATATAGTATAAATGTCGAGCTATGGTGGTTCATGTACTTGTAGTGATAAAACAACTGGTCCACATGACCTATTCTAACCATTTTTACCAACTTCCAACACTCCTAGGTTGAATTCTAAACTACCATAGACCTAAACAAATGTGTATCATCCAACTTAAACTAGTTTTCAATTGTTTTACAACAAGATTTCAACTTAAAATCATCTAAAACCTCACTTTAGACACCAAAATTGAATTACACAAGTTCTAGCTTATTTTTAAGTAACTTAGAGACTTTAACAAGTTAGAAATGATTTATCAACACCCTCAAAACCTTCCATTTTGACATAAAACCTACAATTCAAATTCTAACTAGCCCAAACCCCAAAAATGAACTTAAAGACCAACCAAAACACCACCAAAGTACTATTACTCTTCAATGATCAGATTTCAGCTAATTAACAATTCTAACAAGTCTCAATTCATATCTAAATAAACTGTAAAACTGAATTTACTCTTTTTAACCCTTAACTCCAAAACCCACCTATCAAAACCCTCATATTTTTACTAAAAACACATATTATTTCACCTAGTTCCATTCTCCTCCACTTTTAACCATATTCAACATTACAAAAGCATCTCAACCACATCATTCATCATATAATTGAAGTTTAACACGAAATCATTCAACATCAACAATCATCATGTGATGAAATTCACTTACGCAACAACAATTCTCATTAACTAACAGTTCAAGCATAAACATTCAACATCTACAAACTACACACTCTAAATATTTATCAATTCATACTTTATAAATTAACATAAAACAAGAACTAGTGTCCTTTACCTTAAAGAGAACTACCAAAGTTCTAAGAACGCATAATAGTTGCTTCAAGCACAAGGAACCCTAGGAATGGCTACAAATCATTGAATTGTGATTGAAGTGAGTTCTTAGGACCTCAAATTAACAAAGAACCAGGAATAGAATACAAATGACACATCTGAAAGAGTTCCTAAGCATGATCATGGACAGAGAATTAAAGGAAAAATGATAGAAACTTACTTGCTCTAAACCAGAAACTGATTGGATAGGAATAGAGATTACTTAGTTGTAATCTCCTAAACACTTCCTGATCGTCAAACAGATGATTCGAGAGTCAGATATCTTAGAGAGAAGGTAGAGAAACTCAAGGAATGAGTTTTTTTAGAGAAATTGTCTATGTTTTAAGTAATGAGATGAATTTGAGAAATTCTATTTATATTATTGAATTATTTTAAAATTAAAATATTCGATCTCATTATTCTAAAACACTTATAAACTCTAATATTTTATTTTCTAGGCTCTTACACTAATTAAAAATATTTTTTATTAATTTTTATTGTTTTATCTACACCTATATTTCATGTATATATTTTTTTTCAATTTTATTTTTAAGTAAGAGTTACTTTAAACTAAAATAATTATAATTTCATTTTAAATATAATTATTTTATCTATTACAATAATTATTTTATCATTTTATCTTTTTAATAAATATTTTTTAAACTCGTATAATTTTTATAATAAAAAACTATTTAATAATAAAATTACACAAATTATTTATTTTTATAATTATTTTTAATAAAAAATATTTTATAATTTAATAAATATTTGTTAGAATTAAAAAGATAAACACATATACACGTATAGCATGTGTTCAATAGTGATTATATAATATGAATACTTATAATTTAGGTTTAAACTCTCGTTTGGTCATCATATTTGTTGGTCAATCTCAAGTAAGTCATCGTTCTTTTTTTCGATCTCAATTAGGTCCATAAACTTGTAAAATTGAGCCAATTAAGCTTTGTTCGTTAAGTTTTTACTGACACCGTTTACAGTTGCTGACATGGTGCCCACTTAATATGTTGATGTGTATTGTTTGATTACGTATAATTTTTATTTACATTAAAAGATTATGAAATGGCAAAATTTAATTGGTTTATGTTAAAATTATAGGGTTTCCTCTTTGTGATTGGGGTTTCGAATATGTGTGCAGGTTTCGAATGGAGGTGCAAGCTGCCATGGTTGTGTGAGATTGATGATGGAGGTCGCGATTGAGAAGATGTTCGCGGTCTGGTTCTCTCTACAGATGTCTGTTGATGGTGATGTGCAAAAATGGTGTTCAGGCATGGTGGAGATCGCGAGTAGGGTGGTCTCTACAACGACGACTTCTACTCCAATTTGGTTTTTAGATCTCTGTATTTCTCTTGCAGGTTGAAGGCTTGTGCGCGGAGGAAAGATAATTGTTGGTGGCACTGGAGCAGTAGAAGGGTTTTAGTGGATTCTTTACCAATATCTGGGAGGACTTCCCCAAACTCTAAGGATGAAAATTCCAACATTCACTCGTCATATACACAACCTTGAATGGCTCTCTCAGATGTCATGGATTGGACTTCAATCAAGGAGGAGTTGGATGCAAAGAACAGTAACCTCACTGGAGATTTAGAGGATTTCGTGGACGAAAATGATGAAAATAGTGCAACTACATATCCTGATTGTGCTAAGAAATCTTCTTATTTGGACAAGCTTGAGTACTCCAATAACATTAAAAGCTCCCATAACTCAACATTAATATCAATAACTTAACATTAATATCAATAACTCAACATTAATGTTGTATCCATGGTCACATTGTTATGTTTGTTAAACGTAGTAACACTGGTTGGCTTCAAATTCTTATCTGCATGTGGCTTTTGGGTGTACAAGAAAAGTGGCAATTCCTCCTGCTTTTCTAGTATGTTTTTGTCTTCTACTTTTGTGGGATCTTCAGTTTCAGAATCTCTGCATTGGATAAACACTTTTGTAATTGTAATTGATAGTATAATGTAATTGACTAGAAACACTTTTGTCACTTTCAATAAACTGTGAATAAACTGTCAATTGCTTTCTGAACTGTGACTCATTTCACACCTTCAAGAAAAGAGAGGATCAAACGCTTAGTGACTCATTTCACACCTCTCTTAACTGTGATAGAGGAGAACAGGTGATTACTAACTTAGATATAAAGTCTCTGTTCGACACAATGAGGGGTTTGATTGCTTTATAAATAAATATTATTTTAATGTGAGTTTCATTACCATATTTTCTTATAAACCTCTTCTAACATCTATTATATTCGTATATTCAAAGTATGTAGGCTAAGAATAATCTAACACCGGATTTGCAAGAAAGAGGACATTAACGCATAAGAGATAGAATAACTAATAAAATCAAGTATGACAAACACGGGAGTGCAATAAACTGTGAATTACTTTTCTGACTCAAAAAAACCACAAATCCTTTTTTTTTCTTTTGTGTTTGGCATCAGGTTCTGACAAGGAAGACCCACTTAAGCCATTGTTCCTAAAAAGAGAAGAACAAAGTGAAAGGCCCCAGCAGAAGTCTCTCTACACCACTCGTAGGGTCGAAGGACCATCAAGCAAACAACCTCAATTGATACAAATTGATTTTTCTTACAGTAAAGATCCAATTAAACCTGCTCCCTGGGAAGGATGACGAAGGGGCCAGAGGCTATGATTTGGACACTAGAGACAATGAGGGAGGTGAGGTTCTGGAGGACAAATTCCTTGGTTCGATTAGGAATAAATTTTGCCACGTCAAAAACTCTTAATTTAAAAAAAAATCCACATAATAAAATACTTTTACATCAGCATGCACCACGTCAGCAACTATAAACGACGTTAGTGAAAACTTAACGGACATGACTTAATTGGCTCAATTTTACAAGTTTATGAACCCAATTGAGACCGAAAAAAAAGATGACTCACTTGAGATTGACCAACAAATATGAGGACCAAATGAGGGTTTAAACCTATAATTTATTGTCAAAACAAATATAAAATAATTTAATTTTTATTTAATGAATAGTTTATTTAGATGATAAAAACTAAAAAGTTGACTAATAAAGATGTGAATTAAAAAGTAAAATAAATTAAAAATATAAAAAAAAAAAATAATTCATATTCCATTATTAATTGTTTCAAAAAACAATTAGCAAAGCTTAATTTAGAATAATTATTAATTAATAAATTTTCTCCGTCTTGGTGTTTATATAGAAAATTTGTAACCACAATATTTACTCATAAACATAATTTCAGGTACATATTTTTGTTTGAAATATCTACAATTTTATTATACTTGAGTTTGGAGTATTGGAAAAAAGGTGAGGGTAACACAGAAAAACAAAAAAATGCAACACAATAAGAAAATACAGAAAAGATGCTATGTAGTGATGAGAAATTTATTAGTCAAGGAAAGATAGCGAGATTACATAGTTATATACAATAACAGTAAAAATTGTCTAACTGGAATTTGAATCACAGCCTAACGTCCTTTTTTTTTTTTCAAATTCTCTACAAACTAAAATTAAGAACATTTAGGGATGTTCTCAACTCAAAGAATCAGCCACTTGGAATTCTGTTCTGCGGTGCCTTAGTTTGATTATATTTCTTTGTTCACTTGATCTAAGAAGCGAAACTTGGTGTTAATATGTTTGCTCCTGCATGTGACACTGGATCCTTTGCCAAATATAGCAGACTACTAGTCAAGTGTGGTCAATGTTTATCTTGAACTCTTTAAGGAGTGTAATCAGCCATAGAGCTTGGCAAGCTGTAGAAAAAGCATAGATATATTCTGCTTCATACGTTGATGATGCCACCACAGTCTATTTCTTTGAGCTCCATGATATAAGAGATCCTGAAAGCAGAAAAACTTGTCCAGAGGTGCTCTTTCTGTCACTCAAATCACCACACCAATCTGAGTCCGAGTAGGCTGTGAGTTTCAACTGATCATCTGCTTTGTTTTGATCAATGGTTCTCCCTTATCATCCAATTTCTTTCTTCTTTGGTCTGGTATGTGTTAAAAACACAATGAACCCAAAACCTTGAAATTCTTCACAGAGGGTTTAATACCAGACCACGCTTCTTCTGATACCATGAAGGCACCATGGAGTTGAGACTTTTTGTAGGACATCTATTTATCATGTACTGTCATAGCCGCTTCACCCCAAAGATTATGTGGAAGGTTTTTCTGTTTGAGCATGCTTATGATCATATTCAATATGGTCTGATTTCTCCTTTATGCTACTCCATTGTATTGTGGAGTATATGGTACAACTACTGCAAGGCTCATCATTGCAGAACCACAGGGAGATGGAGGAGGGAGGCGACAACGGAGGGAGGGTGGGGAAGGGGAGGAGCGACCATGGAAAAGAAGGAAGAAGAAGGAGAGGATGACACATGTGTCATTAGTTAAAAGGCCACGTGTACATGGTAAAAAAAACCAGCGTGTAGACAAGGTTCATGATATGTTAACAACTTTTTCTAACAATTTTTTGATAATAGGCTATTTGTCGTTATGTTATTAGTTCATATATTTGAAACAGACCAATCACGAGTTATCAATTATAAAAAAGTTGTCTTAAAAAGTTGTTAAAAAAACATTTTCATGTAGAAAATTGCTGGGTAACAAATGTACTTGTTCCCTTATTAGTGAATGCAAAATGGATACTAAGCCTAAACAGACAAACAAAATAGTAGCAAAAAGGATAATACCAAAATTTTTTACGTGGGAAACCCTTTACGAAACAAATCACGAGACCATCTCCAGTAAAAATATCTCCACTATAAATATAGATTACAGGTTCTTTCTCTTACTCTCTTAGGATCACTCTATACAAAAACTCTCTCTTTTGCACATTCACACAGTTTTTGCTGCACTATGTCTTCACCTCTCAATGGTATTTCTCTCTTCACGGTAGTGTGTACCCGTGGCTTTCTCTCTCTTCTCTCTTAGTTTCTTTCTTCACCGTATTTTGATTCTCAGGTGGTGTGTTTTCTCTTTATGGTTTGCCTTCATTTTATAGCCAAATGAAGAATCAGAGATCAAAAGAATAATGGAGAGTTGGTGGTATTATTTTCGGGAAAATGTCTCTTTAACAATTTTTTGTGACAACTTTTTTACAACAACCTATGTGGTAGCTTGTGATTGGTCCATTTCAAATATACGGACCAATAAAATAGTGACACATAGTCTGTTGTCAAAAAATTGTTAAAAAAAGTTGTTAAAATATCATCTTCCTTATTTTCGGCACCTATAGCAAAAAAGTGGGAACAATTCCCTAAGCCTCAGCAAAGCGTCAAAATCTTGATCCCCAAATCAAGGAAGTGGGCTTCATTCCTTTTCTAAAGTTTATTTAACAAAACTCCCCTGTAAACTTTAAATGGATTTTTTTGTCCTTTATTCTGTCTTTGCGTCCTCACTTAGTTGAAAGGTATCACAACACGAGCATCTTGGCAACAATCTTCAACTTTCTTGGTTGGCATTGACTTAATCATCATGGGAGACCAATTTAAGTCTGTATGGATTTTCTTTATCTTCAATTTCTTCTCATCTAACGCTTCTCGTTTTCGATGATATCGGATGTCAATATGTTTTGAGCATGAATGGAACATGGAATTCTTTGTTAGATGAATGATACTTTGATTATCACAGTTCATGACATAATAATCTTGATCATGTCCTAATTCACTTAGGAAATTCTCCATCCATAATATCTCTTTGGAGGCTTCAATAACTGCTACATACTCTACTTCTATGGTAGACAATGTCACATATTTTTGAAGCTTTGATTGTCAAGAAACAACTCCCCCTACAAAAGTAATCAAATAACCTAATGTTCACTTCCTTGAATCCACATTTCCAACCACATTTGAGTCTGAATATCCTATGAGCTTTAAATTTCCATTGCCAAAACACAAGCTTCTTATATAGGTAAAGCAGTTTCTTTAAGAGCTTAATTTTTGTGAAGTTTAGAATATGAAGATGTACTATAATAATCAAGTTGCTCTCCACATTGAATCAAATCCGGTGTTTCATGAGAGGAAAAACACATTTAAATTGGCTATCATTTTGTTCGAGAAAAATTGTTGTCCAAATAAATTTGTACTGAGTTTGTTAGGTCAAATGACCAACTTGTAGATATGTTGACCAAGTCTTTATGGGTACCTCAGATTAAGTTTATTTATTCCAAGCTTGGTACATACAATTTGTATGCTCTAGCTTGAGGAGGAGTGTTAGAATAATTAGCTTTGCATGAACTGATTATTAATTGGGTGTGAGTGTTTTCAAATTAGTTTTAGTTGTCCAAGTTTACCTATTTTCGTTATATTTCCTATAAATGTAACATGAAAATAAGAGGTATATTAAGCCTTTCCAAACTTATTTCTTTGGTTTTAATCTTAAGTGTATCGAAATAAGTTAAATTTCTTGTGTGATTTTATTTAAATTTCTTGTGTGTTTTCTCTTGAAGATATTATTTTCTTATTATTTGATTCTCAACACTTATTTTCATCTTTTGATGAAGATAATAAAAATGATATTTCTTACAAAGAACTTCGTACAAGTTGCAACTCAATCACTGAGTTATAGAATGGTTGGAAGTGACAGATGGTTCATGAGTTAGTATAACACCTCTAGATAGTAAATAATGTCGGAAGGAGTTAGACACTTTTAATGGTGATTCTTCTACTTCTAAATTATTATGGTTTGTCTTTCCTGTTATGTTATTTTCTCTTGAGGTTTATATCATAACCATGCATGAGTAGAATTCTATTTTTCAAGATTAGAGTTCATCTTTGCTTAAGATGGGAATGGATTGAATTTTTCAATATCCAATCTAAATCCAATGATTAAAACTATATTTAATCCACTTTGTTAATGAGATTATATTCATTGAAATTGATCTGGTATATTTGACTATTATAGGTTCATTAGATATGGGTTGTGTTGACTTAGCTCAATCCATCAGCTCAGACCGACTCGCCCAGATCAGCTTAGGTTGACTCGACTTGACCTTAGGTTGGAGTTGATTCAACCAACCTTCGGTTATGCCAATTTGACAGACCTTCGTCTTGGATCGACTCAGTCTACCTTTGCTTGAGCCAACTCGACTGACCTGCACCTAGAATCGACTCAACGATTTTCTGTTGGGATCAACTCGATCATCCTTCGACCTACATTGGACTGGTAAGACTTGGCCAAATTTTGAATGGGGACGACTTGATTTAATTTATGTCGAGACTAAACGCCCGAATTTCAGTCAGACCATACTTTGCTTAATATTAGCTCGACTTGACTCTGTCGAATTTTGGCCAGGCCCAATTCGGTTGAGTTTCAACCAAATTTCATCTAAGTCCTTCTCAACCAAATTTTTGTAGGGATCTTTTTATCTTATGACGAATCAGACTAACCTTCAGGTTGGGAAGACTAGGATCAACCTTTGTCTGAAAATGATTAAGAGTAACCCTCAATTGGAGACCTTAGACATACCTTGATTTTAGATCTTTAAACTTCTAAAAATATTCAATCTAAATCCATTTAAACATATTAGGATTTGGAAATCTAATTAAATGGATTAGATTTAAAATCTAAAAATATAAATTTAGATTTAAAATTTAAAAATATAGATTTAGATTTGAGATAAATTCATTTAAATGAACTTAAAATATTATAAATTTAAATTATTATGCACCGAATCTCAAAATTTGGATAATTTGCCCATCCTTTATCTTTGCTTATTTAGTTTAATTGATTTTGTTTTAACTATTTGTTCTTCCTCTTTCGATATTTATCTTGATTTATTTATGTAAAGTAATTCTTCATCATCTATATCATTATATTATGATATCTCATTTCACCAATAATATTAGTCGTCAAACACAGCTGTATGTGGAGGGAACAATTTATTACATTTTATCAGTAAGTTTTATAGATAAATATTTATATTAATAAATGTAACTAACAATTTGAAACGGAACTACAACAATTGAGTTCAGCAACAAGCTTACGTGACTTGTGTCAAATTTAGTGTTTAATGGTGTCAACCACTAGTAAATAATAACATGCTAAACAGAGTTTGTTTTTCTTTTCACAACATTATCAATCTGACATCGCATTACATTTGGTTCTCTTCACCAAATACACAAGTTTCAATGCTTTCAATGTTCTCAACCTAAAGCTTCGTATCTGTTTAGGTACGGTCAATAATTCTACATCGTTGAAGAATTGAAAGAAAAAAGAATTAAATACATCTTTTTCTTTTACCTCTCTCAACGTCTTTATCCAAAGCGGACAAAATTGATATTCCTGCTTTGGAAGGTGAAGCCATGGCATTTTCTTGCTTCCACTTCCTATCTTGCATCTATCATTGTGATGGAAAGCTCATTAACTGAGCATAGTGTGTGATTTTCTGATGAAGAATTTGTTTCGGTTGTAACATCTGATTCAGTGTAAAAGCCAGGAACCTTTGGCTTTGGTAATGATTTTTCACCATTCAACATTAGAACCACCGATGACATGTCTGGTCTGACGTTTGGTCTTTGTTGCACACACAATAGCCCGACCTGTATGCATCGAGTGACTTCAGACTCTAGGCATTGTTCTCCTATCAATTCATCAAGCAGTTCGAGTGCTCTCTCTTCAGTCCATAATCTCCATGCCTAAGAAGGTGAGAATTAAATTAGTGTGATGCAGATGATTATTAAATTTTGTACTAATTATCAGCATAGTTATATCAGAATGCTTACATGGCCAAGAAGATTATTGTTGTTTTCTGGGTCTGAAAATTCCCTGTTTTTCTTCCCACTTACAATCTCTAGTACTATCACACCATAACTAAACACATCTGATTTCACTGAAAAATGTCCACGTGCAGCATACTCAGGAGGCATGTACCCACTGAAAACAAAGTTTTCACTGTAAATTGTTGAAACACGAAAACAGAAATATCAAACAGATAAAAAATAGCTTACTATGTTCCAGCCACCCTATGAGTCTTTCCCTCAACTTGATCTCCCAAAAATGATCGAGCCAAGCCAAAGTCTGCTATTTTGGGATCCATATTTGTGTCTAGTAAAATATTGCTAGTTTTAAGATCTCTGTGAATAATCCTTAGTCTGGAATCTTGATGCAGATAGAGAAGTCCTCGAGCAATGCCACTGATAATGTTGAATCTCATGCGCCAATCTAGCAACTTCCTCTTGGTTTCGTCTAGGAAAACATTACACATATTTAGCATAGTTGTACCTATATTCTTAAGTCACAAATAAGAAATAAGAAGATTGCCACAGATGATTGATATAGTTGTGAGAATTCTAACCAAAAACAAAGAAGTCCAAGCTTTTGTTTGGCATGTATTCATAAATTAGCATTTTTTCTTCTCCTTCAATGCAACAGCCCAGGAGCTTTACAAGATTACGGTGCTGAAGTTTTGCAATCAAAGCAACTTCATTTTTGAACTCTTCTAACCCTTGTCCGGAATTCTCTGAGAGTCTTTTCACTGCTAACTCTTGTCCATCTAACAGTATGCCCTGATAGAAAAAATCATCTGCTAAAGTTAGAAAGTTCTTGAGAAAAACAGAATGTTTGGAAACTGTCTCTGTTCGTCACCTTGTATACTGGTCCAAAACCACCTTCACCAAGCTTGTTTTTGGTTGAAAAGTTTTGGGTAGCATTAGCAATGACCAGAAAATCGAAAGTTGGAAATTCAAGGTCTTCCTTTTTCTGCTTATGCTTGCTGTAAAGTTTTCTAGCTATCCCTGAATGGTTAGAAAATAACAATAGTTAAACACTAACAAGTACTATGCATACATTATGTTTTCTTCTTTTCTTTATTCCTAATACATAACATTTGATGGTAAATTATATCTACGTACTTACCTGGATTTTTTCTTATAATTATGCATGCACATGTGACTAATCCGAAAATAATCACACCAACTGTAATTGCTGCTATCTTTATGGTGATTTTTCCATGGCCAGCATGATCTGAAAGAAACAACATAATAAGTCACTGAATTTAACCACTGCAGCTCTTAGAATAATGCAATAATCAACAAGAAATTGAACACAATACCTAATTCGGAAGCAGGGACTCTGATGTAAAAGTCTTGTCCCCACTGAGAGAAATTCCTCATGTCAACCAGATCATTAAACCAAAGCAGACAACCACTTCCTTCGTCACGAACATCTAAATTTGCACATGCTGTACAAGAACAGTTTCTAATGCACAACTTCATACATTCATCAAGGTTCATGGTTGCATCAAACCATGAGGAAGAAGTGTCTGGCAACTTCATGTGCTTGTATTTCAAGAAGCCATCTGTGTATATGTTCGTGCAGTTAGATTTATTCCTTGGCACACAGCCATTGTGCCAAATTGATATATTCCACTCATCAGGAAACTTAGGAACATACCCTCTTAGGCATTCACAAATAGGAAAGTTACCATCATAAATGCATACAGAATTTGCACCACAGAAGGCATAATTCTCGCATTGATCTTCCTCCCCACTTGAGACCACTTGCCTCGTCCTTGTTTCAGTTGTCCAAAACCAACTTTGTCCTGTGCCTGAAGGGGTCAGTGTGTACACAAAGAATTCCAATTCATCACTAAGACTGTACCAAAAATACACCTCTTTTTCATTGAACACAAATTTTGCAGACGTACCACGAGCTGGAATAGGATTTCCAACCAGAGACAAGCCATTCCATGGCCCTGCTCTTGCTTTTATATCAGTTCCCTTGAACTTTATTATTTGAGGATATCCTCTAAGATCCACTTTTATAACATATTCTCCCTCTGCAGGATCCTCATCACTTTTCCAAGATGCTATATATCTTTCCACACCAGTCTCTAGGTTCCATCCAAACTTCATTTCTGGCATCTGTGTATCACCCGGATAATCAAAACTCTGCCACAAGATGCTATCCTCCTTTGTTTCCCCTCCATTTCTCACTACAAAATTTCCAGAATCCAAAAGACGAGTAATTGGATCATTCACTGTATTGCTTGATCTGTTGGGTGATGACCAAATGATGTTGTTTGTGCCATTGAATAGCTCAAGAACCCCTTTTTGGTTGAGTTTGAGAACTCCTGAATTATTCTCAAGAGGTGTATTTCGGTTTGCCACCCATACCACAGTGAAAGGGGATACATTTGGGTACCATATTCCCAAATATCTTCTTGCTGAATTTCCTGGACTGAAGAAACCCAGTTCAGTAATTCCACCTGCTGAAACCAAAGTCTCGTTCTTAATATCTTGGATGGATTCACTCACTGCTAAACTGTCTAAGGAACAATAAGAAATCGTAGACATGTACGAGAATAAGAACAACAAAATAGATAACATTGTGATAGCACAAATGGGATTGCGCTCTCACTCTCTATTTTAATTACCATTAATGTATACGCTAGCTTTGGTGTGGGTTTCTGCTCAAAGGGATTGAGGGAAACTCCTGCTCTTACTGTTTGGAAACGCTCCTTCTCCACCGATCGGTCATTCTCGCGTCCGCCTTACCTCCTGATTCTTAGTCTCTCAATATCAAAGTGAGGTGACATGCAGAAAACACTCCGACGCGCAAGTCAGAATTTATCTGCCCAAGTCTATCGAAAATTAGTCAAAACAGAAAATTTACCTTCTCAATCTATCTTCTCAATCTATTGTTATTTATATGGTTTAAGAGAATATACTCACCTTAACTGCTCGACAATGATCGTTACCTCATTAATTACGCATTCATGAACATTCAAATGCTGTCTCCAGCCAACGACTGGAGAAACCCGATCGGACGGATTGGACTGTCGATCCCACCTCGATATTGATTAAGCATGCCCGGTCGGTCGATCCTAATCAGTAGTAAGAGTGTGTTCAGAAAATCCTTAGTGAAAAAAGGTTCTTTTGTTAGAGATATGCATATAGGATAGAAACCTCAATTTACAGATTGATTTTATCAAATTAAATTAAGTTTAAAATTTTTAAAATAAATTTATAATTATTTGAAGTTCATTTTAACTAAATTTATTAATTCGAAATAACAATTAATAATGGTTTTTTGAGAAGTATATTAGATATCTACTAGAGATAAAAAATATTTATTCCAATATTTAAAATGAAGATGAAAAAGGCATTTCTTTCTCCGAAATTTCCTGTTACATAACAATCGGTTATCCATGTTGGACTTTTAAGCAATCCACCAGAGACTTAATTGCTTGATGATATTCCAAAGTCGGCCTAAAGTCCATAAATTTAATGGGTTTTTAAACTTTGTTGCTTGAAGTCCAAATCATGCCAAAGGAGTCCCTAGTACTACTAATAGCAAGGTTGAATAATTGAAGTCAGTCACATGTTTTGACCGATTCATAATGACATTTCCAATTTTATAGAATCAAGAAGATTATACATTGAATCACGTTTAAATTAAAAAGCTCAGTTTCACCTATTATTTTTTACTTAAATGTTCCGTAATCAGTCACCACCTTCAAATCGATACATGTCCAAATCAACTTGAAAATTAACATCTTAAAAATGACTTTGACTTTTCTTGGTTTTTATACAAGTTAACTTTATTTTTTATATATATTTTATTTTATTCTTAATTTTTTTTAATACTTTTAAAAAGTTCATTTAAACATTTTCAAGTGAATAAGCAATATCATGAAAATATTGGACTGAATTCAAACGTTATTATGCCATGACCCAAAGAACAAAGAAATAAGATGATACAATACAACTGCACCAAAGCAAAGAATCTATACTCTGTTATGATTGGAAACTACAATGGTGTGTGTGAGAGAACCGATGGTATACCTATCCGTCCAAAAAGAAAAAAAAAATTGCCCTTTTACTTACTAGTTATTTATTTATAAAACTATTAGCAGATCTTTTCACGGTATCGATAAATATTTTTAAAATATATTAACAAAATAAATTAATACTTTTTTATATTTTCTTTCATATTACATGATGCCGATTGTTATGTTTTTTAAAGAATAAAGTTATTAAACTAAAATAAACTTATATGTCCTATTTCGTATTACGTGGTTTGATTAAATAAAATAGGTTTAATGTCTTAATAGGTCCCTATTTTTGTTCAGAATTTAAATAGGTCCCTTTATTTTTTGGCGTCTCAATTGGGTCCTTATTTTTGTTAATTTGATGCAAATAAATCATTTCCGTCAATTTCATCAAACGGCGTTAATGAATGTGTGACGTGGCCTGAGGACAGTATTGACACGTGTAAGGCCACGTCACACATTCATTAACGCCGTTTGATGAAATTGACGGAAATGATTTATTTGCATCAAATTAACAAAAATAAGGACTCAATTGAGACGCCAAAAAATAAAGGGACCTATTTCAAATTCTGAACAAAAATAGGGACCTATTGAGACATTAAACCAATAAAATAAAGCATAATGTTTATTATAATTAAACTCGTGAATTGTTTATGATAAAATTCTTAGAATTACATTATGTTTGTATACGTAAAAAACTTGTTTGCTACTTGACAGTTTTTTAAGTCTGTAATGTAATGATATATAAGTTTGAGATGACTTACATAATAGAACTCTTAAAAAAAATAATTCAAAATATTTTTAATATTTAATTCCTCTTTAATAATAATAAATATTTTACTATTTTCGAATAAAAGGGTAGAAATATTATCCTTCTTTTCTTAAATTAATTCTAACAGGGTTAAGTCATAATAATAATATTGTTAAGGTTAATTATCTGAAATATTATTTGTTTTAGAGTTCCTACGATTTTATCTTTAAAAAATACATGAAAAAGTGGATGAATTTAAATTATCCTAGTCTCAACTTTTAAGTAATATGGGATTGTTAGGGTACTAAGATAGACATGCTTTTTGTTGGTTTCGAATGTTGTGATCATATTGACATATCATTGGGTATGTACTCACTCTCCTATAAATCCTAACAATGGGTCTTGATACGATTAAATGAGAGCGGTAGGGACATCAACTTTTGAAAACTTTTGAAAAGTGAACCAAGACAGCACGTCATGAAACTTCTTTGAGAGAACTTTTCAAACCCACCAACTATCTATAGTGACAATAAAAATAAATGGCTCATTGATATATGAATGTGTGATAGATATGAAGGAATGAGGAGGCAATTAACTCACTAAATTGATGCTCCAAATATATCGTTTCTTTGCAAAACTTGAATTGCCTCCTCCCACAAACCCTTCAACGATGATGGTGTTAATAGTTCGTGAAACATTATTAGGATTTTCTTGTTGTTCGATTTGCTCTTGCTTATTAAGACAAGATTACTAGTGTAGAAACGGTTTTAGACGTATGTTATTTTGAGTTTTTTATGTTTGATCCCGACCTGACGTCTAGTCGGGTGATGTTGATGGGACGTCGGACTCCAGTCAGACGTCTGACATGTATAGATCGAATGTCTATATAGACGTTTGACCTATACAGATCGGACGTCTATATAAATGTCTGACTTGAACAGATCAGACGTCTAAAACGTCACCGTATTTGATTGGATCTTTCTCCGGTTGAGGCCTCTTTGGTTGCTCCTGGCTCATGGTGATTCGAGTTTACAACATTATATTTTAGCTGAAGAGAATGAATTGCACGTTTTTTTTTGTATGGGATGATTTTAAAAACGTAGTGGAGGGAATTGGAGGAGTGCAAAACGCAAGAAATCGTCGCCCAAAAACGCCGCCCAAAAACGCCGCCCAAGGACACGAGCAAAACTACACCAAAACCCAACGAAAACGCATTTTAATCAGTTCAAATGAAAGATAATTCATCAAAGAGTAATGTAATTGGAGTAAAATTAATTTAAAACGGTGCAAAAGTGAGAAAACGAACCTGAAAAACATAGCCCATGGAGAGAAAACGCGAGAAAGATAATGAACAGTGAGTGCGCGTAACGACTGCCTCGCGTTTGCGGTGTTTTAATTGAGACATTTAGAAGTCGATTCCCCCACAACAGACGTCTAAATGGCTTTAGAAGTCGGAGTGACAGGATCAGACGTCTAAATGGAGTCAAAAAGTGAATTTTTAAATTTTCTGGCTGAGTATTTAGAAGTCGGTTCCCCGTAACAGACGTCTAAATGGCTTTAGAAGTCGGTTCCCCCATAACAGACGTCTAAAATAGAATAAAAAATTATTTTTTTTTAACTTTTTCGTTTAGTTTTGCGTCCATTCGGGGGAGCCGATGTATATGAGTATTTAGAAGTCGGGTCCCCCCATAGTTGACGTCTAAATAGTTGTTTTATTTACAGAAAATGCCACTAGTCATTTTTTACGTTGGATATTCGAGGGTCGGACGTCTAAAGGGTGACGTTAAAGGCCTTTTCTACACTAGTGGATCGTCTATAAGACTGAACTGTCTAAATGCTTTCATGTGTTTTGAAGTTTAACAAACAACATTAAACGAAATGAGCATATGTCAATATTATCATTAGAATACCAACATAAGTAAAATATAAGTAATTTGTGAAAATGCTTTGAGAAACCCAAATACCTTAGGCAAAGTCTTAGTAAAACACCTAATTATGCACCTTTAAACAATTTTCCTAATTAATGTGTAAATGAGAGTCTTGTTGAATGTAAATATTATACATCGCTAGATGATAATCAAACAAACTCTCAATACGTCTTGATAGATAAAAGTGTCAAATGATGTTTTAGGAAAGTACGCTGAAAAGTCTCAAATGATATCCCAAAAACTTATGTTGGAAAACACCTTGCTAAATGCATTTGTTGAATAGGCAAAGAAAAACCCAAAGTGTTTACATAGGCTAGACGATATCATGTGTCAAATGATCTACTTCATCCAACGATGAAGTTTTCATCATCTGCTTCGTATCTTAATGAAAAGGTTAAATTATCAAATCCTACCTAAACCGTAGAAAATGTAAAAAAGCACTTTGTTGTTCTGCACAACATTAAGTGTCATTAAAAGCTCAACGTTTAAAAACTGTTGATAGGGGGAGCTATACCTACCTTATATATCTCTGTTTTTTATGATGAACAAAAGAATGATTTTATAGTTTCTTGCACAACAAATGACATAACAATTACTTTATCATTATTGTGTTTGTGCTTGATATATGAATTCATTGTTTGTAAATGAATCATGCTTTAAAAAAGATTGAACATATCATTTATGGTAGAAATAATTGGTTAAGCAATGTATATAATTTGTTAGATTTCTCTAGATCACTTGTATGCTTAACAAAGGCAAACAACTGTGTAATAACCAATTACATAAGTTGTATAATCGATTAAAACACATTGCTATGCCAATATATGTTTCATTTGTGTATTGATCTATTTAGAATGAAAGTTGATTTGAAAATTTCCTTAAGTACACATAAATTGCATAGTCAGTTAAGTATGTTATATTTGTCAAAATCAATTTCATTTAAAGCTTGAACGGTTTCTAACGGTCAAATGAATTTATTACTGGCTTATGAGAATTGTATAATCGATTTTATGCGCTGTATAATCTGTTAAATAAAAACAAAAGAAAATCTCTTAAAGCAAAAGAAAAAAACTTAACAGATTACATAAATTTTGTAATCGATTAAAATGCATCAGGATTCACAAGATCCTATAAATAATTATCTTGCACACTGTTTCAAAACAATTCAATTACAATCAATTTCATAACTAACTGTTTAATTGAGTTTTGATTATATGAGCATCCAAGAAGTGTCTTGAAGAATCAAATATCAAATTTGGTTTTTTACATCAAGATTCTATCAAGAAATTGGGCTGAATTGTTATGATTGCATCGACACTACTGTAGCATTCCCCTAAATCTTCATCATCACTATAATCATCAACATGATCATAATTAACCCCGTCATGATCACCACCATGAGCATCCACAATACCATAACACCATAGTAGAAAGAATCAATCACACTCATGTACCCTACCTCACCAATTGTAGCCGCTCCTACAGCCCAATTTGTAGCCTCCCCTATAGATATGTTCGAGTAGTCCTGCAATCTAGCTAAGGAACATGCCTTCCTACTACACAAGGACAAGGAAACCACCATCAACCCCTCCACAAGGATGGTTCAATACCCAAACAACCAATACCTATCCGCAGATAAAATCCGAATTTACTAGGTACAATAAATAGACCTATCCCCCACTCTTATGCTCATCAACAACAAGTTCTAGTACAACCTAACACTCACCCATGCTCCAACATCCATCCCAAGACAAACCTAACCCTAAACATAGTCACTAATCCCATGCAAGAACACCTATCATACATATATTTACGCATACCGAACAATAACAATAGATAATCATAATTCATAATCACGTACACATGCATTAAAACAAGGACTACCAATAGAGATAATCAAGAACATATAACGTACCACAAACAAACAAACAAATGTACATAATCATGAATCTAAGAAATCAAGAATATAACAAATCAAGAACGTAACAAATCAAGAATGTAAGTTCGCCTTACCTTGACCAATACTAGGGCTTTATCTACACTCCAAGGATCACAACAAATCTCCCTTTGCACTAACGTTTTCTACAACTAATCATTTTCTTCTCTCCAAGAACGTTTCTCTCTCTTTCTCTTTCTTTTTATTTTCCTAATAGTTAGAGTTTCTATATAGATAGGAAGTGTCTAATATAGTGACAACTATGTGGGGGATTAATTTTCCTTGTGTGAAATATACACATAGGGTACTCTATTTATAATAAAAGCCCATAAGGAGTAATAACACTCAATTAAGATAAATGATATATAAGATAAAATAAATTTATCTTTAACTTAATTAATTCTGATAAGTCCCTAATATCTTATATCTTAATAATTTTATTCTAATTAATTATGATAAGTCTATCAATAATATATATTATTATTATCTAGCCATAATATTTAATTATATATAATATTATATCAATATATCTTTTAATTAACTATATAACAATATCCAAGAATATCTTTTAGAATATCTAACAATATTTCATAATTTCCTTTTCTAATAATAATATCTCTTTTAATCTCAAGATTGTATATCCTATTTTCTTTCAACTACTTTTTAAGATAACTACAACTAAATCTTCAAAAAGATTTATATAATATCTTTTTATTAAATTCTCACATTATTTAATTTGCATTCTATTTCTTTCTACACCCCCTATTTTAATTTCTTGCACCTTATTAATAAAAGGTAAAAGACTTTTTTCCCCCTAAGCCAAAATATAAATAAAATAACATAATAATTATTTTCTAACAAAGGTGTACAATCAATAACACTAAGTTCTAAACAAAAATACCAAATTCACAAGACTACATTATTTCTAAGAACCCTATTTTTCTCGAATCTTACATCACCCCTCCTCAAAAGAATTTTTGTCCCCAAAAATTGCACTCATAAGGAAGCATACACCATTCAAAACTTCAATTACTCCCCCAAAAATTACATAAATTTTCATAATACAATAACAACAATAATATCTCAACAGATCAAAAGAACATCACAACAAACTGCCCAATGTATCACACAAAACAAAAACTACAATCTATTCACAACTATAGATAGCAAGAAAGAGTCTACATATATTGCCATCATGCAAACAACAAACTACAAAGATTCACAATAAACTGAATTAATTCTAGAACAATTCACTCATGGATTACCAAACCGTATACAATTAGAACATTAGATTCCTTCACAAAACTTTCAACAACAATCCACACATTCATATATACGCATGCAATCCACACAATCATACACATAAACATGCATTGCAATCACACAACGAAAGCTAGATGAGCTCACTGCCCAAAAGCCCCAAAAGATTTTTCAAAAACCTGGCTCTGATACCAAAATGTAACCCTCCAATTTTGAGATGCCATGATTATGATTAAAATTTTAAAATTTTTAAAATCATAATGCCATTGTAGAAACCCAAATTCAATAAGTCTTTACAATTCAAGAAAAAATGAACCAAAATTACAAATTAATTATAAAATAAAACTCCATATAAAATAGTTTATTTAAACAACCATAAATTCCCCAACTTTCTCAATCCACTCGCCAGTACAACAGCCGAACTAACTGGATGATCATCTACTCCCGTATAAAAATGATCATCGTAGGTGGAAACCACAACCACAACATGCAAGGGTGAGTTAACAAAAACAAGTCATATAAACATACATAATAATTATATCAACCACACAACAAGATACCTATTGATTATATCAACCATAATCAAACACCCCAAACATAGAAGTAATAACAATCAAATTCCTAATCCTCTAAATATAACAAATCAACCATTTTAAATAGCCTTATCCTCGATCCTCGAACATCACACACCTAGACCACAATCTACCCGTTCATCAACACCTATGCTAACTACACCACCTAATACCATGACTATAAACATAGCATTCCCTTAAAGCTTCATCATCACTATAATCATCAACATGTGTAACTCAATCATAATTAACCCAATCATAATCACCACCATGAGCATCCACAATACCATAACACCATGGTGGAAAGAATCAGTCACACTCATGTACCCTACCTCATCGACTGTAGTCGTTCCTAAAACCCAATCTGTAGCCTCCCCTACAGATATCTTCGAGTAGTCCCGCAATCTAGCTAAGGGATATGCTTTACTACCACATAAGGACAAGGGAACCACCATCATTCTCATACAATGAAGGTTCAATACCCGAACAACCAATACATATTCTCAGAGAAAAAAAGGATTTACTAGGTACAATAAGTAGACCTATCCCCCACTCTTATGCTCCTCAACCACACATTCTGGTACAACCCAACACTCACCCATGCACCAACCTCCATCCCAAGTCAAACCTAACCGTAAACATAACCACTAATCCCATGCAGAAACACCCATCATACATATATTTACGCATACCCAACAATAACAACAAATAATCATAATTCGTAATCATGTATACATGCATTAAAACAAGGATTACCAATCAAGATAATCAAGAACATATAACGTACAACAAACAAATGTAAATAATCATGAATCTAAGAAATCAAGAATATAACAAATCAAGAACGTAACAAATCAAGAATGTAAGCTCCTCTTACCTTGTCCAATACTACGGCTTTATCTACACTCCAAGGATCACAACAAATCTCCCTTTGTACTAACGTTTTCTACAACTAATCATTTTCTTCTCTCCAAGAACGTTTCTCTCTCTTTCTCTTTCTTTTTATTTTCCTAATAGTTAGAGTTTCTATATAGATAGGAAGTGTCTAATATAGTGACAACTATGTGGGGGATTAATTTTCCTTGTGTGAAATATACACATAGGGTACTCTATTTATAATAAAAGCCCATAAGGAGTAATAACACTCAATTAAGATAAAAGATATATAAGATAAAATAAATTTATCTTTAACTTAATTAATTCTGATAAGTCCCTAATATCTTATATCTTAATAATTTTATTGTAATTAATTATGATAAGTCTATCAATAATATATATTATTATTATCTAGCCATAATATTTAATTATATATAATATTATATCAATATATCTTTTAATTAACTCTATAACAATATCCAAGAATATCTTTTAGAATATCTAACAATATTTCATAATTTCCTTTTCTAATAATAATATCTCTTTTAATCTCAAGATTGTATATCCTATTTTCTTTCAACTACTTTTTAAGATAACAACAACTAAATCTTCAAAAAGATTTATATAATATCTTTTTATTAAATTCTCACATTATTTAATTTGCATTCTATTTCTTTCTACACCCCCTATTTTAATTTCTTGCACCTTATTAATAAAAGGCAAAAGACTTTTTTCCCCCTAAGCCAAAATATAAATAAAATAACATAATAATTATTTTCTAACAAAGGTGTACAATCAATAACACTAAGTTCTAAACAAAAATACCAAATTCACAAGACTACATTATTTCTAAGAACCCTATTTTTCTCGAATCTTACATTCACCCCTCCTCAAAAGAATTTTTGTCCCCGAAAATTGCACTCATAAGGAAGCATACACCATTCAAAACTTCAATTACTCCCCCAAAAATTACATAAATTTTCATAATACAATAACAACAATAATATCTCAACAGATCAAAAGAACATCACAACAAACTGCCCAATGTATCACACAAAACAAAAACTACAATCTATTCACAACTATAGATAGCAAGAAAGAGTCTACATATATTGCCATCATGCAAACAACAAACTACAAAGATTCACAATAAACTGAATTAATTCTAGAACAATTCACTCATGGATTACCAAACCGTATACAATTAGAACACTAGATTCCTTCACAAAAGTTTCAACAACAATCCACACATTCATATATACGCATGCAATCCACACAATCATACACATAAACATGCATTGCAATCACACAACGAAAGCTAGATGAGCTCACTGCCCAAAAGCCCTAAAAGATTTTTCAAAAACCTGGCTCTGATACCAAAATGTAACCCTCCAATTTTGAGATGCCATGATTATGATTAAAATTTTAAAATTTTTAAAATCATAATGTCATTGTAGAAACCCAAATTCAATAAGTCTTTACAATTCAAGAAAAAATGAACCAAAATTACAAATTAATTATAAAATAAAACTCCATATAAAATAGTTTATTTAAACAACCATAAATTCCCCAACTTTCTCAATCCACTCGCCAGTACAACAGCCGAACTAACTGGATGATCATCTACTCCCGTATAAAAATGATCATCGTAGGTGGAAACCACAACCACAACATGCAAGGGTGAGTTAACAAAAACAAGTCATATAAACATACATAATAATTATATCAACCACACAACAAGATACCTATTGATTATATCAACCATAATCAAACACCCCAAACATAGAAGTAATAACAATCAAATTCCTAATCCTCTAAATATAACAAATCAACCATTTTAAATAGCGTTATCCTCGATCCTCGAACATCACACACCTAGACCACAATCTACCCGTTCATCAACACCTATGCTAACTACACCACCTAATACCATGACTATAAACATAGCATTCCCTTAAAGCTTCATCATCACTATAATCATCAACATGTGTAACTCAATCATAATTAACCCAATCATAATCACCACCATGAGCATCCACAATACCATAACACCATAGTGGAAAGAATCAGTTACACTCATGTACCCTACCTCATCGACTGTAGTCGTTCCTAAAACCCAATCTGTAGCCTCCCCTACAGATATCTTCGAGTAGTCCCGCAATCTAGCTAAGGGATATGCTTTACTACCACATAAGGACAAGGGAACCACCATCATTCTCATACAATGAAGGTTCAATACCCGAACAACCAATACATATCCTCAGATAAAAAAAGGATTTACTAGGTACAATAAGTAGACCTATCCCCCACTCTTATGCTCCTCAACCACACATTCTGGTACAACCCAACACTCACCCATGCACCAACCTCCATCCCAAGTCAAACCTAACCGTAAACATAACCACTAATCCCATGCAGAAACACCCATCATACATATATTTACGCATACCCAACAATAACAACAAATAATCATAATTCGTAATCATGTATACATGCATTAAAACAAGGATTACCAATCAAGATAATCAAGAACATATAACGTACAACAAACAAATGTAAATAATCATGAATCTAAGAAATCAAGAATATAACAAATCAAGAACGTAACAAATCAAGAATGTAAGCTCCTCTTACCTTGTCCAATACTAAGGCTTTATCTACACTCCAAGGATCACAACAAATCTCCCTTTGCACTAACGTTTTCTACATCTAATCCTTTTCTTCTCTCTAAGAATGTTTCTCTCTCTTTCTCTTTCTTTTTATTTTCCTAATAGTTAGAGTTTCTATATAGATAGGAGGTGTATAATATAGTGACAACTATGTGTGGGATTAATTTTTTTTCTGTGAAATATACACATAGGGTACTCTATTTATAATAAAAGCCCATAAGGAGTAATACCAACCAACTAAGATAAAAGATATAGATAACGTAAAATAAATTTATCTTTAACTTAATTAATTCTTATAAGTCCTTAATATCCTCTATCTTAATATTTTTATTCTAATTAATTATGATAAGTCTATCAATAATATATATTATTATTATCTAACAATATAACAATATCCAAGAATATCCTTTAGAATATCTAACAATATTTAGTAATATCTTTTTTAATAATAATATTTCTTTTAATCTCAAGATTATATCTCATATTTTCTTTCAACTACTTTTTAAGATAACAACAACTAAATCTTCAAAAAGATTTTCATAATATCTTTTTATTAAATTCCCACGTTATTTAATTTGCATTATTTTCCTTTCTACACCCACCCTATTTTAATTTCTTGCACCTTATTAATAAAAGGTAAAAGACTCTTTTGTCCCCAAGCCAAAATATAAATAACACTAATTTCCAAACAAAAACACTAAATTCACAAGACTACCTTATTTATAAGACCCTTATTTTTCCTGGATCTTACATTTGGGATATGGTGGAACACAAATACAATGAACCCGATGAGGACAAACATATACGGTGGCATAGATGACCGCGTTGGAGAAAACACGTGCAAGCGATAGGTCAACATTGTATTTTCTCTGTAATGCAATAAATGAGTTGAGATTAAAAAATATAGCAAATGTCGCATCCACAAAGCAAGCCTAGGAGATATTAGAGGTTGCATATAAAGGTGACAACAACGGTAGATAAGTCTAAATACAATCTCTCAAAAAGGAGTTTGAATAGTTGAAGATGGACCCAAAGAGCATGAAATCGAGTACGTAACTTAGGTGGAGAAGGTGACCAAGCAACTCGGCAGGAATGGAGATCAAATGCCACCTAGCCAGATTGTGAGAAAAATCTTGTGATCACTCATAAAAGATTTTGAAAGTATCGTGTGCACCATCCAAGAATCGATGAACTTGTCAATTCTCATAGTGGATGAACTTGGTGGGTCATTAGAAGCCCACCAAACAAAGGAGAAGGAGTCAGGAATAATTCATTGAACCTCTCGACCAAGAACTATAGGCACAATTTGACTTAAATGAAACTTGGAATACCTAGAGTCGAGGTCTTAGAGGCAGAGGATGAGAAGGCCGAGGATGAGGTGGACGTGACCGAGGTAATTTTGAGGATTATTGTGAAGAGAAAACCGGCAAGCACGACCACTATGCAAATGAGTGTAGATTGAGGAAGTGTTACAGTTGTTGTAAGCCTGATCACATTGCTAAATTCTTTCAAGTTGGAAAATAGAAGAAAAATCTTCTTATAGAGGAAGACAACAAGAAGATGAAGATCATGTTGATGACAAGGAGCCCTAATGATGTGTTGCTGAGCTTTGGAGAGTCTTGGCCGAGTTATCCTAAGCTTAGTCTGAGTTGTGCCTAGCGGTTTCCTAGGTGTGCCAAGTTGGTTGGTGCCAAGCTAGATGATGTCGAGTTGTTTGAAGCCGAGTAGTGGGATGATGTTGATTAATGTTCCTAACTTGATAAATAAGTTGTGAAACTATGATTAATTATATGTAGTATCAATCTATGTTGAATGTATGATGATATGTATTGAATATTAAAACTGTAAAAAATTTGTGCCTTACTCTCTATTTTAATTGATTAAGAAAATGAACTAATCGATTAAAATTATGTGTAAATTTTAATTGATTAAGGAAATAATCTAATTGATTGAAATGGTCTAATGCATACCATGAAGATTATTTTCTATTTTAATCGATTAAGAAAAACACCAAATCGATTTCTTAATCGATTAGAATTGTGTGCAAATTTTAATCGATTAAGGAAATAATCTAATCGATTAAAATTGATAGATATATGACTTTGCTATATATATGTGGTTCATTTCTTTTACAGGCACGAAAAACATACTTAGCGCTTTCTATTATGAAAACATTCTTTGAGAGGTCTTGGAGCATTCTTGGAGAAGCCAAACATCAATTGAGGAAATTCAAGTTGTAAGGCTTCAAGAGTGAAAGAAAAGATCAAGGAAGGATTTGAATTCTGGTTTCTTTGTAATATCAGCACTAGAGGTGTACTAGGTTTTGTTTTTTTGTAATTCTTTGTGAATTGTGATTACATTTGCTGTGTAGGCAAGGTTCCTAGTGTGAGTGTGTGTAGCGTCACCCTCAGGAGTGTGATCTTGGTTCCTAGTGTCAGTGTGTAGCCTAAAATTTGTTTGTGTTGTGATTAGAGATTTGGAGTACATAGGTGAATCTTATATTTTGTAATCTTGACACTTCTTATTAATTGATTTCCTTCAAACTAAGGTTGTTAGAAGAAGAAGGGATGTAAACTCTTAGAGTTGAGTTAGTATAATTGTCTGTGTTGATTTTTTTCATTGTTCTTGATTAATAATCTGTTTAATCTTTGAAAGGTTGAACTATATATTAATTGAAAATAGTTTTATACACCTTAAAGTTTTCAAGAAGGGTAAAAAATGTTTTAAACAAATTCATTCATTTCTTGGTTGGTTGTTGTTACAATTTAACAATAGGTCCATTCAATTCAATGAAATATCACCATGAATTACAATACAAATTATGTGTCATTTTATTTTGACAATCTTCTTGTATATGAAGTAGTGCATATTGCTAACATTGTTGTAATACTGAACGAACTATCTATTTCAATTCATAAATCTTAAATGTAATTACGTATACATTTATTATGTTATATATATATATATATATATATATATATATATATATATATATATATATATATATATATATATATATATATATATATATAGTGTGTGTGTGTGTGCTTAAGTGTTAACCTTTTGAAAAATTACAATTTCGTATATTTTATCAATTGGATGTCCTATTTCCAAATCTATGATAAAAAAATTATTTATATCACTGACAATTTTTTGCATTTTTTCATACTGTGTATTATATTTCATACATATCAGATGGTCTTAGTTTAATAAATAGAATTATAATCAAATTAGTTGACATGAAATAAAAATTCATTATTTACCATTATTTAAAAGGTTAGTTTCTTAAATCTTCAAAGTATTATAAGGTCTATTTTTTCAATATTTGTAAATGTTTACCTTTATACTTTAGTAATAATTTTGGAGGTCATTCTTAGTAAACATGGGATTACGCTTTCACCGTCTCTTTTTTTCATTAAAAAATATCATGGATCGTGGAAGCTTTTATTGTTTCCTAATTAGATTTTTTATTATATAAAAGAAATATTTATAAATTTACAATAAATAATCCTGTTTGAATATTAAATTTAAATTATGATAAAATATTACTTTAAGCTATTAATATTTTAAAAAATATTGATATTTAAAGATATCAAATTTAGGACAATGTTGAAAAAAAAGTCTACTTACAGTAGCATTGGTCACGACAACTAAATTGAATCGTATGAAGAGTTGGTTTAGATGCTAATATATAACAAAATATAATAATTATTGTTACTAGTGTCCGCCTACTCGTTATTAAGAAGTTCAAAAGTAGTTTAATATATTTAGAGTAAATGTTGGTCAGACCAATGTTATGTGAAAAAATTAAATTAATTTTGGCAAATAACATAGCCTAGCATTAGTCTAGTTCATGCTAATGGTCATTATTTTGAAAAGAGAAACTGGTCATCTAAATTTGAAAAGAGATACCTTCTTAAATCCAACATTATTTCTAAAATACTTAGTGCAAAGCACATCTTGTGTGTCACATGTCTAAAAGATCATCAACATTATTTTCGTTGATGATGATCTAAATGCTTGATTGACCAACTTTGACTAGGAAATTTTCTTCAAAACTCAAAAATTGGATCAAAGGGGTTAAGATCAAAAATAAAAAAAAGCAAAAACCTATCTAGGCAAAACTATATTTTTATTTTTCCAAAAGACACAAGAATTATTATTACATGAAAACATTGCTAAAATCAACTTTTTTTAAGTGAATTTTCATAAAACTCTAAATTTTATACACAAAGTAAAATCTAACCTAATTTTAAAGATTTACAATCTAAAAGAAACTAAAACCAAATTTTTAAAAAATAAAAAGAAGAAAAACTAGATGTCAGATCCATAAAAACCCCAACTTAGTGGAGTACATGTGTAAGCAAACGAAGCGTCTGAAATTCAGAAAGTGGAAGACAGGTGTGTGATGCAGATTGGACGAACGATTTTGACGGTAGGAGTAAAACTGAAACTTTCAAATTTTCGTGCCACTTCTCTGCATGCACCATCCATCTTCAACCTTCTGAAATGTCCTCCTTCTCTCTACCATCTCCATCTTCTCTCTAAGAAAATCTCACCTTTTCTTCTTCCGATCACCTCTCAGGCACCGTTTGAACACTCTCGACGTTAAGAGCTTTCGTTTAAACCGATCGGTTTGTGATTCTAAGCCAATGAGTTTATTTCTCTTTAGCACGTTCATTTAGTCTCGCATGCAACCTTCTATTTCTGGTCGCTTGAGTGAATCGTATAATTCTGAGTGTTTCTGGTTTTCTATTTGGTTCAGTACTCCTAAAAACGTAACTGTCGAACGTTAAGTCTTTGGTAGTGGGGAGCTCTATTCTGCATTGTTGAGCGTTCAGTTACGTATAGAGGTAAGGGAAGCTTATATAATTTGATTAAATCTTTGTTTTGAACATGAGTATGTTTGCATGATACGTTGTTTGATTATTTGATGAGTATTAGATATGCGTGTACTGCTTGTTTGGATGTGTGGATGGATGAATGATATACGTTGTGAACTGAGTTGAGATAGGGTTTGATCTTCGAACCGTAGTATTCTGAGCAAAGGTGATAGTATGGTCGAGCGTCATTAGCGAGCGTTCGGTTCTTCTTGGGATTGCATGGTCTTACCTGATTTCTCATACTTTAGGGATAATGTCTAAGAGTCTTTCTGTAATACTATATATGATTAGGTAAACTGTGACCGAGAGTTCGTATTCACCGCTTTGAGCGTCCGTCTATATTAAGTTCTTCTTCTACAAGGAATTTCATTAATGAAGATCGTGTTATAATATTAGATATGTATAAATGAGTGTTCGGCCTAAGTGTAGTCCTTCTTTAGGTTTCCTAAACAGTGTAGTTAATGTATTATATACTACTTAATGTCGTAAGACGTTATCGTTCTTTTTCATTAAAAGTAAGTGTGGAGCAATTGTATATATATATTCAGTCGTTTTATGTAAGTTTACTAGTGCTCGGTCTTGGACCAAGCGTTCGACCTCAGTAGCGCTCGTTCCTGATAAGTACTTGGTCGTGGACCGGTGCTCGTTCGATAGTGTTCGATTTCTAAAGGGCTCGATCTTAAACCAAGCGTTGGGTCTCGTTTTCAGTAATCTATTATTACCGTTTTAGAATAAGAGTCTTCAGCCAAAAATCGATAACGTTCGTTATTTCATAATTTCTCATCAGTATTAGTATTGGGTGTCAAATAATGTTGGTCTTTAAAAGGTGTTCGGCCTAGAGTCTTAGTACTCGGCCTAGGCTTCGTGGCGCCTGGTTTGAACTCTTAGGGGCCTGTTTATTGAAGTGGAACAATAGCGCTCAGTCATGTTAATCCCTAAGAAGTGTTATTCCAGTCGGACTTATGCTATGATGAGAGAGTGTGATCGTATTTCAGTTGATTGTATTAATGATGAAGTGTAAGAGAATTTGAAATGTAATGTGAATGAAATAGTTTGATTATGAACGAGTATTACAGGGAGGAATATCTCAAAAAGTGGTTATTGATTGATAAGTATGAATGTGGGCAAAGCTTAGCGGGCGTTTATCTTGATATTCCATGATTACTCGTTCTCATGTAGAGAGGAGTAAGTCATGTGTGGGAATGGCAGGAGGTCCTAGTCCATAAGGTTAACTTGGACGAAACGGATCAACCTCGGGTGACAGCTGTTGAGGGTATCCGAGTTACTACATCACCCGGGTGCACGAACGTCGTAGCTACACAAGATTCATACAGTCCGGACAATCAGAGTCAAGTGGTCGTTATTTGCATGCCTTGATGTATGAATGATGATTTGGGATGTTGTATGTTGTTATTGAATAAATTAAATTACATAAGCTTACCCTGTTTATCCTTGTTGTCTGTGTTGTGCGTTCGGTTGTTGTCCTGTTGCAATGATCATTCGTGTGGATGTGAGCAGAGGGAGAAGAGCTGCTGGAAGAAGTATTGGAAGAGGTGAAAGTGAAGGCCGAACCTTAGGAACGTTCGGTCTGTTGTTAGCTTTATCTTTTGTAAGACCGTTCGGTATAAGTTATTTTGTACACCGTTTGGTCTAGTGGTAGCTAGTGTACGGTTTTAAATTTCCTGCTGTTATGTAAGGCCGTTCGGCCGTAATCGTATCTCGCTAAGTGTTGAACTGATCTGTAGTATTGTTAATATGTGGTTATTCTCGTATATGGTTTTACACTGTATTTTTGAGATGCTACACTAGAGGTAGCCACAAGTAATGAATAACGAATAATTTAATAATTGTTGTACAAACGAGTTGATGCAGTATTGCACAATACATTACCAAAGGAAAAATTTGATTTAAAATTTAATTTATATTTTATTAGGTTAAATTTAATTATAGTCAAAATTTAATTTACTTTACATTTTATTTTATATTTTTTGTAATTTTATTTTTTTATATTTTTTGTAATTTTAATTGGATTTCATTTTAAAATTTTATTAATTATCTTTTTAAAATATTTGAAGATATCCATATATATTTATAGATATTTTAAAACGTGAGTATTGTTTAAACGAATATTCGTTATCAAATAAAATAGATAATGGATAAGATTTTTTTTGTAGGGGATCCCAACCATCCTTTATTAGAATGATTGTAAGTATGGATGGACAAAAATAAATTGTATTAAACTAAATTGTTAAAAAAAATTGTGAACCAAAAAGTAGTTTGTTTAAACAAAAGTGAAGTGAAAATTAGTTTAGAGGAACTAACTGAACATTTTTTTATTCTAACAAACTACAATACTCTATTTTGTACTGAAAATAGTAAAATTATTTTTTAACACCCAATGGTCAAATTCAGAAAACTTGATTGAACTCAACCAAATTTCCATCGAGACCGACTAGGTCATCAAACAAATTTTGGAATCGACTTGATCAAATTTGGTCAAATTTCGATTCTTTTTAACTTAAATGTCACTAGTGAAAAAACAGTGTATAACGTCACGCGTTTAACGTCTAACCACTAAATAACCAATGTTAAAAATGACCGGTGACAATTTTGTAAATAAATGTAATTATTAAACGTCGTTTAGAATTATAATTCGACGTAAGACGATATAAAACGTCGAATGCCTCAGCGTTAGACGTCAAAAGGCCAGTGAATTTAATAAAAATTTGAGCGGGGGATTGAAAATTCATTCACTTTATCTTAGCGCGCGAGACCCTCTTCTCTACTCAAACTTTTCTCGAACGAAGTTTGACGATCATCACATGTAATCTTTTTTCATTTGATACAAATGCATGTTAATTAACTACTTTAGGTATGATTTTCGTTTGTTTTCACCGATTATTTTCGTGTTCTTGTCCTTCATGGGTGCATTTTGCTTTCTCTCTCACTGGTGGCAACACTTTATTCTGATGAACCCACCTTTTAAAGGTTAGTTTTCGTTTTCGTTTTGAAGAACTTATTTGTTGTTTTTTTTTGTTGAATTTGTTTGTTGTTGTTTGGTTGAACTTGTTTGTTGTTGTTGTTTGGTTGAACTTGTTTGATGTTGTTGTTTGATTGAACTTGTTTTTTGTTTGATTGAGCTTGTTTGTTGTTTTTTATTGTTATTTGTTGTTGATCCTATATTACGGTTCATAGTTGTGCTTTTCAGGTTTCGTAGAGTTGTTAAAAGGATTACAATTAATTAAAAAAATAAAAGAAAATTGATTAACGTCGTATATGTTCAAAATTCGACGTTAAATTAATATCGTATATTGACAAAATTAGACATCAATTTAACGTCTCCCGATATGACGTCGTTCTCGAATTCGACGTGAAAGGCAAAAAATATTCAATGTTGTACGTTGTTTTTGTACTAGTGTGTTTATAATATTTATATTAATTTTAAGTTATTTCATATTATATTTAATTTCTGAACTTTGATTTGAAATTTAAGTATGTTTTTAATATTTGAACTTTGATGCGAAATTTGAATTTGTTTTTATTTGAAAATCTGATACATTTTGGTTTCTAATCTTTAAAAATAAATTAATGTAGTCATTTTAATCGAATTACGATATTTTCTTTAAATATGTTTCATACTAACAATTGAATTCTTTAACATCAATTGGAAAATGTGTTTAACACGTCAAAAAAAAATTAATTTAGTTAGATTAAAATGACTATATTCAGTCTTTTTTAAAGGTCATGACCAATGTATAAAGCTTCTAACAAAGACAAATATCAATTTCGCTTTAAAGTCTAGACACCAAAAATATATTTAACTTTTTTTCAAAAACATAAACTTATTTATATTAATATTTTATTATGACATTTTATTGGAAGTATAGTTTAAAACCATTTTTTTTATTTTAAAGACTTTTTTAAAAGTAATTTTATTTAGTTTTAAAGAAAACAAATGCAAGTTTCTATGATATTGCTGAAGATAATAAAATTTGGATATTTATGAGAATTATTATGTATAAAAATTGAATTTATCCTATGAGTATATAAATACCTTCTTTCTTTACTTTTGATTTTGTATTTTCATAGTTAGTTAGGATTTGATTAAAATGTAATGATTAAATAAAATAATGATGGAAATTATATGGATATCAAACGTAATAATAAATTGCTCCTTTTTTCAATCCGAAAAAGATAAATCATAATAATTAACGTGTTTAGAACTATATTTCAAAAATTGAATTATTTTTAATGGTAAAGATTTCCTCTCTAACTCTAGCCTTCTCATTATCATCTTTATAATTAATCTATTCTTACCGTAGATTTACAAATAACAATTAATGTCATCAACATTGCAAACTGAATGTTTAAAATTAGATTTTCAAAATTAAATTCTATCTAATAGTAAAGATTTTCCTCTTCACTTAAGTTATGGTGTAACAGATTCACAAATCAATGATATAAAGGAAAGTGTAGACCGGGAGATTAACCTTTCTGACATGATTTTTCTGTTTTCCAATGTTTGAGTCGCCTGCTTCGTTCGGTTGTCACCCACTCCGTTCGGTTATCTTCAGTCTTGGCCGCTTGGTTGCCTTCTGGATCACTCGCCTGTCGATTGCTCCGCTCGGTCGTCACCAGCTCCGATCGGTTGCACTCTTGACCGGAGGGGGAGGTACCTATAAAATGTGCTTTGACGCTCAAGTTAGGAGCGGTTTTATGAACTGTTTATCACAATTGAATATTTAAGTCCTGATCGGACGGAAGTAGAACATAGTGGAGTGTGAGTTGAACGTACCTAGCTTTTGACCTTGTCATTATATTTATAAGTGCTTCATAGATCAAATAAAAAAAAAAACTTACCTAGAGATTCGGTTAGTTACTCATAAAAGGCTTATCAATATCTCTAATGAGATATCTTTGGTTATTATATTGTCTGCGGGACTATTTGGCCCAATAATAACTTGAACATTGGCCCAATTAGGGCCCAACATTACTGATGCGGCGGATGGACCGAACGACCCTGAGTGGATGGACCGAACGGTCCATACTGTATACCATACATATGCCCCCAAGTCCGAGTTAACTGTTTGGCTTTAGCCAAGGTTAAGTATAGGACTTATATGAGCTTGGGAGAGGCCGGACGATTTGTGTGTAGTATGTTGTCATCTGTATTGAAAAAAATTTGAATCCGCATGTGGTTAGAAAAATGTAGTCAATCAAATTAACATTAAATAATTTGGGTTATGAAGCCAGATGACCGAATGTTTGAACACTTGAGGCCATGGAAGGCCGAGCAGTTGAGGCCAAATGGCCAAATACCTGTGAGACCGAATGGCCGAATACCTGTGAGATTGAATGGCCGAGTACCTATGAGGCCGAATGACTGAATACTTGTGAGACCGAAATGATTGAATACTTGTGAGGCCAAATGGTTGAATATCTGTGAGTGAGCGTTCATCGAGGGACTGCCTTTGTCGCTTGGATGATAGTCCATGGGGGACTGTCTTCACCGCTCGGGTGATAGTCCATGGGGGATTGTCTTTACCGCTCGGTTTTGAACCTAGGAGTTCGTTCTGGAACTTCCTAGAACGAGAGTGATAGTCCATGGGGAACTGTCTTCATCGCTCGGATGATAGTCCATGGGGGACTGTCTTCACCGCTCGATTTTGAACCTAGGATTTCGTTTTGGAACGTTCCCTGAGTTTTGTGGATGGCCCGAACGGTTAACTCCGGATTGACCAAATGCGATGTGTGCATGATCTTGTCATATGCCCTGTAAGGTCGATTGGCCGAATGGTTGAATAGTCGAAGTCGAAGTCTTGATGCCATATTGGCTAAAGTATCTGAGGCCTTGGAAGGTCGAGCAGTTGAGGCCGAAGGGTCAATACCTATGAAGTCGAACGACCGAATACCTGTGAAGCCAAACGACCGAATACGTGTGAGGCCAAATGGTTGAATAGTTGTGAGGCCGAATGACCTAATAATTGAATGGTTAAGCACTTGATGCCAAATTTGGCTAACTGGTGAGTGCGTCATTGGACCCTGAATAATAATATTATAATATTGAATTAAGAATAATTATCAAAATATATATATTTTTTAACAAAACCGAATGCGGGCAAGTGTTGAAGTCATTTTTATGTTGTTGGTGAGTCTTTTCGCAGGTGATGCATCAATCACAAAGAATGCTTTTATAAGTTGAGATGGATAATATGAATATTCCAAATGGTTTAGAAGCATAAATTAAATCATATAATATAAAATGAATTTAAGATGGTTATATCAAAATATTTATCTGTAAAGCCATAGAAGCTTGCTCACGTTGATGGTGAGAGTTTCTTCAATCAGAATCTATATGTAGGGGCCTGGTCGACATGATGATGTTGAGACTGCGTCCTTGTATAGTTCCTTGGGATTTCAGCGGGATGCCGCTCGGCCCCATGGTGGGTGCCAAAATGTTTCGGTAGTAATTTGTGTAGACCGAGAGACTAACCTTTCTAATGTGATTTTCCTGCTTTTCAATGCCTGAGTCGCCTGCTCAGTTCGGTTGTCACCTGCTCCGTCCAGTTATCTTCAGTCTTGGCCACTCGGTTGCCTTCTGGATCGCTCGCTTGTCGACTACTCTGCTCGGTCGTCACCGACTCCGATCGGTTGCACTCTTGACCGGAGGGGGAGGTACCTGTAAAAGGTGCTTCGACGCTCAAGTTAGGAGCGATTTGATGAACTATTTATCACAGTTGAATATTTAAGTCCTAGTCGAACGTAAGTAGAACATAGTGGAGTGTGAGTTGAACTTACCTGACTTTTGGCGCTGTCATTATATTTATAAGTGCTTCATAGATCAAATAAAAACAAACTTACCTGGAGATTCGGTTAGTTACTCATAAACGGCTTATCAATATCTCTAATGAGATATCTTTGGTTATTTTATTGTTTGCTTGACTGTTTGGCCCAATAATAACTTGAACGTTGGCCCAATTAGGGCCTAACATTGTTGATGCGGCAGATGGACAGAACGACCCTGGGTGGATGGACCGAACGGTCCTATATACCATACATTTAGGAATTATATTTTAAAGATTAAATATCTTTAACCGTAAATATTTCCCTCATCATTAAAAACATAATTACAAGTAATCAATTTTAATGTAGATTTAGAAATAATAATTAATGGTATCAATTTTAAGTAAACTAAATATTTAGAATTAAATTTTCAAAATTAAATTATCTTTTGGAATAAATTTCTCTCTTTAACACTTACCTTAATTAAATTATCATCTTTATAAATAGTGTTACGATCAGATTATAAATTACTCATCACTTAAAATTTTCCTCCACTAACGCTAAAAGGATTCTCTGCCTTCAATATTATCTTTCTTTGTTAATTTCTTAATCACATTTTGTTGTGAAACATGTTTGAGCCTAATATACACACTATGGTAATAAGAGGAATGACGATTGATTCCAATTACTTAGTAGATGCTGATGAAAATGGAATGATATATGGAATGACACAACACCATGGACTTCAGCATCAACCTAGTCACTCTAACAATTTCATTCGGAGTAAGTATTTGGCTTTGGTTCGGTATCCAAATCTTCCAATCTCCTATGTAAAAGGTAAAATGTCTACCTTTATTTCTCTACTTTTTTTGTTTTGGTTTTTTTATAAAGTATTCATGTATACAACCATTACTCTACCAGTTTTGAATGAAGAGTCCTGTAATTTTATGATATTTTCTTTAAATTCTTGATTTGGTCTTTTAACAGTTGATCATTTTCTACAGCTCCACCTCCTAGTGCTAATGTAAGCTCATTAGAAGAGAATACAAGAATGGGTCTCCGAAGAAGAAGACACCACCACAGATTTCTCCATCGGCAATACCGTGCGTAAGAGATCAGACGTCACTCCAACTTTCATTCCTACGTAACTACTTCACCATATAGAGTTCAAGAAACAACAAATGTTTCAAGAAGTTCTTCAATGCCCATACAAAGTGCACCTAATAGAGACAACATGCATACTCTTCATCCTCCCGTGTTTCGTGTATTATGTCATTCTTTTTACTTTTAAAAATTCTTAGTCCTTAGAAGCCTACTTTCTTTATCACGTATCATTCTCTTTTCTTGTGTAGGAATTTTCTTCATATATACTCATGGACACTAATGACATTTCATACGAGGCACATTATAATGTGCAAGACTATCCTTCATTAGGTGGCCCTCATAGTGATATGCATTTGGACATTGATGGCATGTCATATGAGGCAAGTATACTATATATGTATAGTCTGATGTTCTTTTCTATGCACACTAAAATCTTAGTGATTATGAAAAAATTTAAATTGCTAACAGTTTGAAATTGGACAATAGGAGCTTCTTGAGTTAACTGAATGGATCCATGACAACTCGAAAAGGGGTTTGTCAGTAGACATTATTGCAAGACATATGCAGACAAAAAGTTATCTACTATTGGAGAATTTGGGGGATCAGGAATATGATATTTGCATAAAATGCCAAGTATGAAATATAACAACATGTATATTTTATATTTTATAAGATACTAGTTTATTTGTCTTTTTTATGTAATAGATTGAGGTTATTCATTAAAATTTGATATATTAAAAATATGTTTTACTCTTTCTCATATTAATTGGAATGCTTGTGCATGATTTCACAGATAAATATAAAAATAAAGAGGAGATTGGAATTCTTCAATGCGGATATGAATATCATGCAGAGTGTATAAAGAGATGACAAAAATGTTTGTCTCATGTGCAAATCAAAAGGATTGACTATTGAATAAATACAAAAAAATTAAAACTACATAATTCATTATTTTAGTGAATTCATATTTTATTTTGAATCAAGTAATAAATATTCCAAACATCGTTGTAAGAGTGAAAAACTCATTGTTTACTATTTTAATAAACAATTACATTTATCATGTTATATTGTTGTTTAAATGTTAACCTTGAAAAATTACATTCTTAATATTTTTTTATTTTTCATTAATGTCTTATTTTCAAGTGCATAATATAAAGAACTGGTTTATTTCTTGACTATGTTTAGCTTTTCTTGTTGTGTCAATATATCATACATTAAATGGTATTAATGCGATTGCATTTTTTAAATAAAATTATAATCAAATTACTTGACAAGAAACACAAAAGTCATTATTAATCATTTTCATCAAGAAACTACTTTCTTAAATCTTATAATGTCTATTAATTTTTTCTTTTAGTAATTAGAATTAGAATTATATATGGGACTTATGAAACTGCAAATATTTGGCTTTCGAAAGTGGTAATAATAAATTATAACGTAATATTTCATTAACAATATTAATTTAAACAAAAAATTATTTAAAAATAAATCTTTTTAAAAATATATTGATTGAAATATAGAGATCAAGGTATACCAGTAAAAGGTATTATTATCTCGTTTTAATTTCTATTCAATATGTTAATTTGAAATATACATCCAAATAAAATGAAAAGTTTTGTAAAACAAACTAGACCACCCTCGGAATTTTCAAATTTTTAATAATTGTTTTATTTTGTATATAAAATAATAAGGAAGTGAGATTATTATATAATAAAATATAATGAAAATTAAGTTATATTGTTTTAATGATTATTATTAAAATAATTAAGTAAAGATTTTCAAAATTATATTGTTTTGAAAATAAAGATTTTCCTATTTAGCTACCTTTCTCTATATATATTCCATGTTAGAGTAATTGACAAATATCACAATTCTTACAACATTTTCCTCGCATTCAAACAGTAAACACCGACGGTCTTTCTTTGTTATTTTTTTCATCACATCTTTCTAGTTGGTTTGAAACATGTTTCAGTCTAATATGCATGAAATGGCACAACACCATGCACTTCACCATCAACCTAATGCAAGGTATACTGAAATTAGCTTACCACGCTTTGGCTCACGAGGATCTATGATTGTGGCTCACTCTAACAATTTTCTTCGAAGAAACTATTTAGGTAATCAAGATTTTCACTTTAACCATAACAACGGTGATAGTGTTCATGTTTTGATTTGGTAGAAAAAATTGAATTACATATTGTCAAAATCCGTATATAAAGTCTAAAATCCGTATAAAATACTTGGTTATATACAGATTATATACAGGCAAAAATCCGTATATAAAACTATCATAGCTAGGATTATATATGGATATATATGTATATAATTGTTTTAGAAGAGCTGAATAAATACCCTGCATGTAGCAGTTCTCCTGAACATGCACAATTCATACAAGCAGACTTGGACATTATACTGAACATTCAGAATTCATATAAGCAGACTTGGACATTATACATTGCACATTGACATATAAAACCAATAAGCTTTTCACATACACTTAATCCACAAAAGAAACATTGTACATGAATACATAAATATTGTTTACATCAATATGAGTGCAAGATTAAACATTAGGCAAGTTCATAAACTGGTTCTGGTTCTAAATAAGTTCAAGAGTAATGGAAATAAGTTCTATAAAATGCCTAATAATCCATATAACCATCATTTCCATCTTGTGGTTGTTGATATGGTGGTTTCTAGTCTGGAGGTTGATATTCTGGTTGGACATCATTGGGTGCTTGATTTTGAACTTGAGGATTTTGGAGGTTTAAAAAGTGTTGTGCAGCTACGGCTGCGCCGAAGGCGGAAGGAATGGCAGGATGACACCAATAAAGCCTTCAAACTTTTGAAGTTGCTGACCATATTGTTGTAATTGCGATTTTAGGTTAACAATTTCCTCTGAATTTTGTTGCTGAGTAGAAGAAGATGCCTATGTCGGTTGGATTTAGCTATCGACACAGTCATCTTAAGAACTGACATTTCCAATGCCATATACGTGTCCCTTGTATTTTCCACCAGTAACCTCTAACCAACATCGATTTCTTAATCTTTCCTCCTCCGCAAGGTCTAGAGGACAACATGCTGAGGCACCAACAGATGCAGTCTCAAATCTTATTTGAGAAAAATTTGTTTGAAATTGTTCTTGTTAAATGAATAAATATTATCATTAAACGTAAGGTTTAAAAACCTCATACATAATAGACAATGTATAATGTGATATAGTTAGTAGAAACTAACATGGGTCCGCCTAGACCTTTCGTCCACAAATTCCCATGTTGATTGACGAATATGTGTCTGCTGAAATATTTCATCAACATGCGCTGACCGACCAAGCTCCTGTGACTGCAAACAAAATGAGTTGTTAATAAATATTTGTAAATTTTATGATAACAAATTTAAGAAATAAAATGTACAAGTTACATACCAAACGAATAGCATGCTAATAGATCCTCTAGTGTGCAAATAGCCACCCTTTTCAGATGTTCGATTCTTCTTTGTCGTTTCACACTTTTGACTATAAAGTGGCATGTTCCACTTTTCCAGAAGACCATTCCAAGTATCGTCCCCCAGCCAATCAGGTTTCTTTCCTTGAGTTCTATCTTTTTTATACATCTTTGAGAATCTATGAGATGCCTTGGTGTGTAATTTTTTTTTTTACCTTTTCTTCATCTTCAGACTTCCATGAAACCTTTCTCTGTTATATTAGAAAAGTGTAAAAGGCAATATATTCATAATAAAATTGATTTACACATAAAAAGAATAGTTGCTCAGTGTAAAAGGATTGTGATTGAAAAGTGTGTACCTTAAAACGGTCAAAGAAAACATCTCTGGCTAGTTTAGGAATTTGTCCCCATGTTAGCCATGACTCATCAAACTGTTGCTTGATGGTGGTTGTGATTGCCTTCGATGCAGTTTTTGTAGGATAAAACCTAAACCAAAATTAAACTCAAACATTAGAATAATACAACAATGAGTTGTCTATATATATTAATTGAGTTAAAATTTTTTGTTACCCTCCTCCAACGGGTGTAATCGTTGGACGACTGTTGGAACATTCTTCGACGTCATTGGTGGTTGAACTGGAATGTGGATCTGCAAACACTGTACCAGGTGATGGTGCAATATTTGTGGGAGTTGATGGGTTAGAACCAACATTGGGAAAGAGTGATGCCATTCGATCAGTAGGCACTTGGTATGGATTGGGTGTCAAGCCAGACACTTGTAATTAAGGTGGAAGAGATGTACCCAATGGAGGTAGGTGTAGATGTAGGAACTTGATGTGGAGTGGGAGTCAAGCCAGAAACTTGTAATGGAGGTGGAACAGATCTACCAGTGGAGGTAGAGGTAGGTGTAGTTGGCTGACCACCAATTTCATTATTGAAACGTGTCATCAACTTGACTACATAAGATTTCTTCCCCTTCCCCTTATTAGATTTTCCTGAAGGTGGAAGAAGAGGGCCAAAACCACCTGCCATATTCTTGAACATAATATATATTTTTATACAATACAAGAAAAGAAAATATAGAAATAGTACAATCAGAGATAAAAATCTGTGACAATGTTGCATAATAAGATGAAGGTGAAAATGGAAGATTCAATTCTCAAATGATGTTGCAATGATGGAATTAAGGGTGTAAACATGATTCAATCAACAAGAGAAATATGTTGCAATGGTCATAATATAAATTACATGCCAGAAACATAAAATCACAAATGTAACCAAATCATATGTAGTCAAAGGGACCTAATGATTCACAATTGTAATGATTGAAAAATTTGACTTCTATTCACAATTCTAATGATTGGAACACATGTAAAACTACTAAAACATGTTAAGAATATGAGAAATAAAAAAGAACAATCAATAAAAGTGGAAATCATATGTTATGTTGCAGAACTTTAAAAACTATAATCGAGGCTTGAGTTATGATCAAGTGGGATTAATCTAAGCTGGTTATGATTGTTACAAATTTTGATATAATTTTTAACCCAATGCATTCATTCTAATTATAGGTGAGTACGAGCACTAGCTACGGAGGTTTTAAATTTCTTGAGAATGCTAAGGACTTGTCAACAAATAATAAGTATAAAGACCAAAATGAATTTGCTAGTTTAACCTCTGTTAGTTCTTTAAAACTATAAATCTTTGGTCTATAATAAAGGTCTTTTTAAATCAATTATCTTGTTTGAATATTTAACTAAAACCAGGAATTGTGCTCATTGTATCTCCTTTAATAGGTGTATGACTTTGTTCTTTTGTACATGTTGTGTCTTTAGTTGTGCTTCTTGCAATTTAGTAATTCACATAATTTTTTATGGTTTTTTGTTTTAGTTTTATGTTTCATATATAGTAATTCACAATATATATATTTAGTTTTAGTTGTACATGTTTCAAGCTTTCAATTAGACACACACTGCATACACTGCATACACTTTATACACTTTCAGTTTACAGTTCTACGCTCTGTAGATTAGGGTATTTTTCCGCTTTCGTAGAAGTAGAGTTCTTGACTTTTGGATTCCGTTGAGATGATCGCGAGGGTGACAGGCCGCGAGAGTCTTGGTGACTTCCGGTAGTGTGTAAAATTTCCTTTTCATGTTAATAAAGTTCAGTTTTGTGTTTTTGTTCTATTCTTGTTTGTGTTTCGATTTTGTTCTTTGTTTTTTATTTCTATACTTGTTATGTTTTGAGAAAATGATTTGGATTCTGTATCTCTGCAATTCTATGGTTCCTTTTGGAATTGAATGACTCCACAGCGAGCATACATTTTCGGGATGTCTTCTCGAGTCAGAGATGATTCCAATACATAAAGACTCTTTCGGTTTTGTGTTTCTATTCTTTTTCTTCTATTATTTTTGTTATGTGTGATTTTAATTCTGCAATTGAACTCTGTTTGAGAATTATGAAGGAAAGCATCCACATTTCTACATCTGTTTTGGATGTAATAGGACCCCGAGGTGGGCCTAGATTTTCAAGAGGTCTTCTTGAGAGATGTTAAGCTTCCTAATTGTCAGACTAAGTTCAATTTCAGCGTTGTATTCCTGTTCTTGTGAAAGTGTGCATTGGTTGAATAATTGAGTGAGAATTTCCATTTTAAGTTCTGAAATATGAACTAAAAAGCACCCAAGGAGGGCTTAAATTTTTTAGAATGTCTTTCTGAAGAGTAATTGAGACTCTTTCATTCAATCTATTGCACATTTGCCCCTGTTGTTTGCTTTCTGTCTAATATCCTTAGTTTGCTTCTTTATCTTTAGTATTTCTATTGACTTGATGTTACAATAGTCTTAGTTTTGATTGTGATTTTATTTTCCTTTCATTTAGGTTATGTTATATGTTCCACTATTCTTAGCATTCTTAGTTAGGTTTATTTTCTTGTTTTCTTTCTTCATTTACATATTGTAGTGATAATCTTGAGGTTTTGTTAATAGACAGTAGCAATGCTCATTAGTTTAGGTCATTTTAGTTGCATTTAATTTTCATATTTGCTTAGGACATGTTGTTGTTTCTATCTAGGAATTTAGGTTTCTACTTTTTTTATTTTTCCTTTTATTTCATATTCTTTCCTTAAACAAATTTTCTTATTCTTATTAATTTCATTGTTTCATTTTCTATTTCCCCACCTTGTTTTTATAGTTAAATAGTAAATAACAAAAAGACTTAACTGTACACTTTGAGCTTAATTCTAGTCGAGTCCGAGGATTGATACCTAGGTTGTCCCTATACTTCATTAGTGGGGAAATCTAGTTTGTTCTGATTTTGTGCGACCAATATTAGTTTAACAAGCAGGCTTTCATAAATGTCCGTATGAGCACACACTTTTCATAAAGGTTGGAGATGGTGAGAAAATGCTTATAGTATGCATATATGTTGATGATTTGATCTTCACAGGTAATGATATAGTCATGATTGATGCCTTTAAAGCTTCTATGATGACTAAATTTGAGATGACAAACTGGGGCTTAATGCACTACTTTCTTGGCATTAAGGTAGTACAATCAGTTACTGGAATTTTTGTCTCATAGAAGAAATATGTTTTGGAGATTTTGAGCAGGTTTCAAATGAGGGAGTGCAATGCAGTCTGCACTCCTACTTCTGTAGATTTGAAGCTGAACAAAGATTTAAATGGGAAGAAGGTAGATGCAACAGTCTATAAGCAAATTGTAGGAAGTTTAATGTATCTAACTTCGACTAGGCTAGATATAATGCATGTTGTCAGTCTTATCAGCCGATATATGGAGAATCCGACAGAGTTACACCTCGTAGCAGCTAAAAGAATTCTCAAGTACTTGAAAGGAACTATTGATTTTGGGGTATTATATGAAAGGGGAGCACAAAAGGGTTTGTGTGGCTTCAGTGATAGTGATTATGCCGGGGATGAAGATGACCGAAAAAGTACATCATGATATGTCTTCATGATGGGTTCCGATGTTGTCTTGCGGTTATCAAAGAAACAGCCAATTGTTACTTTATCCTCCACAGAAGCTGAGTTTATTGCAACTACATCATGTGCTTGCCAAGCCATCTGGTTAAGAAGATTACTTAAGGAACTTGGATATGATCAAGAAGGCCCTACATCAATGTTTTGTAACAATGTCTCTGCAATTAAGTTGTCAAAGAATTTTGTTTTACATGGGAGGAGCAAACATATAATTGTCAGATTTCATTTCTTACGTGATCTGTGCAAGGATGATGTTATTGATGTTATCCATTGCAAGAGTGAGGAGCAGATAGCAGATATAATGACAAAATCTCTCAAGACAAATGTCTTTGAAAAGCTTCGAAGCATGTTGGGAGTTTACTCAAGAAAGAAAGTTGGTTGTGATGATGAAAAGTTGATTGTTGAAGCTTCCTCTGCTGTAAACTGATGTCTACTGGACCTCCAATTTAAGGGAGGGAAATGTTGGAATTTATTTAGTAATTTTCTGTTTTAAATAAATCAAGTCCTATTTATGTGGGATTTGATAGTGCAGGCACGTTTTTAGGAGTTCCAGTAGTGGGTATATCAGTTACCATTTTTTTTCTCCTCGATTTAAGGTCCAACAGTTATTTTATACTGCTATATATGTAACTGAAGCTTTCAATTAATTAATATAGTTATCAGTCATATTTTTTCATATTTCAACACCAATGACTTTTCATTATAAAATATTGAAGCGTTTACTTTATTTTGTTTAACTCATATTTTTGTGAGTAAAAATATCCTGCACAGGAAGGTTCAGACTTACATTCAACCTTGTAAAGGTCATTATAAACCTTAATCCCTACTTCAACCGCTACCACATGTCGAGCACTCTAGGGCTCGACCTTAATCCCTACTTCAACCGGATCGACATCTTCTGAAATTTCTTCCGCCAGCGCCTCTTCCAGCAGCTCACTTCCATCTGCTCCCATCCACATGAATGATCATCGCAAGGACAAGACGGACGTACAAAGACAATTGACAACACAAAGAAGAGGACACAGGGTAAGCTTATTGAATTTAATTCAAGTAAAATAATTCATTTCATAGTACATCAACATATCAAATATTGCACAACATATAATTAAATCAATCCATTAACTCAAATCAATTCCTGATACTAGACTGACCGTCCGGACTGTATGAATCTGTGTAGCTACAGGCGTCCTTGCACCCGAGTGGTGTAGTAACTGTATTACACTCGACAGCTGCCACTCGAGGTTAGTCCGTTTCTTACGTCGCCCATGTTAACTTATGGACTAAGGACCTCCTGCCATTCCCACACATGAACCACTCTCCTCTACGTGAAGACGAGTGTCACGGAATATCAGGATGGACCAAGCCAGCATTAGCATGCCCACAGTCATACTTTACCAAATTCCACATTCAACATGTGTGAGTCGTTCCTCCCTGGAACGCTCGTACAACAATCATAACCATTTAATCATCTCATATTATGTTCGTCATTCAAAACCTTTCACTTTTATTCTCATTTTTGTCCTTCAGTCCGAGTACGTAAATATTGAACTTTCAGCCCTCTTTATAACGAGGACGACCGAGAACGGGTGCTCGACACTGTCGGTCGACACAGATGAATGATCTGTATTAAGGAGGGTGCTCGACACTGTCGGTCGACACAGATGAATGATCTGTATTACGAAGGGTGCTCGACACTGTCGTCGATACAGATGGACGATCGGTATAATCAAGGGGCTCGACACTGTTGGTCGACACAGATGAAGGATCTGTACTACGAGGATGTTCGACATTGACGGTCGACACAGATGAATGATCTGTATTACGAGGATGCTCGACATTGACGGTCGACACAGATGAATGATCTGTATTACGAGGATGCTCGACATTGACGGTCGACACAAATGAATGATCTGTATTACGAGGATGGTCGACATTGACGGTCGACACAGATGAAGGATCTGTATTTCAAGGATTTTTCAAGAAAAGAGTAAGAGCGCTTGGTGTAAGACCGAGCACTACCCAATAGGATTACTATGTGTAAGATCGACACTGCTCATTTTTGAGCTCTAAGTAAAAGATCTACACAACTCATGCTCGACCAGAATGCTTCCCAAAGGAAAGTATTCCATTTCAAAGAAGTTTACTGGAACACCAAACGGTCGAGAACCGTTTAATGTCGAACACACGTTATCATAGGGAATTTGATATTCAAGTTTCACTTACGTTCACTACTCCTAAGCAGGTATATTTCATATTCACACGTATCACTCATATCATACATTTCAACCAATCTATACCATGTTCATGCAGTACAACAACGTCCGACCATGCATACTCAACCAATATACACTTCATACTTATGATCATATACCAACAATCAGATAACACAGTTCATACTTCATGCGACACACATAATGTTCATACAGTACAAGACAAACATACGAATTAAATTTAATAAGCTTCCCTTACCTGGATCAGAAGTGAACGTCCTAACTCAAGGTGCTTGGTTCGTCCGCTAACAGTTCTCTACTCACACAGGATCACTTAATTCTTCTAACCCGATCTAACCATAAAAACCAAGAAATACTAAGAACTCAACCCTTCATGCAACAAGGATTTGGCTTTGCATGAGATAGAAAACGTTCGACGAAGAAGAGAGACTTACCAGTATCAGAACGTTGAGGTGATCGGTTCAAAACGAAGCTCACGACACCAGGAACGTTCCTACGGTTCTGAAACGTGGTCGGAGAAGAAGGTGATGAGTTACTGTAAAGAGAAAGTGAAGGTTTCTAGAGAGAAGTTGGAGGAAACGAAAGGTTGGTTTCTGAAGAAGAAGATGAATGGTGCAGGTGAGAGAGGAAATTTTCAAAAGTTCTAGTTGTGTCAACTCACGTTCGGTCGACGAACGTCTCTCAAGTTGACACCTGCACACCGAACTCTGAAATGGGAAGCTTCTCCCGCGACAGGTTGCGTGTCTGCATGCAGTGTTGGGTACGTTTTTAATGTTTCAGAGAAATGATGGGCGCGGCTTTTCCGTGTACGACAGAGAGGGAGGGGATCAGATTAGGTAGTGGGTTTTACTGGCTGAGAAATGATGTGGCGTGCATTAATGGTGAGGATGTCAGAAATTATCTTTTGCTAAATATCAAGGGTCTTACATTCTCTCTAACTACAAAAATTTTCGTCCTCGAAAATTAAAACTTACCCGTAAACAAGTGTGGGTACAAGTCCTTCATGGCGCTTTCCACTTCCCACTTTGAGTCACCGGTTTTAGCGTCCCACACTACCTTCACCAAACGAACGTCCTTTCCTTTGTGTAGCTTGGTACGACTGTCTTCCACACGTACTGGTTGTAACTCCAGTGTTCGGTCTGGGCGCAATTGGACGTCTTCCAACTCCAACACATGAGAAGGGTTAGCTATATACTTCCGGAGTTGGGAAACGTGGAAGACAGGATGAAGGTTTGACAACCGAGGAGGCAAGGCAAGTTCGTAGGCTACTGGTCCAATCTTCCTTAGTATTTGATAGGGTCCGACGAACTTCGGGGATAATTTCTTTGGTCGCATAGCTCTGCCGACCCCCGTAGTTGGGTTCAGTCTAAGGAATACGTGATCGCCAGCTTGGAACTCTAACGGTCTTCTTCTCTTGTCGGCATAGGACTTCTGCCTACTCCTTGACGTTTTCAACCTCTCCTGGATTAACTTCACTTTTTCTGTCGTCTGCTGGATAAGTTCGGGTCCAGTTAGCACGTTCTCTCCTTCCTTGAACCAACAGAGTGGCGTTCGACATTTTCTCCCATAAAGAGCTTCAAACGGTGCCATTCCAATGCTCGCCTGAAAACTGTTGTTGTACGTGAACTCCACTAGCGGCAGGACCTCATCCCAGGCGCCTAAGTGATCTAGGACACACGTTCTCAGCAAATCTTCCAGCGTCTGGATGGTCCGTTCAGACTGGTCGTCCGTCTGAGGGTGATAAGCTGAACTCATCTGCAGTTTGCTTCCCAACTCGCCTTGTAACGATTGCCAAAACCGAGATGTGAATCTTGTGTCTCGGTCAGAAATTATGCTCGACGGCACTCCATGCAGACGAACAATTTCCTGAATGTAGAGCTTGGCCAGATTGGTCATCGACATCTTCAAATTTACTGCCAGGAAATGGGCGCTCTTCGTCGGTCGATCCACGATCACCCAAATTGAGTCATGATTTCTGATCGTACGTGGTAGGTGAGTCACGAAGTCCATGGATATGCTATCCCACTTCCATTCGGGAATCTCCAACTACTGAAGTAAGCCGCCTGGTCGTTGGTGTTCAGCCTTTGCACGCTGGCAAGTTAAACATGATGCCACAAAACGAGCGACATCACTCTTCATTCCAGGCCACCAAAATGATTTCCGGAGGTCTTGATACATCTTGGTCATGCCAGGATGCATGCTAAGACGGCTGTGGTGACCTTCCTCCAGAATAATTCTCTTCACATCTCCATCATTCGGAATGCACGTCCGACCCTGATAATGTAAGAAACCGTCCGTTCCAGTGTTAAACTCTTTAGCCTGATCCGTACCGAGGGCATTAAATATCTTCACTAACTCTTCATCCTCTCGTTGCTTCGTTCTGATCCGCTCAAACACGTCGCTGGATATTCTAAGGTTACAACACTTGATACTGTTCGACTCCAGCTCGAATTGTAACCTTAGGTCTCTAAAGCTTTCCACCAAACTCAGCTCGCGCACCATCATGGTCGACACATGTACCACTTTTCTGCTTAGAGCGTCCGCTACCATGTTCGCCTTTCCTGGATGGTAGAGTAGCTCGAAATCATAATCCTTTAAGAACTCAAGCCACCTCCTCTGCCTCATATTCAACTCCTTCTGATCAAAGAGGTACTTGAGACTCTTGTGATCACTGAAAACTTGGAACGTGGATCCATACAAGAAATGCCTCCAAATCTTCAGTGCAAACACGATTGCTGCCAATTCTAAATCGTGGGTGGGGTAATTCTTCTCGTGAATTTTCAGTTGTCGAGAGGCGTACGCCACCGCTCGCCTTTCTTGCATAAGCACACAGCCCAACCCTTGATGGGACGCGTCACAGTATACTTCAAAGAGCTTGGACGTGTCCGGAATGATTAGTACTGGAGCGCTCGTCAACTTATTCTTCAACTCTTGAAAACGCTCTTCACACAAATCAGTCCACGCGAACGGTTGGTCCTTCCTGGTAAGCTGTGTCAGTGGCGCTACTATCTTAGAAAATCCTTCAATGAAGCGTCGATAGTAGCCCGCGAGACCAACAAAACTCCTTACTTCCATGACCGAACGCGGACTTTCCCATTCCGTAACTGCTCGTACCTTTGCCGGGTCCACAGAGATCCCTTCAGCTGACACAACGTGCCCCAAGAACTGCACGCTCTTCATCCAAAATTCACACTTTGATAACTTGGCGTACAGTTCCTTCTCCCTCAATACGCCAAGTACAACCCGCAAGTGTTCTTCATGCTCTTCATGGCTCTTGGAGTAAATCAGGATATCATCAATGAAGACCACTACGAACTTGTCCAGATATGGTCGGAATATCCTGTTCATGTAGTCCATGAAGATTGCTGGCGCGTTCGTCACACCAAACGGCATCACTACATACTCGTAGTGTCCGTAACGAGACCTGAAAGCAGTCTTCTGGATGTCGCTCTCCTTCACCCTGATCTGATGATATCCCGAACGCAAATCAATCTTAGAAAACACCGTCGCCCCATGCAGTTGATCCAATAAATCATCTATCCTTGGCAGCGGGTACTTATTCTTGATGGTCAGCTTGTTCAATTGCCTGTAGTCTATACATAACCGAGAGCTGCCATCCTTCTTTTTCACCAAGAGCACAGGCGCTCCCCATGGTGATACGCTCGGCCTGATAAAATTCTTCTCCATCAGGTCTTCAATCTGCTTTTTGAGTTCAACCAGCTCTGCAGGCGCCATTCGGTATGGTTGAACAGAGATGGGTGCTGCTGTCGTCACCAAGTCAATAGTGAATTCAATTTCACGAACCGGAGGCAGTCCCGGTATCTCGTCTGGAAAAACTTCAGGAAACTCTTCTATGACCGATCGTACTCCATACGGCTCATCTTGTGACGATCGTCCCCACTTCACTCCTTCCATTTCCTCATCTGAGTGCGTCATTATCAGGAAGCAGTAGGCGCCCCCTACTATATCCTCCTTCAGTTGACCGAGCGTCACACCCAAATCTCCTTCGTCTTCTTCAGGAAAAATTAACTCCTTAGCTCCACAATCTATGAGAATGCGATTGGTATTCAGCCAATCCATTCCCAAAATTACCTCTAAGTCTTTTAGAGGCAAACATATGAGGTTCACCTTGTATCTATGCCCTTCTACCTCAATAGGACATCTAACACACACAGTAGATGTCCTGATCTCACCAGCTGCTGGGGTCGACACCACCAGATCAAACTGCATCTCGCTCTCAGCTATTCCCAAATTATCAACGCACGCCTTCGAGATGAAGGAGTGTGTCGCCCCCGAATCAAACAACACACAACATTTCTTTCCATAAATCAAGCAGGTACTGGTGATGAGCGTACCTGAACTCGCTGCTTCCGCTCCGGTAATGGCATACACACGCCCAACAGCTTGGGCTCGACCACCTCTCCCTTGCTGGTTCCTTCCAGCGTTCGGCGGCCTCATTATAGCGCGTCCGCCCATATTGCATTCACTCTCCAGATGCCCATTTCTTCTACATCGGGTGCAGAATTTACCTCCCATCAGCTGTGGGCAGGAAGAACGGTAGTGTGGTCCTCCACACTGGAAACAAGTAACGTTCACTTGCCCAGACTGTCCGACAGGAACGATTGCCTGTGATCCACTTGCATGAGATGGTTGACTAGGACGAGCGTACGGAGTCCTGTTCCGGTTCAGATTGGGCCTCGACAGAACTGGCCCCCTTGACACTTGTTGTTTCTTATGTCGTTCCACCTCAGCCATATTTTTCTCTAACACCTTGGCTCTCTCAACCATGGCTGGGAACGACCGAATGCACAAACTGGATATCAACACCTTAAGATCACTTCTTAGCCCGTTTTCAAACTTTCGGCACTGCCACTCCTCACTTGTCGCCATAGTATTGAACCTCACCAAGTGCTTGAACTTATTTGTATATTCTGAAACTGACATACCCCCTTGGACCAGCTGTAGAAATTCCACCTCTTTTGCAAACCGAACGCTGTCAGGGAAGTATTCTTCATAAAATTTACTTCTAAACACTTCCCAAGTGATTGGTTGTTGAGTGTCCGTCAGAATGGCTCTCGCGCTTGCCCACCAGTGGCTCGCTTCTCCAGTAAATAAATACTCCGCGTACGCCAACCTGTTCTCATCTGGACATCTCTTGGCGTTAAAAATCCTCTCTATATCCCTCAGCCACTGATCTGCCTCGTCAGGGAGGCACTTCCCACTGAATTTAGCCGGATAATGTTGGAGAAAACTCTCCAAGCTCCACTCAGCAGCAGGTTGGGCAGCGTTGGAAGAGGACGCTCCCGGCGTGCCTCTGGTGGCGGCAATGAGTTCCATTAATTGTCGCTGAGTAGCTTCGGAGTTCTCGCGTGCGGCCTCAAGACTTCTTAAAGCAGCTGCGTTCTGCTCCATTAGTGTAGCATTTTGTTGTTGCAACCGTTCGATCACGGTTTCCAACAATCTGGCACTGTCGGTCGTATCCGATCCATTGGGTGGTGGAGGAGGAGGAAGTCTAGGCGCCATTTGTTCTCTGGACACAGAGAAAACGAGCGTTAGTTCTGTCCAAGAGTTAAAATGATAATAACTCATTAAACATATAAAAGCACACAGCAAAAACACAGTGCACTTATAACCCTACAGTGTCCTTTAAAAGAACAAAACTGCTCTGATACCACTAATGTAACATCCCAAAATATAGTGATAACCATAATCAGAATTAATTACATTAATCATTAAAACAGTGCAGTCTTTACAAAAAGATACGAGGTCCAAAACGTCGAACGGCTTAAGATTCAAAATGTAATGTAGCCGACGGTATACAAATTCTAAGACTAAACAAAATACTAACCGCTACCACATGTCGAGCACTCTAGGGCTCAACCTTAATCCCTACTTCAACCGGATCGACATCTTCTGAAATTTCTTCCGCCAGCGCCTCTTCCAGCAGCTCACTTCCATCTGCTCCCATCCACATGAATGATCATCGCAAGGACAAGACGGACGTACAAAGACAATTGACAACACAAAGAAGAGGACACAGGGTAAGCTTATTGAATTTAATTCAAGTAAAATCATTCATTTCATAGTACATCAACATATCAAATATTGCACAACATATAATTAAATCAATCCATTAACTCAAATCAATTCCTGATACTAGACTGACCGTCCGGACTGTATGAATCTGTGTAGCTACAGGCGTCCTTGCACCCGAGTGGTGTAGTAACTGTATTACACTCGACAGCTGCCACTCGAGGTTAGTCCGTTTCTTACGTCGCCCATGTTAACTTATGGACTAAGGACCTCCTGCCATTCCCACACATGAACCACTCTCCTCTACGTGAAGACGAGTGTCACGGAATATCAGGATGGACCAAGCCAGCATTAGCATGCCCACAGTCATACTTTACCAAATTCCACATTCAACATGTGTGAGTCGTTCCTCCCTGGAACGCTCGTACAACAATCATAACCATTTAATCATCTCATATTATGTTCGTCATTCAAAACCTTTCACTTTTATTCTCATTTTTGTCTTTCAGTCCGAGTACGTAAATATTGAACTTTCAGCCCTCTTTATAACGAGGACGACCGAGAACGGGTGCTCGACACTGTCGGTCGACACAGATGAATGATCTGTATTAAGGAGGGTGCTCGACACTGTCGGTCGACACAGATGAATGATCTGTATTACGAAGGGTGCTCGACACTGTCGTCGATACAGATGGACGATCGGTATAATCAAGGGGCTCGACACTGTCGGTCGACACAGATGAAGGATCTGTACTACGAGGATGTTCGACATTGACGGTCGACACAGATGAATGATCTGTATTACGAGGATGCTCGACATTGACGGTCGACACAGATGAATGATCTGTATTACGAGGATGCTCGACATTGACGGTCGACACAGATGAATGATCTGTATTACGAGGATGCTCGACATTGACGGTCGACACAGATGAATGATCTGTATTACGAGGATGGTCGACATTGACGGTCGACACAGATGAAGGATCTGTATTTCAAGGATTTTTCAAGAAAAGAGTAAGAGCGCTTGGTGTAAGACCGAGCACTACCCAATACGATTACTATGTGTAAGATCGACACTGCTCATTTTTGAGCTCTAAGTAAAAGATCTACACAACTCATGCTCGACCAGAATGCTTCCCAAAGGAAAGTATTCCATTTCAAAGAAGTTTACTGGAACACCAAACGGTCGAGAACCGTTTAATGTCGAACACACGTTATCATAGGGAATTTGATATTCAAGTTTCACTTACGTTCACTACTCCTAAGCAGGTATATTTCATATTCACACGTATCACTCATATCATACATTTCAACCAATCTATACCATGTTCATGCAGTACAACAACGTCCGACCATGCATACTCAACCAATATACACTTCATACTTATGATCATATACCAACAATCAGATAACACAGTTCATACTTCATGCGACACACATAATGTTCATACAGTACAAGACAAACATACGAATTAAATTTAATAAGCTTCCCTTACCTGGATCAGAAGTGAACGTCCTAACTCAAGGTGCTTGGTTCGTCCGCTAACAGTTCTCTACTCACACAGGATCACTTAATTCTTCCAACCCGATCTAACCATAAAAACCAAGAAATACTAAGAACTCAACCCTTCATGCAACCAGGATTTGGCTTTGCATGAGATAGAAAACGTTCGACGAAGAAGAGAGACTTACCAGTATCAGAACGTTGAGGTGATCGGTTCAAAACGAAGCTCACGACACCAGGAACGTTCCTACGGTTCTGAAACGTGGTCGGAGAAGAAGGTGATGAGTTACTGTAAAGAGAAAGTGAAGGTTTCTAGAGAGAAGTTGGAGGAAACGAAAGGTTGGTTTCTGAAGAAGAAGATGAATGGTGCAGGTGAGAGAGGAAATTTTCAAAAGTTCTAGTTGTGTCAACTCACGTTCGGTCGACGAACGTCTCTCAAGTTGACACCTGCACACCGAACTCTGAAATGGGAAGCTTCTCCCGCGACAGGTTGCGTGTGTGCATGCAGTGTTGGGTACGTTTTTAATGTTTCAGAGAAATGATGGGCGCGGCTTTTCCGTGTACGACAGAGAGGGAGGGGATCAAATTAGGTAGTGGGTTTTACTGGCTGAGAAATGATGTGGCGTGCATTAATGGTGAGGATGTCAGAAATTATCTTTTGCTAAATATCAAGGGTCTTACATCCTGCACAAGAAGGTTCTGTTTCAACCTTGTAAGGTTCCAATGACTTTTCATTATAAATTATAATTTATAAAATATTGAAGCGTTTGATTTATTTTGTTTAACTCAAATTTTTGTGAGTAAAAATATCCTGCAGAGAAGGTTCTGTCCTATGTTCAACCTTTTCAAGTTCCAATAACTTTTCATCTTTTCATTAGAAATTATAATATATAAAATATTGAAGTGTTTGCTTTATTTTGTTTACCTCATATTTTTGTGAGTAAAAATATCTTGCACAGAAAGTTTTAGAGGTTCAACCTTGCCAGATTTCAATTTCATTATAAATTATAATTTATAAAATATTGAAGCGTTTGTTTTATTTTGTTTAACTCAAATTTTTGTGAGTAAAAATATCCTGCACAGAAAGGTTCACTCAGGTTCCAATAACTTTTCATTATAAATTATAATATATAAAATATTGAAGCGTTTGATTTATTTTGTTTAACTCATATTTCAAAGGTTCAACCTTTCCATATTTCAATGATTTTTCTTTATAAATTATAATTTATAAAATATTGAAGAGTTCGTTTTATTTTCTTAATATTTTTTCTTACTTTTCATTAATCCCTTATTTCCAAGCATAATATAAAGAATTGATTTATTTCTTGAAAACATTTTGCTTTTCTTGTTGTCTTAACGTATCATACATTAAATGGTATTAATTCGATTGCGTTTAATAAATAAAATTCTAATCAAATTAGTTAACAAGAAAAAGTCGTTATTAATCATATTCATCAAGAAACTACTTTCTTAAATCTTATAAAGTCTATTAATTTTTTCTTTTAATAATTGACAAAGAATTATATGGGACTTATGAAACTGCAAATATTTGGCTTTCGGTAGTGGTAATAATAAATTATAACATAATATTTGAATAACAATATTAGCTTAAACAAACAATTATTTAAAAATAAATATTTTTAAAATTATATTGATTGAAGTATATAGATCAAGGTATACCAGTAAAAGAGTATTATTATCTCGTTTTAATTGCTATTCAATATGTTAATTTGAAATATACATCCAAATAAAATGAAAAGTTTTATAAAACAAACTAGACCACCCACGGAATTTAAAATTTTTTTAATAATTGTTTTATTTTGTAAAAAAAAATAATAAGGCAGGGAAACTATTATATAATGAAATATAATGAAAATTAAGTTATATTGATAATTTGAGTAAAATAATCCTATCATTTAAAATATTTTCTAGGAGATATGGAGGTTTATTAATTATTTGGTTTTGTGTTTTGTAATTAGATTATCATGTATTATGTAAAAATAATTAAGCTTATCCTCTCTCTCTATATATATGGATATTTTCTATCTTTATATTTTTATTATTTGTTAGGATTTGATTGAAATGTAATAATTAATAAAATAATAATCCTAAAACATAAATAGTAATAATTAATGATACCAAAATCAGATAAACGGAATATTTAAAATTGAATTTCAAAAATTGAATTATCTTTAATGGTTCTCTTTGACTCTTCCCTTGTCGTGATGATCATTATAAACAATGTATATTTACGGTACATTTACAAGTAATAACGTCAAGATTAAATAAAGTGATATTTATCATGGGATTTTAAAATTTAAATTATCTTCTTTCTTTACTTTTTACTTTGTATTTTCATAGTTAGTTAGGATTTGATTAAAATGTAATGATTAAATAAAATAATGATGCAAATGATATGGATATCAAACGTAATAATTAATGGCTCCTTTATTCAATCCAATAAAGATAAATCGTAATAATTAACGTGTTTAGAACTATATTTCAAAAATTGAATTATTTTTAATGGTAAAGATTTCCACTCTAACTCTAGCCTTCTCATTATCATCTTTATAATTAATCTATTTTTACCGTAGATTTACAACTAACAATTAATGTCATCAATATTACAAACTGAATATTTAAAATTAGATTTCCAAAATTAAATTATGTAAAGACTTTTCCCTTCACTTAAATTAATGGTGTAACAGATTTACAAATTAATGATATCAAGGTAAGTGTACTGAATATTTAGGAATTAGATTTTAAAGATTAAAATATCTTTAACCGTAAATATTTCCCTCATCATTAAATACATATTTACAAGTAATCAATTTTAACGTAGATTTAGAAATAATAATTAATGGTATCAAGATTAACTAAAATGAATATTTAGAATTAAATTTTCAAAATTAAATTATCTTTAGTAATATATTTCTCTCTATAACACTTACCTTAATTAAATTATCATCTTTATAAATAGTGTTAGGATCACATTACAAATCACTCATTTCATTACAAATCACTCATTTCTTAAAATTTTCTTTCCCTCCCCAAAAGGATTCTTTGCCCTCAACGTTATCTTTCTTTGTTAATTTCTTAATCACATTCGGTTGTGAAACATGTCTGAGAATATGCACACGATGGTAATAAGAGGAATGACTATTGATTCCAATTACTTAGTAGATGTTGATGAAAATGGAATGATATATGGAATGCCACAACACCATGGACTTCACCATCAACCTAGTTACTCTAACAATTTCATTTGGGGTCATTATTCGACTTTGGTTTGGTATCCAAATCCTCCAATCTCCTATGTACAAGGTAAAATGTCTACCTTTCTTTCTCTACTTGTTATGTTTTGATTTTTTTTTATAAAGTATTCATGTATTCCAACATTACTCTAACAGTTTTGAATGAAGAGTCTTGTAATTTTATGTTATTTTCTTTAAATTCTTGATTTGATCTTTTAACGGTTGATCATTTTCTACAGCTCCACCTCCTAGTGCTAATGTAAGCTCATTAGAAGAGAATACAAGAATGGGTCTCCGAAGAAGAAGACACCACCACAGATTTCTCCATCGGCAATACCGTGCGCAAGAGATCAGACGTCACTCCAACTTTCATTCCTACGTAACTGCTTCACCATATAGAGTTCCAGAAACAACAAATCATTCAAGAAGCTCTTCAATGCCCATACAAAATGCACCTAATAGAGACAACATGCATAATCTTCATCCTCCTGCGTTTCGTGTAATATGTCATTCTTTTTACTTTAAAAAATTCTTAGTCCTTAAAAGCCTACTTTCTTTATCACGTATTATTCTCTTTTCTTGTGCAGGAATTTCCTTCGTATCTACTCATGGACACTGATTACATGTCATACGAGACACTTTATAATGTGCATGAATTTCCTTCATTAGGTGACCCTCATAGTGATATGCGCTTGGACATTGATGGCATGTCATATGAGGCAAGTATACTATATATGTTTAGTCTGATGTTTTTTTCTATGCGTACTAAAATCTTAGCTATTATGAAAAACTTTAAATTACTAACGGTTTGAAATTGGACAACAGGAGCTTCTTGAGTTAAGTGAATGGATGAATGGCAACTCGGAAAGGGGTTTGTCAGAAGACATTATTGCAAGACATATGCAGACAAAAAGTTATCTACTACCTGAGAACTTGGGCGATCAGGAATCTGATATTTGCATAATATGCCAGGTATGAAATATAGCAACATGTATATTTTATATTTTATAAGGTACTAGTTTATTTGTCTTTTTTATGTACTAGATTGAGGTTATACATTAAAATTTGATATATTAAAAATATGTTTTACTCTTTATCATATTAATTGGAATGCCTGTGCATGATTTCACAGGACGAATATAAAAATAAAGAGGAGATTGGAATTCTTCAATGCGGACATGAATACCATGCAGAGTGTATAAAGAGATGGTTACATGAGAAAAATGTTTGTCCCATGTGCAAATCAAAAGGATTAACTATTGAATAGATACGAAAAATTAAAACTACATAATTCATTTTTTAAGTGAATTCATCTTTTGTTCTAGATCAAGTAATACATATTTCTAACATTGTTGTAAGAGTGAAAAACTCATTGTTTTCTATTTTCATGAACAATTACATTTATCATGTTATATTGTTGTTTAAATGTTAACCATGAAAAATTATACTCTTAATATTTTTTTCTTACTTTTTCATTAATGTCTTATTTCCAAGATCATAATATAAAGAACGGGTTTATTTCTTGAAATTTTTTTGCTTTTCTTGTTGTGTCAATATATCATACATTAAATGGTATTAATTCGATTGCGTTTTATAAATAAAATTCTAATCAAATTAGTTGACAAGAAACAAAAATCATTATTAATCATTTTCATCAAGAAACTACTTTCTTAAATCTTATTTTAATAATTGGAATTAGAATTATAAGATACTTATGAAACTGCAAATATTTGGGTTTCGACAGTGGTAATAATAAATCATGACATAATACTTCATTAACAATATTAACTTAAACAAACAATTATTTAAGAATAAATCTTTTTAAAATTATATTGATTGAAAGTATACCGGTAAAGGCTATCATCTCGTTTTAATTGCTATTCAATGTTAATTGGATATGAAAATTTTATAAAACAAACTAGTCTACCCACAGAATTTTCTATTTTTTTAATAACTGTTTTATTTTATATATAAAAATAATAAGGTAATGAAATTTTATATAATGAAAATTAAGTTATATTGTTATAATGGTTATTATCAAAATAATTTGGTAATAAATTTAAGTGACATGATAATAATTTCAGTTTTAAATAGAATAACTGAAATTGATATCACAATTTATATCATAATTTAATTCAATTTGTTGGAGTTTGAAATTAAGTTATACTGTTATAAATGTTAAATCTATCCTATTTGTTAGATCAATAGTATGGTAGACAAGTGCAGTCCACTTACACATTCTAAAACATATCGCCACATTTTGCTGATACTTAATTATTACTTATTTAATTTAAATATTTTAGTTATTTTCAAATATTTTTTAAGAGATAAAATTATTTATTAATTACTTAATGTCAAAGATTTATATCATTTAAAATATTTTAAAAGATAAAATGGTTTCTTAATTATTTAAATTAAAAGACTTATTTCATTTAAAATATTTTTTAAGAGATAGATTAGTTTATTAATAATTTGATTGAAATAATTCTGTCATTTAAAAGATTGTTTAGGAGATATATGAATGTTTATTAATTATTTGGTTTTGTGTTTTGTAATTAGATTATCATGTATTATGTAAAAATAATTAAGCTTATTCTCTCTATATATATATATCTGGATATTTTCTATCTTTATATTTTTATTATTTGTTAGGATTTGATTGAAATGTAATGATTAATGAAAGAATAATCCAAATTATATGTGAATTATATGAAATATACCCATCGGAGTTAATGGTCATTTATAGGCAGTTAACATGTAATTATAGGTCAGATTGTCTTACGCTTTGCAAATATACGCTATTAATAATTGATTATTGGGGTTGATTGCCTAAAAATATATTGCGTTAATGGTTAATAAGGTGTTTAGCTGCCACAAACCTTATAAATATACGATTGATGTCTAGGTAAAAGAACCTCGATCTATCCTAAGAAAATAGAGACCTCTTTATGAAACATATCTGACTTGAGCGTCGGAGTGTCTTCTGCAGGTCAACAACCCATCAGAGTAGATTGCATTCTCGGAGAGGATTGGACTATCGAAAGAGAGCAGAGTAAAAAAGGACGATCGACCCTGAGACCAATTCAACCGAAACAAATGGCGTCCACCGTGGGGCCGAGCGACATTCCATGAAACCACGAAGAACCAGACGCGCGCTAGGTTCCGACTTCGCTACTCCGGATCAATACCAGGTTTTGCAGCAAGAGAAAAAAATTTCATAATAATTTCAAAAGGCATGTCTTTTATTTTGAGAACTTGCAGGACGGTTCAATCCTTTATCGCTTAGTCAGTTGAACCACCAACGTTCTGTTGGGATACAAACAAAGTCCCACATCGGATAAAGGAAGAGACAAATATGTGTTTATATACACATAGATACCTCCATTGGTAAGAGGCCTTTTGGAGTGGTACCAAAAGCAAATCCGTGAGAGCTTAGCCCAAAGCGAATCCGTGAGAGGTTGGCCCAAAGCGGGCAATATCTTACCAGTGTGGAGATATGTGTGTATATCAAACCTCCCCAACAGTAGAGCCACTGGTTCAGCTCTGGTGGTCGGGCCCAGACGAGTACTTCCCCCCATGATCAGGTGGAGCCAGGCAGGTGGCCAGTGGCAGATTCGCCAGATGACTCATGAGAGGTGGAGAGCTAGAGATGCTCAGTGTTGACCATGGTGTGCCCATGGTGTACTCGGAGATAAAAAGAATAAAAAAGACTTCCGCAACAGGGGAGGAAGAAGACCTTAGTCCTTTGTTTGAGGGAGGATGTTGGGATACAAACAAAGTCTCACATTGGATAAAAGAAGAGACAGATATGGGTTTATATACACATTGATACCTCCATTGGTAAGAGGCCTTTTGGAGTGGTACCAAAAGAAAATCCGTGAGGGCTTGGCCCAAAGCAGGCAATATCTTACCAATGTGGAGATATGTGTGTATATCAAACCTCCCCAACACGTTCAACCTTATCAAGTTCTAATGGCTTCTCATTACAAAAAATAAAATATTTAATATTTTATTTAACACATATTTTTGCGTGTAAAAATATATTGCACATGAAGGTTCAGACCTACGTTCAACTTTGTCAGGTTCCAACGACTTTTCATTATAAATTATACTTTATAAAATATTGAAGTGTTTGCTTTATTTTGTTTGACTCATATTTTTGTGAGTAAAAATATCTTGCACTGGAAGGTTCAGTCCTACTACGTTCAACCTTGTCAGGTTCTAATGGCTTTTTATTAGAAATTATAATTTATAAAATATTGAAACGTTTGCTTTATTTTGTTTAACTCCTATTTTTGTGAGTAAAAATATCCTGCACAAGAAGGTTCAAACCTACGTTCAACCTTGTCAAATTCCAATGACTTTTCATTATAAATTATACTTTATAAAACAATGAAGTGTTTGCTTTATTTTGTTTAACTCATATTTTTGTGAGTAAAAATATCTTGCACAAGAAGGTTAGGACCTACATCCAACTTTGTCAAGTTCCAATTGTTTGAAATTATTTAGTAATTTTCTGTTTTAAATAAATCAAGTCCTATTTCTGTGGGATTTGATAGTGCAGGCATGTTTTTAGGAATTCCAGTAGTGGGTATATCAGTTACCATTTTTTTCTCCTTGATTTAAGTCCAACAGTTATTTTATACTCCTTAATATAGTTGTCAGTCATATTTTTTCATATTTCAACATTCTGGTATCAGAGCTAGGACTGGGCTCGATAGACATTGAAGCAGCAGCTTTCTTGCCAGCAGCAGCTTTCTTGCCAGCAGCAGCTTTCTTGCCATCAGCAAGTAACATTGACATCTGAAAATAGTAACTTTGTGCAACCAGTAATTCCTCGCTTTGATGTTCGCTACGATCATTGGACGATGTTGATGGAGAACTTTTTGCGATCGAAAGAGTACTGGTCATTAATTCAAGATGGTATAACCACTTCTCTAGTCGGGACAGTGTTGACAGCAACTTAAGAAGAGCAACAGGAGGACCAAAAATTGAAGGACCTAAAGGTGAAAAACTATTTGTTCCAGGCTATTGATCGTACGATCTTGGAGACCATTCTTCAAAAGGAAACGAGCAAGCAAATCTGGGACTCAATGAAACTTAAATATCAAGGGACAACAAAAGTGAATCGTGCACAGCTTCAAGCCCTTCGAAGAGATTTTGAAACTCTACATATGAATATAGGAGAGTTTGTCACTGAATATTTCTCAAGGACGATGACAATTGCAAACAACATGCGAATTCATGGTGACAAACTAGAAGATGTTGTGGTAATTGAAAAAATTCTTCGATCAGTGACTACGAAATTTGATTACGTAGTTTGTTCAATGGAGGAAGCGCGTGACATTGATAACCTTTCTATCAATGAGCTACAAAGCTCGTTGTTGGTTCATGAGAAGCGAATTAATCAATGGGCTTCAATTGAGGAGAAAGCTTTGAAAGCCTCCACCAATACTTCAGTTGCTTCTGAAGGTGCAAGACGTGGTCAAGGAAGAGGCAAAGGCAGAGGGTATGGTCAAGGATCAAGGTTTGATAAATCCCACATTGAATGTTTCAATTACCTTAAATATGGCCATTACAAGTCAAAATGCCCTAATTTCTCTAGAGGTCGGGGGGAGAAATTAAATTATGCTATGATAGAAGAAGAAGAAGAAGAAACAACTTTATTGATGGCATGTCATAACAAGAAAGAAAAGTATGAAAATATGTGGTACTTAGACTCAGGCTGCAGTAATCATATATGTGGCAACAAATTTTTATTTTGAGTTGGATGAGTCATTTAGAGATATTGTGAAATTTGGAGACAACTTCAGTGTTCCTGTCATAGGGAAAGGAAGTGTCAATGTTCGTTTGAAAAATGATGTTGTTGAAAGAATCTCTAGTGTGTTCTATGTTCCAGATTTGAAAAGTAATTTGATTAGCCTAGGTCAACTACAAAGAAGGGATATGAGATCATAATCAAAAATGGAATCTCCATTATTAAAGATTCTGAGAGAGGAGTAATTGCACGTGTTCACATGACAGAAAATTGGATGTTTCCAATTATCATTTTAGATGACAGTGAAGATCTTCAGACTTGTTTCTCCGCAAAGGTGAAAGACACTACTTGGTTGTGGCACCTTTGATATGGACATCTCAACTTTAATGGGCTGAAGACTTTACAACAAAAAGGAATGCTGACAGGGCTTCCTCAAATCACTCCTCCCTTACAAGTTTGTGAAGATTGTGTTATTGGCAAACAACAACGTGATTGCTTCCCAAAAGGAAAAACATGGAGAGCTCAACAGCCACTAGAGTTGATTCACTCAGACATTTGTGGACCTATAAGTCCAACTTCAAATGGCAACAAAAGGTACTTTATTAGGTTCATTGATGATTATAGTAGGAAGACATGGGTATACTTCTTGCAGGAAAAGTCAAAGGCTTTTGAAGCTTTTAAAAGCTTCAAAGCTTTGGTTGAGAATGAAGCAAGTGGAACAATTAAGGTGTTGCGAACAGATCGTGGAGGAGAGTTCAATTCACAAGACTTTTCTAACTTTTGTGAGTTGAATGGCATTCGAAGAAATTTGACTACAACTTATACACCACAACAGAATGAAGTATGTGAAAGAAAGAACCGTACAGTGTTGAATATGGTCAGGAGTATGCTGTCTAGAAAAGCTATTCCAAAAATTTTTTGGCCAGAAGCTGTTAACTTGAGCATCCATATATTGAATAGAAGTCCAACATTGGTAGTAAAAAACATGACACCTGAAGAAGCTTGGAAAGGAAATAAACCAGTTGTGAATTATTTCAAAGTTTTTAGTTGTATAGCTTTTGCCCATGTTCCTGATGAAAAGAGGAAGAAGCTTGATGATAAAGCAGAAAAGTGTATATTTCTTGGTGTGAGTGAGCATTCAAAAGCCTACAAATTGTACAATCCAGTCACAAAAAGAATAATCATTAATCGAGATGTGGTATTTGATGAGAGCAAGGCATGGAAGTGGAATGTTAATAGCATCAAAGAGCACATCCCAATCAATGATGATGAGATTGAAGAAGAAAGACAAAATCAATCTTCAAGCTCTACTGTCACAAGTTCACAGTCTACTCCCTCACCAAATTCACAAGTAGAACTAGAAGATGATGTGTCAAATGAACCTAGACTTCAATGCACAAGAAGAAGGCCAGCATGGATGCAAGATTATGAGATTAGTGAAATTAATCAAATTGATGATTCACGTACTCATTTTGCGTCGCTTTCAGACCATGATGTTATTGCTTTTCATGACGCAATCAAAGAGTTGAAATGGAAGAAGGCTATGGATGAGGAGATCAAAGCAATAGAGAAAAATAACACCTGTAAATTAATAGATCTTCCCAAGGGCCAAAAGTCTATTGGAGTTAAATGGGTGTATAAAACAAAGCTCAATGCAGATGGCAAGGTGGATAAATACAAGGCGCGATTGGTAGTTAAAGGTTATAGGCAAGAATATGGGATTGATTATAAAGAGGTGTTTGCTCTGATTGCAAGACTTGATACAATCAGACTAGTTATTTCAGTTGCAGCTCAAAATTTATGGTCCATTTATCAATTTGATGTCAAGTTGGCATTTTTACATGGTGAGCTGCAAGAAGATGTCTATGTTGAGCAACCTTTGGGATATGTGAAGCAAGGAAATGAGGCAAGGTATATAAATTGAAGAAGGCAGTATACGGACTAAAACAAGCACCCCGAGCTTGGTATAGTCGTATAAAGTCTTATTTCATTGAAGCAGTGATAACTCTCCAAATTTACATCTTTTTATGTGTCTAGAAGTCTTTGTTAGTGTATTTTAGTTTCTTATTGTTTAGAATTAGGCTAGTTTTAGGTTTTTCTTTAAATTCTTTAGTTTTATAAAATTGTAGTTAAAATTAGGTTTTTAGGATTATTTTTTTTAGTGTTTGTTCATAAATAGGAAATTAGTTTTTTTTTTTAAGAATTCTTTTCTTTATTTTTGTTTAGATAGACTTTTATTTTCTTTAATTTCTGAAATGTTCTTTTCTTTAATTGTTGATTGATTTTTTTTCAGTAGATTGGGTTTTGGAATCTGGTCAACTGGACTTGGTCAGCGGAAGAAGCATTGGGCTGGCTACTGTGAACGATGTTGGGTCGTTGTTGCTGCCACTTGAAGTTGGTGTTGATGCCACTGAATTGGGCCATTTTCAGCTGGGCCGCTGTGAAGCTTTCTGCACCGCTGGAATGTATTGATATATTGAGCAAAATGAGCTGCAAATGGAGCTTGGCTGATGTAAAGCAATACTGGGCCAGGGTAATTGGGCTTAAGTGGAACGACATAGTTTTGGTGCGTATTGGATGACTTGGCAGTTGTTGCCTTGCTTAGGGGTCTCTACCTCGAGAAATTCATTTGGAAAAGCACTCAAGAAGTTAGGGCAGAGAAAAGGAGAGAGTGAAGCAAGTTAAGAAGAAGAGCACGTCTCATCCTGACCGGAGAAGATGACCGGAGCTGCCACGTGGAGAAGATCAAGCGGCGAGAAAAGGAAGCTGACCGGTGAAGACTAAGTTGATCGGAGGGCTGAGACAAGTGAGGCACGAGCAAAGAAACGGTGATCGTCCGATGAAGAAGAAGCACCCCAAGCAAGTTTCTATTTCCTTTTCCTGCTTTTCTTTACTTTTCTTTCTTCAACCCTATAAAAAGGGGTTTCTTCCATGTAAATAGACACACACTGCATACACTGCATACACTTTATACACTTTCAGTTTACAGTTCTACGCTCTGTAGATTAGGGTATTTTTCCGCTTTCGTAGAAGTAGAGTTCTTGACTTTTGGATTCCGTTGAGATGATCGCGAGGGTGACAGGCCGCGAGAGTCTTGGTGACTTCCGGTAGTGTGTAAAATTTCCTTTTCATGTTAATAAAGTTCAGTTTTGTGTTTTTGTTCTATTCTTGTTTGTGTTTCGATTTTGTTCTTTGTTTTTTATTTCTGTACTTGTTATGTTTTGAGAAAATGATTTGGATTCTGTATCTCTGCAATTCTATGGTTCCTTTTGGAATTGAATGACTCCACAGTGAGCATACATTTTCGGGATGTCTTCTTGAGTCAGAGATGATTCCAATACATAAAGACTCTTTCGGTTTTGTGTTTCTATTCTTTTTCTTCTATTATTTTTGTTATGTGTGATTTTAATTCTGCAATTGAACTCTGTTTGAGAATTATGAAGGAAAACATCCACATTTCTACATCTGTTTTGGATGTAATAGGACCCCGAGGTGGGCCTAGATTTTCAAGAGGTCTTCTTGAGAGATGTTAAGCTTCCTAATTGTCAGACTAAGTTCAATTTCAGCGTTGTATTCCTGTTCTTGTGAAAGTGTGCATTGGTTGAATAATTGAGTGAGAATTTCCATTTTAAGTTCTGAAATATGAACTAAAAAGCACCCAAGGAGGGCTTAAATTTTTTAGAATGTCTTTCTGAAGAGTAATTGAGACTCTTTCATTCAATCTATTGCACATTTGCCCCTGTTGTTTGCTTTCTGTCTAATATCCTTAGTTTGCTTCTTTATCTTTAGTATTTCTATTGACTTGATGTTACAATAGTCTTAGTTTTGATTGTGATTTTATTTTCCTTTCATTTAGGTTCTGTTATATGTTCCACTATTCTTATCATTCTTAGTTAGGTTTATTTTCTTGTTTTCTTTCTTCATTTACATATTGTAGTGATAATCTTGAGGTTTTGTTAATAGACAGTAGCAATGCTCATTAGTTTAGGTCATTTTAGTTGCATTTAATTTTCATATTTGCTTAGGACATGTTGTTGTTTCTATCTTAGGAATTTAGGTTTCTACTTTTTTTATTTTTCCTTTTATTTCATATTCTTTCCTTAAACAAATTTTCTTATTCTTATTAATTTCATTGTTTCATTTTCTATTTCCCCACCTTGTTTTTATAGTTAAATAGTAAATAACAAAAAGACTTAACTGTACACTTTGAGCTTAATTCTAGTCGAGTCCGAGGATTGATACCTAGGTTGTCCCTATACTTCATTAGTGGGGAAATCTAGTTTGTTCTGATTTTGTGCGACCAATATTAGTTTAACAAGCAGGCTTTCATAAATGTCCGTATGAGCACACACTTTTCATAAAGGTTGGAGATGGTGAGAAAATGCTTATAGTATGCATATATGTTGATGATTTGATCTTCACAAGTAATGATATAGTCATGATTGATGCCTTTAAAGCTTCTATGATGGCTGAATTTGAGATGACAAACTGGGGCTTAATGCACTACTTTCTTGGCATTAAGGTAGTACAATCAGTTACTGGAATTTTTGTCTCACAGAAGAAATATGTTTTGGAGATTTTGAGCAGGTTTCAAATGAGGGAGTGCAATGCAGTCTGCACTCTTACTTCTGTAGATTTGAAGCTGAACAAAGATTTAAATGGGAAGAAGGTAGATGCAACAGGCTATAAGCAAATTGTAGGAAGTTTAATGTATCTAACTTCGACTAGGCTAGATATAATTCATGTTGTCAGTCTTATCAGCCGATATATGGAGAATCCGACAGAGTTACACCTCGTAGCAGCTAAAAGAATTCTCAAGTACTTGAAAGGAACTATTGATTTTGGGGTATTATATGAAAGGGGAGCACAAAAGGGTTTGTGTGGCTTCAGTGATAGTGATTATGCCGGGGATGAAGATGACCGAAAAAGTACATCAGGATATGTCTTCATGATGGGTTCCGATGTTGTCTTGTGGTTATCAAAGAAACAGCCAATTGTTACTTTATCCTCCACAGAAGCTGAGTTTATTGCAACTACATCATGTGCTTGCCAAGCCATCTGGTTAAGAAGATTACTTAAGGAACTTGGATATGATCAAGAAGGCCCTACATCAATGTTTTGTAACAATGTCTCTGCAATTAAGTTGTCAAAGAATTTTGTTTTACATGGGAGGAGCAAACATATAAATGTCAGATTTCATTTCTTACGTGATCTGTGCAAGGATGATGTTATTGATGTTATCCATTGCAAGAGTGAGGAGCAGATAGCAGATATAATGACAAAATCTCTCAAGACAAATGTCTTTGAAAAGCTTCGAAGCATGTTGGGAGTTTACTCAAGAAAGAAAGTTGGTTGTGATGATGAAAAGTTGATTGTTGAAGCTTCCTCTGCTGTAAACTGATGTCTACTGGACCTCCAATTTAAGGGAGGGAAATGTTGGAATTTATTTAGTAATTTTCTGTTTTAAATAAATCAAGTCCTATTTATGTGGGATTTGATAGTGCAGGCACGTTTTTAGGAATTCCAGTAGTGGGTATATCAGTTACCATTTTTTTTCTCCTCGATTTAAGGTCCAACAGTTATTTTATACTGCTATATATGTAACTGAAGCTTTCAATTAATTAATATAGTTATCAGTCATATTTTTTCATATTTCAACACCAATGACTTTTCATTATAAAATATTGAAGCATTTACTTTATTTTGTTTAACTCATATTTTTGTGAGTAAAAATATCCTGCACAGGAAGGTTCAGACTTACATTCAACCTTGTAAGGGTCATTATAAATTATAATTTACAAAATATTGAAGCGTTTGTTTTATTTTGTTAACTCATATTTTTGTGAGTTAAAATATCCTGCAAAGGAAGGTTCAGACCCACATTCAACCTTGTAAGGGTCCAACGACTTTTCATTAAATATTATAACTTATAAAATATTGAAGCGTTTGTCTTATTTTGTTTAACTCATATTGTTGTGAGTAAAAATATCCTGCACAAGAAGGTTCTGTTTCAACCTTGTCAGGTTCCAATGACTTTTCATTATAAATTATAATTTATAAAATATTGAAGCGTTTGATTTATTTTGTTTAACTCAAATTTTTGTGAGTAAAAATATCCTGCAGAGAAGGTTCTGTCCTATGTTCAACCTTTTCAGGTTCCAATAACTTTTCATCTTTTCATTAGAAATTATAATATATAAAATATTGAAGTGTTTGCTTTATTTTGTTTACCTCATATTTTTGTGAGTAAAAATATCTTGCAAGGAAAGTTTCAGAGGTTCAACCTTGCCAGATTTCAATTTCATTATAAATTATAATTTATAAAATATTGAAGCGTTTGTTTTATTTTGTTTAACTCAAATTTTTGTGAGTAAAAATATCTTGCACAGGTTCCAATAACTTTTCATTATAAATTATAATATATAAAATATTGAAGCGTTTGATTTATTTTGTTTAACTCATATTTCAAAGGTTCAACCTTTTCATATTTCAATGATTTTTCTTTATAAATTATAATTTATAAAATATTGAAGAGTTCGTTTTATTTTCTTAATATTTTTTCTTACTTTTCATTAATCTCTTATTTCCAAGCATAATATAAAGAATTGATTTATTTCTTGAAAACATTTTGCTTTTCTTGTTGTCTTAACGTATCATACATTAAATGGTATTAATTCGATTGCGTTTAATAAATAAAATTCTAATCAAATTAGTTAACAAGAAAAAGTCGTTATTAATCATATTCATCAAGAAACTACTTTCTTAAATCTTATAAAGTGTATTAATTTTTTCTTTTAATAATTGACAAAGAATTATATGGGACTTATGAAACTGCAAATATTTGGCTTTCGGTAGTGGTAATAATAAATTATAACATAATATTTGAATAACAATATTAGCTTAAACAAACAATTATTTAAAAATAAATATTTTTAAAATTATATTGATTGAAGTATATAGATCAAGGTATACCAGTAAAAGAGTATTATTATCTCGTTTTAATTGCTATTCAATACGTTAATTTGAAATATACATCCAAATAAAATGAAAAGTTTTATAAAACAAACTAGACCACCCACGGAATTTAAAATTTTTTTAATAATTGTTTTATTTTGTAAAAAAAAAATAATAAGGCAGGGAAACTATTATATAATGAAATATAATGAAAATTAAGTTATATTGATAATTTGAGTAAAATAATCCTATCATTTAAAATATTTTCTAGGAGATATGGAGGTTTATTAATTATTTGGTTTTGTGTTTTGTAATTAGATTATCACGTATTATGTAAAAATAATTAAGCTTATCCTCTCTCTCTATATATATGGATATTTTCTATCTTTATATTTTTATTATTTGTTAGGATTTGATTGAAATGTAATAATTAATAAAATAATAATCCTAAAACATAAATAGTAATAATTAATGATACCAAAATCAGATAAACGGAATATTTAAAATTGAATTTCAAAAATTGAATTATCTTTAATGGTTCTCTTTGACTCTTCCCTTGTCGTGATGATCATTATAAACAATGTATATTTACGGTACATTTACAAGTAATAATTAATGTCGTCAAGATTAAATAAAGTGATATTTATCATGGGATTTTAAAATTTAAATTATCTTCTTTCTTTACTTTTTACTTTGTATTTTCATAGTTAGTTAGGATTTGATTAAAATGTAATGATTAAATAAAATAATGATGCAAATGATATGGATATCAAACGTAATAATTAATGGCTCCTTTATTCAATCCAATAAAGATAAATCGTAATAATTAACGTGTTTAGAACTATATTTCAAAAATTGAATTATTTTTAATGGTAAAGATTTCCACTCTAACTCTAGCCTTCTCATTATCATCTTTATAATTAATCTATTTTTACCGTAGATTTACAACTAACAATTAATGTCATCAATATTACAAACTGAATATTTAAAATTAGATTTCCAAAATTAAATTATGTAAAGACTTTTCCCTTCACTTAAATTAATGGTGTAACAGATTTACAAATTAATGATATCAAGGTAAGTGTACTGAATATTTAGGAATTAGATTTTAAAGATTAAAATATCTTTAACCGTAAATATTTCCCTCATCATTAAATACATATTTACAAGTAATCAATTTTAACGTAGATTTAGAAATAATAATTAATGGTATCAAGATTAACTAAAATGAATATTTAGAATTAAATTTTCAAAATTAAATTATCTTTAGTAATATATTTCTCTCTATAACACTTACCTTAATTAAATTATCATCTTTATAAATAGTGTTAGGATCACATTACAAATCACTCATTTCATTACAAATCACTCATTTCTTAAAATTTTCTTTCCCTCCCCAAAAGGATTCTTTGCCCTCAACGTTATCTTTCTTTGTTAATTTCTTAATCACATTCGGTTGTGAAACATGTCTGAGAATATGCACACGATGGTAATAAGAGGAATGACTATTGATTCCAATTACTTAGTAGATGTTGATGAAAATGGAATGATATATGGAATGCCACAACACCATGGACTTCACCATCAACCTAGTTACTCTAACAATTTCATTTGGGGTCATTATTCGACTTTGGTTTGGTATCCAAATCCTCCAATCTCCTATGTACAAGGTAAAATGTCTACCTTTCTTTCTCTACTTGTTATGTTTTGATTTTTTTTTATAAAGTATTCATGTATTCCAACATTACTCTAACAGTTTTGAATGAAGAGTCTTGTAATTTTATGTTATTTTCTTTAAATTCTTGATTTGATCTTTTAACGGTTGATCATTTTCTACAGCTCCACCTCCTAGTGCTAATGTAAGCTCATTAGAAGAGAATACAAGAATGGGTCTCCGAAGAAGAAGACACCACCACAGATTTCTCCATCGGCAATACCGTGCGCAAGAGATCAGACGTCACTCCAACTTTCATTCCTACGTAACTGCTTCACCATATAGAGTTCCAGAAACAACAAATCATTCAAGAAGCTCTTCAATGCCCATACAAAATGCACCTAATAGAGACAACATGCATAATCTTCATCCTCCTGCGTTTCGTGTAATATGTCATTCTTTTTACTTTAAAAAATTCTTAGTCCTTAAAAGCCTACTTTCTTTATCACGTATTATTCTCTTTTCTTGTGCAGGAATTTCCTTCGTATCTACTCATGGACACTGATTACATGTCATACGAGACACTTTATAATGTGCATGAATTTCCTTCATTAGGTGACCCTCATAGTGATATGCGCTTGGACATTGATGGCATGTCATATGAGGCAAGTATACTATATATGTTTAGTCTGATGTTTTTTTCTATGCGTACTAAAATCTTAGCTATTATGAAAAACTTTAAATTACTAACGGTTTGAAATTGGACAACAGGAGCTTCTTGAGTTAAGTGAATGGATGAATGGCAACTCGGAAAGGGGTTTGTCAGAAGACATTATTGCAAGACATATGCAGACAAAAAGTTATCTACTACCTGAGAACTTGGGCGATCAGGAATCTGATATTTGCATAATATGCCAGGTATGAAATATAGCAACATGTATATTTTATATTTTATAAGGTACTAGTTTATTTGTCTTTTTTATGTACTAGATTGAGGTTATACATTAAAATTTGATATATTAAAAATATGTTTTACTCTTTATCATATTAATTGGAATGCCTGTGCATGATTTCACAGGACGAATATAAAAATAAAGAGGAGATTGGAATTCTTCAATGCGGACATGAATACCATGCAGAGTGTATAAAGAGATGGTTACATGAGAAAAATGTTTGTCCCATGTGCAAATCAAAAGGATTAACTATTGAATAGATACGAAAAATTAAAACTACATAATTCATTTTTTAAGTGAATTCATCTTTTGTTCTAGATCAAGTAATACATATTTCTAACATTGTTGTAAGAGTGAAAAACTCATTGTTTTCTATTTTCATGAACAATTACATTTATCATGTTATATTGTTGTTTAAATGTTAACCATGAAAAATTATACTCTTAATATTTTTTTCTTACTTTTTCATTAATGTCTTATTTCCAAGATCATAATATAAAGAACGGGTTTATTTCTTGAAATTTTTTTGCTTTTCTTGTTGTGTCAATATATCATACATTAAATGGTATTAATTCGATTGCGTTTTATAAATAAAATTCTAATCAAATTAGTTGACAAGAAACAAAAATCATTATTAATCATTTTCATCAAGAAACTACTTTCTTAAATCTTATTTTAATAATTGGAATTAGAATTATAAGATACTTATGAAACTGCAAATATTTGGGTTTCGACAGTGGTAATAATAAATCATGACATAATACTTCATTAACAATATTAACTTAAACAAACAATTATTTAAGAATAAATCTTTTTAAAATTATATTGATTGAAAGTATACCGGTAAAGGCTATCATCTCGTTTTAATTGCTATTCAATGTTAATTGGATATGAAAATTTTATAAAACAAACTAGTCTACCCACAGAATTTTCTATTTTTTTAATAACTGTTTTATTTTATATATAAAAATAATAAGGTAATGAAATTTTATATAATGAAAATTAAGTTATATTGTTATAATGGTTATTATCAAAATAATTTGGTAATAAATTTAAGTGACATGATAATAATTTCAGTTTTAAATAGAATAACTGAAATTGATATCACAATTTATATCATAATTTAATTCAATTTGTTGGAGTTTGAAATTAAGTTATACTGTTATAAATGTTAAATCTATCCTATTTGTTAGATCAATAGTATGGTAGACAAGTGCAGTCCACTTACACATTCTAAAACATATCGCCACATTTTGCTGATACTTAATTATTACTTATTTAATTTAAATATTTTAGTTATTTTCAAATATTTTTTAAGAGATAAAATTATTTATTAATTACTTAATGTCAAAGATTTATATCATTTAAAATATTTTAAAAGATAAAATGGTTTCTTAATTATTTAAATTAAAAGACTTATTTCATTTAAAATATTTTTTAAGAGATAGATTAGTTTATTAATAATTTGATTGAAATAATTCTGTCATTTAAAAGATTGTTTAGGAGATATATGAATGTTTATTAATTATTTGGTTTTGTGTTTTGTAATTAGATTATCATGTATTATGTAAAAATAATTAAGCTTATTCTCTCTATATATATATATCTGGATATTTTCTATCTTTATATTTTTATTATTTGTTAGGATTTGATTGAAATGTAATGATTAATGAAAGAATAATCCAAATTATATGTGAATTATATGAAATATACCCATCGGAGTTAATGGTCATTTATAGGCAGTTAACATGTAATTATAGGTCAGATTGTCTTACGCTTTGCAAATATACGCTATTAATAATTGATTATTGGGGTTGATTGCCTAAAAATATATTGCGTTAATGGTTAATAAGGTGTTTAGCTGCCACAAACCTTATAAATATACGATTGATGTCTAGGTAAAAGAACCTCGATCTATCCTAAGAAAATAGAGACCTCTTTATGAAACATATCTGACTTGAGCGTCGGAGTGTCTTCTGCAGGTCAACAACCCATCAGAGTAGATTGCATTCTCGGAGAGGATTGGACTATCGAAAGAGAGCAGAGTAAAAAAGGACGATCGACCCTGAGACCAATTCAACCGAAACAAATGGCGTCCACCGTGGGGCCGAGCGACATTCCATGAAACCACGAAGAACCAGACGCGCGCTAGGTTCCGACTTCGCTACTCCGGATCAATACCAGGTTTTGCAGCAAGAGAAAAAAATTTCATAATAATTTCAAAAGGCATGTCTTTTATTTTGAGAACTTGCAGGACGGTTCAATCCTTTATCGCTTAGTCAGTTGAACCACCAACGTTCTGTTGGGATACAAACAAAGTCCCACATCGGATAAAGGAAGAGACAAATATGTGTTTATATACACATAGATACCTCCATTGGTAAGAGGCCTTTTGGAGTGGTACCAAAAGCAAATCCGTGAGAGCTTGGCCCAAAGCGAATCCGTGAGAGGTTGGCCCAAAGCGGGCAATATCTTACCAGTGTGGAGATATGTGTGTATATCAAACCTCCCCAACAGTAGAGCCACTGGTTCAGCTCTGGTGGTCGGGCCCAGACGAGTACTTCCCCCCATGATCAGGTGGAGCCAGGCAGGTGGCCAGTGGCAGATTCGCCAGATGACTCATGAGAGGTGGAGAGCTAGAGATGCTCAGTGTTGACCATGGTGTGCCCATGGTGTACTCGGAGATAAAAAGAATAAAAAAGACTTCCGCAACAGGGGAGGAAGAAGACCTTAGTCCTTTGTTTGAGGGAGGATGTTGGGATACAAACAAAGTCTCACATTGGATAAAAGAAGAGACAGATATGGGTTTATATACACATTGATACCTCCATTGGTAAGAGGCCTTTTGGAGTGGTACCAAAAGAAAATCCGTGAGGGCTTGGCCCAAAGCAGGCAATATCTTACCAATGTGGAGATATGTGTGTATATCAAACCTCCCCAACACGTTCAACCTTATCAAGTTCTAATGGCTTCTCATTACAAAAAATAAAATATTTAATATTTTATTTAACACATATTTTTGCGTGTAAAAATATATTGCACATGAAGGTTCAGACCTACGTTCAACTTTGTCAGGTTCCAACGACTTTTCATTATAAATTATACTTTATAAAATATTGAAGTGTTTGCTTTATTTTGTTTGACTCATATTTTTGTGAGTAAAAATATCTTGCACTGGAAGGTTCAGTCCTACTACGTTCAACCTTGTCAGGTTCTAATGGCTTTTTATTAGAAATTATAATTTATAAAATATTGAAACGTTTGCTTTATTTTGTTTAACTCCTATTTTTGTGAGTAAAAATATCCTGCACAAGAAGGTTCAAACCTACGTTCAACCTTGTCAAATTCCAATGACTTTTCATTATAAATTATACTTTATAAAACAATGAAGTGTTTGCTTTATTTTGTTTAACTCATATTTTTGTGAGTAAAAATATCTTGCACAAGAAGGTTAGGACCTACATCCAACTTTGTCAAGTTCCAATTGTTTGAAATTATTTAGTAATTTTCTGTTTTAAATAAATCAAGTCCTATTTCTGTGGGATTTGATAGTGCAGGCATGTTTTTAGGAATTCCAGTAGTGGGTATATCAGTTACCATTTTTTTCTCCTTGATTTAAGTCCAACAGTTATTTTATACTCCTTAATATAGTTGTCAGTCATATTTTTTCATATTTCAACATTCTGGTATCAGAGCTAGGACTGGGCTCGATAGACATTGAAGCAGCAGCTTTCTTGCCAGCAGCAGCTTTCTTGCCAGCAGCAGCTTTCTTGCCATCAGCAAGTAACATTGACATCTGAAAATAGTAACTTTGTGCAACCAGTAATTCCTCGCTTTGATGTTCGCTACGATCATTGGACGATGTTGATGGAGAACTTTTTGCGATCGAAAGAGTACTGGTCATTAATTCAAGATGGTATAACCACTTCTCTAGTCGGGACAGTGTTGACAGCAACTTAAGAAGAGCAACAGGAGGACCAAAAATTGAAGGACCTAAAGGTGAAAAACTATTTGTTCCAGGCTATTGATCGTACGATCTTGGAGACCATTCTTCAAAAGGAAACGAGCAAGCAAATCTGGGACTCAATGAAACTTAAATATCAAGGGACAACAAAAGTGAATCGTGCACAGCTTCAAGCCCTTCGAAGAGATTTTGAAACTCTACATATGAATATAGGAGAGTTTGTCACTGAATATTTCTCAAGGACGATGACAATTGCAAACAACATGCGAATTCATGGTGACAAACTAGAAGATGTTGTGGTAATTGAAAAAATTCTTCGATCAGTGACTACGAAATTTGATTACGTAGTTTGTTCAATGGAGGAAGCGCGTGACATTGATAACCTTTCTATCAATGAGCTACAAAGCTCGTTGTTGGTTCATGAGAAGCGAATTAATCAATGGGCTTCAATTGAGGAGAAAGCTTTGAAAGCCTCCACCAATACTTCAGTTGCTTCTGAAGGTGCAAGACGTGGTCAAGGAAGAGGCAAAGGCAGAGGGTATGGTCAAGGATCAAGGTTTGATAAATCCCACATTGAATGTTTCAATTACCTTAAATATGGCCATTACAAGTCAAAATGCCCTAATTTCTCTAGAGGTCGGGGGGAGAAATTAAATTATGCTATGATAGAAGAAGAAGAAGAAGAAACAACTTTATTGATGGCATGTCATAACAAGAAAGAAAAGTATGAAAATATGTGGTACTTAGACTCAGGCTGCAGTAATCATATATGTGGCAACAAATTTTTATTTTGAGTTGGATGAGTCATTTAGAGATATTGTGAAATTTGGAGACAACTTCAGTGTTCCTGTCATAGGGAAAGGAAGTGTCAATGTTCGTTTGAAAAATGATGTTGTTGAAAGAATCTCTAGTGTGTTCTATGTTCCAGATTTGAAAAGTAATTTGATTAGCCTAGGTCAACTACAAAGAAGGGATATGAGATCATAATCAAAAATGGAATCTCCATTATTAAAGATTCTGAGAGAGGAGTAATTGCACGTGTTCACATGACAGAAAATTGGATGTTTCCAATTATCATTTTAGATGACAGTGAAGATCTTCAGACTTGTTTCTCCGCAAAGGTGAAAGACACTACTTGGTTGTGGCACCTTTGATATGGACATCTCAACTTTAATGGGCTGAAGACTTTACAACAAAAAGGAATGCTGACAGGGCTTCCTCAAATCACTCCTCCCTTACAAGTTTGTGAAGATTGTGTTATTGGCAAACAACAACGTGATTGCTTCCCAAAAGGAAAAACATGGAGAGCTCAACAGCCACTAGAGTTGATTCACTCAGACATTTGTGGACCTATAAGTCCAACTTCAAATGGCAACAAAAGGTACTTTATTAGGTTCATTGATGATTATAGTAGGAAGACATGGGTATACTTCTTGCAGGAAAAGTCAAAGGCTTTTGAAGCTTTTAAAAGCTTCAAAGCTTTGGTTGAGAATGAAGCAAGTGGAACAATTAAGGTGTTGCGAACAGATCGTGGAGGAGAGTTCAATTCACAAGACTTTTCTAACTTTTGTGAGTTGAATGGCATTCGAAGAAATTTGACTACAACTTATACACCACAACAGAATGAAGTATGTGAAAGAAAGAACCGTACAGTGTTGAATATGGTCAGGAGTATGCTGTCTAGAAAAGCTATTCCAAAAATTTTTTGGCCAGAAGCTGTTAACTTGAGCATCCATATATTGAATAGAAGTCCAACATTGGTAGTAAAAAACATGACACCTGAAGAAGCTTGGAAAGGAAATAAACCAGTTGTGAATTATTTCAAAGTTTTTAGTTGTATAGCTTTTGCCCATGTTCCTGATGAAAAGAGGAAGAAGCTTGATGATAAAGCAGAAAAGTGTATATTTCTTGGTGTGAGTGAGCATTCAAAAGCCTACAAATTGTACAATCCAGTCACAAAAAGAATAATCATTAATCGAGATGTGGTATTTGATGAGAGCAAGGCATGGAAGTGGAATGTTAATAGCATCAAAGAGCACATCCCAATCAATGATGATGAGATTGAAGAAGAAAGACAAAATCAATCTTCAAGCTCTACTGTCACAAGTTCACAGTCTACTCCCTCACCAAATTCACAAGTAGAACTAGAAGATGATGTGTCAAATGAACCTAGACTTCAATGCACAAGAAGAAGGCCAGCATGGATGCAAGATTATGAGATTAGTGAAATTAATCAAATTGATGATTCACGTACTCATTTTGCGTCGCTTTCAGACCATGATGTTATTGCTTTTCATGACGCAATCAAAGAGTTGAAATGGAAGAAGGCTATGGATGAGGAGATCAAAGCAATAGAGAAAAATAACACCTGTAAATTAATAGATCTTCCCAAGGGCCAAAAGTCTATTGGAGTTAAATGGGTGTATAAAACAAAGCTCAATGCAGATGGCAAGGTGGATAAATACAAGGCGCGATTGGTAGTTAAAGGTTATAGGCAAGAATATGGGATTGATTATAAAGAGGTGTTTGCTCTGATTGCAAGACTTGATACAATCAGACTAGTTATTTCAGTTGCAGCTCAAAATTTATGGTCCATTTATCAATTTGATGTCAAGTTGGCATTTTTACATGGTGAGCTGCAAGAAGATGTCTATGTTGAGCAACCTTTGGGATATGTGAAGCAAGGAAATGAGGCAAGGTATATAAATTGAAGAAGGCAGTATACGGACTAAAACAAGCACCCCGAGCTTGGTATAGTCGTATAAAGTCTTATTTCATTGAAGCAGTGATAACTCTCCAAATTTACATCTTTTTATGTGTCTAGAAGTCTTTGTTAGTGTATTTTAGTTTCTTATTGTTTAGAATTAGGCTAGTTTTAGGTTTTTCTTTAAATTCTTTAGTTTTATAAAATTGTAGTTAAAATTAGGTTTTTAGGATTATTTTTTTTAGTGTTTGTTCATAAATAGGAAATTAGTTTTTTTTTTTAAGAATTCTTTTCTTTATTTTTGTTTAGATAGACTTTTATTTTCTTTAATTTCTGAAATGTTCTTTTCTTTAATTGTTGATTGATTTTTTTTCAGTAGATTGGGTTTTGGAATCTGGTCAACTGGACTTGGTCAGCGGAAGAAGCATTGGGCTGGCTACTGTGAACGATGTTGGGTCGTTGTTGCTGCCACTTGAAGTTGGTGTTGATGCCACTGAATTGGGCCATTTTCAGCTGGGCCGCTGTGAAGCTTTCTGCACCGCTGGAATGTATTGATATATTGAGCAAAATGAGCTGCAAATGGAGCTTGGCTGATGTAAAGCAATACTGGGCCAGGGTAATTGGGCTTAAGTGGAACGACATAGTTTTGGTGCGTATTGGATGACTTGGCAGTTGTTGCCTTGCTTAGGGGTCTCTACCTCGAGAAATTCATTTGGAAAAGCACTCAAGAAGTTAGGGCAGAGAAAAGGAGAGAGTGAAGCAAGTTAAGAAGAAGAGCACGTCTCATCCTGACCGGAGAAGATGACCGGAGCTGCCACGTGGAGAAGATCAAGCGGCGAGAAAAGGAAGCTGACCGGTGAAGACTAAGTTGATCGGAGGGCTGAGACAAGTGAGGCACGAGCAAAGAAACGGTGATCGTCCGATGAAGAAGAAGCACCCCAAGCAAGTTTCTATTTCCTTTTCCTGCTTTTCTTTACTTTTCTTTCTTCAACCCTATAAAAAGGGGTTTCTTCCATGTAAATAGACACACACTGCATACACTGCATACACTTTATACACTTTCAGTTTACAGTTCTACGCTCTGTAGATTAGGGTATTTTTCCGCTTTCGTAGAAGTAGAGTTCTTGACTTTTGGATTCCGTTGAGATGATCGCGAGGGTGACAGGCCGCGAGAGTCTTGGTGACTTCCGGTAGTGTGTAAAATTTCCTTTTCATGTTAATAAAGTTCAGTTTTGTGTTTTTGTTCTATTCTTGTTTGTGTTTCGATTTTGTTCTTTGTTTTTTATTTCTGTACTTGTTATGTTTTGAGAAAATGATTTGGATTCTGTATCTCTGCAATTCTATGGTTCCTTTTGGAATTGAATGACTCCACAGTGAGCATACATTTTCGGGATGTCTTCTTGAGTCAGAGATGATTCCAATACATAAAGACTCTTTCGGTTTTGTGTTTCTATTCTTTTTCTTCTATTATTTTTGTTATGTGTGATTTTAATTCTGCAATTGAACTCTGTTTGAGAATTATGAAGGAAAACATCCACATTTCTACATCTGTTTTGGATGTAATAGGACCCCGAGGTGGGCCTAGATTTTCAAGAGGTCTTCTTGAGAGATGTTAAGCTTCCTAATTGTCAGACTAAGTTCAATTTCAGCGTTGTATTCCTGTTCTTGTGAAAGTGTGCATTGGTTGAATAATTGAGTGAGAATTTCCATTTTAAGTTCTGAAATATGAACTAAAAAGCACCCAAGGAGGGCTTAAATTTTTTAGAATGTCTTTCTGAAGAGTAATTGAGACTCTTTCATTCAATCTATTGCACATTTGCCCCTGTTGTTTGCTTTCTGTCTAATATCCTTAGTTTGCTTCTTTATCTTTAGTATTTCTATTGACTTGATGTTACAATAGTCTTAGTTTTGATTGTGATTTTATTTTCCTTTCATTTAGGTTCTGTTATATGTTCCACTATTCTTATCATTCTTAGTTAGGTTTATTTTCTTGTTTTCTTTCTTCATTTACATATTGTAGTGATAATCTTGAGGTTTTGTTAATAGACAGTAGCAATGCTCATTAGTTTAGGTCATTTTAGTTGCATTTAATTTTCATATTTGCTTAGGACATGTTGTTGTTTCTATCTTAGGAATTTAGGTTTCTACTTTTTTTATTTTTCCTTTTATTTCATATTCTTTCCTTAAACAAATTTTCTTATTCTTATTAATTTCATTGTTTCATTTTCTATTTCCCCACCTTGTTTTTATAGTTAAATAGTAAATAACAAAAAGACTTAACTGTACACTTTGAGCTTAATTCTAGTCGAGTCCGAGGATTGATACCTAGGTTGTCCCTATACTTCATTAGTGGGGAAATCTAGTTTGTTCTGATTTTGTGCGACCAATATTAGTTTAACAAGCAGGCTTTCATAAATGTCCGTATGAGCACACACTTTTCATAAAGGTTGGAGATGGTGAGAAAATGCTTATAGTATGCATATATGTTGATGATTTGATCTTCACAAGTAATGATATAGTCATGATTGATGCCTTTAAAGCTTCTATGATGGCTGAATTTGAGATGACAAACTGGGGCTTAATGCACTACTTTCTTGGCATTAAGGTAGTACAATCAGTTACTGGAATTTTTGTCTCACAGAAGAAATATGTTTTGGAGATTTTGAGCAGGTTTCAAATGAGGGAGTGCAATGCAGTCTGCACTCTTACTTCTGTAGATTTGAAGCTGAACAAAGATTTAAATGGGAAGAAGGTAGATGCAACAGGCTATAAGCAAATTGTAGGAAGTTTAATGTATCTAACTTCGACTAGGCTAGATATAATTCATGTTGTCAGTCTTATCAGCCGATATATGGAGAATCCGACAGAGTTACACCTCGTAGCAGCTAAAAGAATTCTCAAGTACTTGAAAGGAACTATTGATTTTGGGGTATTATATGAAAGGGGAGCACAAAAGGGTTTGTGTGGCTTCAGTGATAGTGATTATGCCGGGGATGAAGATGACCGAAAAAGTACATCAGGATATGTCTTCATGATGGGTTCCGATGTTGTCTTGTGGTTATCAAAGAAACAGCCAATTGTTACTTTATCCTCCACAGAAGCTGAGTTTATTGCAACTACATCATGTGCTTGCCAAGCCATCTGGTTAAGAAGATTACTTAAGGAACTTGGATATGATCAAGAAGGCCCTACATCAATGTTTTGTAACAATGTCTCTGCAATTAAGTTGTCAAAGAATTTTGTTTTACATGGGAGGAGCAAACATATAAATGTCAGATTTCATTTCTTACGTGATCTGTGCAAGGATGATGTTATTGATGTTATCCATTGCAAGAGTGAGGAGCAGATAGCAGATATAATGACAAAATCTCTCAAGACAAATGTCTTTGAAAAGCTTCGAAGCATGTTGGGAGTTTACTCAAGAAAGAAAGTTGGTTGTGATGATGAAAAGTTGATTGTTGAAGCTTCCTCTGCTGTAAACTGATGTCTACTGGACCTCCAATTTAAGGGAGGGAAATGTTGGAATTTATTTAGTAATTTTCTGTTTTAAATAAATCAAGTCCTATTTATGTGGGATTTGATAGTGCAGGCACGTTTTTAGGAATTCCAGTAGTGGGTATATCAGTTACCATTTTTTTTCTCCTCGATTTAAGGTCCAACAGTTATTTTATACTGCTATATATGTAACTGAAGCTTTCAATTAATTAATATAGTTATCAGTCATATTTTTTCATATTTCAACACCAATGACTTTTCATTATAAAATATTGAAGCATTTACTTTATTTTGTTTAACTCATATTTTTGTGAGTAAAAATATCCTGCACAGGAAGGTTCAGACTTACATTCAACCTTGTAAGGGTCATTATAAATTATAATTTACAAAATATTGAAGCGTTTGTTTTATTTTGTTAACTCATATTTTTGTGAGTTAAAATATCCTGCAAAGGAAGGTTCAGACCCACATTCAACCTTGTAAGGGTCCAACGACTTTTCATTAAATATTATAACTTATAAAATATTGAAGCGTTTGTCTTATTTTGTTTAACTCATATTGTTGTGAGTAAAAATATCCTGCACAAGAAGGTTCTGTTTCAACCTTGTCAGGTTCCAATGACTTTTCATTATAAATTATAATTTATAAAATATTGAAGCGTTTGATTTATTTTGTTTAACTCAAATTTTTGTGAGTAAAAATATCCTGCAGAGAAGGTTCTGTCCTATGTTCAACCTTTTCAGGTTCCAATAACTTTTCATCTTTTCATTAGAAATTATAATATATAAAATATTGAAGTGTTTGCTTTATTTTGTTTACCTCATATTTTTGTGAGTAAAAATATCTTGCAAGGAAAGTTTCAGAGGTTCAACCTTGCCAGATTTCAATTTCATTATAAATTATAATTTATAAAATATTGAAGCGTTTGTTTTATTTTGTTTAACTCAAATTTTTGTGAGTAAAAATATCTTGCACAGGTTCCAATAACTTTTCATTATAAATTATAATATATAAAATATTGAAGCGTTTGATTTATTTTGTTTAACTCATATTTCAAAGGTTCAACCTTTTCATATTTCAATGATTTTTCTTTATAAATTATAATTTATAAAATATTGAAGAGTTCGTTTTATTTTCTTAATATTTTTTCTTACTTTTCATTAATCTCTTATTTCCAAGCATAATATAAAGAATTGATTTATTTCTTGAAAACATTTTGCTTTTCTTGTTGTCTTAACGTATCATACATTAAATGGTATTAATTCGATTGCGTTTAATAAATAAAATTCTAATCAAATTAGTTAACAAGAAAAAGTCGTTATTAATCATATTCATCAAGAAACTACTTTCTTAAATCTTATAAAGTGTATTAATTTTTTCTTTTAATAATTGACAAAGAATTATATGGGACTTATGAAACTGCAAATATTTGGCTTTCGGTAGTGGTAATAATAAATTATAACATAATATTTGAATAACAATATTAGCTTAAACAAACAATTATTTAAAAATAAATATTTTTAAAATTATATTGATTGAAGTATATAGATCAAGGTATACCAGTAAAAGAGTATTATTATCTCGTTTTAATTGCTATTCAATACGTTAATTTGAAATATACATCCAAATAAAATGAAAAGTTTTATAAAACAAACTAGACCACCCACGGAATTTAAAATTTTTTTAATAATTGTTTTATTTTGTAAAAAAAAAATAATAAGGCAGGGAAACTATTATATAATGAAATATAATGAAAATTAAGTTATATTGATAATTTGAGTAAAATAATCCTATCATTTAAAATATTTTCTAGGAGATATGGAGGTTTATTAATTATTTGGTTTTGTGTTTTGTAATTAGATTATCACGTATTATGTAAAAATAATTAAGCTTATCCTCTCTCTCTATATATATGGATATTTTCTATCTTTATATTTTTATTATTTGTTAGGATTTGATTGAAATGTAATAATTAATAAAATAATAATCCTAAAACATAAATAGTAATAATTAATGATACCAAAATCAGATAAACGGAATATTTAAAATTGAATTTCAAAAATTGAATTATCTTTAATGGTTCTCTTTGACTCTTCCCTTGTCGTGATGATCATTATAAACAATGTATATTTACGGTACATTTACAAGTAATAATTAATGTCGTCAAGATTAAATAAAGTGATATTTATCATGGGATTTTAAAATTTAAATTATCTTCTTTCTTTACTTTTTACTTTGTATTTTCATAGTTAGTTAGGATTTGATTAAAATGTAATGATTAAATAAAATAATGATGCAAATGATATGGATATCAAACGTAATAATTAATGGCTCCTTTATTCAATCCAATAAAGATAAATCGTAATAATTAACGTGTTTAGAACTATATTTCAAAAATTGAATTATTTTTAATGGTAAAGATTTCCACTCTAACTCTAGCCTTCTCATTATCATCTTTATAATTAATCTATTTTTACCGTAGATTTACAACTAACAATTAATGTCATCAATATTACAAACTGAATATTTAAAATTAGATTTCCAAAATTAAATTATGTAAAGACTTTTCCCTTCACTTAAATTAATGGTGTAACAGATTTACAAATTAATGATATCAAGGTAAGTGTACTGAATATTTAGGAATTAGATTTTAAAGATTAAAATATCTTTAACCGTAAATATTTCCCTCATCATTAAATACATATTTACAAGTAATCAATTTTAACGTAGATTTAGAAATAATAATTAATGGTATCAAGATTAACTAAAATGAATATTTAGAATTAAATTTTCAAAATTAAATTATCTTTAGTAATATATTTCTCTCTATAACACTTACCTTAATTAAATTATCATCTTTATAAATAGTGTTAGGATCACATTACAAATCACTCATTTCATTACAAATCACTCATTTCTTAAAATTTTCTTTCCCTCCCCAAAAGGATTCTTTGCCCTCAACGTTATCTTTCTTTGTTAATTTCTTAATCACATTCGGTTGTGAAACATGTCTGAGAATATGCACACGATGGTAATAAGAGGAATGACTATTGATTCCAATTACTTAGTAGATGTTGATGAAAATGGAATGATATATGGAATGCCACAACACCATGGACTTCACCATCAACCTAGTTACTCTAACAATTTCATTTGGGGTCATTATTCGACTTTGGTTTGGTATCCAAATCCTCCAATCTCCTATGTACAAGGTAAAATGTCTACCTTTCTTTCTCTACTTGTTATGTTTTGATTTTTTTTTATAAAGTATTCATGTATTCCAACATTACTCTAACAGTTTTGAATGAAGAGTCTTGTAATTTTATGTTATTTTCTTTAAATTCTTGATTTGATCTTTTAACGGTTGATCATTTTCTACAGCTCCACCTCCTAGTGCTAATGTAAGCTCATTAGAAGAGAATACAAGAATGGGTCTCCGAAGAAGAAGACACCACCACAGATTTCTCCATCGGCAATACCGTGCGCAAGAGATCAGACGTCACTCCAACTTTCATTCCTACGTAACTGCTTCACCATATAGAGTTCCAGAAACAACAAATCATTCAAGAAGCTCTTCAATGCCCATACAAAATGCACCTAATAGAGACAACATGCATAATCTTCATCCTCCTGCGTTTCGTGTAATATGTCATTCTTTTTACTTTAAAAAATTCTTAGTCCTTAAAAGCCTACTTTCTTTATCACGTATTATTCTCTTTTCTTGTGCAGGAATTTCCTTCGTATCTACTCATGGACACTGATTACATGTCATACGAGACACTTTATAATGTGCATGAATTTCCTTCATTAGGTGACCCTCATAGTGATATGCGCTTGGACATTGATGGCATGTCATATGAGGCAAGTATACTATATATGTTTAGTCTGATGTTTTTTTCTATGCGTACTAAAATCTTAGCTATTATGAAAAACTTTAAATTACTAACGGTTTGAAATTGGACAACAGGAGCTTCTTGAGTTAAGTGAATGGATGAATGGCAACTCGGAAAGGGGTTTGTCAGAAGACATTATTGCAAGACATATGCAGACAAAAAGTTATCTACTACCTGAGAACTTGGGCGATCAGGAATCTGATATTTGCATAATATGCCAGGTATGAAATATAGCAACATGTATATTTTATATTTTATAAGGTACTAGTTTATTTGTCTTTTTTATGTACTAGATTGAGGTTATACATTAAAATTTGATATATTAAAAATATGTTTTACTCTTTATCATATTAATTGGAATGCCTGTGCATGATTTCACAGGACGAATATAAAAATAAAGAGGAGATTGGAATTCTTCAATGCGGACATGAATACCATGCAGAGTGTATAAAGAGATGGTTACATGAGAAAAATGTTTGTCCCATGTGCAAATCAAAAGGATTAACTATTGAATAGATACGAAAAATTAAAACTACATAATTCATTTTTTAAGTGAATTCATCTTTTGTTCTAGATCAAGTAATACATATTTCTAACATTGTTGTAAGAGTGAAAAACTCATTGTTTTCTATTTTCATGAACAATTACATTTATCATGTTATATTGTTGTTTAAATGTTAACCATGAAAAATTATACTCTTAATATTTTTTTCTTACTTTTTCATTAATGTCTTATTTCCAAGATCATAATATAAAGAACGGGTTTATTTCTTGAAATTTTTTTGCTTTTCTTGTTGTGTCAATATATCATACATTAAATGGTATTAATTCGATTGCGTTTTATAAATAAAATTCTAATCAAATTAGTTGACAAGAAACAAAAATCATTATTAATCATTTTCATCAAGAAACTACTTTCTTAAATCTTATTTTAATAATTGGAATTAGAATTATAAGATACTTATGAAACTGCAAATATTTGGGTTTCGACAGTGGTAATAATAAATCATGACATAATACTTCATTAACAATATTAACTTAAACAAACAATTATTTAAGAATAAATCTTTTTAAAATTATATTGATTGAAAGTATACCGGTAAAGGCTATCATCTCGTTTTAATTGCTATTCAATGTTAATTGGATATGAAAATTTTATAAAACAAACTAGTCTACCCACAGAATTTTCTATTTTTTTAATAACTGTTTTATTTTATATATAAAAATAATAAGGTAATGAAATTTTATATAATGAAAATTAAGTTATATTGTTATAATGGTTATTATCAAAATAATTTGGTAATAAATTTAAGTGACATGATAATAATTTCAGTTTTAAATAGAATAACTGAAATTGATATCACAATTTATATCATAATTTAATTCAATTTGTTGGAGTTTGAAATTAAGTTATACTGTTATAAATGTTAAATCTATCCTATTTGTTAGATCAATAGTATGGTAGACAAGTGCAGTCCACTTACACATTCTAAAACATATCGCCACATTTTGCTGATACTTAATTATTACTTATTTAATTTAAATATTTTAGTTATTTTCAAATATTTTTTAAGAGATAAAATTATTTATTAATTACTTAATGTCAAAGATTTATATCATTTAAAATATTTTAAAAGATAAAATGGTTTCTTAATTATTTAAATTAAAAGACTTATTTCATTTAAAATATTTTTTAAGAGATAGATTAGTTTATTAATAATTTGATTGAAATAATTCTGTCATTTAAAAGATTGTTTAGGAGATATATGAATGTTTATTAATTATTTGGTTTTGTGTTTTGTAATTAGATTATCATGTATTATGTAAAAATAATTAAGCTTATTCTCTCTATATATATATATCTGGATATTTTCTATCTTTATATTTTTATTATTTGTTAGGATTTGATTGAAATGTAATGATTAATGAAAGAATAATCCAAATTATATGTGAATTATATGAAATATACCCATCGGAGTTAATGGTCATTTATAGGCAGTTAACATGTAATTATAGGTCAGATTGTCTTACGCTTTGCAAATATACGCTATTAATAATTGATTATTGGGGTTGATTGCCTAAAAATATATTGCGTTAATGGTTAATAAGGTGTTTAGCTGCCACAAACCTTATAAATATACGATTGATGTCTAGGTAAAAGAACCTCGATCTATCCTAAGAAAATAGAGACCTCTTTATGAAACATATCTGACTTGAGCGTCGGAGTGTCTTCTGCAGGTCAACAACCCATCAGAGTAGATTGCATTCTCGGAGAGGATTGGACTATCGAAAGAGAGCAGAGTAAAAAAGGACGATCGACCCTGAGACCAATTCAACCGAAACAAATGGCGTCCACCGTGGGGCCGAGCGACATTCCATGAAACCACGAAGAACCAGACGCGCGCTAGGTTCCGACTTCGCTACTCCGGATCAATACCAGGTTTTGCAGCAAGAGAAAAAAATTTCATAATAATTTCAAAAGGCATGTCTTTTATTTTGAGAACTTGCAGGACGGTTCAATCCTTTATCGCTTAGTCAGTTGAACCACCAACGTTCTGTTGGGATACAAACAAAGTCCCACATCGGATAAAGGAAGAGACAAATATGTGTTTATATACACATAGATACCTCCATTGGTAAGAGGCCTTTTGGAGTGGTACCAAAAGCAAATCCGTGAGAGCTTGGCCCAAAGCGAATCCGTGAGAGGTTGGCCCAAAGCGGGCAATATCTTACCAGTGTGGAGATATGTGTGTATATCAAACCTCCCCAACAGTAGAGCCACTGGTTCAGCTCTGGTGGTCGGGCCCAGACGAGTACTTCCCCCCATGATCAGGTGGAGCCAGGCAGGTGGCCAGTGGCAGATTCGCCAGATGACTCATGAGAGGTGGAGAGCTAGAGATGCTCAGTGTTGACCATGGTGTGCCCATGGTGTACTCGGAGATAAAAAGAATAAAAAAGACTTCCGCAGCAGGGGAGGAAGAAGACCTTAGTCCTTTGTTTGAGGGAGGATGTTGGGATACAAACAAAGTCCCACATTGGATAAAAGAAGAGACAGATATGGGTTTATATACACATTGATACCTCCATTGGTAAGAGGCCTTTTGGAGTGGTACCAAAAGAAAATCCGTGAGGGCTTGGCCCAAAGCAGGCAATATCTTACCAATGTGGAGATATGTGTGTATATCAAACCTCCCCAACACGTTCAACCTTATCAAGTTCTAATGGCTTCTCATTACAAAAAATAAAATATTTAATATTTTATTTAACACATATTTTTGCGTGTAAAAATATATTGCACATGAAGGTTCAGACCTACGTTCAACTTTGTCAGGTTCCAACGACTTTTCATTATAAATTATACTTTATAAAATATTGAAGTGTTTGCTTTATTTTGTTTGACTCATATTTTTGTGAGTAAAAATATCTTGCACTGGAAGGTTCAGTCCTACTACGTTCAACCTTGTCAGGTTCTAATGGCTTTTTATTAGAAATTATAATTTATAAAATATTGAAACGTTTGCTTTATTTTGTTTAACTCCTATTTTTGTGAGTAAAAATATCCTGCACAAGAAGGTTCAAACCTACGTTCAACCTTGTCAAATTCCAATGACTTTTCATTATAAATTATACTTTATAAAACAATGAAGTGTTTGCTTTATTTTGTTTAACTCATATTTTTGTGAGTAAAAATATCTTGCACAAGAAGGTTAGGACCTACATCCAACTTTGTCAAGTTCCAATTGTTTGAAATTATTTAGTAATTTTCTGTTTTAAATAAATCAAGTCCTATTTCTGTGGGATTTGATAGTGCAGGCATGTTTTTAGGAATTCCAGTAGTGGGTATATCAGTTACCATTTTTTTCTCCTTGATTTAAGTCCAACAGTTATTTTATACTCCTTAATATAGTTGTCAGTCATATTTTTTCATATTTCAACATTCTGGTATCAGAGCTAGGACTGGGCTCGATAGACATTGAAGCAGCAGCTTTCTTGCCAGCAGCAGCTTTCTTGCCAGCAGCAGCTTTCTTGCCATCAGCAAGTAACATTGACATCTGAAAATAGTAACTTTGTGCAACCAGTAATTCCTCGCTTTGATGTTCGCTACGATCATTGGACGATGTTGATGGAGAACTTTTTGCGATCGAAAGAGTACTGGTCATTAATTCAAGATGGTATAACCACTTCTCTAGTCGGGACAGTGTTGACAGCAACTTAAGAAGAGCAACAGGAGGACCAAAAATTGAAGGACCTAAAGGTGAAAAACTATTTGTTCCAGGCTATTGATCGTACGATCTTGGAGACCATTCTTCAAAAGGAAACGAGCAAGCAAATCTGGGACTCAATGAAACTTAAATATCAAGGGACAACAAAAGTGAATCGTGCACAGCTTCAAGCCCTTCGAAGAGATTTTGAAACTCTACATATGAATATAGGAGAGTTTGTCACTGAATATTTCTCAAGGACGATGACAATTGCAAACAACATGCGAATTCATGGTGACAAACTAGAAGATGTTGTGGTAATTGAAAAAATTCTTCGATCAGTGACTACGAAATTTGATTACGTAGTTTGTTCAATGGAGGAAGCGCGTGACATTGATAACCTTTCTATCAATGAGCTACAAAGCTCGTTGTTGGTTCATGAGAAGCGAATTAATCAAGGGGCTTCAATTGAGGAGAAAGCTTTGAAAGCCTCCACCAATACTTCAGTTGCTTCTGAAGGTGCAAGACGTGGTCAAGGAAGAGGCAAAGGCAGAGGGTATGGTCAAGGATCAAGGTTTGATAAATCCCACATTGAATGTTTCAATTACCTTAAATATGGCCATTACAAGTCAAAATGCCCTAATTTCTCTAGAGGTCGGGGGGAGAAATTAAATTATGCTATGATAGAAGAAGAAGAAGAAGAAGAAACAACTTTATTGATGGCATGTCATAACAAGAAAGAAAAGTATGAAAATATGTGGTACTTAGACTCAGGCTGCAGTAATCATATATGTGGCAACAAATTTTTATTTTGAGTTGCATGAGTCATTTAGAGATATTGTGAAATTTGGAGACAACTTCAGTGTTCCTGTCATAGGGAAAGGAAGTGTCAATGTTCGTTTGAAAAATGATGTTGTTGAAAGAATCTCTAGTGTGTTCTATGTTCCAGATTTGAAAAGTAATTTGATTAGCCTAGGTCAACTACAAAGAAGGGATATGAGATCATAATCAAAAATGGAATCTCCATTATTAAAGATTCTGAGAGAGGAGTAATTGCACGTGTTCACATGACAGAAAATTGGATGTTTCCAATTATCATTTTAGATGACAGTGAAGATCTTCAGACTTGTTTCTCCGCAAAGGTGAAAGACACTACTTGGTTGTGGCACCTTTGATATGGACATCTCAACTTTAATGGGCTGAAGACTTTACAACAAAAAGGAATGCTGACAGGGCTTCCTCAAATCACTCCTCCCTTACAAGTTTGTGAAGATTGTGTTATTGGCAAACAACAACGTGATTGCTTCCCAAAAGGAAAAACATGGAGAGCTCAACAGCCACTAGAGTTGATTCACTCAGACATTTGTGGACCTATAAGTCCAACTTCAAATGGCAACAAAAGGTACTTTATTAGGTTCATTGATGATTATAGTAGGAAGACATGGGTATACTTCTTGCAGGAAAAGTCAAAGGCTTTTGAAGCTTTTAAAAGCTTCAAAGCTTTGGTTGAGAATGAAGCAAGTGGAACAATTAAGGTGTTGCGAACAGATCGTGGAGGAGAGTTCAATTCACAAGACTTTTCTAACTTTTGTGAGTTGAATGGCATTCGAAGAAATTTGACTACAACTTATACACCACAACAGAATGAAGTATGTGAAAGAAAGAACCGTACAGTGTTGAATATGGTCAGGAGTATGCTGTCTAGAAAAGCTATTCCAAAAATTTTTTGGCCAGAAGCTGTTAACTTGAGCATCCATATATTGAATAGAAGTCCAACATTGGTAGTAAAAAACATGACACCTGAAGAAGCTTGGAAAGGAAATAAACCAGTTGTGAATTATTTCAAAGTTTTTAGTTGTATAGCTTTTGCCCATGTTCCTGATGAAAAGAGGAAGAAGCTTGATGATAAAGCAGAAAAGTGTATATTTCTTGGTGTGAGTGAGCATTCAAAAGCCTACAAATTGTACAATCCAGTCACAAAAAGAATAATCATTAATCGAGATGTGGTATTTGATGAGAGCAAGGCATGGAAGTGGAATGTTAATAGCATCAAAGAGCACATCCCAATCAATGATGATGAGATTGAAGAAGAAAGACAAAATCAATCTTCAAGCTCTACTGTCACAAGTTCACAGTCTACTCCCTCACCAAATTCACAAGTAGAACTAGAAGATGATGTGTCAAATGAACCTAGACTTCAATGCACAAGAAGAAGGCCAGCATGGATGCAAGATTATGAGATTAGTGAAATTAATCAAATTGATGATTCACGTACTCATTTTGCGTCGCTTTCAGACCATGATGTTATTGCTTTTCATGACGCAATCAAAGAGTTGAAATGGAAGAAGGCTATGGATGAGGAGATCAAAGCAATAGAGAAAAATAACACCTGTAAATTAATAGATCTTCCCAAGGGCCAAAAGTCTATTGGAGTTAAATGGGTGTATAAAACAAAGCTCAATGCAGATGGCAAGGTGGATAAATACAAGGCGCGATTGGTAGTTAAAGGTTATAGGCAAGAATATGGGATTGATTATAAAGAGGTGTTTGCTCTGATTGCAAGACTTGATACAATCAGACTAGTTATTTCAGTTGCAACTCAAAATTTATGGTCCATTTATCAATTTGATGTCAAGTTGGCATTTTTACATGGTGAGCTGCAAGAAGATGTCTATGTTGAGCAACCTTTGGGATATGTGAAGCAAGGAAATGAGGCAAGGTATATAAATTGAAGAAGGCAGTATACGGACTAAAACAAGCACCCCGAGCTTGGTATAGTCGTATAAAGTCTTATTTCATTGAAGCAGTGATAACTCTCCAAATTTACATCTTTTTATGTGTCTAGAAGTCTTTGTTAGTGTATTTTAGTTTCTTATTGTTTAGAATTAGGCTAGTTTTAGGTTTTTCTTTAAATTCTTTAGTTTTATAAAATTGTAGTTAAAATTAGGTTTTTAGGATTATTTTTTTTAGTGTTTGTTCATAAATAGGAAATTAGTTTTTTTTTTAAGAATTCTTTTCTTTATTTTTGTTTAGATAGACTTTTATTTTCTTTAATTTCTGAAATGTTCTTTTCTTTAATTGTTGATTGATTTTTTTTCAGTAGATTGGGTTTTGGAATCTGGTCAACTGGACTTGGTCAGCGGAAGAAGCATTGGGCTGGCTACTGTGAACGATGTTGGGTCGTTGTTGCTGCCACTTGAAGTTGGTGTTGATGCCACTGAATTGGGCCATTTTCAGCTGGGCCGCTGTGAAGCTTTCTGCACCGCTGGAATGTATTGATATATTGAGCAAAATGAGCTGCAAATGGAGCTTGGCTGATGTAAAGCAATACTGGGCCAGGGTAATTGGGCTTAAGTGGAACGACATAGTTTTGGTGCGTATTGGATGACTTGGCAGTTGTTGCCTTGCTTAGGGGTCTCTACCTCGAGAAATTCATTTGGAAAAGCACTCAAGAAGTTAGGGCAGAGAAAAGGAGAGAGTGAAGCAAGTTAAGAAGAAGAGCACGTCTCATCCTGACCGGAGAAGATGACCGGAGCTGCCACGTGGAGAAGATCAAGCGGCGAGAAAAGGAAGCTGACCGGTGAAGACTAAGTTGATCGGAGGGCTGAGACAAGTGAGGCACGAGCAAAGAAACGGTGATCGTCCGATGAAGAAGAAGCACCCCAAGCAAGTTTCTATTTCCTTTTCCTGCTTTTCTTTACTTTTCTTTCTTCAACCCTATAAAAAGGGGTTTCTTCCATGTAAATAGACACACACTGCATACACTGCATACACTTTATACACTTTCAGTTTACAGTTCTACGCTCTGTAGATTAGGGTATTTTTCCGCTTTCGTAGAAGTAGAGTTCTTGACTTTTGGATTCCGTTGAGATGATCGCGAGGGTGACAGGCCGCGAGAGTCTTGGTGACTTCCGGTAGTGTGTAAAATTTCCTTTTCATGTTAATAAAGTTCAGTTTTGTGTTTTTGTTCTATTCTTGTTTGTGTTTCGATTTTGTTCTTTGTTTTTTATTTCTGTACTTGTTATGTTTTGAGAAAATGATTTGGATTCTGTATCTCTGCAATTCTATGGTTCCTTTTGGAATTGAATGACTCCACAGTGAGCATACATTTTCGGGATGTCTTCTTGAGTCAGAGATGATTCCAATACATAAAGACTCTTTCGGTTTTGTGTTTCTATTCTTTTTCTTCTATTATTTTTGTTATGTGTGATTTTAATTCTGCAATTGAACTCTGTTTGAGAATTATGAAGGAAAACATCCACATTTCTACATCTGTTTTGGATGTAATAGGACCCCGAGGTGGGCCTAGATTTTCAAGAGGTCTTCTTGAGAGATGTTAAGCTTCCTAATTGTCAGACTAAGTTCAATTTCAGCGTTGTATTCCTGTTCTTGTGAAAGTGTGCATTGGTTGAATAATTGAGTGAGAATTTCCATTTTAAGTTCTGAAATATGAACTAAAAAGCACCCAAGGAGGGCTTAAATTTTTTAGAATGTCTTTCTGAAGAGTAATTGAGACTCTTTCATTCAATCTATTGCACATTTGCCCCTGTTGTTTGCTTTCTGTCTAATATCCTTAGTTTGCTTCTTTATCTTTAGTATTTCTATTGACTTGATGTTACAATAGTCTTAGTTTTGATTGTGATTTTATTTTCCTTTCATTTAGGTTCTGTTATATGTTCCACTATTCTTATCATTCTTAGTTAGGTTTATTTTCTTGTTTTCTTTCTTCATTTACATATTGTAGTGATAATCTTGAGGTTTTGTTAATAGACAGTAGCAATGCTCATTAGTTTAGGTCATTTTAGTTGCATTTAATTTTCATATTTGCTTAGGACATGTTGTTGTTTCTATCTTAGGAATTTAGGTTTCTACTTTTTTTATTTTTCCTTTTATTTCATATTCTTTCCTTAAACAAATTTTCTTATTCTTATTAATTTCATTGTTTCATTTTCTATTTCCCCACCTTGTTTTTATAGTTAAATAGTAAATAACAAAAAGACTTAACTGTACACTTTGAGCTTAATTCTAGTCGAGTCCGAGGATTGATACCTAGGTTGTCCCTATACTTCATTAGTGGGGAAATCTAGTTTGTTCTGATTTTGTGCGACCAATATTAGTTTAACAAGCAGGCTTTCATAAATGTCCGTATGAGCACACACTTTTCATAAAGGTTGGAGATGGTGAGAAAATGCTTATAGTATGCATATATGTTGATGATTTGATCTTCACAAGTAATGATATAGTCATGATTGATGCCTTTAAAGCTTCTATGATGGCTGAATTTGAGATGACAAACTGGGGCTTAATGCACTACTTTCTTGGCATTAAGGTAGTACAATCAGTTACTGGAATTTTTGTCTCACAGAAGAAATATGTTTTGGAGATTTTGAGCAGGTTTCAAATGAGGGAGTGCAATGCAGTCTGCACTCTTACTTCTGTAGATTTGAAGCTGAACAAAGATTTAAATGGGAAGAAGGTAGATGCAACAGGCTATAAGCAAATTGTAGGAAGTTTAATGTATCTAACTTCGACTAGGCTAGATATAATTCATGTTGTCAGTCTTATCAGCCGATATATGGAGAATCCGACAGAGTTACACCTCGTAGCAGCTAAAAGAATTCTCAAGTACTTGAAAGGAACTATTGATTTTGGGGTATTATATGAAAGGGGAGCACAAAAGGGTTTGTGTGGCTTCAGTGATAGTGATTATGCCGGGGATGAAGATGACCGAAAAAGTACATCAGGATATGTCTTCATGATGGGTTCCGATGTTGTCTTGTGGTTATCAAAGAAACAGCCAATTGTTACTTTATCCTCCACAGAAGCTGAGTTTATTGCAACTACATCATGTGCTTGCCAAGCCATCTGGTTAAGAAGATTACTTAAGGAACTTGGATATGATCAAGAAGGCCCTACATCAATGTTTTGTAACAATGTCTCTGCAATTAAGTTGTCAAAGAATTTTGTTTTACATGGGAGGAGCAAACATATAAATGTCAGATTTCATTTCTTACGTGATCTGTGCAAGGATGATGTTATTGATGTTATCCATTGCAAGAGTGAGGAGCAGATAGCAGATATAATGACAAAATCTCTCAAGACAAATGTCTTTGAAAAGCTTCGAAGCATGTTGGGAGTTTACTCAAGAAAGAAAGTTGGTTGTGATGATGAAAAGTTGATTGTTGAAGCTTCCTCTGCTGTAAACTGATGTCTACTGGACCTCCAATTTAAGGGAGGGAAATGTTGGAATTTATTTAGTAATTTTCTGTTTTAAATAAATCAAGTCCTATTTATGTGGGATTTGATAGTGCAGGCACGTTTTTAGGAATTCCAGTAGTGGGTATATCAGTTACCATTTTTTTTCTCCTCGATTTAAGGTCCAACAGTTATTTTATACTGCTATATATGTAACTGAAGCTTTCAATTAATTAATATAGTTATCAGTCATATTTTTTCATATTTCAACACCAATGACTTTTCATTATAAAATATTGAAGCATTTACTTTATTTTGTTTAACTCATATTTTTGTGAGTAAAAATATCCTGCACAGGAAGGTTCAGACTTACATTCAACCTTGTAAGGGTCATTATAAATTATAATTTACAAAATATTGAAGCGTTTGTTTTATTTTGTTAACTCATATTTTTGTGAGTTAAAATATCCTGCAAAGGAAGGTTCAGACCCACATTCAACCTTGTAAGGGTCCAACGACTTTTCATTAAATATTATAACTTATAAAATATTGAAGCGTTTGTCTTATTTTGTTTAACTCATATTGTTGTGAGTAAAAATATCCTGCACAAGAAGGTTCTGTTTCAACCTTGTCAGGTTCCAATGACTTTTCATTATAAATTATAATTTATAAAATATTGAAGCGTTTGATTTATTTTGTTTAACTCAAATTTTTGTGAGTAAAAATATCCTGCAGAGAAGGTTCTGTCCTATGTTCAACCTTTTCAGGTTCCAATAACTTTTCATCTTTTCATTAGAAATTATAATATATAAAATATTGAAGTGTTTGCTTTATTTTGTTTACCTCATATTTTTGTGAGTAAAAATATCTTGCAAGGAAAGTTTCAGAGGTTCAACCTTGCCAGATTTCAATTTCATTATAAATTATAATTTATAAAATATTGAAGCGTTTGTTTTATTTTGTTTAACTCAAATTTTTGTGAGTAAAAATATCTTGCACAGGTTCCAATAACTTTTCATTATAAATTATAATATATAAAATATTGAAGCGTTTGATTTATTTTGTTTAACTCATATTTCAAAGGTTCAACCTTTTCATATTTCAATGATTTTTCTTTATAAATTATAATTTATAAAATATTGAAGAGTTCGTTTTATTTTCTTAATATTTTTTCTTACTTTTCATTAATCTCTTATTTCCAAGCATAATATAAAGAATTGATTTATTTCTTGAAAACATTTTGCTTTTCTTGTTGTCTTAACGTATCATACATTAAATGGTATTAATTCGATTGCGTTTAATAAATAAAATTCTAATCAAATTAGTTAACAAGAAAAAGTCGTTATTAATCATATTCATCAAGAAACTACTTTCTTAAATCTTATAAAGTGTATTAATTTTTTCTTTTAATAATTGACAAAGAATTATATGGGACTTATGAAACTGCAAATATTTGGCTTTCGGTAGTGGTAATAATAAATTATAACATAATATTTGAATAACAATATTAGCTTAAACAAACAATTATTTAAAAATAAATATTTTTAAAATTATATTGATTGAAGTATATAGATCAAGGTATACCAGTAAAAGAGTATTATTATCTCGTTTTAATTGCTATTCAATACGTTAATTTGAAATATACATCCAAATAAAATGAAAAGTTTTATAAAACAAACTAGACCACCCACGGAATTTAAAATTTTTTTAATAATTGTTTTATTTTGTAAAAAAAAAATAATAAGGCAGGGAAACTATTATATAATGAAATATAATGAAAATTAAGTTATATTGATAATTTGAGTAAAATAATCCTATCATTTAAAATATTTTCTAGGAGATATGGAGGTTTATTAATTATTTGGTTTTGTGTTTTGTAATTAGATTATCACGTATTATGTAAAAATAATTAAGCTTATCCTCTCTCTCTATATATATGGATATTTTCTATCTTTATATTTTTATTATTTGTTAGGATTTGATTGAAATGTAATAATTAATAAAATAATAATCCTAAAACATAAATAGTAATAATTAATGATACCAAAATCAGATAAACGGAATATTTAAAATTGAATTTCAAAAATTGAATTATCTTTAATGGTTCTCTTTGACTCTTCCCTTGTCGTGATGATCATTATAAACAATGTATATTTACGGTACATTTACAAGTAATAATTAATGTCGTCAAGATTAAATAAAGTGATATTTATCATGGGATTTTAAAATTTAAATTATCTTCTTTCTTTACTTTTTACTTTGTATTTTCATAGTTAGTTAGGATTTGATTAAAATGTAATGATTAAATAAAATAATGATGCAAATGATATGGATATCAAACGTAATAATTAATGGCTCCTTTATTCAATCCAATAAAGATAAATCGTAATAATTAACGTGTTTAGAACTATATTTCAAAAATTGAATTATTTTTAATGGTAAAGATTTCCACTCTAACTCTAGCCTTCTCATTATCATCTTTATAATTAATCTATTTTTACCGTAGATTTACAACTAACAATTAATGTCATCAATATTACAAACTGAATATTTAAAATTAGATTTCCAAAATTAAATTATGTAAAGACTTTTCCCTTCACTTAAATTAATGGTGTAACAGATTTACAAATTAATGATATCAAGGTAAGTGTACTGAATATTTAGGAATTAGATTTTAAAGATTAAAATATCTTTAACCGTAAATATTTCCCTCATCATTAAATACATATTTACAAGTAATCAATTTTAACGTAGATTTAGAAATAATAATTAATGGTATCAAGATTAACTAAAATGAATATTTAGAATTAAATTTTCAAAATTAAATTATCTTTAGTAATATATTTCTCTCTATAACACTTACCTTAATTAAATTATCATCTTTATAAATAGTGTTAGGATCACATTACAAATCACTCATTTCATTACAAATCACTCATTTCTTAAAATTTTCTTTCCCTCCCCAAAAGGATTCTTTGCCCTCAACGTTATCTTTCTTTGTTAATTTCTTAATCACATTCGGTTGTGAAACATGTCTGAGAATATGCACACGATGGTAATAAGAGGAATGACTATTGATTCCAATTACTTAGTAGATGTTGATGAAAATGGAATGATATATGGAATGCCACAACACCATGGACTTCACCATCAACCTAGTTACTCTAACAATTTCATTTGGGGTCATTATTCGACTTTGGTTTGGTATCCAAATCCTCCAATCTCCTATGTACAAGGTAAAATGTCTACCTTTCTTTCTCTACTTGTTATGTTTTGATTTTTTTTATAAAGTATTCATGTATTCCAACATTACTCTAACAGTTTTGAATGAAGAGTCTTGTAATTTTATGTTATTTTCTTTAAATTCTTGATTTGATCTTTTAACGGTTGATCATTTTCTACAGCTCCACCTCCTAGTGCTAATGTAAGCTCATTAGAAGAGAATACAAGAATGGGTCTCCGAAGAAGAAGACACCACCACAGATTTCTCCATCGGCAATACCGTGCGCAAGAGATCAGACGTCACTCCAACTTTCATTCCTACGTAACTGCTTCACCATATAGAGTTCCAGAAACAACAAATCATTCAAGAAGCTCTTCAATGCCCATACAAAATGCACCTAATAGAGACAACATGCATAATCTTCATCCTCCTGCGTTTCGTGTAATATGTCATTCTTTTTACTTTAAAAAATTCTTAGTCCTTAAAAGCCTACTTTCTTTATCACGTATTATTCTCTTTTCTTGTGCAGGAATTTCCTTCGTATCTACTCATGGACACTGATTACATGTCATACGAGACACTTTATAATGTGCATGAATTTCCTTCATTAGGTGACCCTCATAGTGATATGCGCTTGGACATTGATGGCATGTCATATGAGGCAAGTATACTATATATGTTTAGTCTGATGTTTTTTTCTATGCGTACTAAAATCTTAGCTATTATGAAAAACTTTAAATTACTAACGGTTTGAAATTGGACAACAGGAGCTTCTTGAGTTAAGTGAATGGATGAATGGCAACTCGGAAAGGGGTTTGTCAGAAGACATTATTGCAAGACATATGCAGACAAAAAGTTATCTACTACCTGAGAACTTGGGCGATCAGGAATCTGATATTTGCATAATATGCCAGGTATGAAATATAGCAACATGTATATTTTATATTTTATAAGGTACTAGTTTATTTGTCTTTTTTATGTACTAGATTGAGGTTATACATTAAAATTTGATATATTAAAAATATGTTTTACTCTTTATCATATTAATTGGAATGCCTGTGCATGATTTCACAGGACGAATATAAAAATAAAGAGGAGATTGGAATTCTTCAATGCGGACATGAATACCATGCAGAGTGTATAAAGAGATGGTTACATGAGAAAAATGTTTGTCCCATGTGCAAATCAAAAGGATTAACTATTGAATAGATACGAAAAATTAAAACTACATAATTCATTTTTTAAGTGAATTCATCTTTTGTTCTAGATCAAGTAATACATATTTCTAACATTGTTGTAAGAGTGAAAAACTCATTGTTTTCTATTTTCATGAACAATTACATTTATCATGTTATATTGTTGTTTAAATGTTAACCATGAAAAATTATACTCTTAATATTTTTTTCTTACTTTTTCATTAATGTCTTATTTCCAAGATCATAATATAAAGAACGGGTTTATTTCTTGAAATTTTTTTGCTTTTCTTGTTGTGTCAATATATCATACATTAAATGGTATTAATTCGATTGCGTTTTATAAATAAAATTCTAATCAAATTAGTTGACAAGAAACAAAAATCATTATTAATCATTTTCATCAAGAAACTACTTTCTTAAATCTTATTTTAATAATTGGAATTAGAATTATAAGATACTTATGAAACTGCAAATATTTGGGTTTCGACAGTGGTAATAATAAATCATGACATAATACTTCATTAACAATATTAACTTAAACAAACAATTATTTAAGAATAAATCTTTTTAAAATTATATTGATTGAAAGTATACCGGTAAAGGCTATCATCTCGTTTTAATTGCTATTCAATGTTAATTGGATATGAAAATTTTATAAAACAAACTAGTCTACCCACAGAATTTTCTATTTTTTTAATAACTGTTTTATTTTATATATAAAAATAATAAGGTAATGAAATTTTATATAATGAAAATTAAGTTATATTGTTATAATGGTTATTATCAAAATAATTTGGTAATAAATTTAAGTGACATGATAATAATTTCAGTTTTAAATAGAATAACTGAAATTGATATCACAATTTATATCATAATTTAATTCAATTTGTTGGAGTTTGAAATTAAGTTATACTGTTATAAATGTTAAATCTATCCTATTTGTTAGATCAATAGTATGGTAGACAAGTGCAGTCCACTTACACATTCTAAAACATATCGCCACATTTTGCTGATACTTAATTATTACTTATTTAATTTAAAAATTTTAGTTATTTTCAAATATTTTTTAAGAGATAAAATTATTTATTAATTACTTAATGTCAAAGATTTATATCATTTAAAATATTTTAAAAGATAAAATGGTTTCTTAATTATTTAAATTAAAAGACTTACTTCATTTAAAATATTTTTTAAGAGATAGATTAGTTTATTAATAATTTGATTGAAATAATTCTGTCATTTAAAAGATTGTTTAGGAGATATATGAATGTTTATTAATTATTTGGTTTTGTGTTTTGTAATTAGATTATCATGTATTATGTAAAAATAATTAAGCTTATTCTATATATATATATATATCTGGATATTTTCTATCTTTATATTTTTATTATTTGTTAGGATTTGATTGAAATGTAATGATTAATGAAAGAATAATCCAAATTATATGTGTATTATATGAAATATACCCATCGGAGTTAATGGTCATTTATAGGCAGTTAACATGTAATTATAGGTCAGATTGTCTTACGCTTTGCAAATATACGCTATTAATAATTGATTATTGGGGTTGATTGCCTAAAAATATACTGCGTTAATGGTTAATAAGGTGTTTAGCTGCCACAAACCTTATAAATATACGATTGATGTCTAGGTAAAAGAACCTCGATCTATCCTAAGAAAATAGAGACCTCTTTATGAAATATATCTGACTTTAGCGTCGGAGTGTCTTCTGCAGGTCAACAACCCATCAGAGTAGATTGCATTCTCGGAGAGGATTGGACTATCGAAAGAGAGCAGAGTAAAAAAGGACGATCGACCCTGAGACCAATTCAACCGAAACAAATGGCGTCCACCGTGGGGCCGAGCGACATTCCTTGAAACCACGAAGAACCAGACGCGCGCTAGGTTCCGACTTCGCTACTCCGGATCAATACCAGGTTTTGCAGCAAGAGAAAAAAATTTCATAATAATTTCAAAAGGCATGTCTTTTATTTTGAGAACTTTCAGGAAGGTTCAATCATTTACCGCTTGGTCAGTTGGACCACCAACGTTCAACCTTATCAAGTTATAAGCGCTTCTCATTACAAAAAATAAAATATTGAATATTCCATTTTAACGCATTTTTTTGTGTGTAAAAATATCTTGCACAGGAAGGTTCAGACCTACGTTCAACTATGTTAATTTCCAACGACATTTCATTATAAATTATAATATATAAAATATTGAAGTGTTTACTTTATTTGTTTAACTCATATTTTTGTGAGTAAAAATATCCTGCACAGGAGGGTTCAAACCTACGTTCAACTTTGTCAGGTTCTAATGGCTTTTTATTATAAATTATAATTTATAAAATATTGAAGCTTTTGTTTGCTTTATTTTGTTTAACTCCTATTTTTGTGAGTAAAAATATGCTGCACAGAAGGTTCAAACCTACGTTCAACCTTGTGAGGTTCCAATGACTTTTCATTATAAATTATAATTTATAAAATAATGAAGCGTTTACTTTATTTTGTTTAACTCATTTTTGTGAGTAAAAGTATCTTCCACAAGAAGGTTAAAACCTACATCCAACTTTGTCAAGTTCCAATGACTTTTCATTATAAAATATAATTTATAAAATATTGAAGCGTTTACTTTATTTTGTTTAACTCATATTTTTGTGAGTAAAAATATTCTACACAGAAAGGTTCAGACTCACATTCAACCTTGTAAGGGTCCAATGACTTTTCATTATAAATTATAATTTACAAAATATTGAAGCGTTTGTTTTATTTTGTTTAACTCATAAATTATAATTTACTCTTGGGGCGCTGAGCGCCAACCTCTCGTAGTCACCCTTGGGTGCCCCCTCTTGAGGCGCTGAGCGCCAACCTCTCGTAGTCACGTCTGGGCGCCCTCCTGTCTGGGCGCTGAGCGCAACACCTGCTGATGTGGCACCCTAGACCTATTTAAGGCTTCCATGCAACGAGGGTGCTAACTTCTTGGTGGCTGAAGCACAAAAACACCATTTTGGACCTTTGGGAGCTAGTTTTGGACTGTGGGAGCTCTCCATTCATCTTCCTTGGGTCTCCATCTCCTCCATTTTCTTCCATTGTAAGCTCAAGCTCTCCATGACAATCGAGAGCTAAGTTCATTTTGTTGGGGAATGATGTAACTATGAAACTCTATTGTAAATGCACTTGTTTTGAATGAATATAAGCTTCTTTCATTTATGTTTAGTGTATTGTTCTTCTTTTAAAGCTTGTTGTGACTTGATCAACCATAACATGATTCTTTGGTTTGCTTAATGTTGGGAGATATTGTGTGAACCTTGAACTGGACTAAACACCTAAAGGAAAATGTATCTAGGGATACACCTTAGACCTTTAGTTGTCTTAAACCTCATTTCTTAAAGCGGATGAACTTGTTATATTTTCCAAGGGATTGGAGTTTAATGAGTAAGTCTAGGCTCTCTCTACCAAGAGATTGGGTTTGAGTAACTTAGTAGGTTGACATGAGCAATTAAATGAAGAAGAAGAAATGTGCATTTGCATGAAAGTAGTAGGTGGAATCATTCTCCAACGTTTCCATTCCTTATCATCTTTAATCATTCCATTTCCATGTGTTTTAATCCCAAAAGTTCAATTTACAACTTATGCACTATGTTTATTTTTATTGCACTGAATTCACATTAAATGGAATCATTATTTAGTGTAAATTAGTTAAGTAATTATACGATTGTTTAGAGTCACACAAGTCTCTTGGGATACGATATCCGGTCTTACCAGTTTATTACTTGATACGATTCGGTACGCTTGCCGAGGTATTAACAATATTCTTCTCTTTCCATCTTTTCTTTTTCTTTCAAAATAGCTTCTTGCTTTTGCCAAACTTTTAGTGACTTTAGTTCTTTGGCCAAGTTTTTCAAAGTAGGCTTGACCTCTTCACTAGAGTCACTACCAATTTCAAAGGATGTGGTCTTAGACATTCTCAAAGTTTTCAAAAATATGCAATGCAACAAATAAATTAATTAGAATTTCAAGAGAAGTTCCCTAGGAGACTTAAGGAAGTAAAAGATGCCCAAGTTCACTTCTAGGAAAGGGAGGTGAATCACAAAGGATTGCTTAAGAACCAAGCCTTTCCTAGCCAAAGCTTATCTTATGTACTCTTACACCAAACTTCTCAAAAGGAACAAAAATTGAAATTAAAGTAAAGACACACTAAACTACCACAATTAAGGAAAACAATAAATCTAAACTATGTGGCCTAATGATGAATTAGAAGGAACTTTGGTTCCCTCTTACCCACCAACTATAAATTTTGCTTAAATAATAAATGTCCAATGTTCTTGTTAGGAGAAATCCATAACAAGTCAAAAATACAAGTCCAAAAAGGAAAACAATTACAATTTTACAATTCAAAGAAAATACACACAAATCTCTCTTTCTCACCAAGTGTATACTCTTTTGTTTTGTGTTTTAGACCAAGACTTTAAGCTTCCCTTCAAGGCCTCCTTCACCTTTGGATGTTGATCACTGTTTTGGGCTATTATCCCCATGATCCTCACGTTTGTTTACCATCCAAAGACCTACACCACAAGTTAACACCACTAAAGCCAAAAGGAGTCCAAGGAAAAAGCAAGAAAAGGTCTAAAATGAACAAAGGCTCTTCAAAAGGAGTTTTACTTTGACAAAACCATGAATGTTTAGAAAACAATCAAGCAATTAAATGGTAAGAAAGAAAGGTTAGCACAACAAAAGGAGTTACCTAAAGAAAGGCACTAGAATGGATCACAAAAAATCAAAACTACTAGAAAAACAGAAGGTGCTTTTGTTCTTTTGCAAGCTAGACCAAATGGTGCACTAAGGCAACCTTTTTAGGTCATCATGGTTGCTGGAACAGCAGCTAGGGACATGAGTTTCAGCTCCCAAATCAACATCAAAGTGCTCACACAAAAGTTGGTTACATATGGTACATGCATGTGCTTTTACTTTTACTTTTTGCTTTTGTTTTTGTACTTTTTGTCTACTTTTCTTTTGTACCTTTTGTTTCTGTTTTTTTTTTTTTTGAAATGTTTAGCACAAACACACACCAAATCAGATCTCAAATCTTGAATGTTACAAGGAGTTTCAAGTTCATACAAGCTTATAACACCAAAATGAAGAAAACCTACTAAAATCAAATATAGCATGAAACACAAAAAGTGACATAATGGAAACCTAACTCTATGAACTTGATCATGATCTAACAACAAGTATGAACTAAAATATATAAAATAAAAGCACTCAAAGGAACAAATACAAATAAGTTTTTGGACATGACCTCAACATATAATTTTGAGGATTTTCAAAGTTTCAACTAGGAAATAGAGACATCAAAAGAACTAAACATGAATCTAGACAACATGGTTTGATTTAAAACTTAAAATGACTCAAGCAAACATATATTGACCAAACAAGACAATAAGGAATGACTCAAAACAAAGAAAAGACACAAAAAAGTAGCCAAAACTACCAAAAACGAACTTGAAAAATGCTAATGACAACATCCTAGCATCTTTAACCTTTACTGAGTGTTTTACTCATAACTTTCTCCAGAGAACTCCAAATGAAATGATTCTTTTTTTCGTTGGAAACTAAACTCAAAGGGCTTTCATTTGAATATTTTTACGGATTTTTTGGACAACTAAGGTAGATGCAGTTTAAGTTTGAAAATCGTCACAGTTTGTTGCCAGAACAAATGATAGATGAAAAAAAAACATAACAAGACAAGTAAGGAAATAACATCAACAACATGGAAGAATAAAGGATAGATAAGGACCAAAAGACTTAGCTCTTGAAGAACCAAAGCTCTTGATACCAAATGATGGCAATGCTCTAGCTAGGACAAGCCAAATCTAGAAGCAAATCAAGCCATAAGTTCATGGATGAAGATTACAGAATTTGATGGTGGTGAAAGGTGTTGATAGCTCATGGTTTTAGTGAGTTGTATGGTGAAGGAAGATGTATTTAAGGGTTCTTTAAGAGAGGTTGGACCAACTCTTGGAGGAAGGTGACTATAGGAGGCCACTTGGGTTGCTCTAGCCTAGGGTGACCTTAAAAGAGTAGTATGACACAAAAATGGTAGCATAACTTTACTCTAAATCAAAGGTGATTACATGATGGAGAGCACCTCTATTTATAGGCTAAGGTGTCTCAAAATGGGCTGAAACTTTAAAGGAGAAATCTTCTCCAATAGGAGGGAGACAAGTGACAAAAATCCTCTCAAATGAGAGAGTGACATGTGGCCACTACCTATGGAAAAACTCCCCATTCCTAGAGTGACACATGGCCACTAACTAGGAGGAAAACTCTCAAATGGGAAACTTCCACATGTCTTGGACGAAATTCTTCTCCCTTGTTCTCCAAGCTTAGCCAAAATGTTGACCCCTTGGTCAACACACCCATTTTGGAGGTCCAAGCATAGTCAACTTTGGGCCTTGCCCCTTTGTTGACTTGTTTGGTCAAAATCCTATTATACTTGGCCCAAAATACAAGGCCCAATTGAAGTCTTACACTACTAGGCCCATAATACAAAGTCCAAACAAAATATAGAATACTTGGCCCAAAATACAAAGCCCAAATAAAATATAGACTACTTGGCCTAAAATACAAGGCCCAAAATTATTCTTACTCTAGTAACTCTTCATGATGACTTAAGATGGCCCAAGAGAAAGAGTCTAGGCCCATCTTCCATATATGCCTCCAACTCTTCATGAATGTGCTAGGTCATGGCAAGGGGTATGCCATCAACATGGGTTCAAACTCTTCTCTATGTTTTTGTTATAAAAAAATTGACAAAGAGACTTTCGGTGATTGAAGTAGCAAAACACCAAAACATCTTTCAGTGAGCAATTTTTGACCGAGAGGAAATTTCTAGAAAAGAGGTAGGGGGAGCTAACTCTCTTCTTGATGCATCATAATTGTATATTTTTTGTTTATGATTTTGCTATGAGCATGTTGGATTTTTTTTACTGTTAGCCTACCTGTTTACCTGCATAGGTTTTGATTGTCATTGACTATGTTTTTCATATTTTCCATTTTTGGAGTTACAATAGTAAAACTTTAATCCATAATTCGTTTACCGTTAGAATAAGCTCAAATTTTGATATATGATCCCTGAGATATATAATTTCACTTTGACCGTTCAAATTTTTAATCTAAGTTCTGTAATTAAAGAAATGAATTTCGCAATCTTGAGTAAATTAACCACCACTTTATTTCTGTCACAAAGTTACTTCAGTAAAATTTTAATTCACGCTTAATTTACCATTAGATTAAACTGAAAGTTTTATATATGATTCCTGAAGGATCTTACTCCCTTTTTTACCGTTCAGATTTTTAATTAGAGATATGTACTTGAAGGAATAAATTTCGCATATTTGAGTAACCTCATTAACACTGTAATTTTTTCCTTAAGTTATCTCAGTAAAAACTTTAATCCCCACTTTGTTTACCATTAGATTGACCTGCTAATTTGATATATGGTCCATAAGACGTATTGAATCATCTTGACCACTCGGATTTGTAATTGGATGACTATGCTTAGAGTAATTAATTTTGCATTTTGGGATAGATATGAAAATCACTCAAATTCTGTTTTTAAGTTACTTCGATAAAACTACAATTTCAACCTAGTTAATCGTTAGATTAATCTAAAATTTTAATATGTATTTTCTAAAACATAGTTATTCACCTTGACCGCTTAGATTGTAATTGGATGTATATATTTAGAGAAAATAATTTCGGATTTATTAGATAATTTAGTCCCACCTTAAATTCTATTTTTGAGTCAGCTGAGTAAAATTAAGATTCCCACTTCATTAACCGTTGGATCAAACTAAAATTTTTACAGTAGGTTCTAAACATGTTATTATTTATTTTGATTGGTCAGATCTTTAATTAGAGGCTGTAATGAGAATATTCATCTTACGAAATACTATAACTGGTTAAATTGCTAATAATATTTGATTATATTGAGTAAAATTTTGAGCAATTTTATTTACTGATATGCATGTCTGATTATATCGTTGACTTGAACATTATTATATCTTAAGTTATGAACATAAATTCTGAATCAAATATGTATTGTATGATGAATGGATTGATGAATATGAATATGATGTGAGATTGGTTAAAGGTCTCGTGGAGAGACTCTATGGTTGTAATTAGTTGGTGTACACGTTGATGTTGAGGGTCTTGGTTTTGGAGGTTATCCTAATACTCTAATAATCATCCAGTAAGTAGAGAAGGATGAGTTATGTCTCTAGTGTGATTGTTGTATGATGGGATGAGTGTGTTTGGTATAATTATTGTATGATGGATGAGTGTGTATGATATGATTATTGTATGATGAGATGAGTGTCTCTAGTACGATTATTGTATGATGAGATGAGTGTCTCTGACACGAATATTGTATGATGATATAATTGTGTCTAGTGTGATTATTGTATGATGAGGTGATTAACTCTAGTATAATTCTTGCATGATAATATATGATTATTGTTATGTGTAGTACTATATTTATGCATGTTGGATGAATTATCTGTTACATGTTAGTTTACCCTACTTGTTTGTGTTTGTGTTTGTATTTGTGCGATGATCGTATAACTCATATTGTTGTATGATAAACATGTCGATGATTATGGAGCCGATGATTGACGAGAGAGGGAATTAATGATGGGAGTTCCATTTAAATTTTTATCTACTGAAAATTTAAAATTTATAATGATGTTTTTTTAAATTCATTGACAATTAATGTATAAATGGAAAACGAAAATTTTCTTAATAAATAAAATGAAAAATGTTCCGTAATACTGTGATAAGAGGTGTTACACGCAACAAGATTATGATGTCGTGTTCTCCTTACTATTCGGCAATAATATCGAGATCTTCATTCTCTCGAGTTCTCCCTTCTACTTACTTTTATATTATTATCACTCAGGATAGTGGTAATAATAAATTGACATAATATTTCAATAAAATTATTAGGTTAAACAAACAATTATTTAAGAATATTTTTTTTAAAATTATATTGATTGAAATTTATAGATAAGACCAGTAAAAGTATTATCTTGTTTTAATTGCTATTCAATCTATTAATTTGATATGTACATAAAAAAAAGGAAAAGCTTTATAAAACAAACTTCACCTTACTCTGAAAAGAAAATAGTTTACAATATTCTTCATATATTAATTTGTTATTAATAATAATAGATATTTTATTATTTCTAAATTCAACAACATTTTTTGTAGAATAATTTCTTAAAATATACTTTAAGTAAAATAATGAAAACAAATCTTAAAAATTATTTTGATGTGAAAAACTTAAAAATCAAGCATTGGTTGAAAGAAAATTGAATGATGATAAAATGGCTGAATTTTGTTAAATGAAAAAAGATATAATTATTTTAATGCTTGGTAGAAGAAAAAAACACCATAGAAAATAGTTAAATCTATTATTATAATTTTTAATTATTTATTTATATAAGTTCATATTAGTTATATAATTGGTAATTACGACAAGAAGATTGTATTAAAAAAAATTAAAAAAAAGGAAAGAAAAAGAAAAACAGAAAAACATAGGTTACATTAATTCTAAAATAAAAATTCATGAAGCAAATAGAAAAAAAATACTTGAAAAAATTAAGTAAATACATGGATTGAAAAAGTAAACTATAATAATACAACTAGAAAACTAAAGCATATAAATTTGTGTCCATGACATATTAAGAAATATTAAGAAATTTATCATTAAGAAACTCACTCAGAATCTATAAAAGGCTTAAAAGGCCTTTAAATCTCATTATTTTTTTTTAAATCCTTGTTTTGAAATACTTAGTATTAACTTTATTTGTTTTACTCTGATGAGATTTTCTTTAGTTTAAACTAACTCAACATCTTCCTCAAAATTAGAATTTTTCTTCATCAAGCATATTCGTTCATTTAGAGGTTATTTTCAAACCTCAAAAAAAATAAGCTTCCTTAAACTTCAAAAAAAAGTATGATATACCTTATAAATATAATAAACTGAATATAAATATTGTAAACTTTGCTATTTATTAACCGTGACATCATCTAAAAAAGACATGACACACCACCACCAACAGAAACATCTAAATTCTTAACAGTAGAAAATTCATTCACAACGCAAACAATATCATGATTTGGTTCAGGTTGTGACTGAACAACAAACAATGAGTGCACCATAATAGAATGAACCATAGGCTCCAACATAGATTCATTACAGGGTCCACCATTAGGTCTACCATAGGCTCTACCACGAACTCCACAATAGGCTACACAACAACCTTTGTAGGCTTTAAAGTTGAATCTCCAGAGCCCTTATTCCTAGCTTAGGCACTAACCATCATAAGATAATAAAGTTATTGTACTTTTCCACTAACTGTTTTCTCCCCATGAAAAATTACATTTGCATCTTTTGTAATCGTCTAAAATTATATAGATAATGACCAATCATTTTACATTTTAAACAAAAATAAGATAATTTCTCTTACTATACATCACAAAAAACTCAAATCATGGTCTTTCCACCAAAACTTAATTAGGAAAATCAGATAACAAATCAACATCAACCAAAACATGTGCACAGAAACTTCAAGACTTATTCATAGTGTAATCATCTAAGGATAGGGGTGTGTCAATTGCCTTTGATTATCAATATTCCAAATGAAGGCCATGTATGCGCACCCTACGTTGGGTTTTCATGAGCTTCATATAAGTTGGAACAAAGTTTTTAGACCAAGCAAAATCATGAAGAGTTCCAAGAGACAAATTTCAACTCCAACCACCAAAACACTTCTTATATCCTCAAGTGAAGAAAAAGCAAATTCTTAGAATCCTTTGATAAGAGGAATTGTTGCCCATTGACCTAAATGTTTCAAGACCACATCAAGCTTCCTACAAAAATCTAAATGTGTGTTATGTTTATCCGTTTTGTTAACAAAATATGCCAATGAAAATGATTTTTGCAATTTTTTAGACCAGCAAAATAAACCTTTATTAAGCTGTTAGAACCAATAAATCTCAACCAAGAGGGGATGTGAATTGGTTTAGAATCTGATCTTGAAAAAATGCAGTGTATGTGACTATATTAAATGAACTTTCTTAATAATCAAAGATGTAAAAACAAGTAAAGAAAGAAATACAAGATTCACATAAGATTTTATACTGGTTTAACTCTAATGAATTTACATTCAATCTTCTTCCAAACAACCTAAGTTAGAAGGGATTTGACTATGAGAATGTAAAAATTATATAATTATAAGATCACCTATGCAATCTTAACCTCTAACAATCAAGAACAACTCTTTATGGTGATGCTACACACAATCACTCTAAAACCTTGCCTACACAACAAGTATAACTGTAACATCCTATAATCTCACACTTGATAATTCATAATTGATATATTGTAGCATTACATTTAAGGTAACATCTCATAATCTCACACTTGATAATTCATAGTTGATATATATATATATATATATATATGTGTGTGTGTGTGTGTGTGTGTGTGTGTGTGTGTTTTAAACTTAGATTTCAACTACAAACTCATAAATATAACTCAAATTCTTCTAACTTATTTTTCTATCTCTTTCTTCATTGGCACTGAATCAAACGACATTCCTTCATCTGCTCCCGTATAACGAATTATACGATCATCGCACATACACAAACACAAACAAGTAGGGTGAGCTAACATGCAACAAATCATTTATAAAACATGCATAATTACTTTGATAAACTCAACAAACAACATATAATAATTATGTCAGACACCCTCATACCATCATACAACAATCGCATCATAGGTACTCATCCCATCATACCACAATTCCTAATAGACACTCATCCCACAATACCCCATAAACACTCATCCCACAATACTCAATAGACACTCATTCCACAATACCCAATAGACACTCATCTCACAATACCCAATAGACACTCATTCGGATGATACGTTGATGAGCAGTCACGGGAGGTTATGCACTTGTGATGACTTCTACTTCTTCTTACAAATACACTTCCAAAATACTCCCTACCATCCACAAGGTTAGTCCTCAACACTATGTCCAAAATTGACACATAGACCAGGACCTCCTGCCCCTCTCACCACATAATTCATCCTTCTCTACTTGAGACTGAATGATTATTAGAGTATCAGGATAACCTCCAACAACAGGACCCTCAACATCAACATATACACTAATACCATATCATTACAAAATCTCTCCACGAGACTCATACCATGCTCATATTCCTCAACTCATATTATACCATTACAAAATCTCCCCAAAATATTCATATCATGTTCAGATGCATAAATTCAAATCCAATATAATAAAATACAATCATCACAGAAATCATACAAAATGAATATATCACAAAATAAATTAACAATACTAAAATATCACTATAAATGATCACCGGAGAAGAATCAAATGTTTGACGAATCAAATGTTTGACGAATCAAACTCACCATAAACGCCAGTACATATGACTAGTCACAACTTACTGGATTTGACCAGGGTTGCTCTATGATCAGGGATGTACCAACTCCAATTTTTAAGATTCCTCTATCCTACCATCACAATTATAACCTTAATATAAACGTTCTGGGGAACTAAGGAGTTGAATCTGGCATAGCCGGTTAGACATCTTCTTATCCTTCCAGAAAGATGAATCCATCACATATTTTATATCAATTGAGTATATTGCATAATAGTTTAACAGTACTTAATCTGTTCAATAGGATTTAAGTTAAAAACTTGTCGAGTAGACTTCTAGGAAAGAGAGGTGCGTCACAATGGACAACTTAAGTACCAAGTCTTTCCTTAGCCAAAGTGTTCCTCAACTAGTTTTAACAAATTTCTTATTTATAGATTCAAAACAACAACATATAATATTAACACAGAAATTCAATATAAATAGATATATAACAAGCACAAATGTTTTTCATTAACAGTATTCACACAAAATTTCAAGACATGAATACTAATAAAACAAAAGTAAATCATAATATAAAAGCTTAGAAAGGTTAGCTCCCCTACCTCTATTCCAGACTTAATTTCTTGCTCAGAATTTGTTTCCCCGAAAACCCTCCAAAACCTCTACTCTTCTTGCAACTAAAACTTTCTTCCGAACTCTTTCTTTTCTATTTCTCAAGATTTCTCACTTGATTCTTCCTCTCTTTGTGCAGAATAACCTCTCCTCTCATGACTATTTATAGTCCAAAAATTTTACTATTTAACAATTTTTTAATATTATTTATTATTTTAATATTATTTATTATATTAATATTTTAATCACCACTTGACATATTTGATCCCTCAATAATGACTTCAAACGTGGAGTGCTTATCCACTATCACTATTTTAATTTTTTTTAAAAAAAAACAAAAAGGTAGAAAAGAGTTTGAACCCATGTTCTTGAAATCACCACAATTTTCTATCATTTAAGCTACAAAAATTTCTTATTTAGCTTTCCACATTTTATTTTTACATAAACTTATTAATTATATTTTTCATTCACAAAGAAGTTTATTACTACTAGTAATAAAATTATTACTATTAAGGTAAATATTTTTCATGGGTCTTACATTCTCCCCAACAACAAAAAATTTTCGACCTCGAAAATTCTATACTTCAAGAAAATAGTTGAGGGTATAATTGTTTCATTTCTTCTTCTAGTTCCCATGTAGAGTCACCTGTTCTTTTATCCCAAACCACCCTGACTAAATTGATAGTTTTTCCTCTAAGTTCCTTTGTTTTAGTGTCTTCTATACAAACAGGTTGTACTTCCACTAAGAGATCCTCTCGGATTTGAATCTCCTTTATTTCTAAAATGTGAGAAGGATCAGGTACATACTTTCTTAGTTGGGAAACATGAAAAACTGAATAGAGATTGGCCAATTGAGGAGGTAATGCAATCTCGTAAGCGACTGACCCAATTCGTCTCAAAATTTGGTATGGACCAATGAACTTAGGAGAAAGTTTCCTCGAGCGAAGGGCTCTTCCAGCACTTGTGGTTGAAGTTACTCAGAGGAAAACATGATTCCCAACCGCAAACTCTAACGGTCTCCTCCTTTGATCTGCATATGATTTTTGTCTACTCTGAGAAGCCTTCATTCTTTTCCGTATTAATTTGACTTTATTGGTGGTTTGTTGTAGTAGCTCAGGTCGTATTAAACTAAAATATTTAAATTATATATATAGATATATATTATTTATTTTATTAAACTAAAATTTTATTTTTTAATGTTTTTCATATCAATATGTACATTACTTATTGTTTTATTTAAATTTAATTATTATTTGAGATATTTAAACTCATATTAAGTTTATTGTAATTATTTTAAAAATAAGAAAGATTGTTATATATATATATATATATATATATATATATATATATATTAAAAATTAAAATATTTATAACTTTTTAATAAAATAAATTTGTGTTTAATTTTTTAATTTTATGTAAAATTGAATTTCGGTCTTATCTCAAATTTTTAATATTTTTATTCCAAACTTTATTAATAAATAAATGAATATAGTGATCGTGAAGTAACAACGTTATAAGGGACAAATTGCATTGTCTCGTATACATTGAAGTGAATACATACAAATCTATAACAACATAGTTTATTAAATTAACAAATTCTTATCGTAAGTGATGAAAACTACATCATCCATCTTTAAGGATCAAATATTATCAAAAAAAGATGAAATTCAACTTTATATCATAATTTAAAAACTAAAACATGTTTAATCATAAAATTAATTAGTTTTTTATAAAAATAAAATAAAATAAAGAAAGTAGTGGAATATATTCGTTTAACTTTTATTTATTTATTTCCCTTTTCGTCTAATTTTTATTTTATGTCATATATGTTTATTCTTTTTGTAACTTTTCATTTCTTTTGGTCCACTAGTACTTTTAATTTTTAAGTATTTCGCCATTTTTTCCAAACACCTATGTTAAGAAAATAGAGTAAGCTGTATAAATTTGCAAGCACAGCATAAATATCCGAATAAATTAAATTTTTTAAAAAGAAATAAATTGAAATAAAAGAAATAAAGTTTTCTATATATTGTTAATTAAATACCACTTATTCAAATGGTGTGTGTGGTGAGAGAGTTGGAATGGCTTTGAGAAGAAGAATAACCTAAACGGAGAGATTCCAATAATCCACCATAACCATACCTTCCTTCGCCGTCTCCTGCTTTATTCGACAAAAGGCAATCCTGTTCTGTCTCTGTTCACGCTTCCAGGTATTCTTCATTTTTTTTTAACCTTTTTCTGTACTCCAAATTGAGCTGTTTTTGTGTTGGTTTTTTTCTAATTAGTGAAACTGTTCCACTGGCACTTTGTTCACATTCAAATTCTTGGGGTTTTGTTCAATAGAGGGATAGTGGGATAACCATATTTTGAACCTTAAACCCTTAATATTGTTTATGCTGCTGAATGGTAAAACAGAACAAAAAATAGCTAGAATTGTAGAGGTCATTGTTGTTTGTTTCAAAAACTGCTGGAAATTGGATGAAAAAAAAGCTGATATATTTGTGGTGAGTGACAGTGACTGATTTTGCCAAATAGCCCTTAGTGAGGATAGCACGGTCTTCTAACCTGGTATATGTGTGTTACTGGTTATTTGTTACTATCGTCTTAATAAGGAATAATCATTCTCTTAGATTATCTGTTACCGATAAAAGTACTGTATTTATATTTTATTTTTGTTTTTGTTTAACTTAGTTAATTAATAAATAAAAACATTGCCTATTTGTTATCATCATTATATGTGTTGTGAAAACAAGGAAGGAATTTGAATGGATATTCTGTGGAACGCTTGTTGGAATGCCTCAGACGACGACGAAGAAGAACAACCCAAACAACAGATATTGTCGTTCTCTTCTACTGGTAATCAGAGACTATTGGTGCTCATCACTTATTTTAACCTTTTTGTGCGCATTTTCTTATTAGTGAAACTTTTCTAGTGGCACTTCAGCCCCGTTCAGTGGAGCAGAAATCAGAAGAAAGCATGCTTGGTAAACTTCCACAAGGGCACTTTCTTCTTTCTTATAGACATGACCACACATCTAGGATTATCTATTATGTTGGAAAGGGATTGCAGACTCAGGTTTTCAGGCAATTGGTTGAGCTAGACAATTCAAAACTCTTCCTTTAGGGATGGGCAGAGGGTCATATTAAACTAATGGATGCTTGGAAAACAAATGGATTATTATAATCGAGATTTAGATGTGATGCTGGATGTTGAGTTCAAAATGAATGGGAACTAATGCATTTCTTCTAGTGATGAATCTCTGGTATATCAAGGGAGGTACCATTGCCTAATCAGGTGAGAGAATTCTATATACTATTTTTCATATTCTGTTTGTACAGTGTAGACAGAACAAAATTACTGATGTTGGTTATAACCTTTGAATCAACAATTCATTCTGGAGGGATTAGAATAATGCACTAAAGTTATAGCCTACAAGTTCTATTTTCTAAAATCAGCCTCTGATTGAGTCAATGAATAGATTTTCATTGTGGAACTATGACCAATACATTTTAGTTGGAAAATATATTCTCAGAATCTACATTTTGGATTATTTTTTTAACTTAAATATTTACAACATTTATATTTATGCTAACTTATTTCATATTATATTTCGTATAATATATAGTTATAATTCAACGGACGAAAAAGTTGAAATTACATTATGTTTAGTGTAATACGTAATGCAATTGTTGTACCTTAAATGACTTTCTATAAAATGTATTGTTTACTATCGTATTGTTGAATTAATTATTTATTACTTTGATATCTCCCTTCTCTCCTCTCTTTGTCTCTCAGTTCAGTAAATGGAGCTCTCCACTTCTCACCCTCCATTCCTTCCCACCTCATAGAGGCTGAGGATGAAGAATAACACTTATTTTAGGGATAACTCTAACAGGTTAGATACTGATATTCAACCTATTCATACTTTTGCTATTTAATATTAGTGATTTTTATTGATATATTTTTTATAAATCAAATAACAAATAATTTTCGGTGAAAGAAATAGTAATAATTGAAAAACATTTATAATAGATTTATGCTTTTTAATTTAGACTTATGAATAAGTTGTTTGTAATGAGATTAATTTTTTTAAGCTATTGTTCTGTGGTACAATTTATTTGAATTTATTTTTTAGAAAGAATAATTATATATATATATATATATATATATATATATATATATATGTCAACACCCGATTTCGTTCGGGTAAGTAAATAATTAAAAATAAAGAATAAGAGAATAATAATTAATGGTGGATAAAAAGGATAAAATAATAACTTTAATACCAAATATAATATTTTTGAAATGTTAGTTTAATATGGTAATAATTTGAATTAATATTATGCTAATAATTATAAGCAATACTTAAAATAGTATATTAATATAATTTGTTGCATCAGTTGCTTTTAAAGAGGAAAATATGATTTTCTGAAAATAATGATAATCGATGTTTTGAATATTATTTAATTTGTTTTCTCGCAACCACGACCATTTATTTCAGAGTTCTGTCAACGGCAATCATGAAGAAAGAGGAGAATACTGAAAGCTAAAAAGGTATGTCAGCCGTACACCTTTCTTTTTCTCTTTTTATTGTACTCTGAAGTTTTTTTTATAAAGGTTTTTTTTTCTACACACAAATAATGTTTTTTAAAATCATAATTTTGTTATAAGTATGTGTCAGCCTATGGCCAGTTTCTTTATTTTTCCCACCATCCTTAAATAAATAAAAATACAAAATCTTCAAAACCAAAAAAGATGTCAATCTTGTGAAACTAAATCTCTTTTCGGATTTACTTTTAAAAAATCTACGTGATCCTTGATTGTCCATTATAAATGGATGTGCGTAAGACCAAAGTCAATTCTTGTCGGGTTCATAAAACAAAAAATATTTGTTTGTCTCTTAATAGTTTCTTTATATTATTTTTTTTAGGGAAAATTAAACATTTAAAAAAAACCACGTCAACCTTTTTACATTTAATTAAAGGTACTGCGTTTGGGCAAGGTGCTAACACCTTCCTTCCGCGTAACCGATTCCCGAACCTAAAAATCTACTTTTTGGAGACCATGTCTTATTTTTTGGTTTTCATAGGTTTTCCATAATAAATTATGGTGGCGACTCCACAAATTTATTTCTCAAACTTGTTTGTTTTTCGGGTCGTCGTTCTACAATTATTATTCTTAAAAATAAAAAGAGGGGGTAATGAATATTTTAAAAAAAAGATCAAAAGAAGTATTGATCTATTCTATAACAGGGTCTCGAAAAATAAGCAATATCTTTTCAGCCTTTATCATTTTTTTAGGTTCTTTGGGGTTATTGTTGGTTGCAATTTCCAGTTATCTCGGTATGGATCTTTTCCTTTTTTCTGAGGAAATTAGTCAATTTCCATTTATTCCACAAGGGGCCACGATGGCTTTTTATGGAATTGGGGGTCTCTTTATTAGTTTTTATTTGTGGTGGATTATTTTGTGGGATATAGGCGGTGGTTTTGATATCTTCGATAAAAAAAAGAAAAAAGAAGTATGTCCTGCGATACCGGTTGCAACAATATATATATATATATATATATATATATATATATATATATATATATATATATATATATATATATATATATATATATATTATGAAATTTGTTTGGACATTACTTGATTCCGACCCATGTCTACCTGTAATTAGTATCAGTTAAATAGGTACTACTTTTAAACTAGTGTTTGATAATAAAATTAATATATATGATAATATTTTTCTAATGGAAGAAATAATTTTCGTATGAATGAAATAGAAACACGAAAACAGATAATTTTATCTTATTTATTGTTATTAGTGCTTAATACATTTATGTTTAAAAATTGAATTTATTTTATATATATATATATATATATATATATATATGTATATATGTATATATGTATATATGGATATCTTCTATGTTTGTATTTTTATAGTTTGTTAGGATTTGATTGAAATGTAATGATTAATAAAATAATAATCCAAATTATATGAATATCAAGGTAATAAATGATGGTTCTTTATTCAATTCTAAAATAGAAATCGTAATAATTAATGACACCAAAATCAGATTAACGGAATATTTAAAATTGAATTATCTTTAATGGTAAGATTTCTCTCTTTAACTCTTCCCTTGTCGTTATGATCATTATAAAGTAATTTATTTTTACAGTACATTTATAAATAATAATTAATGTAGTCAAGATTAAATAAAGTAAATATTTAGAATTAGATTTTAAAATTTAAATTATCTTTAATGTAAATTTCCCTTGTCATTATCATCTTTATAACTAACTTATTTTTACAATAAATTTACAAATAATAATTAAAGTTATCAAGATCAAATGAACGGAATATTTAGAATTAGATTTTAAAAACTGAATTATCTTTAGTTATAAAGATTTCCTGATTTCTCATTTCTCTTGACCTTATATTCTCATTTATCTTGACCTTATCAAATTTAATGACATTAATGAGATATATTGAATATTTAGAATTAGATTTTCAAAATTATATTGTTTTGAAAATAAAGATTACATGTAATAAAGATTTCCCAATTTAGCTTACCTTAATTAAGTACCTTAATTTAGATTACAATAGATTTACAAATATCACATTTCTTATGACATTTCCCCTGCAGAAACAGTAAACACTGACGGTCTTTTTTTGTTATTTTCTTAATCACATCTTCTAGTTGGTTTGAAACATGTCTCGGCCTAATATGTACACTGAAATTAGCTTACCACGCTTTGGTTCCAGGGAATCTATGATGGTGGCTCACTCTAACCATTTCATTCGAGGAAACTATTTGGGTGATCAACACTTTCACTCTAACATTAACAATGGTGATGGTGTTCATGCTTTGGATTGGTATCACTCTCTTCCAATGTCATATGCAGAAGGTAAATGTTTGTCTTTCTTTCTCTACTTTGCCATTTGCCAGTTTTGATTGAAGAGTCATGTAATTATGTGCTATTTTCTTTAAATTCTTGACATTTGAATGTATTTGGTGTTTTGACTGTTGGCCTTTTTATCCAGCTCCAACTGCCGGTGCTAATGTAAGGAGAAGATATAATGATAGAGCTGGAAGGAGAAGGTGCCACAGATTTCTCCATAGGCCATACCGTCATGTAGAAGGTAAATGACTGTCTTTCTTTCTCGACTTTGCCATTTGCCAGTTTTGATTGAAGAGTCATGTAATTATGTGCTATTTTCTTTAAATTCTTGACATTTGAATGTATTTGGTCTTTTGACTGTTGGCCTTGTTATCCAGCTCCAACTGCCAGTGCTAATGTAAGGAGAAGATATAATGATAGAGCTGGAAGGAGAAGGTGCCACAGATTTCAACATAGGCCATACCGTCATGCACAACCTGTGCAAGAGATCCGATGTCAGTCTAACTTTCATTCCCACGTAAATAGAGTTCCAACGTCAACAAATCATTCAAGTTCTTCAATGCCCATACAAAATGCACCTCGTAGAGACAACATGCATAACCATCATCCTCGTGCACTTCGTGTAATATGTCATTGTCTTGTTTTTTTGCTAATTCCAAGTCTTTGAAATCCTACTTTCTTTCTCACTTATTATTCTCTTTCCTTCTGCAGGAATTTCCTTCATATATGCTCATGGACACTGATGTACAGGAATTTCCTTCATATATGCTCATGGACACTGATGACGAGTCATATGAGACATTTTCTAATGTTCAGGAACCTTCTTCACTAGGTGACCCTCACAATGATATACGTTTGGACATTGATGACATGTCATATGAGGCAAGTATACTATATATGTACAGTCTCATGTATATTTTTATGAATACTAAAACCTTAGTGATTATGAAAAACTTTAAATTGCTAACTGTTCGAAATGGGACAATAGGAGTTTCTTGAGTTAGGTGAAAGGATCAATGACAACTCGGAAAGAGGTTTGTCTGAAGACATTATTGTTAGACAAATGCAGACAAAAAGTTGTCTACTACCTGAGAACTTCAAGGATGAGGAAACTGATATTTGCATCATATGTCAGGTATTAAAGATAGTAACATGTATATTTTATAGATACTAGTTTATTTGTATTTTTTATGTAATAGTTTGGGGTTATTCGTTAAAGTTTGATGTATTAGAAATATGTTTTACTCCTTTTGGAATGTCTGTGTGATTTCACTATGTATGATTTTACAGGATGAATACAAAAATAAAGAAGAGATTGGAATTCTTCAATGCGGACATGAATACCATGCAAATTGTATAAAGAGATGGTTACATAAGAAAAATGTCTGTCCCATGTGCAAATCAAAAGCATTGACCATATATAGAAGCGAAAATTAGAAACACAATTCATTGTTCCAGCCAATTCATATTTTGTTGTCTATGAAGTAGTACATATTGCTAGCATTTATGTAATACTGAACAAAGTGGTTGTTTACTATTTTCATGAACTAGTAAATGTCGTTACATTGCTGAATTGAGCAGTAGAACAATTATATAGTTGTTTACATGTTAACTTTGGAAAATTACATTATTAATATATCTTCTTATTTTTCAGTTGAATGTCCTGTTTGCAACTGCATGATGAAAAGATATTGGTTACAGTTTTCATGTGGTAGTAAATGTAGTTACATTGTCGAATTAGAAAATAGAACATTTATCATGTTATATAGTTGTTTAAATGTTAACTTTGAAAAATTACGTTCTAGATATCTTTTCTTATTTTTCAGTTGAATGTCCTGTTTACAAGAGCGTGATAAAAAGAATTGTTTATATGGTGTCTATATATCATATATCAGATAGTCTTACTTTAACAAACAGAAATATAATCAAAATTAGTTGACATGAAACAAGAAGTCCTTTGTTTATCATTTTAATCAAGTTAGGTTCTGAAATTGTAAATGCATTAGACTTTAGTAATAATTTTGGAGGTTATTCTTAGTGGATAAATATGGAACGAGGCTTTCATTGTTTTTTTTTTTTTCATTTAAAATTGTTATGGAAGGTTGTTGAAGCTTTTATTGGTACCTGGTTAGCTTTTTAGATTATATAAAATACATATTTTTCTTGCACAGTTAAAATTTAGGTTAAAATATTCGGTTGGTATTCGTATTAATTTGAAATTTGCAAGTAGGTCTTCAAATTTTGATTCATCTTAATTGAATCTATATTTTTGAAAATGTTTCAGTTAATACTATATCAAAAACGTTAACTCATACGTTGAACCAAATATGTTAGCTCATATGCCATGTCAGCTTATGTTTTTTATGTGATTTTTTTAATTTTTTAACAAAAATTGTCACATGTTAATTGAACATCTTACCACATGACAGCGTTAAAACATGTCATTGTGGCATGTCATTTTGAAAATTTCATTTTAGTTTCTTTGTTATTTTTTCAATTTAATTTCAATTTTATTTTAAAATAAAGAATTTTGTCTCTTTTTCAAAATCAAATTTAATTTTTATATAAATGTTATACAAATATTTTTATTAAAATTTATATTTTTATTAAATATTTTTAATTAGATCAAATTTATTTAAATTTATATTTTATATTGATCTTTATTTAGACTGTTTTTAAATTTTCAATGTATTTGTATGAATACTTTACCGCATCATACTTTAATATTGTTTTTTATTTGAATTTACATTTGAAATAATAGTATATAAAAATCTATATAAATATTTAAAAGATAAACTTATAAATCTATACAAATATTTAAAATATAAATTTATAAATATATATAATCTAAAAATTCATTTTCATCTTTTGTTATTAATAAAGATCTTTTGTTATTAATAAAGATCTCTTACTATGAATAAAGGAACACTTATGCTCTTTATTTTATTTCTGGTTATATTTATCATTACAAAAATAATTAATTATAGTAGAAGTTTATTTTAGACGGTTTTAATAACCTCAAGTAATTTTTGACGATTTTTTCAAAACTGCATGTACTTTTAGCGGTTTAATAAGATAGCAGTAAATTTTTTTTTCTTTTTCTTTTAAATTATTGTTCTGGCGGTTTTGTACTAAAACCGCTAATAATTCTTAAAAAAAATTTACAGTTTATCATATTTGAGTTTCCCTTTGTTTCTTCTTCTTCATTTTCCATTTCCCTCTTCAGTTTGCCTTTACAATTAATTATCTCCTTGTACACTAATTGCCCAGTTGCTATCTTGCTCTCCACTTAGCATTCACCTTTCACGATTTTCTTCTTCACTCCTTCCGTCATCATTGGCCCTTCACCAGTAAGCTCTCTTCTGTCGCAATCCCTAATGGTTTTCCCTCTCGTATGAAATTTGTTTCCCATGCCCCTGTTCTCTTTCGAAAACCCTAAAAATTTGAAGAGGCTAAAGCTTTGGCAGCAATGTAGCAAGAAACTCGCAACGACACTCGTAACGGGTGGAACACTTGAACACTCTGGGCACTGTGCTTTCGAGTCCCGAGCTAAGGGAACTATTAGTCTCACACATATGCTTCGACAACAACCACCCTTGGATGTGGAAGTTCACGCACCACACTCTCTCTTCGTGCCTCCTCTTCCTCCTTCAAATGCTCTCTCTTCTGGCTTCCAACGCCATACCTCACCACTACTCTCACACTCACTCTTTCGCTCTCTTTCTTCCTCTCTTATCGCAATATGTGTTCTCCTTTCACCCTATGCTTTGTCTCTCCTGCAACAGCAAGTAACAAACCCTAATCTCACTCTCGCTCTCTTTACTTAATCTATTTGTTTCACTTAATTGCTTAATCGCGTTTCTGTTTTTGCAGGATTGTGAGTTCTGTGGACTTCGCACTTCGGAAACTATAAGGTGTGCGATCTGGAGATAGGGCACGTGTTTGTGCCATTCTTTTACGAGATTGTGATTTCGCTGCTCGATTGTATGCTGATCGATTGGGGAATTCAAGAGACGTTTAGTAAGAAATCGAGTGATCTATTCAGGTTCTTGGGCACTTTTTTGTCCTCCTATGCCCTCCTACATTAGTTATTAATGCAGCCAATCAGGCAGCTAAAGCTGCAAGATTCATTTATAATTCTACGAATGGAAATGGTGAATCTGGCACTAGAATTCATGTTAATGCCAATACAAAAGGAGGTTAATTTTTTGGAACTAGATCTTTTATTTCCATGATTCCATCTTGCAATATATGTATTCAACATTCTTCATGTGTATTTTTCTGCTGATAACTATGATACTTGTGAATTATCTTTCAGGTGGGAACTTGAGACATCTTAGAGTGGAGGCTTGCATAGCTAGGAATTTAATGGATACATCATTATACTTCTGTTCTGGTTATGTCTCTACATCCTTTTTTTCTTTGTCAGATTCATCACCTCCAGAAAAATCTTACACCATTAAACAATACTCTTATGATAATATAGTAACTAATAATAATTTTAAACTAAATAATGCATAGTATATGATATAAAAAATAAATATTTGGTCCAGTTATGTGTGCAATGAGTTCTGGTAGAAACTTTTGTTTGTGTTTGTGTTTCAACTGTTGTTTTAATATGTTCAGGATGGTGGCAATTTCTCGATCAGAAGTTCTGAAACAAATTCATCTGGTAGAAGAATATTCTTTGCTTTGATATCTTCGAGAAACTTGTGGTATTCATTGATTTGAGTTTTTATGTCCTTGTCTTCAATCATCTCCCAACGGTAGTAGTTTCCTATGACGAATCTTTGTCTGACAAACATCTTCGACAGTGTATTTGAGAATTAATGAGTCCTAAATGTCTTTTGCTTCCTTTTGTAGGAACAATACACATCCAACAAATCATTAGAAAATGCAATAAGCAAAGTGTATCGACATACCTTGTTCGCGTAAGTCCACTCTTCAACTAGTTTTGAGTTTGTAGGAATACTAGGGTCAGGCCTCGGAGATGAAAGAACAGTAGCAACTCCATACATGTTTATAAGGATGGACACATGTTCTTGCCAGCGTCGGAAGTTCTGTCCAGATAAAACCTCAACTTTTGACACGTCCGGAAGTGATTTTGCAAAGACCGTCTGAATTCCGGAAATAATGGTTTGGCTCTCCGAAATCATGTTGTTGATGTCAGCTATAAGTCTTAAGATTGTTGTAAAAAAGTTGACAGAATCACGAACAATATTTCCTAAGGCATGTAGTTGCACTATCTTTAAATACTTATCAGTGTATTGCACAAATTCCTAAGATACAACATGAACTTTTCAAACATTTTTTGGGATTTCAAAATTAGCAAGAATCTCTTCAAAAAAGAGTTTAGAATCAAGATAATAAGAGTAAAATGAGAGAAGAAGATAATAAAGAAGTTTTGTAATGTGTTTTTTTTTTCATTATTCTGGAAATGAGCAAAGGTGCATTTTATAGGTAGCAAAAACATAGCTGCCAAATGAACATTGCAACACTTAATAAAAAATTAAACGTTGCTAATTAATAAAATTTTAACGTTGCAATCCAACGTTACAAACATTATTTTGCAATCAATATTTTACAACAATTGTACCATGAATAAACATTACTTGTTTTACTCTTAGTGAATTCAAACACAACATAACATTAGTGAATTCAAAATTGTAATTAAGAAATATACACTGTGAAGAGAGTATAGGAAAATCATCAAATCAATTTTTTTCATTCATTCTTTATGTTTATAGTTATAATTTTGATAATGATTTTCTCACATACAATTTTAATATATAGAGAACAAATGAACTTTACCTTTAGACCTATTCTAGACAAGAAAGAAAGTTCAATAGCTCAACATGCCCCATCAACCAAGTGATTAACATAATTTGACACAAATGGTATTCGAGATAACGTTTCAAGCATTCATTTGATTGGTTTCTGCAAACAGTAAGCGATACTTTGTACGTAAGATTTTGTAAATTATAAAGATTAAATATACAAAGGCAAAAACCTAAAATATGGATAAGTAAACCTTAAATATAACAGGCACAATAAAATTTGAATTAATTCTGTCATTATTTTACAATAATGAAACTCACTTCATGGTCCTCTACAAGTCCATCCTCGACTTAGAAAGTGACACTTTTGGCTGCCTTTTATTTATGAAGTCAACAAGTCCACCCTCCACTTAGAAAGTGACAGATTTGGTTGCTTTATATTGTTTGGAATATTACAATTGAAAAGTATTCATGGACACAAAAAAGAGTGTATCAGCACTTAACATACATATAGAAAGAGAATAAAAATAAAAATAGGTTTAAAGATTCAAAGGAAAAAGAAATACGTAATAAGTGTAGATAAAATTGAGATATATGAAGCCACCAATGCTGTCATGAATACGAACCATTCAATCCGTCATCTAGGACAACTTATTATATTGGGTTTCTCATATAATATGTAGAATTGTTTTAAATAATGCCAATCAATCTTGTGAATTAAAATGGCATTAACTTCCTCTACTCTGGCATCCTTGGCATCATTCCTTTGCCTGTGTTCGTTTTGTGTTAATGCAGTAATTCACATGGAAATTTTGAAAATAGGACAACCAATGGAAACCTCAGACTCCGTTGTTTCTGATAACAGGAAGTTCGAATTGTGCTTTTTTACCAAAGTCAGAGATAACTCAACCAAGTACTACGTTGGAATACGGTATAAAAGGGTTCCAAACGACAAGAAAAAGATTGTGTGGGTTGCTAACCGAGACTACGCATTTGAAACACCATCAGCTGTTCTTACCATTCAAGATGGAAATTTGGTGATCATAGATGGACAACTTAGATACAGTGTCAACAAGGTTTCAAACAATATCAGTATCTATGCCATGCTCTTGGATTCAGGAAACTTGATACTGCTGAAAACCTCAAATAAACAGATTTTGTGGCAGAGTTTTGATCATCCTACGGACACCCTTTTACCCGGAATGAAACTAGGACATGACGAAGGAAACACTTGGTCATTGCGATCATGGAGAAGTGCAGATGACCCTGCCCCAGGAGCTTTTTCCCTCGAATATGATTTGGGCAGGGTCAGCCTAATAATCAACAATGGTTCTAATGCGTTCTGGATTGACGACCACTACAACGATACTATTGGCAATTTTATTAGCCGAAGTGGTGGGGATAAGCACGACTACAACGATACTTATTTTTATGTCGGCGACTATTTCAGTTTGCCAGTTGGTAATGACTCTAGGCTGGTACTAGAAGTGTCTGGTGAGCTCATCCAGGAGTATTGGTCTGATGAACAACAACATTGGGTTTCTATTCAGTCATCCAAGTGTGCTACTAATTCGTGTGGAGCCTTTTCCATCTGTAACCCGAAAGCTCGTGACCCTTGTGACTGTCTTTATGGTTTCAGGCCCTCTGATGCTGATTCTTGGAACAATGGGAACAAATCTGCTGGCTGTGTAAGGAACAAAGACTTATCGTCCTGCAGTAACGGTGCTGAATCCAACGATAAATTCCAGCAACTTTATAATGTTAAATCACCAACTTTGGACAGTCTCAGGAAGATTAATACAACAAAAGAGTGTGAAAGTACTTGTTCTAGAAACTGTTTTTGCGTTGCTTTCGCTTACTATTTGAACGGTGATTGCCAGTTGTGGCTTGGTTCCGTATTAAATCTAAAGAACGTCTCAACAGATGTGGACAATTCTGATGATAGCAATTCAATTTTTTACCTAAGACTTGCTGCCTCAGAATTCGATACTTCTGGTAAGTTCAAGAAGCGTATTTTCCTGGAGACATAAATGTTAGGAATACAAGTATGAAAGTAAGCCTTGCTTTGTGTAAAAATAAGAAAATTAAACATCATATAAGATGAACACTTTAATATTTATTGTGTTAAGGTTTTAAATGAAATATGGTGTCAATCTCTTATTCTGAATTGAACTCATATTCTATATGTATTGTCTATCTTCGTCAAAAGATTCATCAATATACCTTTGATTTCGCTTTGTACGAATAATAGAGTGGCCACACTTTGTGTGTTTCTCAGAGTTAGGAAGATAGATTCCGAAGTTGTTTTTCACTCAACTGCTACTTCTTTCTCTTTTTACTCTAGAGTCTCTTCACTGAAAAAGCATAGATAAATTTATCAGTCACTACATGAATTTTCATAGTTGATAAATTTTCTCTGCAGATTCCAACACAACAAGAGAAAAAGAATCACGATATACTTCTGTTAGCAACATCCTACTTCTTATTGTTATATTGATCTCCTTTCTAGCTTTTCTTATATTGGGCCTTTTAGTTTACTGGATTACAAAGAACAGGAGAAAAGGTGAGAAAGAAACAAGTTTTCCAAGTAAATTCAGAGTATGTTAACTTATGAACTAATTTTCCTCAATTTGCAGGGGAAGATTTGCTCCATTTTGATATAAGCATGAGCATGAAAGTTGAAGATTCTGAGCTTACTGAATCAGATAGGAGTGCCAAAGTTAGGAAGGAAGTGAAATTGCCTTTGTTCAGTTTCGAGAGTGTTGCAGCTGCTACTAATAATTTCTCAGATGCAAATAAACTTGGTGAGGGGGGCTTTGGACCCGTTTACAAGGCATGCCCCAAAACTCTCTTTAGCAATTTTTTTTAGTGCAAATAATATATCCTCTTCATATAAACAGCTTTTACTACGCCATATATGTGAGTTTTACAAAAGATAAGAAAATACAGGGTACATTATTTAATGGGGATGAGGTTGCCGTGAAAAGACTGTCACGGAGATCTGGTCAAGGATGGGAAGAGTTGAGAAATGAAGCTTTGTTAATTGCAAAACTCCAACACAACAATCTTGTTAGACTTCTTGGTTGCTGCATTGATCGAAATGAAAAGATGCTCATTTATGAGTTTATGCCTAATAAAAGTTTGGATCTTTTCCTTTTTGGTTTGTATCCTACTGTCTCTGAACTCTCTTAAATATCATCCCATCTGCCAAACTTAAACTTTGGTTGTGACATCTTTAATGGTGCATAGCAGATGCAACGAAGAAACAGATGCTAGATTGGGGAACAAGAATCAGAATAATAGATGGGATTGCCCAAGGAATTCTTTATCTTCATCAGTATTCCAGGTTCAGGATCATTCACCGAGATTTAAAAGCTAGCAACATATTGTTGGACAGCCATATGAATCCCAAAATATCAGATTTTGGATTGGCAAAGATATTTGGTGATAATGAGCTTCAAGCAAATACAAATCGAATAGTTGGAACATAGTAAGTAAATTAACTACAACTAGTGGTTTTCTTTACATGATCAACCATCTACTAATTAATCTGCCTTATGTTCAGTGGTTACATGGCTCCTGAATATGCTGTAGAAGGACTTTTCTCAATAAAATCGGACGTGTTTAGTTTTGGGGTCCTTTTGTTGGAGATTGTAAGTGGCAAGAAGAATACTGGCTTTTATCAAACGAGTTCCTTCAATCTTCTTGGATATGTGAGTTTTAAGGTCCCATCCATTTGTTCTTCATTTGCATGTTTACATTCAAATTGATTTCATGATTTGTGCATGCTCTAAGCCTTTTCACAAATGGTATGTTATGGCCTAATGAGTTTTCTATTTCGAGAAAAGATTCATTATAGATATTATTTTTAACTTAAAACCTCAAGACTACTAAAAAGTGGATTTTTATGCCTAACTCAATCTCACAAAACCGGCTTGTAAGGTGAGGTTTACACCTCACTTATATATTATAAATTGGTCTTATTTGTAGTCGATGTGAGACTTCCAACACACCCCGTTCACGCTGAGGTATAGACATCTAGTGCGTGATAGTAGAAATTAATGGGTGACCCCGATAGTGGCCCGACAACGGGTGGAAACATAAATGCCCACTTAGAACTCGCTAGGATAGGCTCTAACCATGGCTCTGATATCATGTTAGAAAGTGGATTTTTAAGCAAGACAATGATAAGTTATGGTATGATTTCTTATATGGTGTTCAATTTTCTCATTTTTATCAATGTGCAATTTAGACTCACTTGAATTTTCATCATGTGATGAAGTATACAAAATCATAGTGCCATACCAGAGTATGCTCCATACATTCTAATTTTGAGGTTGTTGTGTTTTAAATCTTGAAGGCTTGGGATCTTTGGACGAGAAATTCAGGACTGGATCTAATGGATAGTGCATTAGATGACAGTGATAATTTAAGTAATAACAGTCTGCATACTGTGCCAAGATATGTGAACATAGGACTTCTTTGTGTTCAAGAAAGTCCAGAAGATAGGCCAACCATGTCTGATGTTGTATCAATGATTGGGAATGACACTGTGTCCCTTCCTTCTCCTAAACCACCTGCATTTCTTAAGGTCAGAGGTGATTATAGTTCATCATTGCCCTCCACCTCCACAGAAAGATTTTCAGTGAATGTTATGACAGATACAATTTTGGAAGCAAGATGAGTGACTATGAAACTCCTCTTCTAGTTCTTAGATTAGATTTTCTGTTTAAAGTTTTGACCATCAATTTCTGTTCCCCTTCTATATTTGGCACTGAATCAGGTTATAATAAAACCCGAGTCTGATTCCAACAGTTAAATGAGGTTTAAAATAGTTATTAGGATGATTATAGCTGATTTTGAATTCTTATTGTTATTTATTGTTATATTGTTCCTCCCTTAAATTTGGGAGAAATATGTTTTTCAGTATTTATGAAAAAGAAATGCCTCCAAGTCTCCTTAATTTTGTCTCCTTCTGTAATTATGGATATCTTAAATTTTAAATTTGTTGTAAATGACGGTTAAACTGTATACTTTTCCAAATACTAAAGCATAGTAAAATTTAGGTTTAATAGCCTATTTTTTCTCAGTTTTGCTCGATTGTGTCAATTTGGTCCCTCATTTAAAAAAAGTGTCTAGGTTGTTCTTACTTAGTAAATTTTGTGTCCCTTCCGTTAAAAAGAAACAAACATAGTTAATAGTCTGATGATATAGTTAATAGATATGGTAGTACATAGTGGTAACATGTCATTTTAATCCTTATCTGTGGTGACGTGGTAAGTGATGACAAATTTATGAACACCGAAAAACGGCGCCACAAACTTGTTTAACCCTCGGCAAGTGTGACCGAATCGTATCAAGTAATAAACTCGGTAAGACCAAGTATCGTTCTCCCAAAGGACTCACGGCCTAGTAAGTTATATGATTTGTTGATTATTTAAGACTTGTGAATAAATTCTTGAGGTTTCAAATGCAATAGACAATAATTAAACATGTATGCATGAATTTGATCAATGGAAAAGAGGAATACAAACACTTTAATGAATTAAATGGATGAGTATGTTGTTGAGGTTATCAATTTCATCTTATCCACTCTCATATACTTTTAGAAATTCATCATTCTTTTCATCAATTGTTAATGCCACTCTCTAAATCACCTTGTAAGAAGGCCTATCCTTAATTACGAGTTCATACAATTCCTAGCATCCCTAATAATTAATTCTGAAGTGCAGAAGCTTAACGGCAACCAACCCTCATATTCCTATGTCTAGGTAATATGCTATTGGGAGAATTTCCCCGGATCTAGAATTCCCCGTACGTTCCCATATCGACAAAATCAATAATCATGGCATTGAATGAGTTAAACAATGCAAGCTTTAAGCAAAGAGGAAAAACCCTAACTAATGATGAAAGAAAGCATGTATCTTAAAATAAGATGTTAAAACACAAATTCCATATATGAGAGTTTCACAAGACTACATTGATTCCCCAACAACAATACAAAGTTTAGTTCACCATATTCATGGTGAAACTAGATGAATAATAATGAAAGAATGAAAGAGATAGAAAGACCCTAGAAAGAGAATAGGAGAGTCGTCACCATCTCCCAATCTACCCCCAAGGGATGAAAAGTGTGTTTCTGCTTCCTCCCAGCCAAAGATACAAACCCTAAGACATCTAGGTCTTTAAATAGGACATAAAAATAATAGAAAATGGGTCGAGGCCCAAACAGATCATAAAATCGCAGAAAATTGGCCCAAAACTCGTCTGGTTGACTTTTTCCGTATTCAGGTTGACTAGTTGACTTTTCTGGTTGACTTGTTGACTTTTCTATATTTTGGTTGACTGGTTGACTTTTCAGCATTCCAATCATTCGATACTTCAATTCTTCTTTCAAATCATTCAATTAGCCTACAAAATCAAGGGAATCTTGCACAAAACCATTAAATTCACCTTAAACTCTCTTATTCACAAAACTAAAGCAAATATATGAGTTCAAGCTAATTTCTAAGTCTTAAAGGTTGCTTTTGGTATCAATTTTAAGCATAAAAATAACGGTTTTTCAACCGTTATCAGTAAGCAATTAGAGGTTGAGGTGGATACTACACATGGCAGACCCTTCTCCCATCCAAAATTAGGGTTTTGATGGAGTGGGGAAACTACTTACTCCTGCGCCGCAAAGGAAGGTTGCTCACGATTCTCAGCCATGGATGGAGGCGCGAGTTGCTCGTTGCTACTAGATCGCGATTAGGGTCTTGAATTGCTTTAGGGTTTCTGATTTCTTCTGTAGGTTGCAATTTGGCGCGATGAAGGATTCATGTTGTTGGTTCAAGAGAACTGCCATGGCTACGCGAGGAAAGCTTCTGGATACGAAGGGGATGAACATGGTTTCGTGATTCTATTTTGGATGCAGATTGGGTTTGGGTTTGCATTCTCTGTATTTCCCTTTCCAGGTTGAAGGCACAACGAAGGCGGTTGTCGCGACATCGTACTAGTGGTGGATGACGGTGTGAATGGAGATCGCGATTAGGGTTCACTTGTGTCGTGCCGCAATGGTGGTTCAGACAAGTATGGACGAAGCTCGTGATGTTGATGGAGGCGTGTTGCGAGGTCATGGTGCGCTAGGAAAAGCTTCTGGGTCTCGCAATGGTGGCGGTGCGAATTGGGATGGTGAGAGGGTTGTCTGATTTGTGCGAGTTGGGAGTTGAAAAATTGAGAATTTTTTGGGGTTTTTCTAGGTCTTAATCATGAGGAAGAAGATAATGTTGTTGGTGGTGATTTGGGTTGCGCGAAATTGATGATGGAGCGTAGGTTCGAACCTGGTTGTGCGATTTCCGGCATGGTGGTGACAACGCGACATGGTTCATGGTGGTGGATGGGTTTCATGATGTGGGTGGTTGCGGCATTGATGGTGAAAGACTATGTGGTGGTTGCAAGTTCTTTGCGACATTGACAGTGTAGGTGGTCGCGACACAGTTGGATAGGGTTTGGACTTCACTGTTGCGACGCGGCAAGGTGGTGACGACGGATAGGGTTTGGCTGACGGTGGAGGAATTAGGTTTCTGCTATTTGGAGAAGGCAAAGTTGACATGGCAGGAGGGATTAGGTGGTCAAAAGATTAAAAAAATATTTGAAAAGGACCTGTCATATCATCAATCCATTAACTCCATTTATTTTCTTTTTAACGGAAGGGATGACATAAAATTTAATAAGTAAGAACCAACAAGACAATTTTTTTAAACCAAGGACCTAATTCACACAATCGAGCAAAATTGGGAACAAAATAAGCTATTAAACCTAAAATTGAATAAGATAGCTACGATTATATTGTTTTCATTGTTTTCTTTATTAAATTCACTTATTATATTTTAATACATGAAAAATGAATTGTAACGAAAGAATATATATGAAAAGTATTAATGAATTATTCTAGTTAACATAAATCACTTAAATCTAATTATTATATATTTGAAAAAAAAAAGTAGGATGGATTAAAATGAAATTTAATTTCAAACTTTGCATTGTTTATCATTAATAATGTTTAAAAAAGTTAAAGTTTAAACTATCTATTTATATCAAAGTTTAAACTATCTGTATAGTTACCTTATTTTTTTATTTTTTTTTCTTATAAAAGTTTGTCAAGAAAAAACATGGCGGACGAGAGAAATTTATCATAGGTAATAAATGGGAAAGAATATAAATATTAAACTCATAAAGATTTGTTGACGAATGTCTCAAACGAGGCTCTTCAAATTTGGAATGATTTAAAGTAAAAAAAAAAAAAGAAAAACTCAACTTCACAAAAGTTTTTATTTTGAAAAATTTGGAGACTTTCACTTTCAAGAAAAGATTCGAAAAATTCCACAAATAGACATTATCAATTTAAGTTCAAATTCAAAGTAGAAAAAGGTTAAGAGGTAACCAAGAGTGATGCTAATACATGATCCTAGTCAGCGTAATAGGTATTATTAGGATTGAGTAGTGCAGTTTAATACTCAGTTGTAATCTTGTTGAGATTGTAGTGGAACACTCTTAGAGATCTTAATGAAGAACTGGACGTAACTCAGTTGAGTGAACTAGTATAAAAATATTTGTGCGCTCATTATTTTAGCTTTACAAAACATCTTATCTATAAACACTACAGTTGCTTACGAGGTTATAATTTTTTATAAATGTTCTTGACATCAGACACTATTTTCTTTAAGAGTTATCTTTCTTAAACACCTACAGTAGTTTTGCTAAATGCTTGAAAAACTCTTTATCTCTGAATATTTGGTTTAAATAGTGCCTTATAAATCAAACGTCTAACAACCTGTGTAGATCGTTCGTCATCAAGGTTGTTAAACGTCCATTTGCGAAAATGTTTTTCATAACATTATTCAATCCCGCCTTCTAGTGTTTTTCTATAATTTCATTTCTTGGGTGCATTGATTATTATTCGGTAACAAGGCCTAATAGCCTTTAAATGAGAGGCCCACTTCCTTGAGCCCGCGAGAGAGAAAAATATCTCTTGACCAAGTCTCTGCCAAAGAAGCCACCTTCTTCAAATGATAGAGAGAGAAAGAGCTCGAGGCTCTTCTAGAGGCTTAGAAAGAGAAGAAGGGTGAAGCTCACTTGGAGCTCACAAGCATGGACGTTGGGAGAAGAAAAGAAGAAGATCCGCGGAGGGCCTTCATCAAAGGTAAGAAAAACACAAACTTTCTTTTATTCTCTGTAATAGTCTGTCTTTAATATTCTTTGTTGCAACTGGAAATGAAAGAGGGAAACTCTAGTTATAGAGTTCTTGGGGAAAAGGGGAAAACCATAAAACTAGAAAACCCTAACTAACTAATTAAACCTGATTATTGTGCTTAGACAGTAATCTAACCAATTATTTTAGTCCCAATAGCTTCCCCTCAAGCTGGATGGTGTATACTCATTAATCCAAGCTTGGGGACGATGGATCTGAACCGTACACGATGAGGGAACTTGGTAAAGATGTTAGCCAACTGTTCATCCGAGCGAGTTGGAAGGAGATGTAGAAGATTAGCTTGTATCTTCTCACGAACAACGTGGCAATCGAGTTCTGTGCTTGGTCCTTTCGTGAAAGCAATGATTATGAGCTATGTGTCTTGCCGATTTATTGTCACATTAGAGAGAAGGAGTCCCAACTTCCTGAACTTGACGATCTTGAAGGAGATAATGGATCCACTATATTTCGCATACAGTGGCTGCTAGAGCACGATACTCTACTTCGGTGGAGGATCTGGAAACGGTCTCTGCTTATTGAATTTCCATGAGATGAGGGATGATGCAAGGAAGATACAAAAGCCTGTAGTAGACCTTCTAGTATTGGGACAGGTTGCCCAATCTGAATCATTGAAGGCCTTTAGGAGTATTGGAGAGTCAACTGCAAAAAATAATCCCTCCGAAGGCTTAGATTTTATGTACCTAAGAATATGTTGTACAGCCCGATAATGATAGTTAGTGGGAGATTGCATAAACTGACTTAACAAATTAACAGAGAAACACAAATCAGGTCTAGTATTGGTGAGATAGAGTAACTTCCCTATCAGTCTTCGATAGGAGCTAGGATCATCCAAGTGGCTGTCCATTTTATACAATGAGCTTGTATCACTTAGAAAGGGGGTAGAGCATGGTTTGCATCCCAGCATTCCTGTTTCCTCAAGGATGTCTAGAGCATATTTTCTTTGGCACAAATGAATCCCTTTCTTAGATCTGGCCACCTCCAAGCCTAGGAAGTATTTAAGTTCTCCCAGATTCTTTATTTAGAATCTGTTATGCAAGAGACCCTTTATGTGATTGATTTCTGTCATGGAATTCCCTGCTACTATAATATCATCTACATAGACAAGTAAGGCTGTAAAATCTGTAGATGTCTTTTTGATAAAAAGTGAGTGGTCTGACTTAGATTGAATATAATTGACAGAAATCAGAAAAGAGGATAATTTTTCAAGTGTTTCTCTGACAAAGAATCACAAGACAATAGATCAGAAATGGGATAAGGAGTTTTAAAATTGTTTTTCATAGATAAGGATTGATTAACGTGATGATCATAGTCGTTTAGATACCCTGGAGCCCTTCTAACTCTGTTAGATCTCCTGCAACTGGGATTTTCTTCACTATCAACAGTGTTATCATTGCTACTGCTGTCAGTGGCAGTTTGTTGTGTCTGCCTTTGATCATTGGTGCCGGTTTCAACAAGTCTCCTATCATCAATAGAATTGTAGTTGCCTAGAAGATCATTAATTAAGGTAGTTATGTTTGCTTCTTTGTCATTGATTTCTCTGCTGGTTTGCTGGTCTTTGTAGGAAAAAATCTCTTCATAAAAGACAACACTTCTACTTATGAAAAGTTCTATAGTGTTGATGTCAAGCACAATGTAACCTTTGACACCACTCTTGTAACCAAGGAAAACTCCCTTCCTAGCTCTTGGGTCAAGCTTATTTCTGTTGTTTTCAAGAGTGGAAGCAAAGCATAGGCACCCAAAGGTTTTCAAATTCAAATAAGTGGGAGGAGTATTATAAACAAGGTCAAGGGGAGTTCTGTTATTGAGAATGGGGGTAGGTAACCTATTTATTAAGTAAACTGCATGACTAACAACATAGGACCAATAGGCATTAGGCATACTAGATTGAAAAAGAAGGCTACGGGTCACATTAAGGATGTGTTGGTGTTTACGCTCCACAATAGAATTTTGTTCAGGAGTTTCAACACAGCTCTTTTGATGGTTGATGCCATACAAATCATACAAGTTAACACAATTAAATTCAGGTCCATTATCTAACCTAATGGTTTTAACCATTTTATCAAACTGATTTTTAACTCTAATAATAAAATTCTGCAATAAATCTCTAGTTTGGTCCTTATTGTTCATTAAAAAAGCGCAGGTATGTCTGTTATAGTCATAAACTATAATAAGAAAGTACTTATGGCCATGAATAGAAGAAATGGAAAGAGGACCCCATATATCACAGTGAATTATTTCAAAACATTCAGTGGTCAAAGAAACACTTCTAGGAAAAGGCAATTTATGCTGTTTAACATAGTGGCAAGTATCACAAACAATATTAGGACTCATTTGCACATAAGGGAAACTTTCACATATCTGTTTTACAGTCTTGTGTCCAGAATGGCCTAACCTATAGTGCCACAAATTTACATCAACTTATTTATAAGAGAAAACAAACTTTGGAACAAAATCTTGGTTCGGATTAGGAAAAACTTGTAGGTAATAGAGACCTTTGTAAGGATTAGCATACCCAATCATCTTTAATGTAGAATTCTCCCTTATCTGACAAACCTTAGAAGAAAAAGTTAGATTGCAGTTTAAGTCTTTGATAAGACTTTGGACTGAAATTAGATTAAAAGAAAAATCAGGAATATATAGGACATTAAAAATAATAAAATCTTTAGAGAATTGGACAGTCCCTGCATGTTCAATAGTGATAATAGAGTTATTTGGGAGTCTAACAGAAATGGGCTTAATTTTATAAAAAGTGGCAAAGTTGTTTTTCTCATAGGTCACATGATCAGTGGCCCTAGGGTCAATAATCCAAGAAAGGTTATCTTGTTTGTCTTCTGTGTTATTTCTCTGCATCTGGTTGATCTTATGAGTAAATTCATCAACCTTTTCTATCATTCTGAGAAGCTTGTGCATCTGCTCTCGGGTAAAAGAGTTGAAGGCAGCACTGGTGCTGCCCTGATGAGTGGCTTGAACACTCTCTAGGCCAGAAATGCTCTGGCAGACATTGGCTGAATTCCAGTCAACCTTTTTGTCTTGATTATTGTCATTTTTCTTATACCAAGGTGGGTAACCGTGCTTGGAATAACACTCATCCACAGTATGATTCATTTTGTTGCAGTAGGAACATTGTTTTCCATAGTTAGGATTCCTTCCTCTTCCTCTTCCTTGGCCACGTGATCCAGCACCACGCCCTTGGTTTTTCCAGGTCTGGTCAGGTCTCCAATTGTTGTTTTTGTCAGCAACATTGGCTAGAACTTTAGTTTCAGCAGTCTGGTTATGGTTGATAGTGCCAGAATCTTGTCTTTCTTACTGCATTATGAGTGAGAAAACACGATTGATGTTGGGGACGAGATCCATTAAGAGGATTTGAGTTCTCATAGTGTTATAGGTATCATTCAGCCCCTTTAAGAAACATATAACATGTTCTATTTCTCTGTATTTCAGAGAAATCTTTGAGAGTTCACAATTGCAAGGGATGTCACACGTATAGCTGGGTATGGGTCTAAGGGATTCCAATTCTTCCCAAAGAATCTTTAAATTTATAAAAATTGGCTAACACTTCTTTCTCCCTGTTTGATTGAATGAATGTCTTGAAGTAAGTCAGAAATCTTAAAGTAGTCACCTTTAGAGAATCTTTCCTTCAATTCATCTCATAACTCTTTGGCTTATTCAACATATATCACACTTTCTGCAATCTGTGGAGAAAGTGTCTTTATAATCCAGGAAAGAACCATCATGTTGCATCTTTCCCATGCATCGAATAAAACCTCACTTCTTTGAGGTTTCTTGATTGACCCATCAATGAACTTTATCTTGTTTTTTTGGAAAGAAGAGCTCTTCTCATGCTTCTGCTCCAAGAAGAGTAATTAGTCTCACTTAGGACTTGAGAGATGAGGGTAAGTCCTGGATTCTCCCCAAGATGCAGATAGAAAGGACTGGCAGGATTGGTGGATTGATCCATGTGATCCATTACAACAAAAAGCAAGAAGACACCAAGAAAGAAACCAAGAAATAGTAGGAAAGAATTCTGGGGCAGCGGAAGCAGAGCAAGTATTAAACCTGCTCTAATACCATATTCGGTAACAAGGCCCAATAGCCTTTAAATGAGAGGCCCACTTCCTTAAGCTCGCGAGAGATAAAAATATCTCTTGACCAAGTCTCTGCCAGAGAAGCCACCTTCTTCAGATGATAGAGAGAGAAAGAGCTCGAGGCTCTTCTAGAGGCTTAGAGAGAGAAGAAGGGTGAAGCTCACTTGGAGCGCACAAGCATGGACGTTGGGAGAAGAAAAGAAGAAGATCTGCGGAGGACCTTCATCAAAGGTAAGAAAAACACAAACTTTCTTTTATTCTCTGTAATAGTGTGTCTTCAATATTCTCTATTACAACTGGAAATGAAAGAGGGAAACTCTATTTATAGAGTTCTTGGGGAAAAGGGGAAAACCATAAAACTAGAAAACCCTAACTAACTAATTAAACCTGATTACTGTGCTTAGACAGTAATCTAATCAATTATTTTAGTCCCAATAATTATGATCAAGTCTTTCTGCTTGTGTGATCTACATAAATATCAAGAACAAGGTATACAGGCATCAAAACACTTTATTGTACATGCATTAAAAATTTTGAATGTTGATAAGTGTTAGGTCGTATTGCATATTGCATTAAATATTTTGGACGTTGTTTATAAAACTTTGTTCATCAAACAATATAATCTAGAAATTTTTATTATAAGCTTGTTTTCGTCTATAAAAGATGTTCCAATGTATTTTTCTCTTAGACACTATTTAAAATAACTTTTCATACAAAGGAATATTTCGTTTAAATTGTTTTATTAAACTTCAAAACTCGAGTTACTAGGCGGTCTAGTCTCTAGACGATCTTATCTTAACAAAGACGTTTTGGCATTAGTCGAATGTTGACTCGAGTAGGCTCAAGACGAAGGTCAAGCTGAGTATGTTCGGGTCGAAAGTAGAGTCAAGTCACCCACGACAAAGGTCCAACTCAATCAACCCAAATTGAAAGAAAGGTTAAGTTGAACTGACTCAAACGAAATGTCAAGCTGAGTTAGTTAGAGAAAAGGTCGAGACTGCTTGAGTCAGTTAGACAAAAGGTCGAGATGAGTCGCTCCTAATCATAGATAGATATGAATTGGCTTTAGTTAAAGGTTGAGTCAAGTCAATCGTGATGAAATCAAATCAATCGCATATTGAAATCAAATCAAATCAAATCAATCGCATAGTCAAGTCAAGTCAATCGTGATGAAAACTTTCACAAACTTTCACATATTGGAAAATGAAATCAATTTTTTCCTTCATTCTTTATGTTTATAGTTATAATTTGATAATGATTTTCTCACATACAATTTTAATCTAGAGAACAAATGAACTTTACCTTTAGATTAACATGCGTCATCCAAGTGATTAACATAATTTGACACAAATTCTATTCGAGATAACGTTTCAAGCATTCATTTGATTGGTTTCTGCAAAGAGTGCAATTTTGTGTAAATCATATAATTAAATATACAAGGGCAAATACCTAAAATATGGATAAGTATAGATATTAAATAGTTAACTATAAACATAAAATATAACTGGCACATGAAAAAAGTACAATATCAAATTTGAATTAATTGCGTCATTATTTTAAAATAATAATAAAACTCATGACCATCAACAAGTCCGTCCAACTTAGAAAGTGACACTTTTGTCTGCCTTTTCTTGTTTGGAATAATAAAACTCATGACCATCACGGGCTGGTGGCCATTTCTAAAGTGAACAAGTACTCCATTAGAAAGTGACATACTTTGGTTGGTTGCATTATATTGTTTTGTTTAGAATATTATTAAAAAATGATTTATAAACAAAAAAAAAAATGAGCACCTAATATATACACCTAGAAAAAGAATAAAATAATGGGTTTATAGGATATATGATAAGAAAAGAAATAAAAAAGAAAAAGAATTATGTAATAGGTGTAGAAACAATTAAGATGTAGTACATTACCATTGACGAGTTAGTTGCTGGTTTTTAAGTCAAACTACCAAGTGCTGTTTCTAAAGTTAACAAGCCAAGTCTCACTTAGGAAGTGGTGACACACTTATATTGTTTGGAATATTATATAATTGAAAAATATTTGTGGACACAAAGAAAAGTCTACCATACTTATGTGATAAGAAGAGAAGGATAAAAAGGAAAAAGAAATGTGTAATAGTTAGGAGAAAATTCAGATGTATGTGTAATATTGTTCATTTGGGTTAATTGTATTTTTGAAGTCAAGCCACCGACGGTGTCCTGAATACCAACCATTTCAACTCCTCGTAGAGGGTTTCTCAGCCAATATGTCGAACTGTGTTAAATAATGCAAACCAATGTGAATTAAGTATGGCATTAACTTCTTCTTCTTTGACAAGCTTGACATTATTCCTTTGCCTGTGTGTGTTTTGTGTTAATGCAGTCACCTACAGAGAAATTTTGCAAACAGGACAATCACTGGGAACCTCAGACTCGGTTGTTTCTGACAGCGGGAAGTTCGAATTGTGCTTTTTCACCAGAGTCAGAGATAACTCAACCAAGTACTACGTTGGTATACGGTATAAAAGGGTTCCAAACGACAAGAACAAGATTGTGTGGGTTGCAAACCGAGACTACGCACTTGAAACATCCTCAGCAGTTCTTACCTTTCAACCTGGTGGAAATTTTGTGATCATGGATGGACAAGTCACATACCGTGTCAACAACGTTTCAAATAATTTCAGTATGTATGCCATGCTCTTGGATTCAGGAAACTTAATACTGCTGAAAACCTCAAATAAACAGATTTTGTGGCAGAGTTTTGATCATCCGACGGACACCCTTCTACCCGGAATGAAACTAGGACATGATAAAGGAAACACTTGGTCATTGCAATCATGGAGAAGTGCAGATGACCCTGCCCCAGGAGCTTTTTCCCTCGAATATGATTTGGACAGGGTCATCCTAATCATCAACAATGGTTCTAATGCGTTCTGGATTGAAGACCACTACAATGATACTATTGGTAATATTTTTCGCCGAAGTGGTATGTCTATGGACAGCTATTTCAGTTTGCCAGTTGGTAATGACTCTAGGCTGGTACTAGAAGTGTCTGGTGAGCTCATCCAGGAGTATTGGTCTGATGAACAACAACATTGGGTTTCTATTCAGTCATCCAAGTGTGCTACTAATTCGTGTGGAGCCTTTTCCATCTGTAACCCGAAAGCTCGTGACCCTTGTGACTGTCTTTATGGTTTCAGGCCCTCTGATGCTGATTCTTGGAACAATGGGAACAAATCTGCTGGCTGTGTAAGGAACAAAGACTTATCGCCCTGCAGTAACGGTGCTGAATCCAACGATAAATTCCAGCAACTTTATAATGTTAAATCACCAACTTCGGACAGTCTCAGGAAGATTAATACAACAAAAGAGTGTGAAAGTAGTTGTTCTAGAAACTGTTCTTGCGTTGCTTTCGCTTACTATTTGAACCGTGATTGCCAGTTGTGGCTTGGTTCGGTATTGAATTTAAAGAACGTCTCAACAGATGTGGACAATTCTGATGATAGCAATTCAATTTTTTACCTAAGACTTGCTGCCTCAGAATTCGATACTTCTGGTAAGTTCAAGAAGCCTCGTTTTCTTTGATATAAATGTTGGAAATTTAAGTGTAGAGTAAAAATAAGAAAATTGAATTATGAAAAATCTATAAACCCATTGTCATATGACTTTGGGTTAGAGTAGTGTCAATTTTTATATGTGGATTGAATTTATGCTTTTATTGATGTTGTGTCTCTCTCGTTATACTCACTTGAAAGATCCATTAATAAACACCTTTGATTTGGTTTTGTAAGAAAAATAGAATGGCTACGCTTTGTGTGGTTCTGAGAGTTAGGAAGACAGAATCCTAAGTTGTTTTTCACTCAACTGCTAGTTCTCTCTTTTCGCTTGAGTCTCTTCACTTCACAGCTTAGATAAACTTATCAGTCAACACATGGGTTTTCATAGTTGATAAATTTTCTCTGCAGGTTCGAACACAACAAGAGCAAAAGAACCGGGATATACTATTAGCAAAAATGTACTTCTTCTGATTGTTATATTGATCTCCTGTCTAACTTTTCTTATATTGGGCCTTTTAGTTTACTGGATTAGAAAGAAGAGGAGAAAAGGTAAGAAAGAAACAAGTTTTCCAAGTAAATTCAGAGTATGTTAACTTATGAACTAATTTTCCTCAATTTGCAGGGGAAGATTTGCTCCATTTTGATATAAGCATGAGCATGAAAGTTGAAGATTCTGAGCTTACTGAATCAGATAGGAGTGCCAAAGTGAAGAAGGAAGTGAAATTGCCTTTATTCAGTTTCGAGAGTGTTGCAGCTGCTACTAATAATTTCTCAGATGAAAATAAACTTGGTGAGGGCGGCTTTGGACCCGTTTACAAGGCATGCTCCTAAACTCTTGGCAATTTTTTTCAGTACAAGTAATCTATCCTCTCCATATAAACAGCTTTTACTACGCCATATATGTGAGTTTTACAAAAGATAAGAAAATACAGGGTACATTATTTAATGGGGATGAGGTTGCCGTGAAAAGACTGTCACGGAGATCTGGTCAAGGATGGGAAGAGTTGAGAAATGAAGCTTTGTTAATTGCAAAACTCCAACACAACAATCTTGTTAGACTTCTTGGTTGCTGCATTGATCGAAATGAAAAGATGCTCATTTATGAGTTTATGCCTAATAAAAGTTTGGATCTTTTCCTTTTTGGTTTGTATCCTACTGTCTCTGAACTCTCTTAAATATCATCCCATCTGCCAAACTTAAACTTTGGTTGTGACATCTTTAATGGTGCATAGCAGATGCAACGAAGAAACAGATGCTAGATTGGGGAACAAGAATCAGAATAATAGATGGGATTGCCCAAGGAATTCTTTATCTTCATCAGTATTCCAGGTTCAGGATCATTCACCGAGATTTAAAAGCTAGCAACATATTGTTGGACAGCCATATGAATCCCAAAATATCAGATTTTGGATTGGCAAAGATATTTGGTGATAATGAGCTTCAAGCAAATACAAATCGAATAGTTGGAACATAGTAAGTCAATTAACTACAACTAGTGGTTTTCTTTACATGATCAACCATCTACTAATTAATCTGCCTTATGTTCAGTGGTTACATGGCTCCTGAATATGCTGTAGAAGGACTTTTCTCAATAAAATCGGACGTGTTTAGTTTTGGGGTCCTTTTGTTGGAGATTGTAAGTGGCAAGAAGAATACTGGCTTTTATCAAACGAGTTCCTTCAATCTTCTTGGATATGTGAGTTTCTAGGTCCCATCCATTTGTTCTTCATTTGCATGTTCACATTCAAATTGATTTCATGATTTGTGCATGCTCTAAGCCTTTTCACAAATGCTATGTTATGGCCTAATGAGTTTTCTATTTCGAGAAAAGATTCATTATAGATACTATTTTTAACTTAAAACCTCAATACTATTAAAAAGTGAATTTTTAAGCCTAACTCAACCTCACAAAACCGGCTTGTAAGGTGAGGTTTACACCTCATTTATATATTATAAATTGGCCCTATTTGTAGTCGATGTGAGATTTCCAACACACCCCCTTTTCACTGAGGTATAGACATCTCGTGCATGATAGTAGAAATTAATGGGTGATCCGATAGCGGCCCGACAACGAGTGGAAACAGAAATGCCCACTTAGAACTCGCTAGGATAGGCTCTAACCATGGCTCTCATATCATGTTAGAAAGTGGGTTTTTAAGCCTAACTAAGACAATGATAAGTTTATGGTATGATTTCTTATATGGTGTTCAATTTTCTCATTTTTATCAATGTGCAATTTAGACTCACTTGAATTTTCATCATGTGATGAAGTATACAAAATCATAGTGCCATACCAGAGTATGCTCCAAACATTCTAATTTTGAGGTTGTTGTGTGTTAAATCTTGAAGGCTTGGGATCTTTGGACGAGAAATTCAGGACTGGATCTAATGGATAGTGCATTAGATGACAGTGATAATTTAAGTAATAACAGTCTGCATACTGTGCCAAGATATGTGAACATAGGACTTCTTTGCGTTCAAGAAAGTCCAGAAGATAGGCCAACCATGTCTGATGTTGTATCAATGATTGGAAATGACACTGTGCCCCTTCCTTCTCCTAAACCACCTGCATTCCTTAAGGTCAGAGGTGATTATAGTTCATCATTGCCCTCCTCCTCCACAGAAAGATTTTCAGTGAATGTTATGACAGATACAATTCTGGAAGCAAGATGAGTGACTATGAAACTCCTCTTCTAGTTCTTAGATTAGATTTTCTGTTTAAAGTTTTGACCATCAATTTCTATTCCCTTTCATATTTACCACTGAATCAGGTTATAATAAAGCCTGAGTCTGATTCCAACAGTTAAATGATGTTTAAAATACTTATTTGGATGATGGATCTTGTACTTTTTTGAAGATTATAACTGATGATAGGTTGCAACATATAAGTAAAATGTTGGAACCTGGAAGCAATCTAGCTGATTTTGAATTCTTATTGCTTTATTGTTATATTGTTCCTCCATTAAATTTGGGAGAAATATGTTTTTCACAATTTATGAAAAAGAAATGCATCCAAGTCTCCTCTCCTTCTGTAATTATGGATATCTTAAATTTTAAATTTGTTGTAAATGATTGTTAAACTGTATACTTTTCCAAATACTAAAGCATAATAAAATTTAATTAAAAGAATAAGATAGCTACGAGTCTACGATTTTATTCTTATCATTATTTTCTTTATTAAATTCACTTATTATATTTTAATACATGAAAAAGGAATTGTAACGAAAGAATATACATGAAGAGTATTAATGAATTATTCTAGTTAACATAAATCACTTAAATCTAATTTCATATCCAGATTATATAATTGTAAAAAAAAAGGTTAAATTTGTATTGTTTATTATTAATAATGTTTAAAAAAAAATTAAAGTTTTAAACTATCTATTTATATCAAAATAACGAGAGTAATTTATAAAAAAGTAAAATTTAAAATATCTATTTTTTATATATATAAATTTAAGTGTCTCTTTTTTAAGAAGAAATATTCATTTGCAAAAAATTATGTTTATTTAATTAATCATTTAATGGATCTAGTTACTTTTTATTTTTTTTACGTATAAAAGTTTGTCAAGTCAAGAATAAACATGGTGGACGAGACAAACATACTAATTTATCATAAGTAATAAATAGCTAAGAATATAAATATTAAATTCATAAAGATTTGTTGATGGAAGTCTCAGATTAGGCTCTTTAAATTTGGAATGCATTCAAAGAAAAGAATAAAAATAAACTCACAAGTTTGACTGTGCAAAATTTGGAGACTTTCACTTTCAAGGAAAGATCCGAATAAGTGCAGACATTATCAATTTAATTTAAATTCAAAGTAGAAAAGGTAAGGAGGTGACCTCTTTATGCAGCTTTTGAGTGAGTGCTTCACCCTTCACCCAGCAACTCCTCTTCTTGCATCTCCTAAATTATAATTTTTCCCTTTCAATTAAATTTATATGTATAATTAAATGTTATCCAAACTCAAATTTTTGCCAACTGAAATTTAATGAAGTTTATAAAGCTTCTATATCTATCACACCTTCACTCTTCTTCATTCACTCGTTTTTCTTCCCTTGTTTGTAGTCCTTCTATTGATTGTGTGTAGTCACGGTAGTAGTTTTTGTGGTGTTGGTGATGGTGGTCCTATGTTGATGTGGAAGGTGTGTGAACTACATGGAAACTCGTTTAAGGGCAATCAAAAGATCTCTAATTAGTTGAATTTGAAAACTGTGGAAACCAACCTTAATTGAATTTTGACATTGTTGATTGTAGTAGTCAACCTAATAACTCTCATTACTGTAACCTTGACTAAATTTTACCTACTCTTGGTTGTATAGTATTTTTCACCATTCTTAATATCCCTAAACATTTCTAGTATCTTTCAGATACACTGTCTAGTCGAGTTTAACCCACTCATGATTGTCGTAGTCAACCTAGTAACCCCTGTGGCCCTGATTGAATTTCACTCACTCCTAGTTATGCAGTATTCTTCACCACTTCTGGTATTCCTAGACAGTCCAAGTATCCTCCAGATATATTGTCTAGTTTAGTTTAACCCAATCCTGGTTGTCATAGTCAACCCAGTAACCCCCGTTATTGTGACCCTAACTGAATTTCACCCACTCCCTGGTTGTGCAATATTTTTCACCACTTTTGATATCCCTAAACAATCTAGATATCTTCTCGATATCTTCTCGATATATTGTCTAGTTGAGTTTCACACACTTCTGGTTTCCACTCGACAAACCCGTCTAGCTACCGTTTAACTTCACCAAGATAAACTTGAGAGTTTCCCTTACTCCTAGTTTTTCCTAGACACACTCATCTAGCTATCGTTTAACTGCACAAAGTTAAACGTAAAGTTTTTTTATTATCTTCAAAATTTACAATCAAAAGATTAATTACAAGTCCTTAAACGATAACTCTCGCAGAAAGGATATTTGTGCAATACAATTCAATTTAACAAACTCACACAATTTTTCTCTCTACTCTCTTCTTACAATAAGCTTATATATCAATGAAACTTGAGAGTATCTCTTCTTTCTTTTAAGCTTTTTCTCTCTCTTTCTTTCAAGCTTTTCTCTCTCTTTCTTCTTACACAAGAAGGTTTGACTCTAAGTAGCTCTTTCTTTTAATGCTTGTTCAGAACAACAAAATGCTTTTTACATTTTGTACCGTTCGAAGTAGAATTTGATTGTTTAAGCTTTTTACTAAGATACAAAGCAGTTAATGAAGACTTCACCGTTGAATGAAGTAGATTGTTTTGCACATGGTATCGTCTAACCTATGTAAACGCTTCCTTAATTTTTTCTTTATTTTATTCAAGAAATTCATTTAGCAAGGTGTCTTTTAACACAAGTTTTTGGAATATCATTTCAGACTTTTAACATGCTTTCCAAGAACATCGTTTGACACTTTTATCTATTAAGACATATCAAGAGTTTGTTTGATCATTGCCTAGCAATGTATATCATTTGTTGCATTCAGCAAAACTCTCATTGATGCATTAATTATGGAAACACATTGACCAACTTGACAGATTCCTTGTTATCATAAACACATTGACCAACTTGACTAGTTTTCTCTATTACAAAACACACAAAACAAAAAAGGAAATGGGAAATGGGCTTTCGAAGAATCGAACGATCGAACGAAAGGTTTGGACAACTAGGTTTTCGCAAAGCGGAAGATAGGATATCGAACAAAAAAAAATGAAACGACCATGACGGCTATAGAAAGAAAGAATGAAACACAATGGATGAGTGGAAAGTTCAAAGCACCTGGGTACGACGACAATGGTGGAGAAATGAAAGGAAGTTTCAGCAGTGGAAGAAAGGTGAGAGATTTTGAGAAAAAGAAGCAGGGAATTTTGAACAATGAAATAGAAGACACTACGAAACCTCTTTTGACCTCTATTTTTGACTTTCGTGTTAGTTTTTTTGTTTAAAAAAAATAATTCAAATGAATCAATGACACCTTACACGTGACATTGTAAAAAATTGTCAAATAAAAGTTATTAAAGTATCATTTTTCCTTTCCTAAACAATTCTTGTCTTACTTCAAGTCATGTGTTTTTCTGGTTGATTTGAGTAATCATTATTTCGCTTAATCAACTCATTTTGTGACGAACCTTCGTATTATCTTGGGATAAATTGTTATATACAGTTTTTAAACATTTTTGTCAAAAAGAAAAAGAAGTCATATGGTAATATATTTAGTGTCAAATACGTTGATAAAGTGATATTTACCGACAAAAAAAATTGTGCTCTATAGTGTTTGAAAATAAAAATGTGAGAAATAGAAAACTTGAAAATTCACTAGTGCGGTGAAGGGAAAAGACATCGGTTGTTTTTGACAATACGTTTCGGTTGTGGAATCGAGGCATATACGGACGAGGTAAAAAGATGGGAGACTTTTGGCCTCGGTTCTAACCGAGGTAATATCTCAAAGGATACTGCCTCGGTTCTTCAACAACCAAAGTAGTAAGGAAGAAAAAAAAGGGGGAGGGTGGACCTATGGCACCAGTTCTAGGTTGAACCGCTGCCAAAGCCCCTTTGTTTTAAAAAAACAAAATCAGTATTGGAGAAAGAACTGATCTTGAAAGAACTGAACCAGATGAGTCAATTGAATGTTCTTCAACCTTCCAGACAAGGTTTTGCTTCCCATCTTCCATCTTTGTCGGGTTTAATATTACAGGAACTGAAGCAGGCCAAGTTGAATTTAACCAGAACTCGCTGATGTTCGAACTTCTGTCGAATCTTTAAATAAGAAGTTAGAGAAGGAAAGAATCTCACTTGAGAAAACGCGTGAGAGGTTAGCTCAAAATACTTCAAAAATATCTTCTCTTAAGGAAGAGCTAAACCATACCAGATTAAGGCTGCTAATAGCAAAAGGGGTTGAAATTAAAGATGCTTCAGATGATCCTTCGGTTATTACTAGAGAGCTCCATCGATTGAGTTTTGAGGCCGAGAATTTCAAAATAATGAGAGAATCTGCAAAAGCAGAAGTTCTGAGAACAATGTCCGAGATTGAACAGACAAAAACCATGATAAGAACGGCTAAAATCAGATTGGTTGCTGCCAGGAAAATGAAAGAAGGTGCAGAAGCTTTTGCCTTTGTAGAAATTAACACATTATCTAATAATGAAAATGAGAGTTTACCTAGAAATCAGATTACTCTTTCATTTACAGAGTATACCGTTCTGACATGCAAAGCCCTTGATGCAGAGGAACAATCTAGGAAGAGAGTTGCAAATGCAATGCTTGAAGTTGATGAAACAAATTTGCCAAACATGAACATTTTGAAAAGGGTAGAAGAAGCTAAAGAGGAAGTTAAAACTAGCAAGAAGGCCCTTTTGCAATGACTTAAGCAACATAACAAGTAAACTTGGAGACCTAACACAGAAATGCAGATTCAAGAACAAACAAAAAAATTGAATATCATTCAGACCTTTAATCAAACAGTGCATAAGCAAAAACTGAACTATTGAAACCAGCCAAGCAATGCTCCACCAGTGGCGCACCAACATGTTCGAAAATATCCAGCTGAAAAACCAGATCTGAAAGTGCATCAAACACCAAAATCAATAATTCTGAAGAAGCGAGAAAGGCAAGAGTGGCCTTTGTCCTTAAGATGAAAATGGGGGAAGAAGCACCAACGACGACGGTGGTAGTTGGGCAACGACGGCAACCTGGGCGACGACGACAGACTGGGCGACGACGGCAGACTAGGCGACGATTGCAGGGACGAAGGCTGCGGGGAGAACGAAGAAACTTCAGTTGTACAAGATGAAGAAGAGAGGCCGCGAGGAAGGAGGAAAACGGAGGTTCAGCCGAGGAAGAAAATGGAGGTTCAACAGGTGGTGATGGCTAGAGAGAAAATGCAGTAGAGGGAGGAAATGCACAGCGGAAGCGAAAGAAAGAAGATGCACAATAGGTTAAGTGGCTACACGAAAAAGTGTGAGTGAGGATATGCTTCGGTTATTCAACTAACCAATGCCTTAGCTCCAAACATATATATGCTTCGGTTCCACCAACTAAATGACGCAATAGCACAGTCCTGAGTGGTTTGCAATGGGGTTGCAGGATGTGGCAAGCTTATAGACATCGGGTTTGCTACCAACCGATGCAATAGGACCTTTTCTAAAAAGTTGTCAGCCAAAAGTCTGACTTGCAGGACGCCATGCAGAAGGATAAGCAACGGTTCTGTAGCTAACTGATGCAGTATGCTTCTTCCACTTCGAGTTTCTCTAAACCGAAGTATATACTTCTTTATGCTTCGATTTTTACTTAACCGAAATTTATATGACACGTCAGTAATCACTTTTTCTACTAGTGATTATAACCAAATATTGAGAGAGAAAGTCAGTTTTAATGATTATGTTTATATAATTAAATCAGAAGACAATAAATAAGTTCCTTTATTGAAGAATATATTAAAAAATTAAAATATGTAGTAAAAAAATTTATTCATACGTAGTTATGGAAAAATTACACATAGGTATTATAGATTCTAAACAAAAACACCCAACGCAAAACATATAAAAGAATTTAAAAGTCCATCTATCTGTGTATAAATTTTTTTTTGCACACCTATTCGAAACTGATTATTCGTGCCTCAAATTCAAATAAGAAGTAAACTAAAAAAAATGAAGAATCACACTCCTAACAAAAACTGCCACATTCTTCTACTTCTTGAAACGAACCGAACTAATTAACTCGGTTTCTCGAGAAGTCCTTCGACGATTAGGCACAACAAAGAAGCCTATTGCAGTGTAAGCTATGGCATAACACCTACCCCACAGAATTAAAACCAGAAGAGCAGTGATGAAAAACACACTCACAGCAATGTTTGAACCATTGCACCATCTTCTTTCATCACCATCTTTTCGCTTCTGTTTCACCATCCTTGTTCCATTAGCCATTGCCAAGGGTTCGCAGGATGTGCTTGAAGTCACAGTACCCGTTGAAATACTGCTTAAAGTGGTTGAAGTTGAAGATGGTGATGAAGTTGTAGTAAATCCAAGTGAACTAGAAGAATATGATGAATAGTTTGATAAGTTCTTTGAACTTTCTCTTGAGAAACCATCTTTTTTTGTTTTCCTCTTACGGCTCATCTTCTTGCCCTGAAAATAAGATTATTTATAACATTAGCATAAACATGCTCACATCACAAATCCAATATGAGAATATGTGCAAAAATTACTTAGTCAATTATAATACATGTTGAATTTTTGTAGTGTACCAAAACATTCTTATATATCTATTACTTTTCCTTTTTACAACATGTAACATTTATATGCAAGCTAAGGTGATTATACTTTTCATGAAGACGAAAGTTTTAGATTATCACATGGTCATAATTTGTGGTTTTCACAAAATCTCGATGCCGAAAGTTATGCATAAATATAAATGAGAGATTATAATATAATAATAATAATAATAAAATAATTATAAAAATATAAGTGGAGTGAAAAAGAAAAATGGAAATTTCAAACTAAGATGACCCTTTTCCATTTCAGAAACCCAGTAACCGTAAACATGCTTCAATAACCGCATACGAAATTCTGCAAAAATGATTCTAACACATGGAAGGAATGAAGAAAAGACTAACCAATGACGTATGATTCAAAGCCGACACAAGAGCACGACGAAAAGAGAGGTTACTATTATTGTTACTATCATCGTTCTTATTTCTGTCCGTATTTTTCCAGTGACTCCCGTTTCCTTCGCCACCCTTCGCCGCTGTGAAAGCCGACGTGAACACGGTCGGAAACACGTGCTTCTCCGGCACGGCAATATAAGTGAGAAGCGGGTCCGGTGTTTTGCGTTCCCGCGAAACGACGCCGCTGGGGTTGAAACATCGGAGGAATCGAAACATCCGAACCTTGGGCTTCCTTTTGGGGGGATCCATGTTCGGAAGACAAGCCTTCGAGGAGAACTCTGAGACGATATTGGCGGTTAGAGAAACGGTGTCGTGTTGGCGTTTAGGATTCGACGGTTGAAGGAGAAAAAAAGAAAGATTGTTTGTGTTTGGATTCGGGTGGTGGTGGCCATTAAAAATTGTGAACCTGACCGTCAAAAGAAAAATAAAATTATGCGCGGGAAAATTTGATACGATACAACGTAAGAAAATGAATGTGAAATGTTGGGTTGCTTGGTTTGAATGTATTACTGTGTATTTGTGTGTGGTGGTGGCGTTTATGAATCCTTCCAATAGAGTTTTCAAAATGAAAACCAAAAGGGTGATTAAGGAGAATCAGAGTTAGTATAAAAAAGGGAGAATCAGATTTCACATGTGGCATGTTACAATCATGCATTGTTTTCCAAATTAAATTTTACCAAAATCTAGATATTAGAAATGCCCTAAAAAGAGGGATTTTGGATTTTGCCCTTTTTATAGGTAAGACATATTGGCATCACATCAATTGTTCTGTCTTTTGTAAAAGTAGTTGTGATGATTTCTTTTGAATTTTAAGGATAAAACATTCGACCATGATATTTTTAGAACCAACAATTTTTTATTTCTCTACTATTTGGTAATAATTTTTTGAATTCTCTACTATTTTGGTAATAGTTTTTTTAATTCTCTAATATTTTGGTGTTGTGTTCCATGTCTTTAATATTAATAATATTATAAAATATTGTAATATATTTTAAAATACCAAAATTAATGTCTATGTATGTATTTTAAATATGTAAAGGAACAATAGAAAAAATTCAACCGATAATCTAAATTTTAAATTTTATTTTTATTTTAATTTTTTTTATAAATATAAAACTTCATTTCTTAATAACCATATTATCATTAAGAGAAGTTATTAGCAAAGCATTAAGATTATATCTTAAAAATATTTAACCTAGTTAAAAACTATTAGGTTTATTCAAACTATTAACAAACGAGTTTAAATTAATCACAAAAAAGCAACAAATGATTATTAAGAGTATAAAATTAATTAAACTCATTCAACAAATAGGAAATAATTTACAGGAAGGCTGTGATTACAAAAGGATATTGACAAATACAAAATTACGCATTTTCTAATAGTTTTCCTAGCCTCAAACTTTAGTCGTAATCCTTTATTATGTTATTATCTTTATCGTATTCTTTAAGAAAATTTCGACTTTAAATTTAATAATTTATTATTTTTAAATTATAAATAAAGTATACAAATTTAAGTTGAATAAGTTGAAAACTGTAGAAATTTAAACAAGAAAGAAATATCTGTATGAATTTCAAAATATAAATATTTTAAATAGTAAATATCATATATTATGTATGTAATTCTTGTTGGATAAAATATTAACCTATAAAAATAAATCAAATATTCAAATGTAAGTTGAATGAGTTCAAAATTAGAGAAATTTAAACAATATATATATATATATATATATATATATATATATATATATATATATATATATATATATATATATATATATATATATATATGTTTGAATTTGAAATTTAAATCTCTTAAATGGTAAATATCTTATTACCATATGAATGTAATATTCTTGCTGGATAAAATTTTAACCTATGAAAAATATCAAACAGTTCCAAAATCAAAGGAGTAGTCACAAATTCCGTAACTAAAGCAATCAAATGCAAATAATAAACAAGTAATATCCTTTTTAGGCCAAGGACATAATTTCTACAGTTATTCATTTTCATACATCAAGGTCGTTCCTATGGTAGTCAAAAGGTGCCCTGGAACTAATCCCATGAAAGGTCCAGAAAATATTAATTTTTATATTTTAAAAAATATATTTAATAATAAATGTTTAATTTAAAAATTCTAACCATCAATAATTATAACAACACCCCAATAATCTTTAAGCTAGCATAGAAGGTTTCCTCTTGCATTTTTAGAATATCATCATGTTGCCATCTTTATATACTAAACAATTTCATCAACAGCTCAATCTAGTTTTCAACAACTCCTATACTCTTATACATGGATCATCATCAAAATGTCTTTTGAGTCTTCACCTAAATGAAGAACCTTAACGGCGACAGAGGGAACCTTGGCTTCCTCAAAAAATAATGATTTAATGTCTCAATAGGTCCCTATTTTTGTTCAGAATTTGAAATAGGTCCCTTTATTTTTTGGCGTCTCAATTGGGTCCTTATTTTTGTTAATTTGATCCAAATAAATCCTTTCCGTCAATTTCATCAAACGGCGTTAATGAATGTGTGACGTGACCTTACACGTGTCAATACTGTTCTCAGGCCACGTCACACATTCATTAACGCCGTTTGATGAAATTGACGGAAATGATTTATTTGCATCAAATTAACAAAAATAAGGACCCAATTGAGACGCCAAAAAATAAAGGAAACTTTCAAATTCTGAACAAAAATAGAGATCTATTGAGACATTAAACCAAAAATAATTATATCTATATAAATAAATAAATAATTTTATTTTCTAACTTTAATGTATTTTTAATATATTTTATGTATCTGGTATACCCAAAAAACTTTTATACATCTATTTAAAGATTATGACATCCCAACATACGTGTTGAAGACCTATAATATTTTTCTTTCACGATCATATATTTTATCTAGTCCCCAACAAAACTATTCGAAACTTCGATATCAATACCTTCATAAACATATAATCTTCTATCTTTTATGGCATATTATCGACCCATTATGTCTCTATAAATATCTCTTAAAATGTGGATCGAGGCAAAGAAAATTAAAATAATAATGATGATGGACTTATCCATTCTTGAAAATTTAAAAAAAATACACCACTTTTGTAATTTCATAACGAAATTACACTACATAGGAAAAATAGTTATAGATTAGTTATAGACTCATTATTAGGTAAATATAACATTTAGAAATACATGGTCCAAGTTGTTCACTGAAAGTTTATAACTTTAGAAAGTATACCACACTTCTATTATATCAAGTAAAAAATAGTAGAAAATTATTGTAAAACAAATTAAATACCAAAAATGTACATCCTTTTATATTTTATTACATATTACATAGTGTGATGAAGTATTTATTGATTTAGTTAATGACTAATCCTCCTCAATACAATTCAAATTTTTCAGAACCGACGAGTTACCTTTGATTAGAATTGTAAATTATTATCACTAAGCCCAGAACACGTATTAAAGACCAATAAATGCAGTAAGATTGATAAATAAATAACCTTGTTATCAAAACATATTACTAGGAGTTCGATCTTGATGCATGTTTAAATAGATTTGAGTTAGTCCTTAATTCCTGATCAAAGAACAAATTATTATACAAAACAAGACTGATTTTGAAGTATTTGTATTCCAAACCACTTTAAAGAAAATATACTAACAAGAAAAATCACCTTAACTTGTGCAACTCAAATTACATTCTAAAACTAATTGTAAACAAAACGTATTAACCTTTCCGTACACAATTTTTTATTATGTGCAGAATGAAAAGGCATAAACATAAACTCATCAGGAAAGAGAGGAAAAAGTCTGCCTGTAGTATTCACTAAAGCTTGGTCATGTTAGTATTTCCTTCTCCATGAAGTCCACTTGCGTTTCAGATGGTACTACAACGGTGGTATTCCTAGCACCCCTCCTGATAAGTCTTGGTTTTGGCACTTAGGCAAATTTACAATATAAATTACCGATTTAGGCAAAAAGAATTTAAATCAAGAAAATAGACAAGTTGTGGGATCATACAACTTTGAAGAAGTCGTATTTCTGCACAACTTTATTCTGACATCATAGTCAGATGTGAAGTCGTGCATCCCAAAAACGATTTTAGGATATGATAATCGATTACTTGGTGTTGTAACCGATTACCACGCCTTTTTTTCATAGAAAAAATACAAAAAAAATTGAAATCGTAGGGGGTTGACGACTTCTATAAGAGAAGCCGTGCAGCCCCATACATCTTTATTTTTTTAAATTTTTAATTTTTTTTAATGAAAATCATTTATAATTTGTTAAAAATGTTTCTAAATGTATTTAAAATAATTAAAATTATATTTAATTAATAATTAAAGTTTTTTAATATTATTAAATAAATAAATTTCATGATTTTAATTATTTTTTAATTAAATTAATTTTCTATAAAATAATTTCAATTAAATAATTTATAACTATAACTATTGTAATTATCTAATTAAAAATTCAAAAAAAATTATATTTCTATTTTTTTCAACTTTTATTATTATAGTATTTTTTTTATAAATTATAATTAATTAATAAAAATTTTCTTCATTATAAACTATTTAAATTAATAAAAATATTAAATATAAACTATTTAAATTAATTAAAAACAAAATAATTAAAATGGTAGGGATTAACGACTTCTTTTCTTGAAGTCGTGCAACCCACCCACTTTCACTTTTTCAATTTTTTTTTATTTAAAATGATTTATAATTTATAAATAATGTATTTAAATGTATATAAAATATTTAAAAATGTATATAATTAATAATTAAAGTTTTTAAATATTATTAAATAAATAAATTTTATTGTTTTAATTATTTTTGTAATTAAACTAATTTTTTTATAAAATGATTTTAATTAAATAATTTATAACTATTATTATTATAATTATTTAATTAAAAATTTAAAAAAAATTATATTTCATTATATTTTTTTTAATATAATAAATTTACTTAAACAAATATTTGTTTTAAAAAAATTTATTATGATGAAATAAAATAAATTTATAATTTTTATTTATGTAGTTACAATAATTTTGGTTATAAATTATTTAATGAAAATCATTTTATAAAAATTAATTTAGTTACAAATATAATTAAAACCATATAATTTTGTTTATTTAATAATATTAAAAAACTTTAATTATTAATTATATAATTTTAAATATTTTATATACATTTAAATACAGTATTTATAAATTATAAATCATTTTAAATAAAAAAATTGAAGAAGTGAAAGTGGGTTGGGTACACTTCAAGAAAAGAAGTCATCAACCCTTACAATTTTAATTATTTTGGTTTTTAATTAATTTAAATAGTTTATATTTAATATTTTTATTAATTTAAATAGTTTATAATGAAAAAAATTGTTATTAATTAATTATAATTTGTAAAAAATTTACTATAATAATAAAATTTCAAAAAAATAGAAATATAGTTTTTTTTAATTTTTAATTAAATAATTACAGTAATTATAGTTATAAATTATTTAATTGAAATTATTTTATAAAAAGTTGAATTTAATTACAAAAATAATTAAAATCATAAAATTTATTTATTTAATAATATTAAAAAACTTTAATTATTAATTAGATATAATTTTAATTATTTTAAATACATCTAAAAACACCTTTTACAAATTATAAATGATTTTTATTAATAAACGAAATTAAAAATTTTAAAAAGTAAAGATGTGTGGGGTGCATGACTTCTCTTATTGAAGCCGTCATCCCCTACGACTTCAATTTTTTTGTATTTATTTTATGAAAAAAAGCGTGGTGATCGATTACAACACCTGGTAATCGATTATCATGCCGTAAAGTCGTTTTTAGATACACAACTTCACCTCTGGATGTCAGGTTGAAGTTGTATAGGGAGAGCACGACTTCTTTATTTGAAGTCATATAGGCCTTCCATAACTTGCCTATTTTCGTAATTTGAATTTTTTTTACTTATATCTGTAATTTATACTACAAATTTGCCTAATTTCGTACAATGATTGGACCTTTCTTCACTACTGGTAGGAGCACTGGAAGAGCTTTAGCAGGCACACTTGCAGCTAACTTCCGAGCTTTTTTAAGTGTGCATTGGCTACTGATGCTGTTAGAAATATTATATCTTTATCTTTCAGTTAGTTTGTTATTATTTCTTATTTGTATTTTGGGATTAGCCCATATTTCTTCTATTATAAATAGAGAACCCTATGTGTGTTTAACACAAGGGAGATTAATTCCATATATAATTTTCACTATATTTAACATGGTATCAGAGCAGGTTTTCTGATATCTTCCGGTGGTCTTTGCTGTCTGCCGGTAGTCGGCCGTCATGGCCGCCGGCAGCCCTTAAAAATTTCATAAGATTCATTTTCTCTTCTTCTTAAATCTCAGCACCCAGAATCAAAGAGACAAGTCTCCTGGGAACCACTGCCTCCTCTGAACTAGTCGTCTCTCAATCGATTACCGCTCTCTGTTGCCACCGACCATACGCCACCGGCCACCGTCACAGTATCGACCGGTGACTAGTGGATCTGGATCGTCTCTTCAAGCGCGACCTAACCCTGTCGGTCGTCGTCTTTGTCTCGTTTGCATGTGCTGTCACGCGCCTCCACTCTCGGCGTCGGTATCAAACCGCGCCGCTACCAGTCGTCTCACCGAACCTCGCTCTCTCTGTTCAGACCTTCCAGAGCAGCCATTGCTGCCATCGACGTCTGTCTTCTTCTCGCCGCATGCTTCTGCATCTTCGGACCTCCTTCTTCTTTCTGTGTTTTCTTGTACTCCGTCTCCGCCGTTGATGCACCAGCGTCTAGTGCTATCTTTTCCGCTTTCGTCATCCTTCAGCTCTACCGTAGAGGGTTTCGCCTCTGTGTTGCTGTTCTTGCCTTGTTTTTCCTTTCTCATTGTATCTGCCGTAGAGGGTTTCGCCTCTGTGTTGCTGTTCTTGCCTTATTCTTCCTTTCTTATTGTATCTGCCGCACAGATTTGCTGCGTTTATTGCCTCCTTCTCCGCTGCTCTCCTTCATCCACTTTTGAAGTTGAAGTGTTTATTGCCTCCTTCTCCGTTGCTCTCCTTCATCCACTTTTGAAGTTGAAGTGTTTATTGCCTCCTTCTCCGCTGCTCTCCTTCATCCACTTCTGAAGTTGAAGTGTTTATTGCCTCCTTCTCCGCTGCTCTCCTTCATCCACTTCTGAAGTTGAAGTGTTTATTGCCTCCTTCTTCGCTGTTCTCCACTGCTCTCCTTCATCCACTTTTGAAGTTGAAGTGTTTATTGCCTCCTTCTCCACTACTCTCCTTCATCCACTTTTGAAGTTGAAGTTTCACAAGCTGCTGTTTGTTCATTGACATGTGATAACCCATCTTTGTTTGCCTCACACTCTTGAAGACAAATCATCTAGTTCAAAACCAAGTTCAATTATTTCAAGCTTGGTTCATACAATTTGTATGCTCCAGCTTGAGGGGGAGTGTTAGAAATATTATATCTTTATCTTTCAGTTAGTTTGTTATTATTTCTTATTTGTATTTTGGGCTTAGCCCATATTTCTTCTATTATAAATAGAGAACCCTATGTGTGTTTAACACAAGGGAGATTAATCCCATATATAATTTTCACTATATTTAACAGATGCCATGTCATAAACAGCATCACATAGGCCCTCGCGAGAATCCACCCATCTCTCTTCTCCATCTCCTTATTGCTCAACTATTAGCCCATGCTTGGATGCTATTGCAGTTGGGATGTAAGAAAAATGTTCGTTGCCAGATATATATTGCAGTTGGGATGTAAGATATCTCATGTCTACTAAGAATACAGTAAAAAAACACTCCTTGTAAGACTTGGATAATGCTCCCGGCTTAAGCCAAATTTATTTCTAATATGATTTTAGAGTCTATCTAGCATTAAATGTAATGGAAGATATATAGTCTTAGCAGGACAAGAATATTTTAAGATGTCCTACAATATTGGCTAGAAATATAACCACGATATATATTATAAAACTATGACAATCCTACTTAATACCTAGCTCTGAACCATACTTTAACTATAAAGATTGGTTTACTAATGATGAAGTTTCTCCAAGGTGAGACTCTTTCAATTAGAGAAATGATGAAGAAGGATGCAGAAGCTTGATGGAAGTGAAAGAGAATTTAGAAAGGTTTGATCAACTCTTAAGAGAGGATAGGAAATTCTATTTTTTAAGAGACCAAAACAGGTCTTATGTCTCTAGATCAAATTGTTTAAGAAAATTTTGTTTTAAAGTTTAACATAACATTTAAACGAAATAATGTTTAATCGTTTATGATATCTGTGTTAAACACTATCTTTAAAAATGATTAAACCCTAGGAGAACGTTTGATATCACAAGAGCGTCAGAACATATACATAAAAAGAGGTAAACGCTATAGATAAAGCGTTTGACAAAAAGATAAAGCCTCTGAACAAAAGTTTCTCTCAGCGTGACATTACTAAATAATTTTACAAGTTACTCAAAACAGACTTGCATCAAACCATTATACCAAACATCGTGCTTAAATATTTGTCTTACGCATTAAATGCCTAGGTCGTCTAATGGTTTGAATGCATATACGTTACTTTTTGTCTGTTGTGTTGTGTTCTCTTTCTCTGTGTAAATTATCAACTTTATTCAAAATCTTGCTCAGAATTAGAAGAACCTTTAGAGACATGAGATATTCAAAGAATGTTTCAAACATGTCTTTCGTTTGTCTCATCCGTACACAACATAGTTGTTGTACAAGGAAGCAACATAGGTTTTGACTTTATCATAAAGGCTACATACCTCGAAGAAAGTCAAAACTCTAAGTAACGAATCTATCTCGAAGATGTTTATATAAGGAGAAGTGTTGAAGAAGAAAAATAAAAAGAACTTTTGAATAATATATGCTCATTATCTTTCTTTAAGTTATTTTCTTTGAAACTCATACGTGAAAAGATCTTTTATAAGTTTTCAGAAGTTCATTGTATTATTTATATATCCTTTCTACGAGAGTAATATTTTATTTTGTAAGAACTCAAAAACACTTGTTGTGTTTATTGTTTAACTTAGTTAAAGATTCTAGGCAGATTGTCTAGTTTTGATACCAAGAATGGTTAAACTTGTCTAATCAGTTAGTTAGTGTTGTAAATCAAGAGTGGTTAAACTCGTATCAGTGGAACCTCTTAATATTTTATTGAAAAAGAATTGAATATATAGCTCGAATTGAGTAAACTAATATAAAACTAAAGTATGATTTATCACATTTGTTTTCAAACCATGTTTTCCATTCAAACTATTTCTTTAATCAAAGTGTTATACTAGTGTGTAGACCATCTAACCATTACTAAATACCTTAATCATTATTTGCAAAAAAGCTTTAAAATACTATTCAAACCCTCTTTTTTAATATTTTTTTGTGTTTCATATATTCACAATAATTTTAATTTAATTTTTATGACTTTTTATAATTTTACACAAATATAAAATCATAAATATTTTATCAAATAATTATTCTATGGAAAATTCAAAATGATTTTATATATTTTAATTATTTATAAATAATGATTTTATATATTTTAATTATTTATAAAATATTCAAATCAGCTTTCATTTATTTATAATTAATGTTTAAAAATAATTTTAAACAAATAACTAGAGACTTTCCTGTTTATTACAAATTATTCAAGATTTTAATTTATAGAAATAACTTGTTATTTTCTTTGTTTTAAGTTTGTAGAATTTATATTAAATTTATTATATTTTAAGTTTGTGTTATTTGGTTTGTTTTAAGTTCACTCGGGAGATTTTGTTTTGGATGAGTTGTAATAACACTATCCAATGGAATGGGATATGGTTGACAAGTGGCATCACCCCAGTGGTGGACACTATTGAAGCACATTTCTGGGGATCAGATAATTCTAAACTAAACATTCATCTTCATTCAAAGCCTCTCACTGCTCTGTTACTCCTTTTGCAAAGCTTCGGATCACCAAAGGTAGAGAGAGACAACCTACGTCACACAACACACACAAGAACATGGCATCAGCAGCATCTGGGTTTGTGTTGGCTCTTAATGTTGCAGCTGGCACAACAAACTCATCCCCTTCAAGGGTCATGTTCCCCTCAAAGAACAATGGTTCTAGGCTTGTTGTAAGGGCTTCAGATGAGGCTGCACCCGCACCTGCCACCGCCACTCCCCCACCTGAAGCTGAAGCAAAGCCAAAGCCACCACCTATTGGCCCTAAGAGAGGTGCTAAGGTCAGTTACCCCCACAATTCAACTTTTTTATAGCTATGTAATTGCTCATGTTGTGCTCAGTCACACTTGATTGTTTGTGAATATACCCTACCATCCCTCTAGAACTGGATTCATTACACCAAAAGGCCGGTAAAGTTATTGGATTGATTCCAGAGATTTATATAGTGAATTTGGATTTTTTCAAACTATAAATTGGTCTGTGTTATCTGGTTCAATTGTAAGCTTATGTATTGCATCCCTTGCCCTAAGTGTATCGATGTTCTTGTTGCAAATATATATGATGAGAAGGGTAATTCTGGAGGAACATGGTAGCACCATATTCTTTAGCATAAGAAATGAGATCTTCACAATTCTATAATTTTCAGTAAATTTTCTGTTGGGAGTAAGTTGTAGCATTTATCTTGAAGCTACGTAGGAACAAGGACAGTGATAGTGATGAATCTTGGTCGTTGTATTCATTGGAGATTGTGTCATTAATTAAATAGTTTTAAAGTTGAAATTTGTGTTGACCATGTTGTGAAGCAAGAGGGTTAATTTCTAATTTTTGTTTGCAATCAACAGGTGAAGATTCTTAGGAAGGAATCGTATTGGTACAAAGGAACTGGATCAGTTGTCGCTGTTGATCAGGTTAGTGCTCCTAAACTCCCTCTAAGACAGTGATTTCCTCTCAAATTTGTAGCATTTCGTGCATTATGCAAACCCAATTCATATTTGATTGGTTTGTGCTGTTGTGCAGGACCCCAAGACTCGCTACCCTGTTGTAGTTCGATTCAACAAAGTGAACTATGCCAATGTATCAACAAACAACTATGCTTTGGATGAGATCGTGGAAGTTGAATGAGTCCAATTTAATTGTAATTTTGATGCCTGTCTTGTTATCGCTGTTACTAGTCTAAGGTTTTATCATGTCACAAAACAAAAGAATCTGTATCATATGCTCTCTGATATCTACCCCTTGATCTCTATTCTCTGTGAACAACATTCTATGTGCAGCTGCTCTTAATCTTCCACTACCCAGATTCTTATTTTATTGAATCAACAACTAGTTTTGTTGGAGCCATCGCTTCATAGCCACATTACAACTACTAAAATTGGCTTAAAAATGAAAGTGAATTACTTACTAACCATGCATTTGCTCTTGAGTTTGATCTGACTATAACCAACTTAATTTGATTTTTCTGACTTTTTTTGTCACGTCTTAATATAAAGTAGAAAAGACCAGGTTTTGCAGCTAATGGGGGGTTGAAAGAAAAGAAGAAATCATAAAAGTTCACATGTGAACGTATACCCTGGCTTTTGATGAAATCATATAAGTGAACAAGAATGTATAAGGTTAGTTTAGTAGTAAAGTTATGAGAGAGGTTATAGATTCAACTCTTTCACTAATACATGGAAAATATAAGCTTAGTTTGATGAGTTTGAAAGCCAGAGTGAAAGAAGTTGTAGGATCAATTTTCCACTAACAAACATCGATAAAAAAAATTATGGTGAGCTATATTTTTAAGTACAATTAACGTTGCTGTGCTGTGTTTTTCTAGTGGTTTCAACTTAAATGCTTACTAGTTTATGCCTTTTGGCGTAGATATGTTATGAAAAATAAACTCATAGAAAACACCTTGTAAAGAGTTTGAGACTGATAGGAATGCAATGTTGTTGTCAAAGAATTAAAATATTGATCACAATACGTATATAGACTGCAATACCAAATACTACAGCTAACAGCTTCTCATTGTATTCTGTCATCTCAGAATTAACCACCTCCTAACAAAACTCTGTTATAAAGTCTCAATCATATTTAACGTGTAAAAATAAGATCAACTTAAAAGAATACATAAAAAAACCAAATCATAAAAGTTGAATAGAATGTCCATATAGGGAAACAAAACTAGGAAAAGGAAATGAAGAAAAAGAGGGCTGCACTCTTTTGTTTTGTGGGGAGGGGGAAATGAGAATTGAATCTTCAAAAGTAGAAAAACAAAAACATTAGTCCTTTTAAAGAACTCTTCCATCCATGCCATCTAGTAGGCCAGTCCACATTCCCTTCACTGATTGTAGTTGTGCAACCAAAGCATTCCAAGGAGGATAACCAACATCACTACCACGAACATGACCATCCATGCATAGAGATAGATAGCTGTATAGTGAAACAAAAATACCTAAGTTCTTCTGCAATGTTCACTCTAACACATCCATCAAAAAGTAAAGACAGCTTTTGATTAGAGTATCTAAACCATATAAAATGACTGCATAATTTCATTGCAAAACTATAACCTCATGATTCATGAATGTGAAGCTTTTCATTTTAAAGGGAAAGATGACAATGATCTTTTGCTGAAAACTTAAACATCTCCTGACATCTATACCTGTTAGCCGTAACATGGATAGAACTTACACTGGAGAATCAGAAGGTACACCAGCTAACTTCTTTTGCTCATCTAACCACCTATTGACAAATACAGGAACAATTTTTAAAAAAGCAGACAAAATATTGAATAGTATTTTCATTTTTCATTCTTGAAAAAGTAATAGGAATGAAAGGTGTTAAGCTTTTTATCATCCTTATAGCCATACACAGACCACTCACTGATGTAAACTGTAGCCAGTTGCCATAGTCTCTTCCTTCTTGTGGCAAGTTCTCCAGTCTCCTCAAACTCAAAAGCAGGTGAAATTCCATCTGTTACTAAGGGCACAACAAGCACCCCTCTGTTCAAAAGGCTTTCAGTGTAAGGTTCACTGCGCTTAAAAGACTCATAGGAATCCCTTAACACATATGACAAGACGAGCAATCCCTCTCAGGGAACTCATAGGAATGATCTTCATCTCATCCACACGGAGCTTAAGGTTTGATAAGCTTTACTCTCTTGAGAAGCGAGACACCTGTGCATTTTTTGCTTTGTTCTTCTCTCTGAAGTACAAGAAAGCAAATAAAGACACTGCTGCAATGTCAATGGCAAGGCCCTTCAGAATTTCAGGGACTTCAGTTGCTCTTCATGAGTTAGCCAGTGCTCCAATTAGTCGTGTGATTGCTATGAATCAGAGAACCACTTGCAATAAAAGCTACCAAATAAGATTTTTTCTTACTTTCAAAGTCACTTTGCAATTACTTTTCATTATAAATTATAATTTATAAAATATTAAAGTGTTTCTTTTATTTTGTTTAACTCATGTTTTTGTGAATAAAAGTATCTTGAACACGTCCGATTTACGTTCAACTTTATCAGGTTCGAATGACTTTTCATTATAAATTATAATTTATAAAATATTAAAGTGTTTGTTTTAATTTGTTTAACTCATATTTTTTAGAGTAAAAATATCTTTCATAAAAAGATTCAGACCTACATTTAGCCTGATTAGGTTTTAATGATTTTTCATTATAAATTATAATTTATAAAATATTGAAGCTGTTTGTTTCATTTTCTTAATATTTTTTCTTACTTTTCATTAATGTCTTATTTCCAAGCATAATATAAAGATTTGGTTTATTTCTTGAAAAGCTTTTGATTTTCTTGTTGTCTTAATATATCATACATTAAATGATATTAATTCGATTGCGTTTAATAAATAAAATTCTAATCAAATTAGTTGGCAAGAAAAAGTCGTTAGTAATCATTTTCATCAAGAAACTACTTTCTTAAATCTTATAAAGTCTATTAATTTTTTCTTTTAATAATTGAAATAGAATTATATGGGACTTATGAAACTGCAAATATTTGGCTTTCGGTAGTGGTAATAATTAATTATAACATAATATTTCAATAACAATATTAGCTTAAACAGACACTTATTTAAAAATAAATCTTTTTAAAATTATATTGATGGAAGTATATAGATCAAGGTATACCAGTAAAAGAGTATTATTATCTCGTTTTAATTGCTATTCAATATATTTATTTGAAATATACATCCAAATAAAATGAAAAGTTTTATAAAACAAACTAGACCACCCACGGAATTTTCAATTTTTTTAATAATTGTTTTATTTTGTAAAAAGAAAATAACAAGGCAGTGAAATTATTATATAATGAAATATAATGAAAATTAAGTTATATTGATAATTTGAGTAAAATAATCCTATCATTTAAAATATTTTCTAGGAGATATGGAGGTTTATTAATTATTTGGTTTTGTGTTTTGTAATTAGATTATCATGTATTATGTAAAAATAATAAGCTTATCCTCTCTCTCTATATATATGGATATTTTCTATCTTTATATTTTTATTATTTGTTAGGATTTGATTGAAATGTAATAATTAATAAAATAATAATCCTAAAACATAAATAGTAATAATTAATGATACCAAAATCAGATAAACGGAATATTTAAAATTGAATTTCAAAAATTGAATTATCTTTAATAGGTTCTCTTTGACTCTTCCCTTGTCGTGATGATCATTATAAACAATGTATATTTACGGTACATTTACAAGTAATAATTAATGTCGTCAAGATTAAATAAAGTGATATTTATCATGGGATTTTAAAATTTAAATTATCTTCTTTCTTTACTTTTTACTTTGTATTTTCATAGTTAGTTAGGATTTGATTAAAATGTAATGATTAAATAAAATAATGATTCAAATGATATGGATATCAAACGTAATAATTAATGGCTCCTTTATTCAATCCTATAAAGATAAATCGTAATAATTAACGTGTTTAGAACTATATTTCAAAAATTGAATTATTTTTAATGGTAAAGATTTTTACCGTAGATTTTACAACTAACAATTAATGTCATCAAGATTTACAAACTGAATATTTAAAATTATTTAAATTATGTAAAGACTTTTCCCTTCACTTAAATTAATGGTGTAACAGATTTACAAATTAATGATATCAAGGTAAGTGTACTGAATATTTAGGAATTAGATTTTAAAGATTAAAATATCTTTAACCGTAAATATTTCCCTCATCATTAAATACATATTTTAGAAGTAATCAATTTTAACGTAGATTTAGAAATAATAATTAATGGTATCAAGATTAAGTAAAATGAATATTTAGAATTAAATTTTCAAAATTAAATTATCTTTAGTAATAAATTTCTCTCTTTAACACTTACCTTAATTAAATTATCATCTTTATAAATAGTGTTAGGATCACATTACAAATCACTCATTTCTTAAAATTTTCTTTCCCTCCTCAAAAGGATTCTTTGCCTTCAACATTATCTTTCTTTGTTAATTTCTTAATCACATCCGGTTGTGAAACATGTCTGAGAATATACACACAATGGTAATAAGAGGAATGACTATTGATTCCAATTACTTAGTAGATGTTGATGAAAATGGAATGATATATGGAATGACACAACACCATAGACTTCACCATCAACCTAGTTACTCTAACAATTTCATTTGGGGTCATTATTCGACTTTGGTATGGTATCCAAATCCTCCAATCTCCTATGTACAAGGTAAAATTTCTACCTTTCTTTCTCTACTTGTTATGTTTTTTATTCTTTTTTATAAAGTATTCATGTATTCCAACATTACTCTACCAGTTTTCAATGAAGAGTCTTGTAAATTTATGTTATTTTCTTTAAATTCTTGATTTGATTTTTTAACGGTTCATGATTTTCTACAGCTCCACCTCCTAGTGCTAATGTAAGCTCATTAGAAGAGAATACAAGAATGGGTCTCCGACGAAGAAGACACCACCACAGATTTCTCCATCGGCAATACCGTGCGCAAGAGATCAGACGTCACTCCAACTTTCATTCCTACGTAACTGCTTCACCATATAGAGTTCCCGAAACAACAAATCATTCAAGAAGTTCTTCAATGCCCATACAAAATGCACCTAATAGAGACAACATGCATAATCTTCATCCTCCTGCGTTTCGTGTAATATGTCATTCTTTTTACTTTTAAAAATTCTTAGTCCTTAAAAGCCTACTTTATTTATCATGTATTATTCTCTTTTCTTGTGTAGGAATTTCCTTCGTATATGATCATGGACGCTGATGACATGTCATACGAGACACTTTATAATGTGCAGGAATTTCCTTCATTAGGTGACCCTCATAGTGATATGCGCTTGGACATTGATGGCATGTCATATGAGGCAAGTATACTATATATGTATAGTCTGATGTTTTTTTTCTATGCATATTAAAATCTTAGTTATTATGAAAAACTTTAAATTGCTAACGGTTTGAAATTGGACAACAGGAGCTTCTTGAGTTAAGTGAATGGATCAGTGGCAACTCGGAAAGGGGTTTGTCAGAAGACATTATTGCAAGACATATGCAGACAAAAAGTTATCTACTACCTGAGAATTTGGGGGATCAGGAATCTGATATTTGCATAATATGCCAGGTATGAAATATAGCAACATGTATATTTTATATTTTTATAAGGTACTAGTTTATTTGTCTTTTTATGTACTAGATTGAGGTTATACATTAAAATTTGATATATTAAAAATATGTTTTACTCTTTCTCATATTAATTGGAATGCATGTGCATGATTTCACAGGATGAATATAAAAATAAAGAGGAGATTGGAATTCTTCAATGCGGACATGAATACCATGCAGAGTGTATAAAGAGATGGTTACATGAGAAAAATGTTTGTCCCATGTGCAAATCAAAAGGATTAACTATTGAATAGATACGAAAAATTAAAACTACATAATTCATTATTTTAAGTGAATTCATCCTTTTGTTCTAGATCAAGTAATACATATTTCCTAACATTGTTGTAAGAGTGAAAAACTCATTGTTTTCTATTTTCATGAACAATTACATTTATCATGTTATATTGTTGTTTAAATGTTAACCATGAAAAATTATACTCTTAATATTTTTTTCTTACTTTTTCATTAATGTCTTATTTCCAAGATCATAATATAAAGAACGGGTTTATTTCTTGAAATTTTTTTGCTTTTCTTGTTGTGTCAATATATCATACATTAAATGGTATTAATTCGATTGCGTTTATAAATAAAATTCTAATCAAATTAGTTGACAAGAAACAAAAATCATTATTAATCATTTTCATCAAGAAACTACTTTCTTAAATCTTATTTTAATAATTGGAATTAGAATTATAAGATACTTATGAAACTGCAAATATTTGGGTTTCGACAGTGGTAATAATAAATCATGACATAATACTTCATTAACAATATTAACTTAAACAAACAATTATTTAAGAATAAATCTTTTTAAAATTATATTGATTGAAAGTATACCGGTAAAGGCTATCATCTCGTTTTAATTGCTATTCAATGTTAATTGGATATGAAAATTTTATAAAACAAACTAGTCTACCCACAGAATTTTCTATTTTTTTAATAACTGTTTTATTTTATATATAAAAATAATAAGGTAATGAAATTTTATATAATGAAAATTAAGTTATATTGTTATAATGGTTATTATCAAAATAATTTGGTAATAAATTTAAGTGACATGATAATAATTTCAGTTTTAAATAGAATAACTGAAATTGATATCATAATTTAATTCAATTTGTTGGAGTTTGAAATTAAGTTATACTGTTATAAATGTTAAATCTATCCTATTTGTTAGATCAATAGTATGGTAGACAAGTGCAGTCCACTTACACATTCTAAAACAAATCGCCACATTTTGCTGATATTAAGTATTAGCCTTAGATGTTATGTTAAGCATGAAGATCATTTTTATACTTTATTATTAATTATTTAATTTAAAAATTTTAGTTCTTTTCAAATATTTTCTAATAGATAAAATTATTTATTAGTTATTTAATGTTAAAGATTTATATTATTTAAAATATTTTAAAAGATAAAATGGTTTCTTAATTATTTAAATTAAAAGACTTATGTCATTTAAAATATTTTTTAAGAGATAGATTAGTTTATTAATAATTTGATTGAAATAATTCTATCGTTTAAAAGATTTTCTAGGAGATATGAATGTTTATTAATTATTTGGTTTTGTGTTTTGTAATTAGATTATCATGTATTATGTAAAAATAATTAAGCTTATCCTCTCTATATATCTCTGGATATTTTCTATCTTTATATTTTTATTATTTGTTAGGATTTGATTGAAATGTAATGATTAATAAAAGAATAATCCAAATTATAGGTGTATTATATGAAATATACCAATCGGAGTTAATGGTCATTTATGAGCACTTAGCAAGTATACTAGCAGGTATTAATAGGTCAGATTGTCTTATGCTTTACAAATATACACTATTAATAATTGATTATTGGGTTTGATTGCCTTAAAATATACTTCGTTAATGGTTAATCAAGGTGCGTTAATGGTTAATAAGGTGTTTAGCTGCCACAAGCCTTATAAAAATATGATTGATGTCTAGGTAAAAGAACCTAGATCTATCCTAATAAAATAGAGACTTCTTTATGAAACATATCTGACTTGAGCGTCAGAGTGTTTTTTGTAGGTCAACAACACATCAGAGTAGATTGCATTCTCGGAGAGGATTGGACTATCGAAAGAGAGCAGAGCAAGGAAGGACGATCGACCCTCAGACCAATTCAACCGAAACAAATGGCGCCCACCGTGGGGCCGAGCGGCATTCCCATGAAACCTCGAAGAACCAGACGCGCACTTGGTCTCGACATCGCTACTTCGGATCAATACCCAGTTTTGCAACAAGAGAAAAAAATTTTATAATAACATCAAAAGACATGTCTTTTATTTTTGTTACATTCAACCTTGTGAGGTTCTAATGGCTTTTTATTTTAAATTATAATTTATAAAATATTGAAGTGTTTCCTTTATTTTGTTTAACTCTTATTTTTGTGAGTAAAATTATCCTGGACGGGAAGGTTCAATGCTATGTTCAACCTTGTCGAGTTCTAATGACTTTTTATTATAATTTATTAATTATAATATATTGAAGCGTTTAATTTATTTTGTATGACTTTTATTATAATTTATTAATTATAATATATTGAAGCGTTTAATTTATTTTGTTTAGTTCATATTTTTGTGAGTAAAAATATCTTGTACAAGAAGGTTCAGACCTACGTTCAACCTTTTAAGGGTCCAATGACTTTTCATTATAAATTATAATTTATAAAATATTGAAGCGTTTGTTTTATTTTGTTTAACTCATATTTTTGTGAGTAAATATCCTGCACGGGAAGGTTTCGTCCTACGTTCAATCTTGTGACGTTGGTTGGTTCCAATGACTTTTCATTATAAATTATAATATCTAAAATATTGAAGCGTTTGGTTTATTTTGTTTAACTCATATTTTTGTGAGTAAAAATATCCTACACGGGAAGATTCTGTTGTACGTTCAATCTTGTCAGGTTCGATGACTTTTCATTATACATTATAATATCTAACATATTGAAGCGTTTGATTTATTTTGTTTAACTCATATTTTTGTGAGTAAAAATATCTTGCACAGAAAGGTTCAGACCTACGTTCAACATTGTCACGTTCCAATGATTTATCATTATAAATTATAATTTATAAAATAATGAAGTGTTTGCTTTATTTTTGTTAACTCATATTTTTGTGAGTAAAAATATCTTACATAAGAAGGTTAAGACCTATGTCCAACTTTGTCATGTTCCAATGACTTTTCATTATAAAATATAATTTATAAAATATTGAAGCGTTTAATTTATTTTGTTTAGCTCATGTTCTAATGATTTTTTATTATAATTTATTAATTATAATATATTGAAGCGTTTAATTTATTTTCTTTAGCTCATATTTTTGTGAGTAAAAATATATTGTACAAGAATGTTAAGACCTACGTCTAACCTTGTCACATTTCAATGACTTTTCATTATAAAATATAATTTATAAAATATTGAAGGTAAAGGCTATTGTCTCGTTTTAATTGCTATTCAATGTTAATTTGATATGAAAGTTTTATAAAACAAACTAGTCTACCCACAAAATTTTCTATTTTTTTAATAATTGTTTTATTTTATATATAAAAATAATAAGGTAGTGAAATTTTATATCTTGAAATATAATGAAAATTAAGTTATATATTGTTATAATGGTTATTATCAAAATAATTTGGTAATAAATTTAAGTGACATGATAACATCACTGGGTAATACAACCTGATGAAAGAAGCATCGCATAAAGAGGAAAAACCATAAGAAAAGAAGAAAATGGAGTGAACTCTGCATTCATTTGAGAGGTTTGCCAAAACAAAATAATAATGCAAAATTGCTGACAGAAACAGTGATTGATATACATTTTAACGGACTTGAGGTCATCAGAGCACTAATAGTATAACTTCAACATTCCAACATGATTTCTTGTTTCTCAACAAGTTTCTAAGCATACTATTATAAACACTTTCATTAAGTAATATTCCTTATAAACACTCCATATAAAAACCTAGAGATACATCTATAAAAAATGTTTATAAGGTAAAGATAATTCCAATGAAAACTATATCTGTTTGATCCTAATGTTTCTTTTTCAAGCTTCAGTACCATTAGGAGGTGTACCAAATATTCCAAGCATACCATGAATTGGTGAAACTGTGAACTTATTTGTAACCACTAAATTCCATTCTTGGCATTACTTCACACACACAGAGACAACAGTGGCAAAGGAGGAAGAAACCCTTTGGTCTGAAAAAGACAGAGTGTATCCATATCCAACACATAGAACACAAAATTGGTACGATGATTGGTGATAAGGCTTGTTTAGGGGTTGTGTGGTGAGAATGAGACATAGTGTTGGAGTTAGGAGTCACTGGACCGACACTAAGGACATTACCGAAGGCCAAAAGCCCTTGGAAAATGCCAGATGCCGTCGGAAAAGGGTATTTACAGACGGCTTATCGACGACCAATGAGTCCTCGGTAAATCCCTTGTCGCTAACAATTACCGAGGGCTTCTGCCCTTCGGTAATTACCGAGCGCCAGAAGCCTTCTGTAATTACCGAAGGGCAGAAGCCTTCGGTAATTACCGAACGTGGGTATTTACCGAAGGACAAAAGCCTTCGGTAAGTTGGAGGGAAATGTAAGGAACAATTGTATTTCTTATGAAACCAACAACATAAACATACCTGCATAACAGTTTTCAAGCAAAAACAGACCTGCATAACTATTTTCAAGCACATACAAACCTGCATAATGTGCATCTCAAAGATGCAATCATTGATCAATATCCATAGAACATCCATTAATCCATAGAACATGTATTTATAGTTAAAACATAAAACAATGTAACATAATGATGTTCTAACATCCAAAGTCACCCAGTTGATCTAACATCGAAATGATCTAAAGTCCAAATGTTCTAATATCCAAATGTTTCTATAACAAGTAATAAGAAAATGAAACTAATAATGTACATAGTTATCATCAGAATGATGTTCATCATCCTGCTCCTCTAATGATGGTTGGACTGGTGTGGGTTGGACTGATGAAGGTTGGACTGATGAGGGTTGGACTGATGTGGACTGCTGAGGGGCAGCGGGTGATGAGGAGGGTCGTGGCTGGGTCAGAGGGATATTTTGTACGTCCTGTGAAGTTTCAGGCAACACTCTCATGACCAGGGCCTTAAAGTTTGTAAACTCTGCTCTCAAATCAGTGATTTCCTGGTCACGTTGTTGCAGTGCCTGCGTGAGGCGGAGAACGACCTCGTCAGGAGTAGTGGTGGAAGAAGAAGGTTGGTGCTTCAGAGTACCTCCTCTCGATGTTGTATAGTTTGCAGCAAGTTGTCCTGCACCGTACACTTGTCCCTTTTTCTTGCCACCAACGATGTCGATCCAGCACCGTGTCCTACGGATGTCATCTTCTGCATTACTGGCATCATTCGGTGTAGGAGCTGACTGAATTAATCCTATTACTCTTTGCTTTGTAGCCAATACCTTGCCTATTGATTACCCTTCTAGATGATCTTAACACAACATCTAAATTTTCTTTACCCTTTGTAAATTTAGCTAACGTGCTGGTTAAGTAATCAATTTTCTCAAAGGTGTACTAGACAATTATCACGTTCTTTTTCAACAATTTGTATTTCGGTTTTAACTGTCTTTGCAGATTTTAAAGCATTTTCAAGTTCTTTTTCAAGCTTTTCATTATCCTCTACTAGATTATCAATTCTATATTCATAGTCTCTTCTCTCAGAGGATAGTCGATTTACCTTATACTGGAGTCACATGGCTTCTGCATGTATCTCCTGAAATGCATCCAACAGCATGTGGTACTTGACCTTTATTGGTTTATTCTCAAATTCACTATCACTATCATCATCAGAGTGTGCAAAGCCTGCCATGAAACATAAATTTGACTCCTCTTCAATGCTACAATCATTATCACTTGAAGAGTCTCCATCACTGTTTTCCCAGGCAATGTATGCTTTCCTTTTCTTTCTGCTCTTGTCCTGAGGATACTTGGTGATTTCTTTCTGCTTGTTCTTCAAGTCTGGACAGTCAGGCTTGATATGACCATCCTTTCCACATTCATAACATTTTATAGTTGCTTCTTGAGCTCTTCTTTCCTCCTCTTAAAAAGCTTGCATTGTTAGATGCAAAATATTTATTCTTCATGAATTTGTTAAAGTTTCTCACCATCATATTCATGATTTCTTTTTCTTGCAGTTCTGCATCTAATTCAGCTTCAGATTTTGCCTTCTTAGAGGATTTATTGCCTGTGGCTTTTAGAGCAATCAATTTCTTTTCTTCAATTTCTTCTTCCTCCTTCAGCCTTCCAAGTTCTAGTTCATGCTCCCTGAGCTTGCCAAACAAAGTTGTCATATTCATGTTAGTCAAATCTCTTGATTCAGATATGGCTGTTACCTTTGACTGCCAGCTCCTGTTGAGACTTTTTAGAATCTTTATGTTGATCTCATCTTTATCAAACACTTTGCCGAGAGCCCTGAGATGATTTACTATATGTGTGATGAGTGCATATTTATGCCTACATTTATGCGTTAAAATTCAAATTTTTGATAGAATAATTGTGCTTAAATGATTGATTTTAAGTGAATTTGTGATGATTGGAATTGTTGGGTTTGGGAATTAAAGAGACGTAAAAAGTGAGTTTTAGCGCATAAAATATTCTTGGATGTTCTTACGTTTATTTGTGCAACTGAAGTTATAAGTTCTATTGGTCCAAATGGCAATTCAAGGCCCAAAATCATATTTTATTTGGAAAATAATGTACAGATGGTCCAAACAGACAACTTTTACCCTTGTAACTCCCAATTTCCCAACATACACCCCTCTTATCTTAAACATGCCCAATACTAAGCCAAACAGTAACCCTATTCTAAATACACCTCCTAAATTTCCCTACCCATACCCCTCATAAGCTAGACTCCACCAGATCATACCACGTGTCCAAATCCTCCCCACATAGATCTAGCCAACCATGTGCCGCCACATTAGCCCTAATCCATGAGCATCATCTTCCACCTTCTCCACAGAAACCCTAGCTACCAATGCCGTTAGCCGCCACCACCTTCCCGCCGCGCCGCTTCGTCACCGGACAGCCACCATCAAGGCGCGACTTCCTAGCCGCCACCACCTTCCCGCCGCGCCGCTTCGCCACCACAACCACCATCGTCGGAGTCCCGTTCGTCTCCTTCGAAATCGTCACGCACAACAATCGCGCCTCTGCAAAGTCGCATCTCGACCACCATCGCACAACCATCTTCATCTTCTCCATCCGCTGGCACACCATCCATCAAAACCGCAAGTCGCCTCCATCGCCGCCGCAAGAACGGCCATTACAGCGCCTCAATCATGCGCCATTCTCCTCGCGCCACCATACCGCAGATCCAAACAACACCACCGCTTATCGCGCCAGCGTCGCACCTGCACTCAGAAAAACCACAAAGATCCAATTTTCTCACGTTATCGCCGTTGCCCAACCTCCATCAAAGCTCTCCATTCGCGACCTACAAGGAAAGATCAGAATCCCAATTGATTTCGCCACCATCTCCTTCACGCGAATCCTTGCCTAACCGCGACTCCTTCTTCCGCATCGCCGCCATGAAAAGCCACCTGCAATTCAAAACCAGAAAGAGGCAAAAACGAAACCCAATGTCGCACCTCTGTGATTCGCAGCGTCGCGAAGGAGAAGAGGAAAACCGCGAACAGCACGACATAGGGACAAAGTGGCGGCACAGAGAAAGCTCCTTTCCCCCAATCTACAGAACCCTAATTTTGGGTGGAAAGGGAGCGGAGATGTGGAAGCACCTCATTGGCCGCGTCTGCCCCTTAGTCAAAGCTAGCCAACAAGTTTCCTCTGGTCAAAGCTGGTCAAACAGGGACCTTTGTGCAATTTTGGAGATTTCTGAAGGGGCTAAAGTGAAGATAGGGGAAATTTTAGGGTATTTGTGCAATTTTGGAAAGTCAGAAAAAACTAAAAGATAAAATTCAGTTTTTAAATTAATTTAATTTGTGAATATCAACAGAAAATATCTTCCAAATAATGTTATAATTATCTAAATCTTTTTGTTATTTGGAAGATATGAGATAAAAGATTCTTTCAACTGAATATTCAGAGTCCAAGCCCAAGCAAGCCCTATATTAATAGACCCAGGGGGGACTTCACTTAATTCATTCATTCTCTCATACTCCTTTCACTTTTCTTTCATCTTGTATTCAACTCCGTTCATGGAGAGCTAAGCATCTAGGGCTATTCTGCTGTAATTTCATGACGAATTCTCAGGTTACGTTCAGTTAATGCAATTGTTTACTTTGGTTATTGATTTAAGTTGTTCTCTCTATGTCTTTCATCTCTCTATCTTGTTAAAAGCAAAGATTTTTGCATCATAATGTGTTTGAATCTACATGCATATTGATTATATGAGTTCTAGGGTTTCTAGGTTTAATTGAGAATTTACTTTGATTTAATTTTGGAACTTTCATATGATTAAATGGTTTTTACTATCAATTGAATGTACTTTGGTTGATTAGTAATAATTTCAACTATAATCAATTGAGAATTTACTTTGATTGATTAACTTTTAATTTGGTTAGGAGATTTAAGAATAGACATGATTAAACACAATAAAATTTGATTAAGAATGTACTTTGGTTGAATTTATTGTGAATAATCTAGAAAGGTTTTGCATTTGATTGAGAATTTACTTTGGTTAAATGCATGATCGCCCTCAAATTAATTAAGAATGTACTTTAATTAATTTGAAACTTAAACAATAATCAATTGAACAATTATCCGTGAATAACCGATGATGAATCTATCTTGGAAAAGCAGTGGAATTAGCCTATTTCATCGTAACTGTTTTTAAGTTTCTTATTTGTTCTTTAAACATTCTTAAACCATTACTTTTATTCATAAGCATTGCATTCATAAGAATCAGATATTCGAAAGCAATTCCGTGTTCGTTTGGAGACGACTCAGGGTTACTTTAACCCTATCTACTTTATTGAATACTACTTGGCAATACTGAAGTTGCCTTGAAAAGTAGTATTAATTTGATAGCTTCAACGACAGCCTATCAATGTGTAAATATTTTCTACACTTCATAAATTGTTTCACTAGCTTTCATCCTGAATAATTCATACTCTTATACAAGGCAGTTTTTCCTGACCCGTTTCACTTCATCTGTGCCTTCATGCGTCACTTCAAGAACCTCCTACATTTCCTTGACATTCTTGCATTCGAAAATCCTGAAAACTTCATCCATTGTTAGTGCAGAAGCAATTGCATTCCTAGCCTTAACATCATATTGTGCTCTATAGTTCTCATCCCGAGTCCACTCAGAAAAGTTTTTCAAAATAGTTTTTCCATTCACAATTTGAGTGGGCTTATATGGACCGTTTAAAGTTACATCCCAAATTCCTTTATCCACGGATTCAAGAAAGATTTGCATCCTTATTTTCCAAAAGGCATACTTTTCTCCTGCAAATAGTGGTGGTCTATTTGTGGACGCACCTTCACCAAAGGTTTGAAAATTGAAAGCTATTTTCTAGGATCAATCGATTAAACAGAAATAGTAATCAATTAGTTTTTCAAATATTTTATGAAAACTAGCTCTGGTGTTAATTGTTAAAATATAATAGCTCAATTTCTCACACCAAGAGGGCGGGAAGGGGAGGGGTGAATTTGTGAAATGTAAAAACAAAATCATTTAAAATCTCTTTCACAAAAATGATGCCTTTATACTTTTCTTGAATCGCAAGGTAAAAGATTTTCCATGCAGCAGAAACTTAATCGAATGAATGCAGAACGTAATCAATTTTATACTGGTTCGGCCAAGCCTACATCTAGTGTCCTTCAGATCACAGGAAGCCAATGCACTGTAATGATCAAGGGTTTTACAACAAGGCTTTTATAGTGACCACACGTCAAAAATATAAAACACTTCTCTAACCCTCTAACCAAAATATAGGTAGTACACAACAAGACCAGCAGCAAGAATCCCCTCTCCTGCCGTCTAACCCTTTGAGGCACCCTCAAAGTCAAGAACACCATTGTTCTTCTTCCTGTAATCACAACAGGGAACTCAACCCAATCTTCAAAAGATTGTAAATCCTGATCACACAGTAAACACCCAAATGTGCAGATTGATCAGCCTTTGAAAACACAACAGTCTTGCTCTTCAAGAAATCACAAGTTGTTGATCACCACGGTCAATCTTGTTTCTTGGAGTTTTTCCTCTCTTTCTGTAAGATCACAGCTTTCTGCAAAAGATATGAAAATGTTAGAATCACAAAAGTACTCACAGAAATCAAATCTGCGTCAATTTATAGTATAACACTGTTAAACTCTTTGGCAAGTGCACCAAATCGTTCAAGTAATAAACCGTGGTAAGACCAGGTATCGTTTTCCCAAGATACTCGTAATACTAGAAAATTGTGCGATTAACAACTCATCTAGACTCAAGAACAACTCATCATTTAAGAATATGTGCAAAAAGATAAATTCACAAGTAATTTCAAGGTTGGACTTTGGTATTGAAGGCACTTGGAAATGGAAAAGACTAGAAATGGTATGAAACGACATTGTTAAGGCTAGTTTTCACCAATGCACTCTTGTGTATAACCAATTTCATCTCCTCTCTATCAATTTACTAAAGTCAATCCACTAAAACACTCTAGCCCTAATCCCTTAGGTGAAAGAGCCTAGGTTCTCCTTATCAAACTCCAATCCCTTGGACAATCTAACAAGCAAAACCTGCATTAAGAACTAGGATCTAAGACAACATGTGAATCATCTTCCATCCCTAGAATCAATGACCCACAAGGACTCCTATTTCAGTTCAAGGTTTTATCTTACGTCCCCATAATCCATAAAACCCCAAAATCAAGTCATGAACGTCCCCATTACATGCAAGCTTTAAGATCGGAAACAAAAATACTAGCAATTGATAGAAAAGGCATATATATAATCAAATCATTCAACAATTACACAAGAATTCAAAGGCTACAACTAATCCCAAACAAGATGAATCAGGTTCTCCATTTCCATAGAGAACCCTAAAGCTTACAAACATGGAAGATGGAAGAAGAAGGAGACCCAAAGGAAGAGGAGGAGATGTTCCCACAAACTCCTCGCGCCCTCCATGAGCTCCAGCCGTGAAATCGCGCCTCCAACGAACCAAAGACCCTTTTTTCTTTCTGCCTCGTGAGTATATATACTGCCCGAATTCTCGCTTAAGCTAAATTATTCTCGCTTAAGCGAGAATAAACTTCTTGGAGAAGATAGTCATTCTCGCTTAAGCTAAATTATTCTCGCTTAAGCGAAAATGACTTTTAAATCAATGACTTCCTGGATCACCGAGGCTCTTCAATGTAATGGAGGATCTTCCTAACATCGAAATTGATCAAAAAAACAAGGGATTAGAATATTATTTATGTAATGTAGCTCAAAATATAGATAAATACTAAAACTAAATAAAAGAGAGGATTTAAGCAAGTAATAAGCTAAAGAAGAGTTGATTTTACTACTAAAATGATGCTTAGATAATGGTAAGAATTAGCATTATCAAACACATATCAGACGCATTTTAATCGACTTAGCTACTAATGCAGTCGAATACAACAATTATGTTATAACAGTTAGCAACATACACAGTAATGAATTGAATGCGCAATTAATGCAGTCGACTAACATTTAATGCTTGGTCAACACAATTAAAAATATGACCGTTAAGACAGTTATGTCAAGCATTAACAGATTTTCAAAACAACAACTAACTTAATCGAATACAGCACGCATGCAATCGATTATGCAACAATGTTAAGCATAATTTTGAAAAACTTTTCGCTTTGAAAACTCTCACAACACACTTGAAAATAGTTTGTGCAAACACACGAGTTTTAATTGATTTATCCCATAATGTAATCGACTTAAAACTGCAGTTTTGCCACACATTTAAATTTCAACCATAATGCTTATGATTTTTCTTTTCCCAAAAACATATGTCATGCATACACATATAAAATCACATATTTCACGTAGTGATATGCAATGAACAACACAAACATAACTCAAACATGTTCTCAGATATGCTTTAACAGATTTAACATTATAGAAAAGCATATGACATGTAAACACAGAACATTTAACACAGAATATACATGTGTTATTAATTATGTGTTGTCATCATAAAAAACTCAAATATTATTGAGATTGTGGGTTAAGCTAAACCTGTGCTCCCCTTATCAACAATCTCAACATAAATTGTGCATGCAATAGATATGACTTTTCTTATCACTTTTGTGAATTTTGAACATTGAGCATTTAATGTCATTTAATGCTTGATCAGAACAACAAATGGCTTTTGATTTCCAACTGTTAGGTAGCATTTTACAATTAAGTTCTTTCCTTTAAAGATATCAAGCGTATATATACACTTCATCAAAAGATGAGGTACTTGTTGAGCTCATGGTATCGTTTAGTCACGTAAATGTTTTTTTAGCTTTTGTCTCTTTTTAGACAGATAATGTTTAACTTGCTTAAGCTTCCCTACATATTTTAATAATTGAGTCTTTTAGTGTATTTTGTTAGAGACATTGTCTCGACCTATTTTGTTTTTGAGAGAAGCCACCTATTCCAGATATTATAAGCACTAAGATTTTATCTTAATCTCTCTTGGACGCTTTAAGCAGAACATCATTAAGTTGTGCGTCTAGGTGTTAGCCTAGATGTTTTTCTATTTCCTAGGACCTAAGTGTTTTTCTATATTTTTCTATGTTTGGGGATTCTGGTTCTAGGTTGTGTTTGTTTGGGGTTTAGGCTCTAAGTCTTGTGTTCACACCCTAAGTCATTTTCTGATTATTCTGTTTCAGTGTTATTTGATTAAACTTCAAAAAATGAGAGCATTTGGTCGTATAGACGGTTTTGTCTTTAACATGTGTTACTGTTGGGAAAGTGTCATGTGAAAAATCTCAATTTGGTAATTTTATTTAGGTTTAGTAGCCTCTTTGGTCCCAGTTTCGTTGGCTAATGTCAAACCAGTCCCCATTTTTAAAAGTGTTTGGAATATGTCCACATTTATTAAAATTTGCGTCAAATTTGTCCCTTCCGTTAAGTATAACCAAACGGAGTTAATGTGTTCATGATCTAGCACCAATTATTGGCAACGTGTCAATATATTGTTTTGTGCATGTTGACGTGTTAGTTACTAACATAAGATATGGTGTTTTATTAAAGATAGGGTTTTTAAATTTGGGAAAAATTTGATTTAGGGCACAGATAAAACCAATTAGGGTCTTTTTCTCCTTTCTGTTGCGAGCACGGTACAGTGGTGGGTCTTCTTCTTCAAATTTATCTTCTTCTCCTTTCTTTTGTTGTTCTTTATGGTTTGGACGTTAGTGTTGTCTGTTGGCAGTAGGGTGGTGGTTCGTCTTTGGCGAGTTCGTGTTCCCTCGTTCATAATTTCTTGGCGAAGTGGTTCGTGGTTCGTGGTTATCTCACTTTGGGCTTCGCTTTGAAGTGGCAATGTCTTTCAATAAAGGTTGTTCGTCTTGCTCATGGGGGAGCTCTCGTGGTGGTTCATCCAGGGGATTCGTTGGAAGCCAAATATGCCATTGTGGGGTTGCTGTGTTGAGAGTGGCAAAAATAGTTAAGAACCAGGGGAAGCAATTTTGAGGCTGCCCTAATTACAAGGTTTGTAGTTTAATGTTTGTTATAAATTGTTTTGGTGATTAATGAAATGTTTATGGTTGGATACTTTGTATAGCGGACAAGAAATGAAGAACTTCAAGGATGCAATTTCTTTAAATGGTGTAATGAAGATAATGTAAATGATGTTGGTAGTACTATTGCTTGGCAAACGAGAAAGATTAATAGCCTGGAGAAATCTCTTATGGGTTGTCAGAAAAGGGAGAAGATGTGGTTATGGATGCTATGTTTTATGGGGTTGATTAACATCATCCTTGTATGTATTTTGTTTAAAAGTCCATGATGTGTTCTATTAGACAATTGTTGTGAAGAGCACTTTGGCCTTATTGTAATATGATGTTTTGAAATGAATGAGAAATGTCAATTGAAGCATCTGAATTTATGGTTTCAATATACATCTTGTATGACATAGAACATAAGCACACTGAAGTTTAAATTGAAATGACAATAAAATGAGGAAGTGGTGTGTCATCCTCATTGTAACTGACAAAAAAATTGTGGAAGTGGTTTAAGCACAATCATTGTAACACCGAATTATTGTAATCACATGATGTAAGTGTCCCTTGGACTGACAAAGATGAAGGTAAGTTAGATTTAGTCCTCAGTGTGACCTGGACTGTCAAAGATGTGTACCTATAACATGAGTATACTTCACAACAAAGAAGCATATCCTTGTCATCACAATATACATTACAACTAATTCATATTGTACTTCACATGCACATGGAATGTGCATCATTGATAATGACATTATAATCACAAATTGGAAATCAAATGCACATCCAAAAGATAAATTGTCATTGAAATTCAGATTATAATCATCCAAATACATATCACAGCTTACAAAATACCCAATTCAAAATGAAGTTCAAACTACATGTCAATGTTTACAAAGAAGCCAATAATGGGTTGTAATACTTAAGCTAAACTTGTCAATAATGTGATGTCAATGTTCAAAATACATGTGAATATTCTAAATAACTTCTAAAGTCCTGTTGTAGATGATTGTGTTTGTTGAAATTCGCGTTCAGTAGATGACTTGGTCCTGTAGTTGGCTGGGTTTCAGGTTGTTGACTTGGTCTTGTAGTTGGCTAGGTTTCAGGTTGCTGACTTGATTGAGATTGGTTTGTTGGAGGATGTTGTGGGCAAGTATTTCTTTTATGACCAAGCTGTCTACATATGCAACATCTCTTACGAGTTCCATTTTGCTTTAGCTGTGTCATCCTTCTTTAGCTCCCAAGCCTCTAACTTTCTCTTCTTTTTTGGTCTACCAGGTAACACCCTTTTAGGTGGAGGAAAACATCAGGCTGAGAAGTCATTTCCCATAGGTGATGACCGTTGAGAGGGTATATCATTGGAATGTATGTTTCTTGGTATGTTGACCTTTTAAACCAATTTGGGATGCAGTCTTCTCCATTGATGTTCAAAACATCCATGGCAGCTAGTGCATGACAGCATGACATTCTTGTTAAAGTTCACTTTCTGCAACTGCATTCCACTTTATCTATGTGAACCACATACTTCTCACCAATCATTGAAGTGTGTTTGACCTCAAGAATTTTCTCTCCTAACCAACTGCAATGATAAGCAATTTAAATCAGTATTTAAAGTAAAAAAATTAAAACATCATAATGAAATCCAAATTCTGATGTAGTGATGTGCACATACCTAGGTATCCAATATTTAGTCATGTGCAATTCCTTTTCAAAATCTTTTTTTAATCTTTGGGCAAAGACAACCTTCAAATGTAGTTATTTTCTGTCTATTTGTTGCTCATCTCTTCATGAGATACATACGAATGTCACAAACAGCTTTACCCGTAAACCTTGAACATGACAAAAATCTAATTAAACAAATAAGAAGTGAAATATATCAGCTAGGAAAACAAACAAAAGTAAATATGAAGAATGGATTTAAATATATGTTACGGGTTGACATACCTTAGTGGAATTGCTAGCAAGTATTTAAACGCATCTGGATTGACATCTTTAATTTCTCTCATCACTGCCTCCCATGCTGGAGGGTGTGTTGATGATGCTACCTTCCATAATAGACGTTTTAGAATTTGGCCAGGAAATTTCTTCCTAAAATTTGCATAAATGTGGCACACACAAAATCTTTGCTCCACACCGGGTAGAAGTTCTTGTAATGTTGGCACAAGTCCCTATCAAAGTAAAAACATGAAGTTATACAAGTTATAATACAAGACATGAAGGTTTCAAAGATAAAAAACAACAATGGGCTACGTTACTCACTTTTTGTTGATCTGAAATATATGTGATTGTTGAAGAAAGCTCTACTCCACCAAGATCATCAATGAATAATTGTAAAAACCAAAGCCAATTGTCTTTATTCTCCACCTCAACAATAGCATATGTCAAAGGACACATTTGCTCATTCCCATCTCTTGCAATTGCAGTTAACAACTCACCTCCATATTTTCCTTTTAAGAAACAACCATCTAAATCTATAATAGACCTACAAGACATGAAGTTGTCCTTACAGGCCTTGAAACACACATACATTAATATTGGATTGTCCCCATTAGGTTCAACCTTAACTTTCATAGTTGAACCAGGATTAGACCGAAGCAACTCATTTGCATAATCATAGAGTCTTTTATATTTTTCTTTAAAATCACCTTCTACTTGATTAAAAGTCATTGCTTTTGCCCTACAGGTTGTAGACCGAGAAACACAATGTTTCACTTCTTAGAAACATTGTTTTGGAGGTTATGCAGATTAATATTCGGATTCTCTTTTATGATCTTCTCTAACCTCTCACTCAACCATTTTGAAGTCATTAAACGGATGTTAAATTCTCTAATGCATGTGTGCTTGTCTATAATCTTCCTTAGCTGCCATGTATCTTCAGCTGCCTTATATGCACAATATGCATACCATGGACATTTTTCTTTTGCCCCAAAACATCTGACACACATTCTTCTTTTGTCATTTTTATAAACTTTTAATTTCCTTCCATTCTTTACTCTATACGTTCTTATTGCTTATGTAAAATCTTTTTTCTCAGGGAAATGCGTGCCCACTTCCCATTGATATTGTTCCATACTTTTGGGCATTGAAAAAATCCCAAAATTATCATACCCATCTCTATGATCATCTGTTTTGTCACTTTCAACAACATTGTTCAAACTCTCAAATTCCCAATCACTTTCTGATAAACCCCTAGGTCCACCAATTTCTACTTGGTTAGTAGCTTCAAATATATCACATTCCACTTCATCTCCATCGTCATTCAAGACATCCTCTTCGGACTCATTCTAACTTCTAACATCATACTCATCAGCATGTACATCAGCCTTACCCTGTCCCTCCACACAATTACCCTCTACCTCAACCTCTACCTCAGTCACTCCCTCTACCTGAACTTGTACTTGAGGCTCTACATCAGCCACTGCCTATGCCTCTGCCTCAACTTCTACCTTACCTTTTACCACAATATCTACATCAGTCACTGCCTCTGCCTCAACTTCTACCTCACCTTCTACCATAACATCTACATAAGCCACTGCCTCTGCCTCAACTTCTACCTCACCTTCTACCACAACATCTACATCACCTACTGCCTCAACTTCAACTTCTACCTCACCTTCTACTTCTACTTCAGCAACTTCAGACAATAATGAGCATAACAAGCTTGAGTTCACTTTCTTCCTATATGATGATCTTCTTATGTTATCTTTCTTGCATTATCATAATCTTCTTCTTTTCACGCTTTATTTTATATATAGCTTTTCTTGAAAAATGACCATTAGACAGAGAAGTTGACTTCAACAGAGTAGGTAGCCTTTAGATGTGAGGTCAGACTTTAGTATACTTTGTAGGGTTCAGAGCATTTTCTCATAGTCTTAAGTGAAATTGAGCTTGTACGATGTGACTGAGTAGAGGCTTGAATGGAAACATTCGCAAAAAGTTCTTTTTCTCTCACAACGTCTTTTTCTTGGTGTTAATACCCAATTTCGTCCGGATAGTTAAGAAAATATCTAGAGTTAAGAAGGGGTAATAAAATAAAATAAACGGGCAAAGATAAATTTGATACGAAGTCAAAAAAAGAAAATGATTTTGTTCCGTTTTCCTTTTTCTATTATTTTTATCCTCTGTTTTTACTTTGTTTCGTTTTTATTTATTTTCTCTCCTAGTTTATATTTTATTTTGTTTTATTTTATTTTTTATTTTTACTTCATTTTATTTGGTTTTATTTTATTTTATTTTGTTTTATTTTATCTTATTTTTTTGTTGTTCTACCTTACTTTATTATTTTAATTCTATCTTTATTTTACTTTATTATATTATATTTTATTATACTATATAATTATTTTATTTCGTTTTATGTTATTATTCTTATTTTAGTTTCTTTTATATTAGTTTATTTTATTGTATTTTATTTAGTTTTAAAAAAAAGAAAATGAAAACAAAAAAAAAAACAAAACAAAAACAAATAAAACATGATCAGCCGTGGCACTCCACGCTCGTATCTGTTTCCAAATGCTATCAACCCATTTTTGGTGGAAATCTTTAGCTCAGTGGTTGCAGGCCTAAAATATCTTTGCTAGGTGTCATGAAAGAAAAGAAAAAAAAAGCTGGTAATCATGAGAAAGGAGAAGCAGACAGGGATGGCTGGAGCAGGAAGCAATGGAGTGTCAGAGTGCAACCCTCAGACTTTAACCCCCTCACGCAAGGTGCAAGCAAAAAAAAAGAAAATTCAATTGCGAGAAGAGGTAGATAGACTCGTCAAAAAGAATAGGAAAGGAGGGGATAAAGGGATTCTCTCTAACACTACTATGAATTCATCGCTGGACTCAACATATGCACCTACTCAGAAACTCATCACTTCCTCCATTCTCTGTCAACACCGACAACCCATATCCACCCATCACCACCATCTTCGTTCACTCATTTTTTTTCCTAGTCTCTGCATACTGTAACCATACAAACTCCAACCTTTGACTCCTCTCACCTGTAACCACCTCAACGCCTTCATCATCTATCATACACTTCTCACGCTACTCTCCACCCCTCACACTACTCACCTGTATTCATTAGGAACCATCAAGAACCACGGGGGCAGACAAAATGGATTCTGAGTTTCTCTTCATTTCTCTATCTTTCCAAAGGCCTGAAAGAAAAAAACCCCTAGCCATTCGTTGAACGAATCCATCTTGCATTCCAATAACCATTGCCAATGCCTCAATATAGAGAAGCATATATGTGAACTTCTGATGAACACACTTTCTCCTCCATTACATCCATCATTCACCTCTCACCCTCTTCTCTATTTCCTCATCACGCACATCACAGGAACTCACTCGGTTCCTAACCTCAACCATGTTTCCTATCACATGAATTCATCCTAACACCCAAAACAAAAAATAGATATCAGAGGGTATGGGAACAACTGTCGGCAACAAGTTCTAATTTCAAACGAAGGAGGGCAACTGTCAGAGTTAGGTTGATGGCAGTGTCGTGTGAAAAATGAAGGGGAAAGGGATTTCCTCCTGGCAAGCGAAGAAGAGATAGAGGGAGAGAGAGGGGAGTGGTTCACGCCGGCGACGGTGGCTGGGTTTCTTATAGTCTTAAGTGAATCACAATGTCTTTTTCTTGGGTGTAATGATTCTGATAATATCTTTTTGCGTTATTGATCTACACGAATATCAAGAACAAAGTATACAAGCATCGAGGTTCTTTATGGTATCTGCATTAAATGTTTTGAACATTGATAAGCGTTAGATAATGTTATGTGTTCAAGACAATATATCATTTGTCATTTCATTCATGAATGCATCATTTGGTAAGACATATAATATGTATAATCATTAGATAATATCAACATAAGATGGTTTTTCAAAGGTTATAGTGTTTAGTGGTTATTTATCATATGAATGTTTTCTTTTAGAAGATTAGCATGAGATAACACTTGTAATGATAATAAATTCTTTTAGCCTTAGTGTTATACAAGAGATAAACTTTTATTTCCATAAGATGCGAAGTCTATTATTTAATTTCAAAGAGAGATACTATATATCAGACGTTGTTTACGATTTTCTAATTCCTTTAGACAACTTGGTCTGGAAAACATTTTATTACCTTGGCTTCTGACGTTATCTTTATTAGACGTGATTACTTTAAACAACTTGTCATACACTACAATATTTCGTTTAATGCTTTTTGTTAAACCTTAAAACCTGAGTGGCTTAAACAGTTTATTTTCTAGACGATCTTGTCTTAACAATATTTTCCATTTTGATGTTTAGCAAATACTTATGCTAAACAAAATAGTTTTGAAGAGCTTTTCAGACCTATGTATCATAAAATGACTTATTAATTTTTGCAATAGATATGAGAAAAAAAGATTTTCAAAAAATTTCTTCAAACATCTTATGTCAAAATTTATATTAGAGTTATAAGGTGTAAATATCAAATCATTGTATCAAAGTGTGAATGCGTTTTTTATGTATCAGAGTATATCGTCTCATCATTTTTAGAGCAGAATATTATCACAACATTTGAGATATACATCATCAGACAATTATCATTTTTAAGAGATATGACTTCCTTAAGTCATATTTATGCATGATGTTTAACAACAAAGACAACCAAGTTATCAGAGCGTAAGACTTTTTCTATAATATAGTTGAAATAAATGTAGATTTCCTTCATAATATCTTCTTCATACTCATATATATCTTCTTCTTTCCTTCATAATACATTTTTGATTCCCTAAATCATTATGTTCCTACAAAACAAGTAAAATTAGGGTAGTTATCAAGCATTTTATACAAAATCAAAGCAAGATAAGTGTTAAATTAACATTGAAAGCTACTAATACTAGGCATTTATCAATCATGCATGATCTAGGACCAATTGAACACAACCTTGTCGTATGTAGCCTTAATTGACCTAATATTCTAAAACTTGAGCTAATTCAAACTTACCTTGATTTTGGATTTTCAAACCTAAAAAATCTATCCAATCTATATTAGATTCAAATTCAATAAAATGAATTTGACTTTGGTGTGACCTGATCTGATTTGTCTTAGGTTCAACCTAACTCAATCTTACATTATTGAAGAAGACCAATTAGACTTACTATGCATAAACTAGACCTAATTGAACCCAATCTTGTCTTACTTGGCCTGATTTGATCTAACATTTCCCAAAATGGAATAACTCATACTCACCTTAATTTGGATTTTCAAGATTGAAAAAAATTATCCAATCTATATCCATATCAAATTTAATTAAATGACATTAGACTTTACATAGCCTAGTTCAATTTATCTTGGGTTTGATCCAACTATAGAACTTGAATCCAATTTTACTACCATTAATGAGTTAGGCCCAATTAGAGCAACTTTTGTCTTACTTACATAACTTGTAAATTAATTTGATTTTGATTCAAACTCCTAAAGAATTTAATCTATATCAAATTCAAATTATATTAAATAATTCAACTTAAAATTTAAAACTATAGTTTGGATTTGAGATAAATATATTACAATAGATTTAAAGTAAAATGAATTTAGATAATCATGAATAATTTTTTTTTTCTCACCCCGGGACGTAATGTTTATTTATATTGTATTATTTATTCATAGTCTAATATTCTTAAAAAATTCAGATATGCAGACAATACAACTTTATACCTAAATATTGTAAAATAAACAATCAAATTTCTTTAATAGATATTATAAAAGAGTAATGAAGAATGTCTGAAAAATAAAGAATAAGCGTAAAATATTAAACAGAATTAATTAATCGTGTTTAGAAGCAGAAAACAAAATCGTGAACGGCAGGATTCGAACCTGCGCGGGCAGAGCCCACATGATTTCTAGTCATGCCCGATAACCACTCCGGCACGTCCACTTGATGATATTACATGCTAGATTATGAAGAATTAATCAGTCCGTACTAAGAGAGAAAATTTAAATTGTTATATATGTGTAATAATGAATTTGTGAAACCACATTACTTCATTTGTTGATCTTGCTTTTCGTTCGTGTTTATGTAGTAGACAGTCTTATAGTAATTTTATTATATGTTATTCATAACAATAGCTTACAATAATTTAATTTAACTAAAATAATGGACTAAGACTCTATGTTAGCCTCCAAATTAATAAATAAGTCTAGATGTTATATAATGATAAACCACAAATGTAACAACCTTATAAATAAGTAATTCCTAGTTACAACTCCATAAGGAGTTTAAAATTTCCAACTTCGAATCCATGGTAATGATTAAGTAATTATGTATAGATATATAATTGACTTATGCACGAGTATGATACTTGAACTTACTGTATAAATATGAAACCATTAGTTTGAAAATGTGGAAGAGTGTGCAAATCTAATTAAAAACCTATAAGAAAATATATTTGATAATATTGTGGTATTAGAGTTCCATCACGTGGCTCGATCCAAAGTAGAAGCATTAGTCTTTTAAGTGTGACACGTTATGGCATTGGGGACTTAGTTTGTACAATATGCTATACGAAGTTTGATCATTGGGTGATGCTCATGGTGAATTTCTTCGTTCAAAGGAGTACTTGGGTCTAGTGGAAAATGATATTCAATAATTAGTAGAAGAAATAACTCTTACTAAAAGTATAGAGGAAGCATATTAATGATAAAAAATTAAATGATTTGAAGGAAAATAATTATCTATTTCAAGCATTAGATCATTTAGTCCTAGAGGCACTTCTTGACAAGGATAGAACAAATGATGTATGATATTATTGAAAGCAAAAGTATCAAGGTACTTCACGAGTCAAACATGCACAATTGCAAGTTCTCATAAAAGAGTTTGAAATTCTTCACATGAAAGAGGGGGGATTTTTAACGATTATTTTTCTCAAACACTTACCATAGCCAAAAAGATAAAGGCTAATAGTGAAAACAAATGAGATATTGCAATAGTTGAGAAAATTTAAAGATCCATGACTCCTAAGTTTGACTATGGTGTGTGCTCCATTGAGGAGTCTATAGGGATACCAACACATTGACCATTGATGAATTGCAAAGTAGTTTGCTCGTTCATGAACTATGCATGACTTCTTGTTAGTGGAAAAATAGAAAGGGCATCGATCGCACGTAACAAATAATAAATATTGTTGTCTCCACAAGGACTTGTGCAACACATGACAACTCTCAAAATTCACAACTCAATTAGACAACAAAACCCCCAAAAACACAATCTCTTTTTGTATTTTTATCAAACAGTTGGTCTGCAACAAAAAATCAAGACAGAGTATTTATAAATATCAAGACTAGATTTTATCAACTTCATTATCATGCATACACAATCATCTCAATTCTAAATTCATGTCAAAATCAACTCACAAGATTATTCAAATCCTATTCTTAGTGACTTGGAGTTTATGGTAACTCATCTAGTTCCAATTCCTTGAATCCTCAATAAGCAATCATGCATTAAGTTCAAGAGAGTTAACCTTACTAAGGAAACATGTTCTATCCCTACATACAAGCTCCATTAGATATTCAATTTTGTTATAGGTTCAAAATACATTTTCCAACACCTCAAGAACCACAAATCAAGCCATAGGTGATTAAGTCACAATAAACATTAAGCATAGAAATTAAATACTAACATATAAATAGAAAAACATATGTATTAACATCATAAAATACACAATATTCATTTTATTACATATAATCTCAACAAAAGGTTTAACTCTTCATGGTAGAGAACCTATGGTCTACAAATTGAATAGATAGAAAAGAAATTGAAATCATAAAGAAGATGATGGTCCTTTTCCAAGGCACCTAGCAACGCTTTCAAGCTTCAATCACACCTCTCCTTCTCATTTGAAACTATAATTCGTCATCCTCTTCAACCCCAAAAGGGACAAAACCACCATGGATGAAGGTGAAAACCTAAGGAGGATAAGGAGAGCTTACTATCACCCCAAACAACTTCCCAAGACCTTTACTAAGCACCCAAGGTGAAGAGAAGTCGTGAAAATGAAGAATCTCCCTACACCTCATGAGAAGAATGGATAAATACCATATTTTTTACACATCAGGATCATCCTCACCCTATGCCAGTTGAGCACCGTTGTACTCTATAAGATAAAACGTGAATATCAGCTATCTATAAGGCCAATGCCCAATGTCGTTGACCATCGCTCGGTGCCAATGATCCACTGCTTGAGGCCGCCATGTAGTGCCCGACGTTGCTTCCTCTTGACGCATGTGGCGCCCGACACCCTTCTTGTATTGCGTAGCATTGGGCTCCCTAACAATAGTGTCGGGTCTATATCTTTATCGCACTGGCGTGATTATAGGGGTCCCGATGCAGGTATTTGCTTTAAATTCATCTTTTGTTGTCTAATCATGCTCCTTTGAGGTTCAACTTGCTTTCTTATACTAGGATTTCTACCAAATCACTTATTTCACACACTTAGAATATAGATTAAAGGTAAAACAAACATAAAACAACTAAAACACAAAAGTGATACAAATACAATATAAACTTGAGGGTAAAACAAGGTAAAAGCGAGGAAGAGTTGAATTTATTCACTAAAACAAACATATAAAAACACGTAAAATCAACATTATTAATTCTCATGCTGAAAAAGAGTAAGCCTTATAGATTTCTCATGTAGATAAATCTATAAAACGAGGACGAGGTCATAAAACCCTTTAAGAGTTTTTATGAGAGAATTAGATGTAGCTTAGGTTGAGTGAACCCGTATAAACATTTGTGATATATTGTTTCTCTATTCAAACGTTTTCTATTTACTTATATCATTACAACCTAGCATCTAATCATCTTAAAACTCTTGCACTCCATCTTTATCAACTATTCGATGTTAATTTGTGAAAAGAATTTTGAAAATACTATTCACCTCCCTCTTGTGTTCCCCTTGCAACTTCAATTGTCATGAAGTGCTTTCAAAGGCTAAAGTGTTTTAATGGTCATTCATCAGATGATATTTTATATACCATTATATTGACTAGACATTTCTTTTAACCTTAATGTCATATAAGAGATAGACTTCTGCTTTTTTAATAAACTAGTTTATTTTTCTCATATAGTCTATTGAGATATTTCAATGAGAGACACTTTCTTCTAAACGTAGTTTATGATTTTCTAATCCATTTAAGGAGTTTGGTCTGGAAAGCATTACTTCAACTTTTAGCTTCAGATGTTATAAAACGTTTCTTCATTAGACGTTACTGTTTTAAACAACTTTTCCTAAACGAAAATATTTCATTTATACTCCTTGTTAAACTTCAAGATTTGAGTTACTTGAAAGGTCTATTTTCTAGACGATTTTATCTTTAACATTGTAGCCTTGTATTATAATTTCCTCTATAATTATTAATAAATAAACTATAAACAATGTACATTATAAATATATATATATATATATATATATATATATATATATATATATTTATTTATTTATTTGTTGAATGATTTATTTTAAAATGTAATACCTTCTTATTATAAAATTAGTTTAATTTGATAATTAAAATTAAAATGCATCTATAAGAAATCTCACAATAAACACTAATTTATAGCTACTAGATAAGGGTAAGGCACACATAAGGCAATTGCACGTTTCTAGCTAACAATTATTATTGAATTAGATTTCCAAAGAACTATATGATAAAATGATATCATTTGAATAATTTCAAACTTTGAAAACAATAACATTATATTTTATATTTCTTTAAATCTCAATAAAAGTAATTATTGATCCAATTAAAATTTTCTTTTTAACATTAAACATACGTGACTCATTTTAAAATTATAAGAAATTAAATTGAAATACTGAATAGACAAAAGTTAATCTAAAAAAAATAAACGACTAAAAATACAATTCTTCCTTTTTTTACCTAACCTATATTTTTACCACAGTTGTCTTTTACCAGTAAAACACCATTTTGGAATTTTTATTTTTCAAATTATCAAAATAAGGCATATTTTAAATAATTCATAAAAGTGGACAAGTAGTGTTAAAGTAATACAACTTTATTGTGAAAATATTATATGAAGATGCTATGATTTTAGTTCAAACCAAAGTTGAAGTTGTATTTCAATTCACAATATTTTAAATTCTACTTGTATGGTATATAGTATGGACTGAACGGTTAATACTCAACACCGTTTTGTCCATCCGCTGCATCAACAATGGTCAACCAGGTTAAATGATTTTATTGATGTTGGGTCATAATTGGGCCAACGCTAAAGAAATTGGGCCAGTAGTCCAATAGCAGAATAATGAGATATAAATTAGATATTTTATTAAAGATATTGCTAAGTTGTTTATGAGTAACTAACCGAATCTAAAGGTAAGTTTGTTTATATTTTATTGGATCTGTGCTAGTTTAGGATCCATGGGATAACTTATAAATATAAGGTCAAGGCCAAAAGCCGGGTACGTTCTACTAGACCCCCAAATACTCAATTGTGATAAACACTTCATTAAACTCTTGAGCGTCAGAGTGCCTTTTGCAGGTATCCTCCCACTCGGCTCGGATTGAAAGAAACATGGAGCAGGAGATTCAGAGGTCAGAAGAAGGAAGGCAATGACATAAAGGTGTGTTTCTTGGCCCTACACATATCCATACAGAAACATTTTGGTGCCGACCGTGGGACCGAACGACATCCCCTATAATCACAAGAAACCAGAAAAGGATGCAGTCTCAACATCATTATGTCAACCAGGCCCCTAAGTATTGATCCTGATTATAGAAACTCTCACCATCAACATCAACAAGCCTCTACGACTTTACAAATAACTATTTTGATATAACCATCTTAAATTCATTTTATTATTTAAAAGACTCACCAACAACGTCAAAACAACTTTAGCGGCTTTGTTCAAAGAAGCATACATAGGTCCAATGACACACTCACCACTTAGCCAAATTTGGCATCAGGTGTTCAACCGCTCAGCCATTCGGCCTCACAGGTATTCGGCCTCACAAGTATTCGGTCCTTTGGCCTCAACTGCTCGGCCTTCCATGGTCAGGTATTTAGCCAAATTTGGCATTAAACGTTCAACTACTCGGTCATTCGGCCTCACAAGTATTTGGCCTCATAGGTATTCGGCCCTTTGGCCTCAATTGCTCGGCCATCCGGCCTCACAAGTATTCGGCCCTTTGGCCTCAACTACTCGGCCTTCTATGGTCAGGTATTTAGCCAAATTTGACATTAAACATTCAACTGCTTGGCCATTTGGCCTCACAGATATTCGGTCATTCGGCCTCAACTACTCGGCCTTCCATGGCCTTAGATACTTTAGCCAAATTTGGCATCAAGTGTTCAAGCATTCAACCATTCAGCCATTTGGCCTCACAATGCAGATGACAGGATCATACACACAAATCACTTGGCCAATCGGGAGCTTACCGTTCGGGCCGCCTCACAAAACCTAAGGAATGTTATCTGAAAAACTCCGGGTCCAAACCGAGGTGATAAAAGTTTTCAATGAATTGTCACTCTCGTCCAGAAAACCCCGAGAATGTTATCCGAAAAACTCCTGGTCCAAACAAAGGTGATAAAAGTTCTCAGTAAACTATCACTCTCGTCCAGAAAACCAAGGGTGTTATCCGAAAAACTCCTGGTCCAAACAGAGGTGATAAAAGTTCTTAGTAACATGTCACTCTCGTCTAGAAAACCCAGGGTGTTATCCGAGAAACTCCTGGTCCAAACTAAGGTGATAAAACTTCTCAACACTGTCACTCTCGTATACAAAACCCAGGGTGTTTTCCGAAAAACTCCTAGTCCAAACCGAGGTGATAAAAGTTTTCAGCTAAGTGTCACTCTCGTATACAAAACACAGGGAACATTATTTGAAAAACTCCTGGTCTAAAGTAGAGCGGCAAAGTCTCGTCAACAAAACCCAGGGAGTGGTATCCAACAAACTCTTGGTCATAAACCGAGCGGTGAGGAACGTTCTCAGTGAACTCTCGTTCTCGTCCAAGAAACCTAAAGGATAATTTTCAATGAATTCCTAGATTAAAACCGACCGGTGAGGAACGTTCTTAGTGATTATGCCTGTTAATGTTGTTACGGTCACCTTCTTATCTATTTTGTAGTTCACAAGACAGTAAAGCACCTATAGCTCACCAGGGACATCTCTTAATATAAATGTCCCATTTTGGGCTTCAATCGTCTAATCAAATAACAAGCGGTTTTGCTTGATTAGCTGTTTGGCTTTATAGCTTAACTAGCTTGTGCAGATAACAAAATCCTAGGGCCTACTACTCTGCCTAAAAAAGAGTTCCAAAGAGAACTTCTAGTGTCTCTGCTCAATATAGGAAAAAGTTCCAAGAGAATTTCTATCACTCACTGTTCGGTTCAACCTTGTCAGGTTCCAATAACTTTTTGTTATAGAAATAAATTATAAAATGTTACAGCGTTTACTTTACGCATATTTTTGTGAGTGAAAATATCTCGCACTAGAAGGTTCGGTCAGATAACAGGATCTTAGCATCTACTGCTCAACATGGGAAAAGTTCTATAAAGAACTCTCATTAGTCGCCACTCGGCCTAGAGTACGCCGTTTGGACCAGAGAAGAACAACGACTTAAACCACATTGAAAATAAGCTCTCCAATACAATGAGAACGACCTCTTTCAAGCTCATATATGTCCTATAGTTAACCTTGGCTAAAGTCGAACGGTTAACTCGAACTTGGGGGACATATGTATAGTATATAGTATGAAATGAATAATGGTCAACCAGGTTAAATGATTTTATTGATGTTGGGCCATAATTGGTCCGGCGCTAAAAAAATTGGGCCAGTAGTCCAACAACAGAATAATAAGATACAAATTAGATATTTCATTAAAGATATTGATAAGTTGTTTATGAGTAACTAACCGAATCTAAAGGTAAGTTTGTTTATATTTTATTGGATTTGTGCTAGTTTAGGATCCATGAGATAACTTATAAATATAAGGTCAAAACCAAAAGTCAGGTATGTTCTACTAGACCCCAAATACTCAATTGTAATAAACAATTCACTAAACTACGTCTAACTTTAACGTCAGAGTGTCTTTTGTAGGTACCCTCCCACTCAGCTCGGACTGAAAGAAACTTGGAGTAAAAGATTCAGAAGTCAGAAGAAAGAAGACGACGATCGGTCCTACACATATCCATATAGAAACACTATTCATGTCAACTTGATATAATTACTATTAAAATTAAGCTAAAATAGTACTAACTAGACACAATTTCATTTTTAAAATATATTGAACTTAACTTCTACCAAAACTAATTAAAGTTGTGCCAACTTAACTCTCAAAATATTTTGGACAAAGTGAGTATTACTTGCAACTTACCCATTTTTGTAATTTTTTCAAAATCTGTTCTATTTTGATATTTAAAAAAAAAATACGGTATTGTGGTGCATTTTCCGTCTTTTATCAGCTAAAGTTAAAAAGAATATACATACCCGCTGGTTGCAGCTGCTTCCTTTCTTAGTTGCGACGCCATTGGTTTCTGCTGTTTACATGCTTCTCTTCCTTTCTCTCTCTCTATGTGTTTCTATGTTGGCACTTTATTGAATTAGATTTCCAAATAATATGATAAAATGATATCATTTAAATAATTTCAAACTTTGAAAACAATAATAATAACTTAATTATTGATCCAATTTACATATTTTTTTAACATTAAACAAAAGTCACTCATTTTAAAATTATAGGAAATTAATTAGATTACTTAATCTAAACAAAAATAAACGACTAAAAATACAATTCTTCCTTTTTGACAGAATATATTTTTCCCTTATAGCGCTAGCTATAACTTTACCACAGTTGTCTTGTAATTTAGATAAAGTTAAAAAGAATACACATTTACGTAGTAGACTCAGACCCGCTGGTTGCAGCTGCTTCCTTTCTTAGTTGCGACGCCTTTGCTTTTTGCGGGTGAAACTGGTTTCTCTTCCTTCCTCTCTCTCTCTGTGTTTCTATGTTTTCAATTTCTATTTATCTTGGTTTGAAAATTTTGATTTTGAGTTTTAATTTTTATGCGTAATTTGTTGTATCTTTGTTGTTGCGGGTGAGATAGTAAACAGCGAATTCAAGTTCATAGCCATTAGTTATTTCTTTTTTCTTCTCATTAGAGAAAAAAATGTTGGAATTGAATTTACATTTTGTTTAACTTCCCTAACCCTTTTTTTTTTGGCGGCGGTGGGGTTCTTGTTTGCTTATTTCAAATGTTCAATTTTTACTTTTTATTTTCTTGCGTGATGAATTTTGGTTGTAAATTTTGTTATCGCGTGGAAATTATTAGAATAATTGCGACACTTTAAGTGGTTTCAAATTTAGAGGGGGGAGGTGCTTGCGGTAATGTTTAAGTGTTGTTGTAGCAACTATGTATAGGATTATGTTTTATAAGCAGCAACTATGTATTGGATAGTGTGAAGGATAAGGAAACAAACAAAATGGAGAAGGATGAGCGTAGACTTTAGAGAGGATATCTCAGTCCCTTTTTGAATTTCTGAATGGTGGGGAAATCTTCTTCTATTTTCCATCTACTTGATTGCCAAATTTAGTCATGTAAAGTACATACACAGGGAACTAAGTGACAACGACTCTTCAACAAATTGTGTGTAGCTTCCCTTTCGGCAGAGTTGCGTAGCATCTTAGCATTAATCTGGATGGCCTGAGATGTAGTTTTGGTAGTCAAGTTCTGATATCTCTGTCTGGTGATTGTTGCATCCAACCATTTAAAAGGTCCTTGCTCGAATGGATTTGCTGAAGGGTTGATTTTTTAGGCCACTAGTGTAATTTGTTCTATGTAATTGATGCTATGTGATTTCTAGCTTTGATAGATTTCGGGTCATAAGTAGGATTCACCTTGCTCTACTCTTTTGAGATCTGGGTTTGAATAAGAGTATAATTTGCGGTTGTTCAGTTCATTATTTAATCCCCTTTCATATTGTACTCTTTCAACAGAAAATAGAAATTTTGGTTGCATTATTTTTATTGCTGCTATGTACATAGTGGCCAATAGTGCTCTTTAGTGGAGTGGAGCTGTCGCAGACTGCATTACAGTAGTGGCCACCAAAATTGCTGCTTCTTGCAATCTGGTTGAACCTCCATAATATAAGTTACACTCATCATCATTGAAAATATTATTTCTTGAATTATAAGTAATACCCTTAAATATAATCATCACTTAAACCATTTAATTCTGTAAATGTAATGGGCTTAGGCCATTTCTTTGTATTTTCTTATTTATAAATGCGTAACTCTATATGCTCTACACACATTATAGATTCAGCCTATGTCTCTCTCTTTTATTCTAACATTGTATCTAGAGCTAGGTTTAATCCTTGCCTCAACTGTGAACCCACTGTTCACCAATGCTAAATTTTTTCTCAAAATTGTTCCTTTTAATTTTTGGCATTGCTCTTAGGTTTGTTTCAACCGCCAGTGTCCCACGGTTGCCTAAACTTTTTTTTCTTCCAGCCATTGTTTTTCTCAATGCCGCTGCCTCCTTTTGGTCTGGTGACACCATGGTTGTGATTGTCAAAGCTAGGCAACCACCACGTCTTCAAAAATTGAGGCGATTAAAACTCTAGCACGCTAACAGTTCGTGCCACATACATGTCCAACCTGCTCTCTAGTTGTGACCACCAGTGTCAGACTCGTGTCTCCATCTTCTTTCTGGATTTGTAAGTTTCATCTTGATCTGAGTTTGTTGGATTTTTTTCTTGCTCTTTTTAGGGTTGTTTTACTCTCCTGGTAATTATGTTCTCTCTCTACAATTAAATATGGCATCTTTTGATGCTACATGTCTGATCCGCCCATCTATACCAATTATGTCAATGTACATCTATCCATTGACAAATTATATAAAACTAATTATGATACTTGAGCATCAAACATTAAACTTTGGCTTAGAAGTCAATGTTATGTTTATCATCTTGCCTAGAGAGAGTGACCAATATTTTTGAAAATGAGCTTTCTTGTTGGTTGGAAATTGATGCTCAATTATGCATTGTACATTCATTCATCACCGAAAGAACTATTTTGTTCTTGAGACATGCTCAGATGTTTAGGAATAGGCTAGACTATTGTCCACAATGATTCTCAACATCTTTATGGTGTTTGTCAAAATATCCTAAATATGGTTGCTCATGGTTGTCTTGATAGTACAATGGCTAAATATTTGGATAAAGTTCATACTCTTCTCCATGAATTCAATGAATTATTACCTCTAACCTCTTGTCTCTTGCCTTCACTCCTTCTCAATAACTAGATCAATGATCAAAGTTCTTCATGTTGTTGGCTTTACATGGACTTTTTGATGATTATTCACATGTTTGTGACCAAATTCTAGGGGTCTCCAGTTGTGCCTACTTTTACTTCCACTTATTTCACCCTATTGTGTGTGTTGGGTAAGTCAACCACTAAAATACCTTCTACAATAACCTTTGATGACTCTTCTGCATTAGTATTTTAGCGTGATGATTGCAATCGCTCTCACAAGCCAGACAAAGGGTGTCACAAGTGTGAACATTGTTGCAGGCTCGGTTACAAAATTGATCGGTGTTATGCTTACATGGTCATCCTCCTTTATCTGTTGTGGTTGCCCAAGCTGCTCCCTCACAACCGTCTGATTAGGTTCCCACTTTATCCGATAATTTAGGATAGCATGCTATCTTTAATGAATTTCTCAACTGATATGAGGATCGTTAGAACTCAGGCTCCACTACTTCTATGAAGATCGTTAGAACTCTGGCTCCATTGTTTCTATTAGTCACACAGATTCAGCATTTGCTAGCCTCACTCACTCCAACTCTCCTGGACTTTGGGTTCTAGACTTAGGTGCCACAAATCACATTACTGGTAATAAACTTTTTTTTTTCTCTTCTTTGCCTACTTCAGGTTATTTGTCTTATGACCAATGGCTCTAGGGCCTCCTCACATGGTGTTGGTATTATTTATCTATTTTATTCTCTATCTATTGATAATGTTTTTTATGTTCTTGAGTCTTCATTTAACTTATTATTCCTTAGTCGTCTCACCCATTCTTAAGAAGATTGTATTATCTTTTTTACGAAGATTCTGTTTGTTTATAGGACTAGAGATCACAATGGATGTTTGGCACTAGGTCTAAGTTTTATGGTCTTTATCATCAAAGGACATCTCCACATGTTGGAATAGTATTGGATACTCCCTCTCTCATTCATGCTCAGCTGGGTCATCATAGCCTCACCAAGATGCAACAGTTTGATTCAAGTTTTTCTAAGTAATCAAGTTTGTCTTGCGTGTCATGTTGATTAGGAAACCAACTGTACGTTCTGTGGTTTGTCAATATTGTTGTGTGTTGCATTTCGGGGGCAGCACTTACATTTTAGTTTGAAACCCAGATTTCTTGACCTTCCAGAGATGAGAAAAAATGGTATATTTCTTTTGATTACAGACTTTCTTACTTAACTCCGTCATCCCTAAGGTTTGTTCTTCCCCTATTCTTATTCCTACTTAGCTTCTTCTCCTGTTCTGAGATTAAATTGTGGTAACTCCCTCATCCCTAGGGTTTGTTCTTCCCCTATTCTTGTTCCTACTTAGCTTCTTCTCCTGTTCAGAGCTTAAACTGAGGTATCTACCAACCATTGTTCGCCTCTGTAAGTTTTGATTTTTCTTTGCTTGACCTTATTTCTCAGTTTCTTATTTTCCCTTCTATTTGCCCTAATGTTACATTTTTGTTTTTCATTCTCCAATTTTTTTCATTTTAATACGGTTTCCTATGGTTTTTATTATGTGACTGATTATAGCTGTTTTGTACCTATTAGTTATGACCATAGTATTTAGTATTGCACAATATACAATATGATACTACTGATTCCATATAGTTTGGAAGCTTGGCAATGTGAATCGTGATGAGTATTGTTTTTGTGTCTGAATTGTCCGATGTATCACACAAAGTATGGCATGAGTTGTGATCTCCAAATGAATCCTGCCATTTTGGCATTGTGGTGTTTCAATGGAAATGAACGTGTGATGATGATAATGTTGGAGAGACCATGACAATGGCAATTACAGCTTCCTTATTTGTTGCAGGTTTGTGTTGTGACATATCCATTGCATACTCATTGAGGGTACTCTGGTCTTGACGTGGGAGAAGTTGTATCTAGTGAGTTGATTAGGGATAGAAGGTGGTGATTTGGGTTCAACATTCAGGTATGGGACTTGTGAACGGCCTTCAAAATTTACATGGCTTTTTTTTTTTAAACTCACATGTAGAAGGTTAAGTGTGTCACCTGAGGTCTTGAAGTCCTCTATTTATCAGTGTTTATTTTGTTTATTCTAAATAGTTAATTGGGTTGCGCTGTTCATGAATCGTCTGCAGCTTAGAGTTTTTTTGTTGAAAGATAGTTGATTGGAGGGCAAGTCTAAATAGTTATTGATCATGAATTTGAGTTTTTAAATTCTTCCACACACACACATACATATACCATTTTTACTGATAATGAATAATAGGACTCACGATATGATTCAATCCACAATTCATAGAATAGGCTTTCCTGTTGATACTTCGTATCCTGATTCAACTACCTTGATTATGACATGTAAATTTATGAATATGAATATTCAGTTTAAGTTTAGTTCAATGTTCATGAATTACAAGATTTCCATAACCTGCGTGATGCCTTTTTATCACATGTATATCTTTATTTATAGTTTTGTATCGTTTTGGAAGATCTTATGCAGTCGTGTGGGACCTTTTCTTTGTTGTGTGTGTAAATCTATGAAGATCATCATTCAATAGAAAACCAACATCTCGACACTTTGATGTTAGTCGGTAGCATCTAGATTGGGTTTATCAATTTTGGAAGTGATATGTGGTTGTTTGTTCCATGGATTTCCTTGCAAGAATATTGGTGAATGCAACAATGGATGTGGAACATAGAATTATTTTTTCATATCTTTGTTGTCACTAGATGCTATTTCATGTCAACGACTATTCATGGCTTTGAAAACATGACCTTGATGGCCATATTTATGAAAGAAGTTACTGTATTGATTCAGTTTCGTCCACACACGGCCCTACTCTTTTTTCTTTTGCTTACATCTATTTCTATTAACTTGTAGCAATGGATGTCGAAGAAGCAGAGAATGAAATTTCAGTTTCTTCTGCCATTGCCAATTCAATAGCTCCTCGGCAGAATCAATTTCTTTCTCCGGAAGATCTTGCTTGGGCTGATTCCTGCCTAGTTAAAGATTCTTCTGATATTTCAGAAACTGATTGGGTCCCTTTGAAAAGTGCTTTATTAGAAATTATTAGTTCCCAATCTAAATTTTCCAGAGAAGACATAGAAATTCCTCCCCACCGTATCAGTTCTGAAAGTATTTCTGTGGAACTTAATCAGCAATCTTCAACTTCTGACGGGAGAGGTTTATCTGAGTCGTCTTCAACGTATAATGTTAACTCATTAAGTATGCTAGTAGAAACCAGCACTGATGAAATTCCAGATGATGAAACAAGTGCCAACTTGCCATCTTTCAATCCTTTTTTGCCAACTTATAATGAAAATCTGAAGGAGGAGAAAACTATTGATTTTGGGCTTGATCTGGATTCTTCCTCTTATGAGACGGAGCAACTCGCTGACAATATCTTCAAAATTTGGGATTTAGATATTCCATCTGAAGAAGGTGAACTGGTTAAACAGTTGGATAAAGCCTTGTCAGAGAATTCCTTTCAAACAGTGCCATCATCTTCTGATGATCCAGTGAAATGGATGGACATGAAGGACAGCTCAATCGACGATCTTGTTGCTGAAATTGCTGATTTGTCATTAAGTAGAAATGCATAGTGTTCAATGAGTTTTTTGTAGGTTTAAGATTGTGCAGTCAATTATGCTTACTGTCAAGTATTAGTATTTAAGAGTTCGAAGCCTCTTTCGCTTCAATGTTGATATTTCTTTTATTTGGAACAATGTAGAAGCCCTGAATTATCTTTCTAACATAGGATTGTCATCTGTTCTATACAAAGCTGCCTGTTATCAAGAAAATTGTGTAAAGGGATTGAGAAACAAAGGAAAACACAGGACATACATGATTTTAGTTCTTATTTTATGCCCTTGTTTCTCAGAGCGATGAAATCTAATTTTAGTTCACAAATGCTTGGACCATAACTGAAAGAATTAGACTCTCGCATAATAGAGTGCAACATTGAACAGGTTGTTTCATATTTAATAAGTTTAGACTATGTCTAATTCTTCTTTGCAATTGCAAATAGTTGTACTATGTATATAAGTATTATTATTACTATTACTAATGGATTATATTATTATACAATGTTATTATAAGTTATTTGGTAATCTCTCCATAAGATTAAACATGAGTATACAAGGTCACTCTTGATTAAGAATACAAAGTCACTCAAGACTACATAATAATAGTTTTTTAAAAGGGCAAAAGGAAAGCTCTCAATTGAGAGAATATATAAAATAATCACTCCTTGTATTGGAGTTTAGCTTCACAACTATACATTTACAAATAAGGTTCACACTCTACCATAGTACAGAAGATAATAATTTACGTCCTCAAACTTTAAAAATAAATAAATATAGTCCTTTTAACTCAATTATGTTAAAATATAAATATTTTTACGTATTAAATGGTCTTTCAAGTGGACTTTTGAGTTATTTACACTATTTCACACGTTCTACCTCAAATATCACCCTAGAACACCATTTGATACGTAAAAAAAACTTAACAACACAACATTGGCTTGAAAAAATTATATCTATTCATTTTTAAAGTTTGATTGTCAAAATGTATCTAAGTTTGGAACAAGAACGAATATTCCAAGTTTGTGTCCAAGTTTAGGAACTATAAATATATTTAATCCTTTAATTAAATAAAAATAAAAATATTATTGAGAAAATTATAAAGAATAATTCCTTATATGTGTCACCCTGCAAGCTCGTAAACCAAATGTTATATGGAATGACCTAGAAGAATTAACCTATATTTCTTATGTGTATGCTAGTCTAGCCAGCTTTTTGTATACCAAATGTGGGATTAGCTAAAGTGGAGACAAGTCGACCTGCATTACTATTCTTATTCAACGTTGTAAAATTAATATATATTTTTGTTGTTATGAGATTGTAGTTACATATAATTGTTTAATATTTTATATGATTAATCAATTTTATCCAATTATTATTTGGTACTCTAATTTAATATTTATATAGTTATAATTTATTTATTAATATTTGATGTTAAAAAAATATATTTTTTAATATTGAATATTTGATAATATCATTTTTGTATTGGGTAGGGTTAAGAGTTCTTTAATCTTTCTAAATAAGGACTATAGACCTAAGACATGTTGGCATACCGAGTATCGAGGATCGGGTATCCCAATCCAGATACTTGATACCGAAGTTTTCTAACTTAGAGAATGGATGAACTGAAATTTGTTATTAGGCTTGAAATATGTAACTGAGTTCGAAATAGGTAATTAGGCCTAAAGTAGATAATTGTGTGAGTGAGTTTATTGGGTGACAGACCATAAAAGTATTATCATCCTGTTGAACCCTTCATCAACAAGGTTAAAATCTATAAATATGACATTAATAATCATTTATTTTTACTTTTAATATTAATTGAAATTTGATGGCAAAACTCTAACCAAATTACTCACTTAAGTGTCATGATAACCTTTATGCACGGTGGTGTTTCGGAGTGCTGGAGGAATAGTGAGTAATAGAAAGCTAATATATGAAGGTATAGAAAATAGTTTGGGAAAGAAGGATCTTTGACCAATATAATCGTTTTTTAGAGAACATATTTAATATTTCAAAGTACGAACAACTTTTTTTTCTCATTTTTATTATAAAAATTATTTATTGATATTAAAGCAACAAGAAAGCTTGGACGAAGATGAATATGAAGATGATGATTTTCAGATATAAGAATGAAACAAAATTTGTGTACGCATCCGTTAGGAATAAGAATGACTATAAAAATAAAATTTCACTAAATTGAGAATAATAAAAGTCGCTCAGAACAGTTGTCATCTCTTTCACACATAATAATTTAATTATTTTTAAAAGTAAGTTTGAAAATTAAACTTTTATTTTATTTAAGACTACATATATTTGTTTAAGAAAAATTTAAAATAAGACAAATAAAAAATAACACGTTTTTTTTCTGTAATTAAAATAAATAACAAGGAATAATGGTTACTGATAATAATTTATTGTTTTTATAAGGAAGCTTGCAAACTTAACTTTTATTTTATTTAACACTAAAGATATTTGTTTAAAAAAATTAAGTTAAGGAAAATAGAAAATAACACGTTTTTTTCTCTATAGTATAATAGATATATTTTGTATAGCAAAACATATATTTTATTGTAATTGTGATTTAATATTTTATAATAATTTTATTGTAAAATTAATTATATAATATTTTTAATTACATTTATTTATTTTATTATCACAAAAGTTGTGTACAAATACTCCATATTTCCACTAGAAAAGAGTATGTGTGTGTCTATATATATATATATATATATATATATATATATATATATATATATATATATATAAAAGAGAAAATATATAGTTTGAAAGGAGAGCAATCCACATTTCACTCCCAGTGAAGAGAATGATGGCGCTTCCGAGAGGATGTTTGGCAAAGATGTTGTCATACCGTAGTCCAATGTTTTTGTCCCTCTCTCCTCTTACTCTACAGCCTGCCAACCTTGCACTTCATCGAACGCATTCTTTCACATCCTCTGCTTCTCTCTCCAATTCCCAGACCCCTTCTTTCCACGACCTCCACTTGCACTGGAAACCCTTGTGCTTGTACCATTGCCAGGGAAAATGCGCCAAGGTTATGACTTTTTTATGACCCATCACCTTTTACTTCATTTCGGTTTATGGGTAACTTTTTGCTGTTCAAATTTTAAGCTCTGAATTATTCTGGGAGCCCCTGTTGATTTGCATGGCATGTGTTTGATCAATTGTTTCAATGGTAAATAATGAATGACATGACACTGTAGCACACTTGATAAACGCCTTATTATCTACAGAGAGGATATATCTGTTAAGAGAATTATTTGTGAATGAAAGGGAGGGAAGAAGGGGTGTGAAAAAGAATTAGACACCTTACATTGATTTTTAGAAAAATTATTTGATAATAACATCGTGTCAGAATACTTATTTTAAGAGCTAGTTAATTAGTTTTGTGAGTCACTTAATTAATGTTGGGTTCTCTTTTGTGTATACATATTTTTTTCCAAATTTTATTTTTTAAATTAAACTAATTATTTTAATTTTATTTTTTAAATGACGTTTAAAAAAATTAATTTAATCATTTTTTTTAAAATTGATTATTTTTTTGATTAAAATGATTATTTATGGTAAAAAGTTTATTTAAAGAGTAAATAAAAATAATCCATAATAAAATTTTAAAATACTATTTGTATTTATTTTTATAATTATAATAATAATACTAATAATAGTTATATTAGTATGTTTAATATTGTATGTCTTTCCACTGGTCTATAATAATTTGTGGTGGATAAAGGAGGACTCTGTTTCTGTATCTCATTCTCTATAATGAATATCCTCAAAACTCTTTCCTTTTAGAGTTTCGTGCATCTTTTGTTCTTCGAACCGATTGGAGTTCCTGGAATTTGTATTACATGAGTTACTGTATCACAACGTCAATTAAAAAAGTCAGATAACTTTGTGATTTATGGTTAACATTCACTCATCTCTCTTAATATGAAAAAGTATTGAATGACAAATGAATGTATTTTATATAGAATGAACATGCAAAAGTATTCCATGTCCATGCCTTTGTTCAATTTTTCCGTTCCATGTATGATTTTGAGTAGGTCCAAATAATGTGCTCTGTGGAGAAACCTGGTGCATTACATTATTCTTTCTGTTTTGAAGTTTTGGTGTGAACCAAGCTTTGCCGGAAGATAGCTAGTTAAGTCATTTACTTGTAGGTTTGGAAGATGATATTGTTAGATAGGAATCAGCTTCATCTTTTTGTCATGTCATGTTAAATTAAATTTGGTGTAATGATGCCTTGGCAGCGGAAAAAAAATAGTTTTATTGTTTTCTTTTCTTCAAATTTTCAGATGGATGATCCTATCCACCTTGAGACGTTTAATCATGATTGCTCCAGTGGGCTTAAAGTTGACAATGCTGAGTTGAACAAAATACGTCCTCAGAATCTAGACTATTTCCTTGTGCTTGATTTAGAGGGTAGGGTTGAGATTCTTGAGTTTCCAGTTCTAATGATTAGTGCAAAAACATTGCAAGTTGAAGACATATTCCACAGGTTTTGATCTGCCACTTTATACCATATCTAACAGGTGCAGTGTTCAGTCATTGCCTGAGATATTCTGTTTTTCTTCTTGTTCTTTTATATACTTCTAAAATGAATATAATTTGCATTCTTAGACTGTAATGTTTTTGTGGGTTCAACATCAAATTATACAAAGATATAATTAGGATGCTAGTTTTTTTAATAGTTTATTTATACCTTTAATGGAATTGTAGTCTCGAGGTTTGAACCCTTATGGCTTGTGAGCCATAAACTCATGATATTAATATTTTTGGCTTCATAGGTTAGTTTCTCATGAATTTAAAAATATAGTTTATATATGAAGACCATTACTTTTTGTTTATCTTACAATTTACTTTTTGTATGGGTCCTTTAACAGGTTTGTGAGACCCTCAAAAATGAGTGAACGGAGAATAAACGAATACATTGCAAACAAATATGGGAAATTTGGAGTTCACAGGTATGCTGCTTAATCTGCCTTTACTAATCTAGCCTGATTCATACTTCTGATCCACATGCAATCTCTGTTTTCATGTTTGTTGTCACATACAATCTAAAAAACAAATATATCCTCCAATTCCCCTCCCATATGTATTTATTTGATAAATTGATAAGTAATAGTAATTTTTATGGCTGCTGCTTTTAGTAACATTTTTAGATATTTCTGGTTTGAAATTGTTGGAAGTCCTACATCAACTAGAGATAAAATCAATTTATAATATATAAATAGGTGCAAATCTCACTTTACAAACTAATTTTGTGGAGTTGAAACTAATTTTGTGAAGTTGAACTAGACTAAGTCAATTTCTTAACATGGTATGAGAGCATCACGATCCACTCACTATAGCCATACTGATTATTATTTTTTCAGAGTTTGGCATGACACAGCAATCCCATTTACGGAAGTTATTCAGCAGTTTGGAGTTTGGTTGATGCAAAATCAGTTGTGGATGGGTGCAGAACTTAATCGAGCAGCATTTGTAACATGGTAAATATCATTACTCATGGTTTAACTTTTGTATCTCTTTTGTTTTATTTCTAATGATGCATCGGTTTCTGCCCTGTATATCTGGAACTAGAATAACAGAATTTGTTCTTCTACATCAAAATCTTTTGCTTTTGCAGTGGAAATTGGGATTTGAAAACTAAGGTCCTTCAGCAATGTGAAGTGTCAAAGATAAAGCTTCCTCCATATTTTATGGAGTGGGTTAATCTCAAAGATGTCTATTTGAACTTTTATGATAGGAGGGTAAGTTCTCTAAATGTTCAAAATTGGCAGAAGACCATAATAGAATCTATTCATTTTTCCATCTAACAACAAAACTTAGGGCAAATGCTTCAAAGGAAATTTTATCTCATTTTTGATAAAATGTTTTGTTAGGGCGGCAACTCTAGATAGGTGCTAGAGTTAATATCAACTTACGGTTTAGATTTTGAATTGTTAACCTAAGAAATTATGAAAATTACAATGCCCCTTTGATTTAACTGAGCATGATTCATCTTAATTGAGAAGGATTCAAGTTTTTTCTTTACCTTCATTTTTCTTAATCCTAATGTATAACTTATTGTTTGCTTTTCTTTATAACGGGTAACAGGCCACAGGAATGGTTACAATGATGAAGGAACTGCAAATACCATTGATGGGAAGTCATCATCTTGGCATTGATGACAGTATGAACATAGCAAGAGTACTGCAACGCATGCTTCTTGATGGTGCACTCATTCAGGTTACTGCAAGGAGGAATCCTAATTCTCTTCAGAAAGTCAGTTTTCTTTTCAAGAACCGTATTGTATAATCTCCTTTTCAATGACCTGTTTAACTTTGTTTAATACTTTTAATCATGTAATTTATTCAATGATCAGATTATGGATTATAGTTTCATAACTCTAGTTCATTCTTACTGACTCTTTGAACCCAGTTAGATAAAAGATGAACTTAAAAAAGATTCTAGAAGCAAATGTTACATGTGTGTTACTTTTGTGATTCCTATGTCATGAAGAAAAATGCACAAATGTCCGGTTATAATGCATGTGCAACGTATCAAGATTTAGTTGATTTTATATATCTCTTTTGTATTTTTGAAATGGATGGATTGAATAAATTTTCTTGTGATGGACCACATGAATAATATAAATTTTATATGTGCTGCTTCTAAATGTTGTTAGTATGGTGGGTTTTAGAGCCTGAAAAACATCAATTAAAAAGAGCTACATGCTTCTTTATATGATATTGTAGTGCGAACTAATTTACCTTTTTTTTTCTGTTTTTTTTTATCATCTAAGATTTTACTGAGATTTTCACAATTGTTTTTTTTTTGGTTTACAAAAAATACAAGATCTCATATGATCTTATTTAAATTATGTCTAAAATGAGAAATCTCACATCATACGTGATTTTATTTTTTTGGTTTTCTAATTTATTTTGTATTTAATTTTTTAAAATTATTAATAACATAATAATAGTTAGTGTTTTTAATTCATAAATGCAATGATGATGAAAAATGCAAACATTAATTTGTATTTTAACTAAAAACCACAAATAGTAACAATAAGAATACAACATTAAATTCATCTATATTATTATTAAATCGTTCTTAAATATGTTCTTCCAAATCCATTGAAGTTAATGATGAAGACTTTTTTTTATGCATATAACATGTTGTTTGAATGTACGTAACAAAATCTAGAGGAGCATTATGAGATATGTCAATATCTGAAATCTTTTTATAATTAATAACGTTAAAAATACTTATATCTTGTTCATCTACAATAATCATGTATGGAATATAATACATGCCAACATGATGTTGAGCATGGCATCTAAGTGCCGATTATGGAGAGAGAGTACCCAAAGGGAGCAATACGAGAGAGAGGATTCAAAGTGTAGAGTGTGAGGAGAATTCAAAGCGAGAGAGTGGAATTTCAATTTCAACATATTTTGGTGAATTTCAAATTCTGTACCTTTTATTTATTTAAAATATATTATAAAAATTCTTAAATTTTAATTTCTTTGTCATCCAAATAATTCGTTTCTTCTCTAAAAAATTATAAATCATTTCCTTAAATTACCTCATCCAAGCATACTACATACTACAAGAACATTTATTAAATATTGATTCCTCATATACATAAATAGTTTAGCATTATGCAATATATTAAAACAATTAATATGCTAAGATTCATATGAAAAACTAATAGATTAAAATACCAAAGACATGCTATATATATTATTTCATAATTCAGGCTTTAAGAACACAACACATTATGATAGTAAAATTTATCCTAGCAATTTACTATGATTTTAATTAAAATCAAATATAAAGATCATCTCCCACATCTCTCTCCTTATATGTTCAGATAAAAAAAATCACGATTTTATCACATAGGTGTAATTATCATTAGCTAATTATATTACCTACATAAAATGAAGATAATAACTTATTCTCATTTGTAATTATGAAAGAGAATACATTTAATTTGATAACAATGACACTTGTAAGATCAAATATACCCCCATAAAAATTTTCTAACAACAATTTCTACGCATTCCAACCTTTAGCCTCACATCTTCAAGCCGGTATGTCTTACATTCTCGTCTCCAGAAGATTGAAATGGAGTATGTGTGCAAAAGTCACTCTAACACTCAAGTCAATCAAATGTATTAGATGATAATAAATGTTGTAATAATGAAATATAATTAATTTACCTCATATATAGTGTTATTTATACCATGTTTATGGAATTTTTTTCTAAATGGGTCTGATCCACGTACTTAATTACTTTGATTAAGCTGACTAATACATTTTAACCATTACTTTAACTTAATCATAAATAACCATATCGGTTATGCCCTCACCGACATGTTGTCGCTTTGCCCGAGTATATTTAGGTTGAGAACACTTTTGTGTCGGGTGTACATATTAGTAGAGAACTATCTACTAAACATATATGAGAAGAACTTGAAGAAGAACATTTGTAATTCAAATGATCTATGACATAGTTAAAGATAAAAACACGTCTCTTGAAATCTTGTAATGTTTCATGAAAGAGGAAACTTAAATAACATGATCATGAGTAAAATTGAAGAATAATTTAGGAAATTAAATAAATTATAATTTTATTTTAATTTTACATAACGTTAAATTCACTAAGTGAGCTAGTTTGTGTTCGATGGGCGAGCGGGCATCGCTAGGCGAAAATATGCGTATGTAATTTTTGTTTTCAGTTATTTTTATGTGTTATGGGCTTTGGACTTTCTTTTAGGATTTCTTAGGTGGCTTAAAAATTTGTGCATATATATAGGGGTACCAAATACATATATAAACACTTTTAGAACTCTGATTCTTTGACAGAGGGCTCACTTGGTTCTTGGATTAGAGCTCTGATTCTTATAAAAGATTGACATCTTTGCGATGAATCTTACCTTGACTTATTAATCTACCAAGTTGTGATGTCCCCATCTTTGTCTTATTCGAATACTACTCTGATTTATTTTTGTTATGCTTCTTAAGGGTTCAAATTCATAAGCGATCGTATTTTTTCCTAGAAAAGATCGTATCATCTGGTATCTAAAGCAATGTTCTGGTTCGAATATCCTTTTTTATCTTATTTTCTATCATATTAAAAAAAAACTAAAAATTCTTGAATGTTTGTGTTCGGTGCTTTGTTTTGAAATTATGTTTGGTTCGTTGTTCTTAGAATTTTATAAGGAGTAAAACCCCCAATATTTTATCCAATTTCATTGAGTTTTTAATTTTTCATGTTCTTTGTTCAAATTGTACATCTTTACATTTGATTTGTGAAAATTATCTGCTTTTGTGTTTTATGTTAATTGTAATCCTATTTAACTGTTTACCTTAATCTTGCATGAGTTTTGGTGTTTGAAGCGCAATTTGTTTAGTTTTCTTTATTTGTGTGTTGAAATGAAAAATTGAAGAAAGAAAAAGAATAGTGTTTCCAAGTCAAATGAAAACAAATATATATTAAAAGAAAAGAAAAAAAAAGTAAGGAGTTAAGAGTAAAAAAAAATTTGTAGAGTCCAACACAATTATTACTCTGATGGTTAATCTATTGAATTATATTTAGTATTTTTTTAGAGTCTCTGCATTGTCTCATTTAATTATTTTTAATAGTCCTATTATTTTCTATTTTTATTGTTTTATGTATTTTAAAATTCTTTATATTTTTGTCTAGAGTTTTGTTTTTTTTTACCTCTTGAGTCAAGATTTAGATCTCGTACCATTTTTCACATTGTTTGTTCATCTTTGCGTAAGTTACTGGAGTTTTTTGTCAAATGCTAAAGGGAAATTGAGTTGTAAAAGACAAGAGAGTACATTCAAGAAAAAGCTTATAAGTGTTATATACGAGTGAAATTTAAGTGGAACACTAGACGAGTGGTTCAGGTCTAAATATATTATGTTATTTTATTTTTCTAACCTTTTACAAGATTTATCAATATTGAACAATGCAACATGTTCCAGTAGAGGAATCCTTTTAGAAGTTATGTGTTCGTAGGGCCTTGGTGGAGAATGTCAATGCCTTGGAGTCGAGAATTGTAAAGCTGAATGGAAAATTTTCTAGTATTAAAAGGAAGCATAAACATGACAAAAATGTTTCCCCATAACTTAAATCAAGTGCTATAAGATGTTCTAAACGTGAAGGCTATGGGCATGAAACTCATTAGTGTCCTAATTGGAATGAAAGTCTCATGACTAATGAAGACCTCAAGAACTCATTCTATATTTGAAAGATGAAGAAGAAATGACTTTGCAAAAATTAGATGCGTTGAAAAGAAGATAAGAACCAAAGCTTCAAAGAGTCCACGAGAAAGAAGCACTTTAGAAATGGAAGAAAGATAGGGCAAAGAAAGAGAAAAAAGAGAAAAAGAAGAGAAAGAAAATAATGCAAGAGAGGAGAAAACAAATAGAGAAAGAGAAGAGATGAGAAAGAAGAAAAAGATAAAAAAAGAGAGAAAAAGAAGAGAAAAAAAAGAGATAAAAAGAAGAGAGCATTCTGATTTGTCATTCAAAGAAAATACAAACTGACATTTTTTGTTTTGCTGCCTAGGGAAGATTTGGTTTCAAAGAAATCATGGCATCGCCAATGAAAGGAAGACAAGATGATAGAAAATGAAGACACAAGCTTAGAACTCAAAAAACTTATGTTTAATAATCTATTAGCTTGTTTATCAATTCATTTGGATATTCAAAGTCATTTTTTTAACATGGAAACAAGCTTAGAAATATACGCACATGAGTTAGCTTATTTGACCATCTCTAAGCAACTTCCGGATAATCAAAATCATACTTATAGTTTAATTGTTTACTTGGAAAATATATTTTTTTCATTTTCTTTGAGCATTGTCATTGTCCTGTGGTGTTCTAATTGTGTTTTTTTGTTGTAAATACAATTTGTTACCTTTATTTCAAATACAAATCACCTATTTATATTTCTCATCCCTTTTGAATTTATTCCAAAATGAAAATTTAGAAAAAGTTACATAATCATTAGAATAACGATAAAAAATCGTTCACATTCACAGCAGTTAAGCTCACATTTGCAACAACTACTTCTACTTGATGGAGGAAAACAATAAAAACAACCAAAAATACCAAAGTATGTAGCTCTCAATACTTGTAAGAATCTATGAGGAGTTACAGTAATAGAAAAAGGCAATCATAATCACAATAGAACAATTTTAACATGGAAAAATCCTTTCAATGTGATAAGTAAAAACCCACTGGTACATGCTAGTAAATCAAGCTCCACTAAGATCAAATATAGGCATAAAAAGATCAAATAAAAAACACAAACAAATATCTATAATAAGTCAATACATCAAAGTAATAATGTTCTCAAATATAAAGAATAAAAAAAGAAAAACCTAAAATAGAGCAATCGTGCGAGATCGATTATTCTAACACAAACATCATATTGATGATCCTAATGGTTAACATGAAGAATCCTATCTCGCAAATCTGTTGTCAAAATTTCAATTCAATCCAATAGTGAATGAAGCGGGAATCACAAGGTAACTCGGTGAATATGTTTACAAATTTTCTCTTTTGAAGGTTGTAACTTAAAAACACTTTCTCCTTTTTTTTTGTGTTTACTTTTTGTTTTACCTAAAAGACCTTCTCCTGTTAGATTACCAGTTAGGTTAAATAGTAAGAAACAATGGACTTAACTAGATCGAACTAGATATATAATTTGATATATATATATATATATATGGGGGAGTCCAACCCAATATTAATCATCCTCTCCGTGTAACTTTTCATTTCATCTTGTTTTGTGAATGCTTTCTTTTAGTTTTCCTCTTTCTCTATCATCTCCTATGTCCTTAACTACCTCTCCTTAACTCACAATTTTTCGATATTCTATGTAATCATCCATCCATTTATCTTTCTCTGGACTTTATTTCTTTCGATTTCTTTAGCTCGGATGTTTTTTTTCGCTACTCATATATCCTTAACAATTATATGAATTATAGTACGTCAAGTATTTTTATATTTATATAATTTTTCTGATAAAACAAGGTAACAAAAGCAACGCAGAGATGGATGAGGGAAGGTTATCAAATTGCTTTTCTATTTCACTTTTTTTTTCTCTCTTGGAAAGGCAATCTCGGTCTGCATTGTCACAATGTGACACATGCACATGGATTTTATACAACATTTCTTGACTTAAACAAAAATGTAAATTAACGAATTCTAATACTTTTTTGGATCCTGGCGAAGGACATAGAAAAAGAAAAATGTACAAACCACCAAAAGTTTGTCATATTTTATGCCCTTTTCTCATGCAAGCCTGACCCATAATTTGCACCCATGAAGTAAGCATACAGCTCCTCAACCTGCATAACCTCACCACTCTGCCAACACTCATGATCATCAAGCACCACACCTGAACTCCCTCCCTCTTCAAAAGAAGTCGAAAACTCACAGCAAGAACCATTATTATTATTATTATTATTATTATTTTTATTGTTATTACCATTATTATAATTGCTATTTTTTCCACCTTTGACGACATCACCAATTAGCAGCATCTCTTGGGCTTTCTTGAGGTCAGCTTTGAGCCTTTCGACATCTTTCTCGAGCTGCTTCTTTTCGGCCATCACATTCTCAAGCTTTGCCTGAAGCACACCATGGTCGACCTCAAGGCTCTGAGTCTTCCAGCGTGCCCTTTTGTTCTGGTACCAAATGGCAACTTGTCTTGGAGGAACACCAAGTTGGTTTGCAAGGTGGAATTTCTGCTCCGGCTCAAGCTTCATGTTGGAAGCAAAGCATTTCTCAAGGATCGTAACCTGCTCCTCGGTTAACCTCTTCTTGTTGTGTTTTGCTCTCTGGTGACCGTGTTCCTGGGTCTTGAAGGAGAAGAAGAGATCCCCCATTTGATTCCGTGAAACTTTGGAACAACGAGATGAATTGGATTTGGTGAGTAGTGTGTTCTTCGTAAGGGAAAGTAGAGTGCTTGTTGTTTTATAAGGCTTTTTAGCTTGAGACACATCAAGAGCCCCACTGAACTCAGTGACAGAGAGCTTTTAGTCTTTGCAAATACTACGCTATGGCTGGCAAACATGAATTGTCTACATGCATATGTAGGATTAAAACCACTTGTCCCGTTTCTTGTTCCCTTGTTTTTCCCTCCGATAAAAAAAGACATCCCATGATTAATAGTTTTTTTCATTCAACTGTGTTTATGTCACGTTACTTGACATCTAAAGGAAATATATATATAATATTAGATCTTGATTAATAAGTTTTGTATTAAAATAATATATTCAAATTAAGTACAATTTTCATGTAAATAAAGTTTGCACCATCACTTTACATGTCATCAAATAATATAAAACAATTCTATCTCATTTTAGTTACTAACACCATTAACATTTGACTTTATTTTTGAAAAAAAAAATAGGAAAAAGGATGAATATGAAATAACAATGCTAAAGAAATGTTTGTGAAGGGAAAGTAAGTCACAAGTCATCTTAAAAGAAAAAAAAACACTACAATAAAATCATTAAATAACAACAAATTTTAGAGATCAATATAATTAATCACTATATTAACAAAATTAAAAATTATTTTATAAAATAAAAATTATTGGTACTTAAAATAAGTTCTATCATAAATAAAAAATTATAATTAGTTTGTGAATTAGAATGTAAATTGGTTTCTAAAATTAGCTAACACATGGCTACCAAAAATTTAATGTCTAAATTAGGAAGGTTAGAGACTAATTTAGACTCTCATTTATAAATCAATTATAATTTTTTATTCATAAGAAACTATTTTAAATACTTATAATTTTTTGTTTATAAATTGGTATCTAAATTAATCAATATAATGATAAATTATTTTTAATCTCTAAAATTGATTTCTATTTAATGATTTTATAATAAAAAAAGTAAAAAATAGGTGATTTGACCAATCACATAAAAAAATTTAAAGGTTGACCAAATTTTGAGTGAAAGAAAAACAAAAATAAATACATTAAAAAAAAATAGGTAACTATAAGTGCTACCAAAGAAAAAATAAATATATATAGAAATAATTAGTTTTTTTTGTCTATATGCATAAATATAAAAAAGAAAGAAAAGAGCACAAATTATTTTTATATATTTATTTTCCCAAGTTTGAATAGTACTTCGTATTAATTTAAAATTAAAAATTGAAACATATTATCGAATCCTGCTAAAGATCCTAGGTAATCTTTTGAACAGCGTTTACTTAGACATATGGGTGATAAGATTGGATGAGACAAAGCTAGAAATAGTGATTATTAATGATTTATTTCCATTAAGTTGTGATATGGAGGTTGTCTGGTTGAACTTAAACAAAGCTAATCTAACTTTAATTGGAAAGATGGGAATGATTAATGAGATACTGTATATGTTAAGTCAATTATGAGAGGGTGTGTCGTTTGGAAGGTGACAAGATATTCCCCACCCATGTATAAAAGAATTGTGGGTGAGGCCTAAGTTCATGCATCCTTTGATCTCACACTGGTTTACACATAAAGCTAAACTATTTCACACAATGATGAAGTTGCAACCCTTCACTGAATCTGTTTGAAGAAATGGATGGCTCATAGCCTCACTTCCTCTCTTCCTATCCCAAGTGCATGAACTTAGTTCTTGCCTTCATGCAACTGAACATGCCACGCCAATGCCAGTTGCATTGATAGTGAAAGTGAAAATAATAATAACTACACATTTTACAACAGTATCTTGTCCCAACTATAACTTTCTATTTGTCGGTGTGTGCTCAGTAAGCTTATCCTATTACACTTTACCTCAATGTATTCGAACAAAGCTTCTTCAATAACACCCTTGTTTGAGAATCTTACCAGAAGTTTTGAATTATATACGTCAACTAAAGATAAAACTAATTTATAGTGTATAACTGGATGTAAATTTTATTTTTTTACTAGTTTTGTGAGATTGAGATAAATTTAAAGTCTTTTTTAACTCTTGGAAACTGGGTATTTTTAAAAATATAAAATAGCTTTTGGTCCTTGTTGTAAAAAACATACAATGATCATGTAGAAAGAATAGAAAGAAAGAAAGAGATAGAAAAAAAAAATCAATACTTCTCTTATTAATTATAAGAATATAAAACATTACGAAATAAAATATTTCTAAAATAGAGAAAAAGAAATAAAGATACTCTATTTGAGCTTGACAAGCTTGTGAAACTCATAAATTCGGTTTTAGCTCGTTAAACTTGACAACTAAAAGAAAAATTCGACAAATGAAAGCAAATAATACCATTTTCTAGATCAAATTAATATGTTGAATTAAATGTGGGACTTTGAAAGATTTACATTCTAAAGATACTAAATTGTGTGCTACTATAGTTAGGTTACATATTTTGTTAGATAATCATAAAAAAATATGCTTTAATATATATAAAATTTTTATTCAAAATATACTTCTTTTTCTTTTTGAAAAAATATAAAAATTTAGTTTTTATAATTATTTTACATTTCTTATTACTCGAAATCATATTAGTGAGAGAAAAAGTATTTTCTTTTCATGTTATTACTTTGATGCAATTAAATTTTGACCTTGTTGGACACTAAAAATTATACTCTTCACTTAAATTTCGACTTTGAAGAAAAAAAAAATTAATGTTAACAATTTTTTTATAATAAATTAAGTAATACTATTTATTAATTCGTATATTTCAAACGGATCAATCAGAAATTATTACTACATAAACAATATAAAAAAACTATAAAAAAAGAATTATTAAAAAAACATTTTTCAAAAACAAAATCCACTTGAGGGTCAGAACACTAGTACACAGTGGCTTGGCTAATTATGATGTGGTCTTTCAATAATTTTTCCAGCATTGACCTTAATCTTTAGCTTTTAGTTATGTAACACTCTAGGGGTATAGAGATCAGATATCTAATATCTAAATATAGAATAATAAAAAAAAATATTTATACAATAATATTCTAATATGCAATGATGGGACGACAAGATCTTTTTTAGAATCACATAATAGCCTTGAGTTAAAAATATATATATTGTTGTTATCATTATTTATATATATATATATATATATATATATATATTATATTTGATAACAGGAATATATAGATGAGTGACATATATGGGTACACTTTTTTAATGATAATAAAATTATTATTATTATAATTATTAAATATAAATAATTCTTGTAAATAATTTTTTATTTATTTTGTAGGTATTTTTATAATTAAAAAATTACTAAATTTAATAAAAAAATGTCTAATAAAAATATATTGAATTTAAAGAAACTGCTATTTACATATGTTACAATTGAAAATGAATTGTTTTAATTTTAAAAAATTTCTTAAAAATAAATGTAAATACAAAAAAGAATCTATATATATAAGTATATATTAAACATTATATTTATAAGATCCAACTTTTCTCTTACTTAAACATTAAAGATTTTTTTTTGTATGTAAATCTCCAATCTTATCTTTTTTAAAGTTTGGCATAGACTATCCAACAAGAAGTTTCCAGAAATCCTTAGCTCCATTTATAGACTCTTTGTCAGATTCACATAAGAACATTAGTATTTGGATCTATGATTACAAGATTCATAGTATAAAATAGACTTCCGTACTTAGAATTGTTTATTTTGAAACTTAAATTATTTTCTTGAATTTCTAAATTCTTATCTAGAACTTTTGGAAGTTTCTAACGGTAGTTTAAAGTTTATTGGTTAACCTTTTTTATTCATTAAAATTTCTTTTAATTATGATGTCAATAAAGGTAGTTTGGAGTTTATTAGTATATGATCATTCCACATCATATACTTGATCAAATTTCCATCATTTGTTGTTATTCGGAACTTAGATTCACATCTCTGAAGTTAGTTTCGGATTTCTAGTGGTGCAATTCTAAGGTGCAATTAGGAATTTGATTCTTTTTCTGTTTTCACCTTGTTTTTTGTTGCGCGTTCATCCTGTGTAGTTTGCTCCTATACTATCAAAACTTTGAAATTATATGGTTCTGTTGCGATTCGCTTGATCGTACACGACCAATTTCAATGATTGGATAATACGAGATCTGTGTCCAAGTAATAAAATGAAGTTGAGTGAAACGGAGATTGGAGATTGGCGATTGGTGATTGGCCGGAATACGAGTGAATCTTAATCGATAAATGATTCGGATCAGAATTTTTCAAAGGTGAGAATTACACGTTTTTCAAATTCCAACAAACCAGTGAATAGAGAAGGTGATCAGAAGAATTCCGGTGATCAGTGCAATTGAGAAATTGATTCAATTGAAATGCGGTGCTGTCGGTTAGTGTAGATCGTTCATACGGCGCCTTCAATTCGGTAAAGTGCGAGCACGTGAAGCAGCTGTAATTCAGTTTTGGAAATTTTGGAAACAATCAGCGTGATTGCTATTGAAGCATTTTATCAAATGCCGTGAATTCATGAAAGTTGAAACTGGAATTGGAAGCTTGAACTGGAAAATGAACCTCGCTGAAGCAACATTCAATTCAGTGAAATGTTCTTCGTTCGATGGAGGAGCTGTAATCGAGAATAGTTTGTAGCTATTTTAATTTGGAGCTCGCACGGTGCAGTTTTCTTCTTCGGTTGATTGGAGTTCTTTTCAGTGATCAGTGCTGCATTGCAGTTTTGTTTTTCACTGCATTTGAAGCACTTTAATTGCGTGAACTCACTCAACGTAACAAATTCGGCAAATTGTTGTGTGAAAAAAATCAGTTAAATCAATTGAGGAAATTCATTCGTTGTTCAAATGTAATTTGGTCCGAACTGTGGAATTGGAAGAAACATTTCTTCAAACAACTGGCATGGTGGCGGTGTGATTTATTGGGGCAGCTTGTTCAATCCATTCTTTGAATCAATTAATAATAATATGTTAGGGTTAACTGTGGTTCTCCGCTCGTCCCTGTCCCTAATGCACTCCTCTCTCGTTCTCTTATGGATTCCTCACTCCGGTGACTTACCGCCATGCGCAGGTACTCACTCACAACTCCCTGACTACAAAGAACTGAATTAATTTCCTATATTCTTTCTGAGAGAAACACTGAAGATATATACATTCTAACCCTTTGATCAAGGGTTCAGTTTCTGTTTTATCAAAACAGACTCAAAACCTAACAGAACTAACTCTATTATTACAAATGTACCGCCCATCATCCGGGACTTGACCTCATGGCCATATACGACTGCAACCACTGAAAGTCTGGAAATTGGAGCTGCGTTTGGTGTAGCTCTCTCCATACCGCATCTTCCGGATTAGTTTCTTTCCACTTCTGTTCCGGTTTATTGTTTCTCCTTCATTCTTCTTGCGAAAACAGCAAAGGTTGAGAAACAAATTGGCCTTCACTTTCAACGAACGGTAGTTGTGTGGAGACAGGTTTATTCCCATGGTTTTTTGAGTACGGACACATGGATAACACTGAATTTTAACTTTAGGAGGCAAGTCGAGTTTAAAATCAACCTTTCCATTCATTTCTAAAACCCTGTAAGGACCATAAAACTTTGCAGCTAATTTATGGAAGTTAGTATTAGATGACGAATTTTTCTTGGAAGGTTGAATCTTCAAATATGCCAAATCCCCCACTTCATATTGTTTATTCGTTCTCTTGAAATCGGCATACCACTTCATTCGTGCCTGAGCCTTAACCAGATTTGTTTGCAAAATATGTGAAGTCTCCAATCGTATGTCTGGCAGTTGTCAAAACAACTTAGTCATCCTCTGATGTTAAAACCTCTAGATCAGAATACTCAAACCATGGAGCAATCGAATATTTCCCATACAAGAAATCTTGCATCCACTTCTAACGTATCAGACACCTTCATGAACCACAAAACAAAATTATTCCACATCTTTGTGCAGATAGCCAATTCTTTCCACATGGTCTTGGCTGGGTCCTTTTGATTCACCACAGCCATCTTGTATCTCACCCAAACATTTTTATCTGGAACACTGCCAACAGGATGGTCACTCTCTAAATAAATACATATGGTGTCAAACAACTTATATACACAATTTGAAGTGCACTTCCACTAGCTTGAAAGAATTTACAAAACATTTTTCATGTTTTCATTATTTCCTTGAAAGCGAGGAAATCCTCAACTTTCCATGTAAATGAACTTCTTTTCCTACAATTATCCAAAGGAGAGCCATTGCTGCTCAACTCGAAATTTCCATGACATTGTCTTGGACAAGAAAACCTGAATCTTGTTCAAAGAGATTGGTGAGTGTCATAAACTAACGCCAACCCCAATCCTTTGCAGCTTTTGAGTAGAAGTTCTGAGATTCCTTGGTGACAAATTTATCCTCCATTTTCTGGTTCACAACTGATAAACAATGACGAACAAAACAATTCCAATCCCTAGAAGTATTTCTTGAATCTGTAACCGTGATTTTCCTCTTCTTTAGCAAGTCCTTCCACCTAGTAAAATTCTCAATTCTCCAAGTGAACTTTCCAATATGCCCATCAGACCTCCGAGCACCACTCTCACTTCTCTCGGCAATCACAATAACACTCTTGGGGGAGCTGCTAAATTCCTTGATCACATGAAATGAGGTGTTAAAAACCGTAGTTTCATCCACCAAAAACCCCAAATCCACCAGGAAAAAATCTGATATTTTCATATAATCATTTCATCCCCATGTATTATTGTCACCGCACTTATTACCAGCTGCAAACCGGCCAGAAGAATCCCTATACATGTGATTGGATCCAGGCATGTGGTTCATCACAGGCATCCTAACAACCGAACAATTCCTACCAGATAACACCACACTTTATGTGTCCTTGCTCTCCAAACACAGACAAATACTCAGCCACATCCACATTGGTGGTGTTGTTAATAATCTTATTGTGCCTGCAACTTTGCCAAGAAATACTCCCTCAATTGATCTTCTAGTGTTGGGGATTTACTTGTGACACCGATATATTGAATTCTTGGATGAATTTTTCCCCCACTCTCAGTTAGAGATAGCAATGGAAGCAATGGATCAAGTCGGACAACAAAAAAATCCACCTTCTGTTATCAATTAGATACCCATTTAAAAAATACTTACAAATATTTTAAAATCCATAAAATATTCACATATATATAAAAAAATATATTTTATAAATTTTTAAAATAAAATTACAGAAAAATAAAAAATATAATATAAATATAAATTTATTTTTAATTAAATTTAACTTTATAAAATATAAATTAATTTTAATTTTAATTAAATTTAACTTAATAAAATATGAATTTAATTTTAATTTTTTGTGGATAATGAATATCCGTAAAAATGAATAGGATAATATTTATATCAATTCGTTTATAAACAAGTATTAAAAGATCCATAGATAATAAATACTTATGAATACTAACTGTCTCTCTGAATTTTATTCGCGGATATGCAGCTATTTTTGTCATTCCTGCTCCTAGTCCACGTTACTGCTGCCAAACTCTGAAATAAAATTTTCACACTCCTTATCCTTAGTTGAGTTGTTGTAAGATCTTTTCAAGAAAGGTTCTTGGTTTTTTTTGTTGGGTCTTGAACTGCTGGATTGCATTTCTTCCACGTTATTGAAGGTTGGGTGTACTTTTGTTAATCCTTTGATGATCTTGTTGGAAGTCCCACATCGACTAGAGATAAGGCCAAATTAAAGTATATAAGTGGATGCAGACCTCACCTTACAAGCTGGTTTTGTGGGGATGAGTTAGGCCTCAAGTCCACTTCTAACATATCTGAACTTAAAAGCATTTGTTGCCCTTGTTGTTTGACGTTAGGTGCCATTTCCTTCAAATGTGGGCAACTCCACCCTTTCATCCCACAGGCAAAGTGGTTCTTCCTCACCCTTCCTAGTTCCATTTACCTTTTTCTTTCCTGTCATGATATCTTGAAGAAGTTCTTTTGTCCTTCCCTTTCTTCCTCCGTTAACAAAATTTTCACTTCCTTTTGAGCCCCTTTTCGTGATTCTTGAACTTCCGCAACATTTCTTTAATTTCTTGAATATAGTCTCAATTCCACATTCGCCTTATCCTGTTCGCTAGCCCACCTTTCAATCACATTCATTCTGCCTTCCATGATCCTTCCTCTTTTTGATCTAGCAGGTCAGACCACATTGCTAAGTTTATAGATAGAGGAAACCAAGAAAACACCCAAACTCACTTAACAGACCTCGTATTATTGATTCTAGGAAACAAGTACAGCATGAATGCATCCAAGGGACAATGTTCTCTTCACACCGGATGTCAATGATCCTGGCAACAATTCTCCAAAACATCCAAAAAATGTCCCCCGCATATAACAACCCCCAACTATATATAGAAAGTCTCACTCCTCCTAATAACCCGACCAACAACTACTTTTTAATGTTTCCTCCTAACATACACATCACATATCCTATCATTACGCACAGCGGCCGAAACAACCTTGTCCCTGCGGGTTAACTGTGGTTCTCTGCTTGTCCCTGTCCTTAATGCACTCTCCTCTCATTCACTCGCAGAATCTTCCTCACTCTGGTAACTCACTGGCATACAAGGTACTTGCTCACAACTCTAGTTATAAAGAACTGAATTAATTTACTATATTCTTTCTGAGAAAAACACTGAAGATATATATGCACACTTACCCTTTGATCCAAAAGTTCAGTTTCTAAAACAAATCAGATCATTTTGTTTTATCAAAACAGACTCAAAACCTAACAGAACTAACTCTATAAAGAGTGATTACATAATCCGCTGTTGCGGTTCAATTTCAGCGCATCTGGAAACAGGTTCTGTGCACTGTTGAATTGTTATTTGGTGATTAGAATTTGAATTTTGTGTTAGTAGTGGTGGCAAAGAAATTTAATGTGCAATCTGATTTGCATATATGGGATAGAATTGGATTTTGAAATTAAGCAGGCATGTCAACTCATTGTTTGCAATTCACTGGCAATTGAATTCAATTGCACCTTGCGATGAAATTCTGTTATATAAATCGAAGTGTGTTGACAACTTTATTTTTGGATTGATTTATATCATGCTTTCGGGTGCCTTGTAAATTTGAAAGAGAACGAATTGGCTGAAGCATGAAATAGGAAATTCCAATTCCATTTTGTTTAGGTGTCACTGAATATTCAAGCGGGGCAGAATTTTTAAAAAGAAAAAAAGAAATCTGATTTTAATTCAGTGATTAGATTGAAATTGTGGCGTGAATTGAAATTCACATGATTTCTTGAAATAACAAGCAGCTTGGTGCAATTTTATTCTTTGATAGTAGAAATTCATCACGTATATTTGGTACAAGCGGCTGGTCGCATTGTTGATCCAATCAGTGTAATCCTAAATTTTGTGAATCTGCACGTAAATTGAAATCAAAGGATTAATCAGAAAATTGAAGCGGAAAATTGGAAGCAAGTGGATTATGTAGCTACTGGTTTCCTTGATTGAATCCTTGCAACGGTGAAAATTTTAATTTCAACTGTTGTGTGCAGCAGATTCTTGTACTTTTGAAATCGGGCATTGAATATTATTATGATTGAATTTAATTTAGCTAGCGGATAAGGTTGTTTCGCTGAATTGATTCAATTGGCAGCACAAACATATCTTGTTTGATGGTGTTGTGCTAGTCCAATTGAAGTGAATGTGCAGAATTGATGATCAGCGGCTGGAACTCATATTTGACCTAATTATAATTTGTTAATTGATAAGGGCTGAACTAGTGGTGCACTTATTTGACCCATTTATCAAACACTTGGTGACCTTGCTGGTGGTGCAGTGTTGGGCTTCAAACGTTCTAGTACTGGTTCTTTTCTTGGTGCTTTTGGTTCTGTTTTGGTGTCTAAAACTAGTTTGTCAATTCTTGCTACGAATTATAAGGAAAATATTGCTTGGAGATTAAACTTTCCTAATTATCTAGCTTACTTTGTTTTACATTTATAGTGATAATTTCGAGTACTTTGTTTCGGTTACTCTTGCCTTTTTAAAGCACTTCTCTCTTTGTCATATTCTTAATTATGTCATGTTTTTTACTCTCTGCTTTTATATATTTCTTGATTTTGTACCTTCTAGATTCTTTTAAATTCTTTGGTTTTGCTTGAGTTTTCATTTTTTTTTTTACCTCGTAAAATTTTTAAAGGGTTTATTGAAAGTAGAGTCATCAGCAGCACAAAGACTCCTACAAACATCCAAAATATAGTCTTCAAAGTGCTTAGAAACTTCCAATATCAAATCAAATCACCTTCAATCAGCCTATGAATAACAATGGCATTGAAGCATTTTTTAACAGACCAGTTCATTTTAACCCCTTCTTTTCTAATCATCATAGCTTGCAGGTTCAGAGCAGTGTTAAGATCATTCATAGCCTCCTCCTCCAACACAGAATCTGCCAACTTCTGCTGAATAGAAACCAAAAGTTGCTGTTTCTCAACAGCAACAGTGTGAACATTCCCAAACAAATTCTTATTCCAGATTTTAAAGGCATATTTCAGTCTTTGCAATTTTTTTGAAGGATCAACATTGAACAGCGAATTATTGACTCGGAACAGAACTGTTGAATAGACTTCTTACACTCAGGATGTTCAAGTAACTTTTTCAAAAATCTAAAAGAGGAGGGTTGGGAACAAGCATTATTGTGAGATAAAGAGGGCAGTAGTGGATGCTGATCAGAACAATTTCTTGGATGAACCCTGCATCGGCAGTTAACCTACTGATCCAAAAAGGAAATACTTATAAAGGCTCTATCAAGCTCTCTCAATCCTATGACTACCTAATCTGCCATTGCAGCAGGTGAAAAAGGGACCAGATGAAGGAACACCCAGCAGCTCATGGTCATTAATCCAGCCATGAAATTTAGAACAAGACACACTGTTAGGGCAATCCCTCCCTTAGTTTCATCAACAGAAAGAACAACATTGAAATACCAAAAAAAAAAATCACCAAAGGACCCTTCTACAAATCGAATAAATCAGATGAAAGAGATCCATAAATACCAGCAACATTTAAAATTTTCCTATGCCAAGTAACGTTAATATATATATATATATATATATATATATATATATATATATATATATATATATATATATATATATTGATAATCAGAATGAATGAGATTAACAGTCACATCAAACCTGCCCAAACACCAAAGACTACTTAATAGAAAAATTAACAGCACACCAGAAAAAATTCAAATTCTGAAAGAAAAGAGCATGTCCATCAGAGAAACAAATCATAGGCTCAGCAATAAAAATAAAGTGACGTTTGTGTTCCAGAATAAACAGCTGTACCATATTTAATGATTTATCATTAGCAATTCCTCTAACATTCCAAGATAGACCTCTAAGATCGATTTACTTTTTCTGTTTTTGACCGACTTTAGAGGTTTTTCTTGTACCCTTAAAGGAGTTTTTTAGGTTGTTTGCCAGGTTTCCTGGTTGTTTGAATAGCTTCTTCCTCGGTTTCATCTTACTCACTAATAATTTCATCCTCCTCTTGGACCTTATCCGCCCAAAATTTAGAGACCAATTTATCCTCCTCGATAAACTTGGAAGCAGTTTCAGGCACATCCTCAGTTTCAGTAGCATATAAGTCAACATTATGAACAATAGAAGTCGGAACATCAAGTTCAGCAGGATTAGTTGGTTCAGTAGGTTCATTAGTGTCATCATTAGCTAGACTATGAAAACTGTGAATCAATTCTGACAGAGGAGCTTGTACAAGATCAAATCGAGCCTTACCGGAAAGACCTTCAACATGATCATTAGCCTCTGGAATTTGCTTAGAGAAAGCCTGAACCGAGGAGGGAAGAACATCATTTACCCTTATCAGTTTGTGGAGAAACTAAAGTATGTTTGTTCAAGTCAACCACATTATTATTCATTAATCCATCGGACTGAGTATGAATCAATTCCAAGGCTGGCATGTCAGCCAAATCATCAGAGGTTCTTGCAGCTTCACTAGAAGATCCCTCAACTGCTTCATAAACATTGAAAACAACAACATTGAGATCAGCAAAATTCAAAACCTTATCATGCTTTTGCTTAGGAACAAACTTCTGTTCTACATTCTGCCCTCCTTTTTCAGTGATTGCAGTTTTATTTTTCCTTATTCAATTGTTGAAATTGTGCACAATCATCTTGCAGGATATGAGAAATGAGGTATGTTTTCAGATTCAATAACAACTATGAAAGCATAACCCGACCTCTCTACAAGGAGTTGATTAGGAAACTCATATAAGAGATCAATACAACTAAAACATGCATAAAAAAACCTTTGTTTTTGTTCATAGTGTTGTCAGCAAGATAAATCATTAAACATGCTATTGAAAAAATGGTCTTTGGTTGCTGAAAGTCCTACGTCAATTAGAGATAAGACCAATTTACAGTATATAAGAAGATGCAAACTTCATTTACAAGTCAGTTTGTAAGATTGAATTAGGCTTAAAGTCCACTTCTTAACATGTCATCAGATCTATGAGTTAAAGTCTATTCTAGCAAAGTTTGTTGTTTGTTGGATCTATTGTTCCACTTGCTATCCGGACGCTATAAGACCATCCAATAATGTATAGTTTCATGCTTGAGATGTATATGTTTCAGAATGAAGAGTGTGTTGAAAGTCTGATATCAACTAAAGATAAGTTTAATTTATAATATATAAGTGGGTTACAAGCCAATTTTTAAGATTGAGTTAGATTTAGAGTTTACTTCTTAACCGTTGTCAATATTTTAAGAGTAAACCACATGTCCGAACCCTACATTAGTCAATTTCATAGTGGTAAGAAAAAAATTCTTTGTTCTAGCAAAGACAAGATGAAATCTAGGAATAAGTTCCAAGAGCCAACCACCAGAACTCTTCTCGAGGAAAAAGCAAATTCATAAAACTATTTTCCAAGAGGTATGACTTACAAGAACCTAAAGATTTCCAAGAAACATCCTCATAAAACTATTTTCCAAGAAGTATGGTGATAGGTTTCTTGTTAAAGAATTCCTATCTCTCACTCAACAACTCTCGGAAACAGTACAGAAAGTCTGTATAACCTCTGATATTATTGACTTTCAAGAAAGAATGCAAGAATAGGAAGAACAAAGGAAGCTTAACCTTCCCCAACAAGGATAACCAAATCCTGTTTTAGAAACTACTAACAGTCCAATCCCTCTCCCCTTATTCCCCTTAACTATTTATACACAATAAGTGTTCCCCTTTTCTAACTGTCAGACAGTTAGGCCAGCTAATGCAACTAACTACTCACATACTCTTCTTTCTCCTAACATACACCCTCATCATCCTATCATTACCCCCCCCCCCCCTCCATCCATAACCTTGTCCTCAAGGTTAAATTCTGGAAACTGTTCCTGGATTGTGGTTTGATCTTCCCAAGTTGCTCCTTCTTTTCCCCCTGTCTGCCATTCTACCAGAACTTGGTGACATACTTCATCTTCTTTTTGAATTTGCCTACGCTCCAAAATTCTTGCTGGCCAAAAAGCAGGACCGTCAGCTTGCAACTCCTCTGGCAACATCTTTTCAATCCCATGGTCCCCCACCGCTTTCTTTAACTGCGCCACATGAAACACTGAATGAATCCTGGCAGATTCAGGTAACTCCAATCGAAAAGCTACACTCCCCACCTGCTGTAACACCTTGTAGGGCCCAAAATAACGTGCTGAGAGTTTTGGGTGTAGTCTAGTTGGCATTGAAGATTGACGGTGTGGTCTAATCTTCAAGTACACCCAATCTCCTACTTTTATATCTATCTCCCTCCTCTTCTTATCTGCTTGTTGCTTCATTAATTCCTGAGCCCGATTCAAGTGATACTTTAACTGTTTGAGGGCTTCATCTCTTGTCATCAAATCCTACGCCACTGCCTCCACTAGTGTTTCCCCCGGAATGAACCGGCTAAATGAGGGAGGTGCTCTCCCATATACAACTTCAAACGGCGTGCATCTTGCAGCTCCTTGATAGCTCGTGTTATACCAAAACTCAGCCCAAGGAAGCATAGCATACCAGCTCTTTGGTTGTTCAGAGCAAAAGCACCGCAAATATCCTTCAACAATGCGGTTAACCACCTCAGTTTGCCCATCTGTCTCTGGATGATACGCCGTGCTCATTTTGAGTTGTGTTCCCTGCATCTTGAATAATTCCTTCCAGAAAATACTCAGAAATAAGGGATCTCTATCACTCACCATAGAAACCGGAATCCCATGTAGCCTGATGATCTCTTTGGTGAACACATCAGCTACGGTTTTAGCAGAATATGGGTGTTTCAATGCTATAAAATGCGCGTATTTACTCAACCTGTCCACCACTACCATAATGGCATCATACCCATGGGATTTAGGTAACCTTACTATGAAATCCAAGCTGATTTCCTCCTAAACAGCTTGCGGAATGGGTAGGGGTTGCAGTAGCCCTTGAGGATTTGCTGCCAAGTACTTATGCTGCTGGCATACTGCACAACTCGCCACAAATTCAGTGATTGTCTTCTTCATCCCCACCCAATACAAAGATTGGGCTATCCTCCTATATGTACGGTAGACTCCCGAGTGCCCCCCAGTTTTGGTTACATGGAATTCATCAAGTAACTTTGGTATCCAAACTGAACTGGACGATATCACCATCCGGCCTTTGTAATGCAATCTTTCATTTTCTAAAGTGTAAGCTCCATGAGAGTTTGAATCCTGTGTCAGATCAGCAATCACTTTCTGCAATGTCACGTCCTCCTCTACCTCTCGCAGGATGTCGTTAAAATCCTGCCAAAAAGGTCTGGAAATGAGCTGTAATTCTCTTTCTTCCCTCTCTCCTTCATCTCTCCTCGAGAGGGCATCAGCAGCCTTATTGGTGCTTCCCTTTTTATATACGATCTCAAAGTCATATCCCATTAATTTTGCCAACCAGTTTTGCTGACTTTGAGTGGTAATTCTCTGTTCCATCAAGTATTTCAAACTGCGCTGGTCAGTGTGCACGGTAAATTTCCTCCCCACCAAGTAAGGTCTCCAGTGCTGAATGGCTAAAACGAGAGCCATTAATTCTTTCTCATAAATTGACTTACTTAGAGAAGCCGTAGACAAAGCCTTGCTAAAAAAAGTTATCGGTCTCTTATTCTGGGTCAACACAGCTCCCACCCCACCTCCAGAGGCATCACACTCGATGTGAAACTCTTGTTCGAAGTTTGGCAAAGCTAACACGGGAGCTGAGGTTATCGCAGCCTTCAACGTATCCATCGCTTGTTTTGCTTGCTCGGACCAGTCAAACTTACCCTTCTTCAATAGCTCCGTCAACGGTCTGGCCAATTTTCCATATCCAGCTACGAATCTTCTATAGTAACCCGTTAACCCCAAGAAACCCCTTAATGCCTTCAAGCTCCTCGGCTCTCCCCATTCCACCACGGCTTTCGTCTTATCACCATCCATCTCCACCCCCTGTTCTGAGATTTGATGGCCTAAATATTGGATCCTCCTTCTTCCAAACTCACATTTCTTTTGGTTGGCCACCCATCCATTCTCCTCTAGCACCCGTAGCACTCCGTCTAAATGCACCAAGTGGTCTTCCCATGTGGGACTGTAAACAAGGATATCATCAAAAAAAACTAACACCCATTTCCTAAGATACTTCCGCAATAGCTCATTCATCGTACTCTGGAACGTAGCAGGGGCATTGGTGAGCCCAAATGGCATAACAAGGAACTCGAAATGGCCGAGGTGAGTGCGGAAAGCAGTCTTGGGCACATCCCCTTCCTCCATTCTAATCTGGTGATATCCAGATTTTAAATCAATTTTCGAAAAGTAACGCGCACCGGTCAGCTCATCTAGCAATTCTTCTATCACGGGGATAGGAAACTTATCGGGGACAGTTGCTTTATTTAGGGCCCGGTAATCTACACAGAATCTCCAACTCCCATCTTTCTTCTTCACCAAGATTACCGGACTAGAGAATGGGCTCGTGCTCGGACGAATGATGCCTGCCTTCAACATATCTTCCACCTGCTTCTCAATCTCCCCCTTCATGAGGTGAGGGTAACGATATGGCCTCACATTTATGGGGTCTACTCCCTCTTTTAGTTGGATGCGGTGTTCTCTGTTTCGGTTTGGAGGCAGCCCCTGAAATTCACGAAAAACGGAATAGTGCGCCTGTAGCACCGCCTGTAATTGTTTTTTCTGCTCTTCCGTCACATCACTATCCCACTCACTGCAGTTTTCCTCCTCCACTTTGCACAGATTCCAAACCACAGCCCCTGAGTCAGCTTCCACTAGTTTAAGCAAGCTCCTAGCATTCACCACCTGTCTCGATAATGATGGATCGCCCCTTATACGTATCTTCTTGTCCCCCACTTTATAAACCATAGTCATTTTTCCCCAATTGGTGCTTACTTCTCCTAGTTTGGCCAGCCATGCAACTCCCAAAATTACATCTACACCCCCCAGCTCAAAGACGTAAAAATCTTCCTCCACATCGACTTCCTCCAGCTTCACCGTCACCTTCTCACACCGGCCCCGCGTCATTCTCCGATGGCCATCACCCAAACTCACGCAGTACGCCGGGGTGTCCGTCACCTTCAAAGCTAATTCCTCCGTCAGCTTCCGGCCTATGTAGTTGTGACTGGCGCCGCTGTCTATCAGCACCACCACCCTCCTTTCTCCGATCATCCCCGTCAACTTTAGCGTTCTAGCCGACGTTAGCCCTTCCGCAGAACAGGCCGATAACTCCAAGAGCTTCTCTCCTTGGGTTTCGGGTTCTTCTCCCACTTCCTCCTCCTCGTCTTCCGCTAACAATAATACCCTCAAACTCTTCTCATCACAACGATGGCCAGGATGATGAGGGTGTATATTAGGAGAAAGAAGAGTATGTGAGTAGTTAGTTGCATTAGCTGGCCTAACTGTCTGACAGTTAGAAAAGGGGAACACTTATTGTGTATAAATAGTTAAGGGGAATAAGGGGAGAGGGATTGGACTGTTAGTAGTTTCTAAAACAGGATTTGGTTATCCTTGTTGGGGAAGGTTAAGCTTCCTTTGTTCTTCCTATTCTTGCATTCTTTCTTGAAAGTCAATAATATCAGAGGTTATACAGACTTTCTGTACTGTTTCCGAGAGTTGTTGAGTGAGAGATAGGAATTCTTTAACAAGAAACCTATCAATTTGGTCCGACCTGCCGGATTACGAATCGGGTCTGTTCGTATCACTCCTCCCGATGATCGCGCCCCTACAGGGTTCATTCTGAACCCACTCGCAAAACCCCCTTGCGCTCTCACCATCGCATCCTCCACGTCCCGAGCGACCCTCATTGCCTCCATTAAATCCCGCGGGTTCTGGATTCGAACCTGCCCCTTTATGTCCTCCCGCAGTCCGGCGAGGAAATATCCGAGTACTTGCTCCTCCGGAATGCCCCTCGTCTGTCCAGTCAATACCTCAAAGGTGCGCACAAATTCCTCCACCGTGCCCTCCTGTCTCAACGACGCCAACCTCTCGAACACCGTTCCTCTGAATCCCCCACCGAACCGATTGATCATCGCGGCCTTCAAACCGTCCCAGGAGCGATTTCTTGCTTTCTGTTTCCAGAACGTAAACCAGTACGCTGCGCTTCCCTCCATACTCACATACGCGATTTCCACTTTGTCTTCATCGCTCATCACCTTCTGAATGTCGAAAAACCTTTCCGCTATGTTGAGCCAACTCAAAGGCTCGTCTCCATCGAATGTCGGCAATTCAATCCTTTTCCGCCACGGCTTTTGTTCCTCGCCTCTGTTTCCATTCCCTTCATTCTCATTTTCCCCCACGACTCGGTGTCTGTTGTCGTTCACCGAACTGTCATCAGAACTCCCCTCCGGTGGATTAACGCTCGTACCCAAGACCCTCATAATTTGCTGCAAGTCTCGTCGTACAGCCGCTGACTCAGCCTTCATTCCCTCCATCGTGATCTCAATTGCCTCCAGTCTCGCATCGGTATGGTTCTCCATCTTCGTTCACTTCTCGCAAAATTTGGGATCCGGCAGGTCGGACCAAATTGATAGGTTTCTTGTTAAAGAATTCCTATCTCTCACTCAACAACTCTCGGAAAGAGTACATAAAGTCTGTATAACCTCTGATATTATTGACTTTCAAGAAAGAATGCAAGAATAGGAAGAACAAAGGAAGCTTAACCTTCCCCAACAAGGATAACCAAATCCTGTTTTAGAAACTATTAACAGTCCAATCCCTCTCCCCTTATTCCCCTTAACTATTTATACACAATAAGTGTTCCCCTTTTCTAACTGTCAGACAGTTAGGCCAGCTAATGCAACTAACTACTCACATACTCTTCTTTCTCCTAACATACACCCTCATCATCCTATCATATGGCTTCCAAGAACCTAAAGATTTTCAAGAAACATCCAGGTTCTTGCAAAGCTTTAAATGATTCAAAGGTTTGTTTCCTTTCAATAGGATCACCTACCATATAGATACTTTTTACATTCTCCCAGACAAGTCAGATGGACCTCAGAAATTTATACACAAACCATATCAACCTTAATTCAAGGGAAGGGACAGTAGAGAAAGCAAAATATTGCAAGTATTATGCACAACTGTGCAGAAGTACAATTTTGAGCCATAGGTACTTGAGAAGCCTGATGGACGAAAGAAACACCTATCTTTAAGCAGAATATTTCAAGTATTATGCACAACTGTGTAGAAGTACAATTTTGAGCCATAGGTACTTGAGAAGCCTTATGGACGAGAGAAACACCTATCTTGAATGCATCCCCAAGGAATGGCAAAACATGCAGAATCAGTCCCCCAAACACACGGCTACACTCAAGAAAAGCCACAAGTATCCCTACAAAAAACTCACCAAAGATGAACTATCCCAAGAAAACCAAATCAGAAAAAATCAGTTGCACAAGAATCGGTCACCAACCAGACAGAAGCAGCTTAAGAAGCAATGAGATCAACAAAAGAGATCAAACATTTGGTGTGCAAAAGAAATCCTAACAAAAAGAATCAGAAAAAACACCAAACTACACTACAGTTAGAAAACAAAAAAAAAAAACTGATCACATACATAAGAGACTCAAGACTTGTCGTCAAGTTGTCAAAATCCTGATTCTGTCTTCCTCTATCAATTGTTTTTACTTTTAAATATTTTTATCTTTTTTATTTTCTTAATATATATATATATATATATATATATATATATATATATATATAATATTGTTCATATATTGAGTCTTAGACATTTGGTGATAATGCAAATACACAACCTATAAAATAAAACGGATAGTTATTAAAAATAATAAAAATGTACCTTTTTCCTTATATAATATATTTTAACATATAATCCAGAGTGAGGAAAGATATAGGATATTGAGATCCTTCATCTTTACTTTGTCATCCTTGACTCAATGTAGTGATAGGCACATTCACAAACATTCAGTTGTTGTAGTTAGAAAGTCTACTTTGTTTAGGGGAAGTTCTATACAGCTAAAAGTATTAAAGATAGACATATATCACTCACCAACTTGCTTGTTGGGAATATATCAGCCGCCCCAGAATCTTGTGTTTCAACTCGTCAACCATTTGCTTCACTAGAAGTTTTTTGGTCTTAGGTTTTGCTGCTTTATTTGCTTTCTCCTTCATACTAATATTTATTCTCCAAAGTGACGAAATATTATATCACTATTCTTTTTAGTTACTTTTCCCACTCAAATAACATTCCCTCGGTGACTTTATATGTGCATTGATGTTCATGTTTAAGTAGATGCACATTATATCTTTTCTTTCCTTTGTTATCTTTTTTTTATAAAGTTTTTACTAAAATATTAAGGTAAATAATACATTTTGTATCTTAATAAAATAACTATAATATTTTTTTTATTTGTATATTAGAATGAATATATGAAACTAAATTAATTTAAGATTAGATATGAAGGATGGTAACAATAATAAGAGTAATATGTATTTTTATTTTTATTAAAAATTGACATTTATTAAAAGGAAACAGAAGAACTTGTAAGTATTTATTTGAGTTCGAAGACAGAAAATGAAGTGGTCCATGTGTTAGAGGGATAAGATCACAACTTGAATAAGGTAGATTGCTGGGATTCAATCACCAATGAAACCTAAAGTGTGTGTTTCTTTTTTCCACTTTTCAATTAATATAAATGTTCCATTAAGTTGATGTATTTAATTGTGTGGTCCTTTATGTCTATGTGCACAACATTGGTAAACTAAAAGCAAAAAGTCAATTCTCAAGTTTCAGCCGCCAAATTAAATGGTGAAATAAAGGGTGTTCACTTTAATAGTTAGGAGAGAAGATTAACCAATTAAATCATTCTAAATATATTGTTATAACTTCAAATTTGCAATAAATAAAAAACTAAAATTAAGATGACTTTTACTTATTTTCTTATATTTATTATATTATTAATTATACTATATTTGTATGTGTCCATATTCTTTCTATAAAAAGTATAGTGTGGAAAAATATCAAGCATTTGTAGACTATCTTTTCTGTAAGATAAATGACATTTGTTAATGTTTGAAAGACATGAATTTATTCAAATGCATCCTCAATCCCCCAATGCTATGTGGGTTGTTAATAATGTTAAATTGGGTGTCAATCAAATAATTATTTAGACACTAGATTATTGTCCCATTGAAATTTTTTTATATTAATAAATATAAAAGTATTTAAATTAATTTTTAAATTGGTTATAAACCTTCTAACTTATGTTTTGTTTAGTAAAGTTGTAATTGTATATCTTAAAGTCTTATAAGAGTTCTTTAAGAATTCCTATCATATACTATGCTAGATATCTATATGATGTTTAAATAATTAATGGTTAACTTAAGAGTAACTAGGAGTTAATATTCTACTATATGCAAGATTAACATATATTTACTAAGAATCAATTGTTCAAATGCATCTTCAACATTGTAAACAACTTACATTTCAAACAAATTACAATACATAAATTTTTATAAATATGGAAATAAGAGTGCAACAATGTTGGAAAAGTTCTCTTAAAATTAATTGATCTTAAAATAAATCAAGATTGTGGTTAATAAGAAATCAAATGAAATACAAGTAATTTATCCATAAAATATGTCTATATTATTTAGATATTTACAACTCAATATAGAAGAAAGAAAAGCAGCCTTGCAATTTAGACTACTAACTATCATCAAATATTAAAGATATTTTTGTGCAAATTTTTTTTATCACCTAACCACCTGAAGATTTTATATATAAATCTTACACAACAGTCATCTTTCAAAGTTTATATAAAAACCTAGAAGATCAAATGTAATTTCAATATACATAGAGATTTTAGCTTTGAGCCTTTTGTGTACTCAAGTTTTTTTAGGGTTGTGGTAAATCTTTGTATCATTCACTCTTTGAATTTATCAATATTTGAACAATCTTGTTATCTGTCACTTGTGGAAAATAAATACTCACAGTATTAACTATTTATCATAGATTTTATTTATGAATATTTGTAGACACATGTATTTTAGTTATCTTTAATTGTACTACTCAATTTTACCTAAATCTACTGTATAGAAGAATTTTTAGTAAATCAGTACAAAAATTGTCTTTTCTTTTTGTTTTTCTTTCTTAAAAACTTTTATTATATATCATTGACATCGTTTAAAGAATATTTCTCTTACTTAGTAATTATTTGAAAAGTAGTTAGACATTTTCTTACCAAAACTTTTAGAAAATACTATGCAAAAACTTCTTGTAGAATTTTTTTTATTTGACAAATGAAATTTTACGTATTTGTTAAACAATTTTTTTTATAATTTAATTTTTAAAATGATTTAAAAACTAAAAACACGCTTAATTATTTCCTATTAATCAAATTATTATAAAATTACATTTTTCTGTTTATTATTGTGTCAAAATAATTCCTATTGAATAATTAATTATCAATGTTCAATGGTTTTTATTTTTTTTATTCACTAATTATTTATTTAATTCATATTTACAATAAAAATAAGGAAGGTCACAGTCTTCCTCGATGTTCTTTGTTAAGACGTGTCAATTTGTGTTGGCTGAAAGGTTATAGTTAAGAAATAAAGTTCAATTAGTACGGATAAAACATCTTTTTTTTTTTTTTAGTTTTAAAATTAGCTCTGAAATATTGGGATCCAACTTATTAGGGCTATAACTGAAATTCTGGGGTAGTATTTAAGTCATTATTATGGAAAAGAAAAATAGTAAACCATCTTAATCACACATGTTTTATATCACTAAGTTTTATTTATCTTTTTGTAACTAATATTACAAATAAATATTATTCATGAAAGAATTAAGTAATTCCACGGATTTTTTTTTTATTTGTTAATAATTGTTTTTATTTCGTATATAAAAATAATAGTGAAATTATTACGTAATGTGATATTATAAAGGTTCTATTGTTGTAATTGATATTATGTTTAATATTTATTTTGGTTTCTTGGTTTGTCAAAGTGTTCAAAGTGGTTATATCTTTTTTCATATATTTACAGTTGTCTTATATTTTGTAAAAATGCTTCATGTTGGTTCTTTTTGCTTACGACATTAAAAACGTTAATGATGTAATTTTCCTTGGCCAAAAGTAAATAAGTTGTCGAGTTATTGATTGTGTGGCACATGACGTGACAATGTTAAAAGTTTTTAGGTTAAACCCCTTTAATTATCCTTATTTGTGTGAGTTTTTTTTATTCGATCCCCGATTTATTAGAATCCCCAATTGAGTCCTAAAAATTGCTAATTTGAATCAATTGAACCCTTGTCATTAAATTGGCTTAACGGGGTTAAGTTTTTTATGAGGTGGGAGGTTGACGTGGCTAATTTTTTAAACGTGGCATTCTAAGACCTTTATACGTGGCATCTCATAAAAGAAAATTTTTAAAACTTGGGTTTCTAAAATCTGAACAAGAACATGCATCTCTCATAGCGTTATTGGAAGTGGTGAAGTTGACTTGGCCACCGCCACCCATGCCGGAGAAGGAATTTAACATGAATGATTAGTGAATTGTACCTGAAAAGATTAAAATTGTTTTCCGTCTTCAGGGATCTGGGTGTTTGATTCCCCATTTCCAGGGTTACTCATTTGAGAACAACAAAAATTAGGCTTCTCTCCATCTGTTCTTGGATGAAGTTTCTTCACCGCATAAACCTCACCTGAAGGGAAGTCAACCTTGTAAACATTTTCCTGTCCTTCAACACCTATGAAATAAATAATGGTTCGTTTGGTTCAGAATAATTCTTTTTTTTTTCAGTAAAGCTATCTTCTATAATGAGATAGGTGAAGAGAAGAAATACATAAACTATCACCACCATAAAAGCTCATCCTTTATCATTATTGTTGTTGCATTACAAATACATAAACTATCACGAACCCAGGAAAGCTCCAAGTTCCTCTTATCTTATCCAAACACAAATTTTGTGTCTTGTTTTTCCTAGGTCGGTGTAATTTAGGAATGACCACTGAAATAGAACAAAAGAAGGACTTCATTTTCAAGTCCAAGCTTCTTGATATATACATCCCCAAACACCTTCCCCTCCACGCCTACTACTTCCAAAATTTACCAGACCACCCCTCGCCCCTGCTTGATCAATGTCCCACCGAAAAAGTCTACACCTACTCTGACGTCGACACCACCGCCATAAAAGTTGCAGCCGACCTCCATAGTTTGGGCGTGCGATAGGGCAAGGTCATCATGATCCTTCTCCCCAACTACCCCGAGTTCGTCTTTGCGTTTCTCGAGGCATCTCATCGCGGCGCCGTGGCCACTACGGTCAACCCCTTCTTCTCCCCGGCGAATCTCCTTTAGGCCGTCATCAACATCTTGTCCTCTACCATTTTCGAACCTTAACCGCAGTCTAGAGAGGTGAGGTCAAATCGCGAGCAAATTCTGTTCTCTCGCAAGAATCGCAAAACGCAACAAACCTCCAATAGCGACTTCTTCGTCGCAAATTGCCGCCGTCAGCAGCAATAACAATTCGCCGTTGTTCGAATCATCTTCCTCAAGAACCACCTCCATGAGCGCCATGAAACCTGCACACAGCAAAACCCAGAAATTCAACCAACAAACCTAAATTTTAAAATGTTTAATGTTATGAAATTCCACTTATAAACCTCTGCAGAGGCCACATACTTAAAAACTTACCACGTCAAGGTGCCAGGTCATAAAAAACTTAACCCTGTTAAGCCAATTTAACGGCAAGGGCTCAATTGATTCAAATTAGCACTTTTTAGGACTCAATTGGAGATTCTAATAAATCGGGGATCGAACTGGGAAAACCCACACAAATAGGGACAACTAAAGGGGTTTAACCAAGTTTTTATTTCACTTTTTATATTTTTCATTTTATTTTATTTTATTCTTAATAGATTTTAATCTTCTTCTTTATTCGGACCACCAGCACACCGGCCACCGTGAAAGCTTCCTTGATCCTCTCTCTCTCGTGCCACCACGAATCTGAAACAACAAACCATACCCAAATCACAACCATTAGTAACCTCATTCCGGAACCACCATCGCGAATTCCTTTGTCACTAGGATCTGCAAGAACGAGAGAAACCTTCGTTCAAACCTCCATGGCCACGATTCAACTTGCAAGAAACCACCACAAAACCCCAAGATGAGAATGTGAAACCTTAATTGTGATCATCCTCTTCTCGTGAACAATAACCAAGCTACAACACCACCACCACCCTAAAATCCCAAATCAGAAAACCCTAAAATCATAAATTAGAAAACCCTAAAATCCCAAATCAAAAAACCATAAAATTCCAAATCAGAAAACCCCAAATATGCAAAAAATCAAATCACACCATCACTCCACCATGTTCATCTTCTACACCTCGAGACAGCCTGGTTCTTCGTTGTGAGAAGCATAGGAAACTCAAAACCCTAACCCTCATCAACTTAAATTTAACTTTAACTTTTAACATTGTCACGTCAATTGGACTGATTGTTTCCACGTATTGCAAAACTGCACAGGTCACTCAACATTGACCATGGGGCAATTACTTTGAACGCTGTAAGCAAAAAGGACCAACTTCAAATGTTTTTACAAAATATGGGACAACTGTAAACATCTGAAAAAAAGTATGAGTACTTTGAACACATTGACCAAACCTAGGGATCAAAATAGGTATTAAATCTTATTATTTTTAAAGTAAATGTGTTGTATGTGTATCTGGTCGAGTTTTTCCAGTTGAGTTCCTCTAGGTCGAGATCTCAAGGTCAAGCTTTTCTAGGGGCAACTTAGCTAGGTCGAGCTCCCTCAAGAGAGTTCTTATAGGCTAAGCTCTCTCAGTCGAGCTCTACAGGCTAACTTCTTCAGGTTGAGCTCCTCTAAACTAAGCTCCTCTAGACCAAGGTCCTCCAAGTCGAGCAACTTGATAGAGGAACTTTTAGTGTCACAAAAGTCTCTATCATAGGAAACTAAGTTTCCCCTTAACTAATGTAGTATAAATGATAACTTTTTGGCAAGTATACCAAATTGTTCCAAGTAATACAGTGAATAAGTAAAAGTATCGTCTCCCAAGGGACTTGTGTAACACATGACAATTCTTCCTTTTATAACTCAATTAGACATCAAAATGCACAAAACAACACAAGAAACTATTTTTGGTATTTTATCAAACAGTTGGTGTGCAAGAAATTTATATTTAAAAGAAACTTCGTTGGAATTGGGTTTCATGAATCATATGAAGATAAAACTTTGTACAATATATCATTATTTCATTCAAACATTCACATCAAGGCATACTAGTCCTAATCCCTTAGCAACTAGTTCTAAATTAATATATCAAAATGCTAATCCCTTAGTCAATTTAATATACAATTTGCATTAAGTCCGATGTTAAGAATGATCAAGTTATTGAGTCTATCCCTAGATCCCAAATCACTTAAGTGCTCTATCTACGTTCGTTCATGTTCAAAGTTACTTTCCAGTAATCAAAGACATTAAAAGAACGTTATATTTTCATACAATGATAATAAATTCAAGAAAGAGCATATGAACAAACAACGATATATTGAGCAGGAAAATTACAGTGAGTTCATTACATCCAATCCCAACGAAAGAGAAATTTAACTACTCCTAATCATCTAAAACGTACACATTTGAAGCAATCCCTTGCAACAATGGTGTCTTGATGCCTTGAAGTAGTCTCCGGAAGTTCTTGAGATGTTTTCGTTTCTTTCTTTTGTCTGGAACTTCTGTTCCAAGCGAATGTTTCTGTCGCTCTGTCACGTCTTTTAAAGCCACTTAAATTCATTAATTCGCTTAGCGCACATGTACTGGTGCGCTATGCGAATTTTCTTAACTGCTGTATTTTAACTGATGTTATTCGCTCAGCGCGCACAGGTACTGGTGCGCTATGCGAATTTTCTTTTTCTGGCAGTGCGAATTTTGGCTTTCGCTTTGCGAAAATTGGCTGACAGAGTCTAAATAATATATCATTTCCTGTACAATATTTTACATAACAATCTACTACCTATTACAACTTTTCAACGAGGAACAACATGAAAAATTACAAGATTGAGTTCATTTATAAGTATAAAAACAACTCTTTTTCACACTTATCAACTCCCCCAAACTTGAACTATTTCATGCCCTCATGAAATCACATAAGAAAATGAACATCACAATAGACATTTGACATTTTGATAAAATGACTCTGCACATCAGAATAATCATATGCATTCCCAAAGATTTCAAACAAGTATGACATGGTGCATCACTCATAAAATCATCTGTGCATAGAATATAAACAACCAGATCAGCATTTATCATTACTCACACTCAAGTGTTTGTCCTCTCATGACAGTAGAATTGACATAGAACTTCATTAGCTTTTGCATTTCATTTGATTCACACAATCCACACACTATTGGTTAAGTCCAAAGGTCTTTTCAGGTTAAAGCTTGGCTTGGCTAGAAAAAGAATAATGGTTTTTCTTGGATTCAAATACACCTATTAAGAAGAGAACAACTTCAATTCCCAATCCAGTACTCAAATCCCAAAATATAGCATTCATCACATACCATTTTCTTTCACAGCTCAACCTTTTCTTTCATTTTGAGCTTTTTTTTTCATATTTTTTTTTATTGATCTTTTCTTTCCACAAACTTGAATTCAACCTTAACCTCTTTTAAAACATAATACATGTTCTCTTCTAGGGTGTAAAGTAGGATATCATCTAATAGGCTCAAGGTGGAAGGAAAAAATTTTCAAGGCTCAAAAAGGTTCACAAATGTATCACAGTGTCTAAAGGTTGGCTATCTGGCCAAGTGGCTATATAATCAATAATAAATAGGGCCTTTTTCATCCTTAACCAAAACGTGTGTGTATACGTAGAATTAAAATCATGCAAAAACCAATTCCATATCTAGACAACTCAATATCTCTCAATCAATATATGCTCTCAACACTCACAGATCTGGTCATACATACTCACACACAAATAAAAATACATGAAGCACATTGCAACCACAGTCATATGTGTTATCATTTTCAAGAATGACATCGACTTAATCAAGACAATGCATAATCATTAAATCACAAAGTCACATGTCTTTACAACTAACACATAGTTCAAAACATATTACAAAACATAAATAACATAACTAAACATTGAAGATAACTCCATCTGCACCTGCACTTGCAAAAGTAACATAGAGAGAAGTGAAATAGAAAAATAAAATAAAAACACAAACAAAGAAATAAGGAAAAGAAGAAAAAAAAATTACAGAACATGAGCACACCAACCAAACAACAATTCCAATATGCAAAATGATTGAAATGGATTTCCTAAATAACCTCACTCAGATCCCTCTTGTTGCAAGATCACTTAGTACTCCCCTTTCAGCTGTTGGAATCCCATCCCTAGGATCTTCCAACAACTAGAAACATCTGTAGGCAAACTGCATAAAGAAATTCAAACAAAAAGAGACATACAATTTGCAAAGAATTCCACTTTCCCTGTTTTCTGAAGTTAGAACACTCAGATCCCTCTTGTTGTGCCTACCTAAGTATGACAAACCCTCACCCAATCCCTTGGTGTAAGAAGTCCATCAAACTTGCCTTAAGTTCCAAAACAGTGAATCCAAACACACAACCCCATCCCTGGTGATTTGCACATCTAGTTTGATTTAGTTAGTTCTGTTACTGAAATCTCATTCCTAAGAACTTTCAATAACAACATCAAGCTCTAAAGCGTACCCCGAGACAGGCATTAAGTTCAAACTAAATCAATGGAAAGTCTTAAAATACTAAAGCCAACTGCATACCCAACAACATTAAAAAGGAAAATTCACAACAAAGTCTAAAAGAGTCATAAATGCCCAAATTGCCTTGTGTTGGAACACAAGTACCCGGCAACGGCGCCAAAAACTTGATAACTTTTTGGCAAGTATACCAAATCGTTCCAAGTAATACAGTGAATAAGTAAAAGTATCGTCTCCCAAGGGACTTGTGCAACACATGACAATTCTTCCTTTTATAACTCAATTAGACATCAAAATGCACAAAACAACACAAGAAACTATTTTTGGTATTTTATCAAACAGTTGGTGTGCAAGAAATTTATATTTAAAAGAAACTTCGTTGGAATTGGGTTTCATGAATCATATGAAGATAAAACTTTGTACAATATATCATTATTTCATTCAAACATTCACATCAAGGCATACTAGTCCTAATCCCTTAGCAACTAGTTCTAAATTAATATATCAAAATGCTAATCCCTTAGTCAATTTAATATACAATTTGCATTAAGTCCGATGTTAAGAATGATCAAGTTATTGAGTCTATCCCTAGATCCCAAATCACTTAAGTGCTCTATCTACGTTCGTTCATGTTCAAAGTTACTTTCCAGTAATCAAAGACATTAAAAGAACGTTATATTTTCATACAATGATAATAAATTCAAGAAAGAGCATATGAACAAACAACGATATATTGAGCAGGAAAATTACAGTGAGTTCATTACATCCAATCCCAACGAAAGAGAAATTTAACTACTCCTAATCATCTAAAACGTACACATTTGAAGCAATCCCTTGCAACAATGGTGTCTTGATGCCTTGAAGTAGTCTCCGGAAGTTCCTGAGATGTTTTCGTTTCTTTCTTTTGTCTGGAACTTCTGTTCCAAGGGAATGTTTCTGTCGCTCTGTCACGTCTTTTAAAGCCACTTAAATTCATTAATTCGCTTAGTGCACATGTACTGGTGCGCTATGCGAATTTTCTTAACTGCTGTATTTTAACTGATGTTATTCGCTCAGCGCGCACAGGTACTGGTGCGCTATGCGAATTTTCTTTTTCTGGCAGTGCGAATTTTGGCTTTCGCTTTGCGAAAATTGGCTGACAGAGTCTAAATAATATATCATTTCCTGTACAATATTTTACATAACAATCTACTACCTATTACAACTTTTCAACGAGGAACAACATGAAAAATTACAAGATTGAGTTCATTTATAAGTATAAAAACAACTCTTTTTCACACTTATCAACTCCCCCAAACTTGAACTATTTCATGCCCTCATGAAATCACATAAGAAGATGAACATCACAATAGACATTTGACATTTTGATAAAATGACTCTGCACATCAGAATAATAATATGCATTCCCAAAGATTTCAAACAAGTATGACATGGTGCATCACTCATAAAATCATCTGTGCATAGAATATAAACAACCAGATCAGCATTTATCATTACTCACACTCAAGTGTTTGTCCTCTCATGACAGTAGAATTGACATAGAACTTCATTAGCTTTTGCATTTCATTTGATTCACACAATCCACACACTATTGGTTAAGTCCAAAGGTCTTTTCAGGTTAAAGCTTGGCTTGGCTAGAAAAAGAATAATGGTTTTTCTTGGATTCAAATACACCTATTAAGAAGAGAACAACTTCAATTCCCAATCCAGTACTCAAATCCCAAAATATAGCATTCATCACATACCATTTTCTTTCACAGCTCAACCTTTTCTTTCATTTTGAGCTTTTTTTTTTCATATTTTTTTTTTATTGATCTTTTCTTTCCACAAACTTGAATTCAACCTTAACCTCTTTTAAAACATAATACATGTTCTCTTCTAGGGTGTAAAGTAGGATATCATCTAATAGGCTCAAGGTGGAAGGAAAAAATTTTCAAGGCTCAAAAAGGTTCACAAATGTATCACAGTGTCTAAAGGTTGGCTATCTGGCCAAGTGGCTATATAATCAATAATAAATAGGGCCTTTTTCATCCTTAACCAAAACGTGTGTGTATACGTAGAATTAAAATCATGCAAAAACCAATTCCATATCTAGACAACTCAATATCTCTCAATCAATATATGCTCTCAACACTCACAGATCTGGTCATACATACTCACACACAAATAAAAATACATGAAGCACATTGCAACCACAGTCATATGTGTTATCATTTTCAAGAATGACATCGACTTAATCAAGACAATGCATAATCATTAAATCACAAAGTCACATGTCTTTACAACTAACACATAGTTCAAAACATATTACAAAACATAAATAACATAACTAAACATTGAAGATAACTCCATCTGCACCTGCACTTGCAAAAGTAACATAGAGAGAAGTGAAATAGAAAAATAAAATAAAAACACAAACAAAGAAATAAGGAAAAGAAGAAAAAAAAATTACAGAACATGAGCACACCAACCAAACAACAATTCCAATATGCAAAATGATTGAAATGGATTTCCTAAATAACCTCACTCAGATCCCTCTTGTTGCAAGATCACTTAGTACTCCCCTTTCAGCTGTTGGAATCCCATCCCTAGGATCTTCCAACAACTAGAAACATCTGTAGGCAAACTGCATAAAGAAATTCAAACAAAAAGAGACATACAATTTGCAAAGAATTCCACTTTCCCTGTTTTCTGAAGTTAGAACACTCAGATCCCTCTTGTTGTGCCTACCTAAGTATGACAAACCCTCACCCAATCCCTTGGTGTAAGAAGTCCATCAAACTTGCCTTAAGTTCCAAAACAGTGAATCCAAACACACAACCCCATCCCTGGTGATTTGCACATCTAGTTTGATTTAGTTAGTTCTGTTACTGAAATCTCATTCCTAAGAACTTTCAATAACAACATCAAGCTCTAAAGCGTACCCCGAGACAGGCATTAAGTTCAAACTAAATCAATGGAAAGTCTTAAAATACTAAAGCCAACTGCATACCCAACAACATTAAAAAGGAAAATTCACAACAAAGTCTAAAAGAGTCATAAATGCCCAAATTGCCTTGTGTTGGAACACAAGTACCCGGCAACGGCGCCAAAAACTTGATAACTTTTTGGCAAGTATACCAAATCGTTCCAAGTAATACAGTGAATAAGTAAAAGTATCGTCTCCCAAGGGACTTGTGCAACACATGACAATTCTTCCTTTTATAACTCAATTAGACATCAAAATGCACAAAACAACACAAGAAACTATTTTTGGTATTTTATCAAACAGTTGGTGTGCAAGAAATTTATATTTAAAAGAAACTTCGTTGGAATTGGGTTTCATGAATCATATGAAGATAAAACTTTGTACAATATATCATTATTTCATTCAAACATTCACATCAAGGCATACTAGTCCTAATCCCTTAGCAACTAGTTCTAAATTAATATATCAAAATGCTAATCCCTTAGTCAATTTAATATACAATTTGCATTAAGTCTGATGTTAAGAATGATCAAGTTATTGAGTCTATCCCTAGATCCCAAATCACTTAAGTGCTCTATCTACGTTCGTTCATGTTCAAAGTTACTTTCCAGTAATCAAAGACATTAAAAGAACGTTATATTTTCATACAATGATAATAAATTCAAGAAAGAGCATATGAACAAACAACGATATATTGAGCAGGAAAATTACAGTGAGTTCATTACATCCAATCCCAACGAAAGAGAAATTTAACTACTCCTAATCATCTAAAACGTACACATTTGAAGCAATCCCTTGCAACAATGGTGTCTTGATGCCTTGAAGTAGTCTCCGGAAGTTCCTGAGATGTTTTCGTTTCTTTCTTTTGTCTGGAACTTCTGTTCCAAGGGAATGTTTCTGTCGCTCTGTCACGTCTTTTAAAGCCACTTAAATTCATTAATTCGCTTAGCGCACATGTACTGGTGCGCTATGCGAATTTTCTTAACTGCTGTATTTTAACTGATGTTATTCGCTCAGCGCGCACAGGTACTGGTGCGCTATGCGAATTTTCTTTTTCTGGCAGTGCGAATTTTGGCTTTCGCTTTGCGAAAATTGGCTGACAGAGTCTAAATAATATATCATTTCCTGTACAATATTTTACATAACAATCTACTACCTATTACAACTTTTCAACGAGGAACAACATGAAAAATTACAAGATTGAGTTCATTTATAAGTATAAAAACAACTCTTTTTCACACTTATCAACTCCCCCAAACTTGAACTATTTCATGCCCTCATGAAATCACATAAGAAAATGAACATCACAATAGACATTTGACATTTTGATAAAATGACTCTGCACATCAGAATAATCATATGCATTCCCAAAGATTTCAAACAAGTATGACATGGTGCATCACTCATAAAATCATCTGTGCATAGAATATAAACAACCAGATCAGCATTTATCATTACTCACACTCAAGTGTTTGTCCTCTCATGACAGTAGAATTGACATAGAACTTCATTAGCTTTTGCATTTCATTTGATTCACACAATCCACACACTATTGGTTAAGTCCAAAGGTCTTTTCAGGTTAAAGCTTGGCTTGGCTAGAAAAAGAATAATGGTTTTTCTTGGATTCAAATACACCTATTAAGAAGAGAACAACTTCAATTCCCAATCCAGTACTCAAATCCCAAAATATAGCATTCATCACATACCATTTTCTTTCACAGCTCAACCTTTTCTTTCATTTTGAGCTTTTTTTTTTCATATTTTTTTTTATTGATCTTTTCTTTCCACAAACTTGAATTCAACCTTAACCTCTTTTAAAACATAATACATGTTCTCTTCTAGGGTGTAAAGTAGGATATCATCTAATAGGCTCAAGGTGGAAGGAAAAAATTTTCAAGGCTCAAAAAGGTTCACAAATGTATCACAGTGTCTAAAGGTTGGCTATCTGGCCAAGTGGCTATATAATCAATAATAAATAGGGCCTTTTTCATCCTTAACCAAAACGTGTGTGTATACGTAGAATTAAAATCATGCAAAAACCAATTCCATATCTAGACAACTCAATATCTCTCAATCAATATATGCTCTCAACACTCACAGATCTGGTCATACATACTCACACACAAATAAAAATACATGAAGCACATTGCAACCACAGTCATATGTGTTATCATTTTCAAGAATGACATCGACTTAATCAAGACAATGCATAATCATTAAATCACAAAGTCACATGTCTTTACAACTAACACATAGTTCAAAACATATTACAAAACATAAATAACATAACTAAACATTGAAGATAACTCCATCTGCACCTGCACTTGCAAAAGTAACATAGAGAGAAGTGAAATAGAAAAATAAAATAAAAACACAAACAAAGAAATAAGGAAAAGAAGAAAAAAAAATTACAGAACATGAGCACACCAACCAAACAACAATTCCAATATGCAAAATGATTGAAATGGATTTCCTAAATAACCTCACTCAGATCCCTCTTGTTGCAAGATCACTTAGTACTCCCCTTTCAACTGTTGGAATCCCATCCCTAGGATCTTCCAACAACTAGAAACATCTGTAGGCAAACTGCATAAAGAAATTCAAACAAAAAGAGACATACAATTTGCAAAGAATTCCACTTTCCCTGTTTTCTGAAGTTAGAACACTCAGATCCCTCTTGTTGTGCCTACCTAAGTATGACAAACCCTCACCCAATCCCTTGGTGTAAGAAGTCCATCAAACTTGCCTTAAGTTCCAAAACAGTGAATCCAAACACACAACCCCATCCCTGGTGATTTGCACATCTAGTTTGATTTAGTTAGTTCTGTTACTGAAATCTCATTCCTAAGAACTTTCAATAACAACATCAAGCTCTAAAGCGTACCCCGAGACAGGCATTAAATTCAAACTAAATCAATGGAAAGTCTTAAAATACTAAAGCCAACTGCATACCCAACAACATTAAAAAGGAAAATTCACAACAAAGTCTAAAAGAGTCATAAATGCCCAAATTGCCTTGTGTTGGAACACAAGTCCCCGGCAACGGCGCCAAAAACTTGATAACTTTTTGGCAAGTATACCAAATCGTTCCAAGTAATACAGTGAATAAGTAAAAGTATCGTCTCCCAAGGGACTTGTGCAACACATGACAATTCTTCCTTTTATAACTCAATTAGACATCAAAATGCACAAAACAACACAAGAAACTATTTTTGGTATTTTATCAAACAGTTGGTGTGCAAGAAATTTATATTTAAAAGAAACTTCGTTGGAATTGGGTTTCATGAATCATATGAAGATAAAACTTTGTACAATATATCATTATTTCATTCAAACATTCACATCAAGGCATACTAGTCCTAATCCCTTAGCAACTAGTTCTAAATTAATATATCAAAATGCTAATCCCTTAGTCAATTTAATATACAATTTGCATTAAGTCCGATGTTAAGAATGATCAAGTTATTGAGTTTATCCCTAGATCCCAAATCACTTAAGTGCTCTATCTACGTTCGTTCATGTTCAAAGTTACTTTCCAGTAATCAAAGACATTAAAAGAACGTTATATTTTCATACAATGATAATAAATTCAAGAAAGAGCATATGAACAAACAACGATATATTGAGCAGGAAAATTACAGTGAGTTCATTACATCCAATCCCAACGAAAGAGAAATTTAACTACTCCTAATCATCTAAAACGTACACATTTGAAGCAATCCCTTGCAACAATGGTGTCTTGATGCCTTGAAGTAGTCTCCGGAAGTTCCTGAGATGTTTTCGTTTCTTTCTTTTGTCTGGAACTTCTGTTCCAAGGGAATGTTTCTGTCGCTCTGTCACGTCTTTTAAAGCCACTTAAATTCATTAATTCGCTTAGCGCACATGTACTGGTGCGCTATGCGAATTTTCTTAACTGCTGTATTTTAACTGATGTTATTCGCTCAGCGCGCACAGGTACTGGTGCGCTATGCGAATTTTCTTTTTCTGGCAGTGCGAATTTTGGCTTTCGCTTTGCGAAAATTGGCTGACAGAGTCTAAATAATATATCATTTCCTGTACAATATTTTACATAACAATCTACTACCTATTACAACTTTTCAACGAGGAACAACATGAAAAATTACAAGATTGAGTTCATTTATAAGTATAAAAACAACTCTTTTTCACACTTATCAATAAAGGTTAACCTAGGTAAGCCTAAGGAACATTATCATGTGAGTTCATTGATTAAATGTAAAAAAAAACAAGTTTTAAAGGTTTTGTAATGTGTGAAAATGAAAAACAAAAAATGTAAGCATTAAAATTCACTTAAATTAAAACTAAGGGGAAATAAATTAAACAACTTGGCCCTCTAGAAGCCGAGAATACAACATCAGAAATTAAAATAGAAATTAACAAAAACAAGTAGTGAAACATCTTCTCTTCCTCTCTCGTAAACCCTAGATGGTTTCTTTCATTTGAGAATGAAACCTCTCTCGAGCCTTACACCCTCCTCCAAAGGTATTAAAAACCTATTTCTACATTTTTACATTAATTTAACTTATTTCTAAAGAATTAAAACTAAATAAGACTAAGAAAAATATTTTAACAAAGAAAAAGAAAGAAAACTTAGGAGTTATCAATAACATCTCTTAAAAGATATGACACAAGAAGTTGACTTCAGGAGAGCAGGTAGTCTTTAGATGTGAAGTGTTAAGATTATCAAGGAGGAGGTTCACTAGGGAGATACAACATCAATGAGACCTGAGCCCTACCACATAAGGAACTAGCATCATTCTCTACCCAAAATCTTAAGGCAATGGGTTAATGAATCTTCAACCTTATATAGAGCTCTACTTTCTCATTTCTATCTAATGTGAGACTTAGGCTCACACTTGGAATTCTAAGATGAAGTTTGACTTGAGTCTACTTTGTAAGGTTAAGAGATTTTTCTCATCGTCTTAAGTGAAATTGAGCTTGCACGATGTGATTGAGCATACAACTTCAAGGGAAACATTCCCAAAATTTTCTTCTTCTTTCACAACGTCTTTTTATTGAGTGTCATGATTCTGATAATATCTTTCTAATTTATTGATATGCACGAATACCAAGAACGAATTATACAAGCATCAAATTACTTTTTCGTACATGCATTAAATGTTTTGAATGTTGATAAGCATTGAGGAGTGTAACATGTTCATGAAATTTTATCATTTGTCATTTCATTCATAAATGCATCGTTTGGTAAGACAAATGTATATTCATTAGATGGTATAAACATAAGATGTTTTCTCAAAGGCTAAAGTGTTTAACGATCACTTATTAAACTGTATTTTCTCTAGAAAGTTTTGCTTGATATAACATTGTATTTGAATGAAAATTTCTTTTAACCCTTAGTGTTATATAAGAGTTAGACTTCTATTTGCATAAGAAACTAACTTGTTTTGTTCATATAGTCTATTAAATATTCAATGAGAGATACTATCTTTTAGACGCTATTTATGATTTTCTAAATCATTTAAACAGTTTTGCGTAGAAAATATTATTTAAACTGTTTTTCATATGACAATATTTCATTTAATATTATTTGTTAAACTTCAAAACCTGAATTACCTAAACAATCTATTCTCTAGACGATTTTTTCATCGTTACTATTCTTAGGTATGGTACAAAATAATATTTATGATCGAAAAATATTTATGATCGCCGAGTTCAAATAATTTTTTAAAACTGTGAAATTATTTAACTATATGAGGAAAAGGACAACATACAAAAACGTTGGCACGCAGTGTTGTTCTAGAAAAGAAAGAAGAGAACCAAAAAAACAATATGGAAAGATGCTCTCTCCCAAATCATTTGTTTTCATTGATATATATGAAAAAAAAAATTTACAAGAAAAAACAGCCTGTATTTTCATCTATATTTATGAAGAAATACGTTACAAACTACATAATTAATATAATTAATTATACGAAATATACTATTTATACATAAAACGTTTTAAAACATAAAATGTTCATGTCACATATGCTCGCAATATAATGAACTATAACGTAAGTATTTAATTAAAAATAAATTATTAGTAATAAAAAGATATTTTGTTGTAAATTTATTTACTTTGTGATGTTTGATCCTATAATGCAAAAGAAAAGAAATGATAAGAGAGTGGTAGTTTTGGTGAAGTAAATCTATGGATCCATGTTATGGTTATGTTGGTTTTAAGCGAAACAATAAAGGTAGAGAGAAGGGAGAAAGAGATACCAGAAAAGCTGTGCGAGGGTGTCCCTTTCGAAAGGTGTGGTGGAGGCATGTAAGGGATCTATCCCTCAAAGAGCATCTAGACAAACATACCATAATATATATTTAATAAAACCAACGGTTCTAACTTCTAACTTGCAAGTAAAATTCTCAATTTCAAATCACAACTTTGTTTTTTTCCATCTTTTTAACTTTAATCTTAATCTTAATCTTAATTATTTTCTTTAGTAATTAAGACAAGAGGTTACTATTAATCTTATATTTTAGAAGATATAAGCTTCTACAAACATCCGTAGAAAAGTTATATTGATTAAACATAGACTTAATCTCCTGAATTAATAAAATACGATTTATATTTATTTATATGCTGTATATTTATATTATTCATATTTTTTACATTGAGATATGTAAATCTTAAATTTAAAATTAAATATTAATAAAGAATTTACTCAATTAATAATAAATCGAGTTTAAATTTATATAAGACAATGTTAAAAAAAAGAAAATAAATTGATGTTATTTTTGAACATGTGATTTGGATGACGGTAAATAAAAAAAAAAAAGAGTAAATGTAATTTTGAAGAAATGTTGATGTAGAGAAGGAAAAGAAAAAAGAAAGTGAAAGTGAAGAGTGAAATGGTGAAAGCGGGAAGAGGGTGGAAGAGGGAGAGGTGTGTAATATGAAATGGTGTGTAGTGTAGTGTAGTGTAGTGTGGTATAAGAACAAGGTCTGAAAGAGGGGCAGGGATGCAGTCACGGATATTTAACAGCTCCATTCCGACCAAACACTGTCACCTTTACCACTGCCATCAACAAGGCCTCCCATAGGGCCAGAATCAATTCCTCTTCCCTATAACTCTTATCTCTTGTCTCCCTATGTGCTGAGATATGGAGGAAAATCTGTTCAAAATTTTGCAACACGACACCGCTTGGGTGCTTCCCTAAGCTCGTTTGCCCAAGACCAATAGGGTATTAACCAACCCAACCCTATTCTGCTTCCACTCTCGTTACTACATTACATAAGCGTAAAAAGGAGCTCAATTAGCAAAAAGGCAAAAGTGCTGTGTGGAGAGAGAGAAAAAAGAAAAGAGAGAGAGAGAAATGGGTTAGGCTGAAAAGGGTCTTGCTATAACATTGTTGGTTTGGTTAAGTTTAGTTTGGTTTGGTTTAGTTTTGTGGTGATGGAAGTGGGAAAATTCAATGGCATGAACTTTTTTTGGAAGACACAGAAGCCAGTTTCAGAGTTGTGGCAGTTGCACGACCAACAAAGCTGGGAGTGCAAAGAATCATCATCGACCCATTAGGAATAAGTGCAAAGCTTCGTAAAAAGCTGGAAGAGGAAAATCCCAACACCAGCATCAACACCGGCAAGGGTCTGACTCTGGATCCTCACAGGAATTTCCATCATCATCATCATCGTCGTCAGCATCTTCATCATCTTCAGCTTCAGCATCAGACTCATCATCAAAATCTGGTGTTCAACACAGGCCACGTAACAACCGAGGAAGAAGAAGGAGGAAACCAAAACCAACAAGACCAGCAACCTCATCCTCTCCGATTTCTACACCGTCAACAACGACAAGATGAAGAACCGTCTTACACAGGTTTAGACACGGAGCTCTTAAACCCACTTCAACTTCCGAAGAAACGGTCTTCCCTCCCTCCTCTTCCACCACCGCCTTCGTCGCTTACTTCAACCGAACATGCGAGAAAGATGGGGGAATCACAGAACCACCATCTCCATCACCAAGCACCAACTCCGTCTAGATCGGCCATGAGAGCCGGCGGCGGCGGGGGCGAGATCGTGGAGGTTCAAGGCGGCCACATTGTCCGCTCCACCGGGCGGAAGGACCGTCACAGCAAGGTCTGCACTGCCAAAGGCCCCAGAGACCGCCGGGTGCGCCTGGCAGCTCACACGGCCATCCAATTCTACGATGTCCAGGACCGCCTCGGCTATGACCGCCCCAGCAAGGCGGTGGACTGGCTAATAAAAAAAGCCAAGACCGCCATCGACGAGCTCGCGGAGCTCCCTCCATGGAACCCCACGGCCACGTCAATGCAACCGCCGCAGCAGGAGGAAATCGCCCTCCGCGAGAACAAGTCTCTCGCTGTAGAACAAGACCCGACAGCGTTCGGCAACCGTGGCGAGAGCAACGTTGTCGTCGCCGCTACCAGAGTTCCGGACCAATTCTCTCACCAACAGTTGGAGAGTGAAAATGCTAACATTGGCACCAGCAAGTACAACAGTGGTCCTGGTTTTCTGCCACCGTCTTTGGATACTGATAACATTGCTGAGACAATCAAGACTTTCTTTCCCGTCGAAGCTACCACGACGTCGTTTCAGAGTTACCCTCCGGCGCCACCGGATTTGAGGCAGCAAGATCTGCGTTTGTCGTTGCAGTCCTTTCAGGACCCTATCATGCTTCAGCACCAGCCTCAGAGCCACAACGAGCCGGTGCTATTCGCCGGAACGGCGCTCGGCTTCGACGGCGGTTCCGCCTGGTCGGAGCACCAGAACCACCACTCGGAGGAGCACAGGTTGCTCTTTGGTGGCAACAGTGGCCACGGCGGTGGGTTTGTGTTCAACACTCCGGCGCCGGCGTTTGGCCAATTTTTTTCTCAGAGGGGACCCCTTCAGTCCAGTAACACCCCTTCGGTTCGTGCTTGGATAGACCCTTCGGTCGATCACCACCATCACAACCATCACTACTTCTCGCCGCTGATCCACCAGGGCTCCGTCGCCGGAGGCTTCTCCAACGGCGGTGGATTCTCTGGCTTTCGCATTCCAGCACGAATTCAGGGTGAAGAGGAGCACGACGGCGTATCCGACAAGCCGTCCTCTGCTTCCTCCGATTCTCGTCATTGATTTCAAAAACACAAAAGATCCCAACTTTGTTCTTCCTGAGGTTCTTTCTCACGACCCAATTCTTAAAATCTCAATAGTATTCCTCCTTTTTCGTTTCTCTTACTCAGTATTTTTTGTTGATGTTATTTTAGGGCTTGTGGGTTGCACTGAAGATGACTCAGTTGATAAAGAGAACATGCTTTTGGAATATTAGGTTGAATGAATTTTCAAGCTGCAAAGGGAATTCAAGAGAGTTGGGTTTGGATCTCTAGATGTGTTGATGTCAATGGCCTATGCCGTGGGAATGAAGAAAATTTGAGACAGATATTCAGGTCTTCGCATCCCTCGGTATTTTGATGTTTTATGTGTTTTTCGTGCTCAATAACTAGGACATGCAGTGCTGTGTTTCTTTGGTTTCATCTGTATTTGATGATTGCTATTGCTATGTTTTCCCTTTGTTTGTGACTTCGTCATCTCTGTATTTCTTTCGTTTCTACTTTGTTGTAGTGATATGAAAAACATTCTCACTGAATAAAAGAACTAGCTTGCTCTTAGTTGTTGTATATTTCCTAGTTAGTGCAGACCCAGATGCAGAATAATGGGTTCTCTCCATGACAAAACAGGGTAAAACAAAATAAGCCGACACAGGAATCTTGCTTGGATTTGTTGGCATGGTAAGTGTGAATGTTGTTCTGTTGTTTGAAATGAGAGAAAAAGGATGGTCTTTTATTGGAAGTAATCATATTTTCTCACAACACTTTTTAAGATTTATTTTTTTCTTTCTATTTGTCTATCGTATCACTTATTTCTTGTAATCTGATGGTTGTAGAAAGTGCAGTGAAAAAGAAATGTAGGAACATGATTACTGTTTCATTGATTCCTAAGTTGTTATATGAAGGAAACGAAAGAGGGTTCTCTTTGCATTAGAATGATTGTTGTTTTGTTCCTTTTTTTACTACTTTCTCGTGCAACCATCCACCCGTCACTAGACACTAGCTTCCTCATCTTCAAAAACAATTGGAAAGAAATCTACAGCTCCATTACACCTTTCTCTGTCTTGCTTCGAATTTGGGAGCATTTGACTGAGAAGTCATTATCGATGAACAGTAGATAAACTGTTGACAAAGGAGAAAGGGTTGCTTGAAGCTGATTTTGATTCCGAGCTTGGTAAAAAGGCAAATATCCTAAATTCAGCATGGTTTGCTGCTTTTCCTTTCACATGTCATAATTGTGGTTCTTCAGCTAGTTTAGTATGCTATGACAGCGACTGAAAGCTTGATTAGGAATATAAAAGTTAACGTGATAAAGGAAAACATCCGCAAGTCATCTTTGATGACCCACTCACCTACCAGCTTAGTTAATGCAGAGAGTGAAATGAAAAAAAAGAAGCTTTAAATTCTAGTAGCAAGGTTTTCTACCATCCAATTTTGAACCACACATCTTTCCTTCTAGAAAAATATCAGGTGTTTTCTTTTGGGTTTTCAGCCTTACAACAGTAACATGAGGTAATGGCAGAAGTCCATCATGACTCATGATTTGAGTAGTTAAATTCCAATAGGTAAGAACAAGTGGGAAAAGTAAAAAACAACATCTGCAGGGGAGCCATGAAAAGGAGAGGGTGATTGATGAGCACAACCAAGCTCAATTATGAAAGAGTTCACTCTCATGGTACCACTAAAGTGTCATACTTCTACACCTGTCTGTGGTCCCCTACCTTCCAACCAAGCAAATCTCACAAACCTCAAAAGATCTTTCCTAATGTTTTTAACCACCTTCTTCAAGGGGTAATCTAAAATATCATAATAAAAAAACACAACTTTTGCCTCTCGTGCAATTGTTTTTCCCTTCTTAATGCGGCTGCTAGTCGGTTGATTACATCAAAAACAACATTGTAGTGGGTCATCAACTCATCGTACATCATACAACTCATGTTACTATATGTGGAAAGTGGCAAGTATTTAATGAATATGACACCACAGAGATTCACCGCCATGTTTTTCTTAAGTTAAACCACTGGAAATCATCATCCGATCGTATTAAATTAATGCACAAGAGACTTAATTACGCCGCTCCAAATCAGAGAAACCACAGCTACTGAAATATGACAATTGGGTGTTTTATCTTCTAAGAAAAAGATAAACTTTATCTGATCTAAGTCGTGTATCAGTAGTACTACATGACCGTAGAGTTTGTTTTGGCCAACTTTCAAAAAACAAGTTTTACAGAATGGTCCGAAAATGTTATTTTAACCTAATTCAAGGTTTTAAAAATCATATTAGACATTATCAATGTTATATTAACACTCCAAAATCCAAAATCCATAATCCATTAATCATAAAATAACGTAATATGAAAAAGGGTGAAATGAAGGAAAAAAAGAAAAAAATACAGTGATAAGGGTGGTTTAGAAATGGGAGGCGATGAAATTGATTAATGAGCAGAGATGACAGAAGAGACAGCGTGGGTTATTTGGCTAGATTGTTGTTAGACAGATCTGGAATGTTGTTTTCTTTCCCTTTCGGAGTTTCCTTTGTATTTGACAACTCAGAATTAGACAATGGGACTTTGCTGTCAGTGGTTTTCGTTGTGATGGGGTCAGGAAAACGAACCCGGATTTGCCATGGACGAGCTGCTACCCATCTCTCCTTCCAGCTCCAACCCCAGCTTTCTTTGCCAACGCTGTAGATAGCCTGGCCCAAATACTGCCTGCAATTGGGCCTCCACTGAAATATGCTGTGTGGGGTCAAATTTTTTACTTTTCATAAAGGAAAACAAAAAATGTTTGACTTTAATATAAAGAGAAAATAAAAATAAAAATAAAAATGGATGAAGAACGTTTAACATCAAAAAAATTCCGACCAATTTAAATTTAGATCTAGTTCATGTAAGAAACACGCAAATGTTGAAATTTTCTTAGGAAAAAGAGATTAAACATCCTTTTCAATGAAAAAAATCTAAGACTTTGTAGTTTATTTTTTTTTTTTTTATGTTACTTGATTTTTTTCATTTATAATCAATGTGGAATATGTTTGTTGATAAAATAAAACCAGATATCACTGTTGGGTCTTTCTCTTGAGGTAGACTAGAAAAATTTACTACTTCTAAAATATGAATTGTCTATATAAAAAAACTTAATACTATCTTAAACACAAAAATATTGAGATTTAATGTTCGTAGATGTTTTTTTCTTCTTTTATGTTACTTAATTTTCTGATTTTTACTTATTGTAAAACTTTTAACTTATACTTAATTTCTAATATTATGCTCATGTTACAATATATTAATATGGTGTGATGATGAAAGTCTTTAAATTAAATTATGAGTGTTGCATAAAACAATAACCTTTAAAAATAAAAAATAAATTTTTAAAACCAATAATACATTTTAGAACACCAAAATTAAATCGATATTTAATTATGGTAATTAAAATAACGATTTAAATTTTCAAAAATTAAATAAAAAATAGAAAACTTGGAATCTTACGAGCAAACTTATAAGAGTTGTTTAAAAACGATAGAACACACCTAAGTGAAAAAAAATTGCTTTATAAAAGAAAAAATAAAATAAAATATTCTAAATTAGAATTATAATAAAGTTTCTATAAAAATGATATAGGTATGGGAAAAATTCTTTTTTTTTTCTTCTCTTATAAATACTTATGCAGATATTTGTTGATAACTTTAAAGATGATTAAATTAGGCATAGCAGAGGTTTAAATAACGGACTATGCTAGGGGTGCAGCTGTAGTGTAGTGGAACAAATAGTAGCCACTTGAAAATCTATATGTTTATTTTGGAGTTTTCTTTTTTCTTTTTAATAAAATCTTCTTATAATCTTGGAAGAGTAATTTTGGGGTTTTTATGTTGAAAATTGAAATCTGTAAATATAATAATAAAAGTAAAAATGAAGAATTGCGTTTAGATAGGTGATGATTGATAATTTTTAATTAGGAATGTTATTAATTATTTTGTAATGTGTAGAATTTGCAAGTATATATAATATTTATAAACTAAAAAATGACGTCAATTTCATATTTGGATGGCTAGGGGTGGTAGAGTTTGGTAAGATTTGGACAATCCTATAATCTTCTAGCCCTGCACCTCCCACTTCTCTTCTTACACTCAATAATACTTATAAATATTAAATTATTCCTCATTAAAATTATAATAAAATGTTAGAATGTTTATCTTCACCTCTTCAATTTTTTAATCCAAAAAATATATTTCAAATTCTATAATATGAAATACATTTAAAAAACATATATTTTGAATAGTATAATTTAAAATATATTTTCAAATTTAGAATTATATTCTAGATTATCTAATTTTGAATTTCATTTTAGATTCTACAATCTAAAACATGAAAAAAATCTAAGCAATACATAAATACATTTTATCTTTCTACATAGTAGGAAGAAAAAAAGAGGTGCAAAAAGAAACCACACATCCATGTTAACTTATTGTTCAACTTATACAAGAGTGATTCCATTAATCCAATCTAATTATGTTGGATTGAGTTAAGTTGAGTCATATAATAATTTGACCTAATTAATACCTATATTATTGATGAGTAAAATTAGAAACATTATAATATATTTCAATTTAAATTAAAAGTGTTTCAACTTTAAATCTATCATGACAATAGTTTTATAGTTAATCATCTCATTTTATTCATTATTCGCTTTAAACTTTTATATTAATCTTATTATCTTAATGGATTTGAGGTAAAAAAACTCTTAATATTATTTATTTGATACATTTAATTTGATAGGTGCTTTACATTAAAAGGTAATGTAGATTATATTAAATAGTGTAAAAGACTTTATACCGTCATAAATTAAGTAACAACATCAAGTTAGTTTACTTTTATTGTAAAATACTTAAAAGTCACACCGAATATATAATTGGTTGGTAACAGAACCTTTTGTACTAATAATGCATCATATCTTCAAACTTAGATTTTACACTAAAGTGTCATTAAAAACATTAATAAAGATAATTTAAATTTACCATATTCTTTCAATCCTCTAAAAAGTTCTTCAGAAACAAAATTATGAAAGGAATTACAACTCCAAAATAAATAATAGTTTAAATTTTTAAATATGGTGATTGACCCTATATAAACTCTAGATCAAAAGTACCTTTTGTCATTAAATGAAGACAATCCTGATTTGTTTGTCCCTCGAGGGACAAAACATAACTGCGGTTTTAGAAAATCTGTCGAAAATTATCCAAGGCTTTCAAAACCCTCGGTAAAAAACCCCTTCTAAAATACGTCATTTTTGTAGTGCTCCATGTTCCCACTGAAAAAACCATAAAATGTTCAAATTTGTGTACCTGATGAGAGAAGGCATATGCCATAGCTCGCTCTCGTTTGACTGCTGCTTCTTCTCTCTGATGTATCCTCAAAAGTATCTCTTCCATTGTGTCAGAACCTCCACACCATCCCACCTGCCATACATTTACCAACAAAACATATTTTCTTCATCAACAGAATCACATGATTTCGACAACAAAAGTTGAAAGCAAGAAACATTATCAAGGTGACAGTAGTAATAAATATACCTGAAGCTGATGAATCTTAGCTGCAAGTTTTAGCTGGTTTTCTAATTTCTTTTGTTTAATCCTTGCTTCTGTTAGCATATAGAGTCTTCGAGCTTTAATCTGTTCCTGTATTCTGCTCCAAGTATGTATATAGGTTAGTGCAGTCACTGCCTGTTCTTTGGCAGCCTCAAGTTTCAATTCTACCTTCGATGGTGCAATATACTTTAGTGCAGTATCTCTTAGCTGGTGCAATGTTCTTCTTGCCTACATAGACAAAGAAGAGGGCTTAGTAAAATTTTGGCTTAAGATAGCAGTATTGTGCTAGGAAGATGGTTCCAATCATTGATTTTTTTTTCATAATCTTTGTAAAAGATTAATGCAACAGGATTTCAACAGTATTGTGCAGATTTGATTTTTTTCTCAGTAGTCACCATGAGGATGTTTATCATATACCAAAATGGTTAGCAGTAAAAGGAATAGAGAAAACTTATACCAGAAACAAAATGAATAGAGATCTGTTTAATGAGGAAATGGATGATACTGCCTTTGATAAATTAAAAACTAAGAATGATTAATTATCACTTTAGCAGGCAAATATACCTGATTACATGATAATTCAAAAGATAGATCAAAGTAATCCAAATAATGATTTGGTGGGAGCAAAGGGAGAGTTGATAGATTTCAGAGAGGATACTGTGAATCTATATATATATATATATATATATATATATATATATTTTTTTTTTCTTTAAATTAGTATAAAATATTGTACCAGAAATGCACGAAATGCATTTTGAATCCGAGTAGCAGCAATATCTTCCATGAACCTGCTGGGAACTGTCTTTTCTAGCACCACCAAATTTTCATTAGGAATGCTATTTGACTCTTCAAGAGTTTCGTCTTGCTTTTCTTCGGAGGACTCATCTAAGTTTTCAGGGGCGAATTGCACCTACTCAATAGTGTGGCAGAGAGAATTCAAAACCAACATATATATCAACAATGCTATCTTGAAAACACATTAAACTAATTATTTATGAATGATTTTTTTTGATGATATTATGATCACAAAAAACAAAAAACAAAAAACAAATACCTTAGCTTGTTCCGATTTATCTTCCTTCCGTTTCTTCAATTTAACAATCCTCTTAAACCATTTCTTTGGACTCATAATTTCTAAACCTGCAAAGAACATTCTATCAATTGATTGTTGATCCTCATGCAACCCTAATAGGGTTTTATATTTCCTATAATAATTCCTAATCCTGTTATACAAATTGATAATGTTGTTTTTCTAAAGAACATGTATGTTCTAAATTAGAAGTATCCAACCCCACAACAAGAAGAACATGCAGAACTAAATAATGAAAAGAGAAGGGAACATACCAATACGAGAAGAAAAGAAAAGGTTGTTTATAGAGGATGAAAGGTAAAAAAGCAGTTTATATATAACAGTTTTTTCATTCAAGACAAACCCCAGAGAGTTCATAGGAAAGTGACAAATCAACCACAGTGAAGCAGATGTTTAATCTCATGGAAGATCAGGAGTCTCCAGAAAGGTAACAGAAGCTAGTCACATATATCCAATGTGTACTTTCTGAAAATGAACTCACAATGATATCTAAAATCATATCTAAGTAACAAAAGTTAAAGATATGCTTGCCTTGTCACTATTCAATAACATATTTCCTTCTTTTTATAATATAATTACCAAGTATCTACTAGTTTCATTAATTATTAATATCGATCATGAGACCTCATTATGGCATATCTGAGAGTTTTTTTTTTTTTAATTTTGATATAAGTTCTTACGAAGGATAGTCTCAACAAAATATATGTATAACTCCGCATTTAAGTTATTTGAATTCAGCTAAGACAACTATACTAACTATACATAATGATATTTCTTTTTTGTGTACATATATCTTTTATTTTTAATTATATTAAAAAATTATATAATTTTGAATTACATTATCATCTTACGGATTTAAAACAACTGTAAAAAATATAGTGGAAGTAATTATCCATCCACTAAAAATAACTAAACATATTTCAACTACTTGATAATATAATTATGCTTTTTCTTTGTCTTTCCCGTCAATTCGTAATCTATATTACTCTTCCAACATTATTTCCATTAAAACTACAAATTACCCAAATTAAATGTAGAAAATAATAATATAGATAATTGTATTTAAACAAATCTATTAAATATATAAATTAACAAAAAATGTGAATACAAATGTTTACACTAGTAAAAAAATAGTTTTTTAACGCGCCTAATATGCTTCGGTTTTCAAAAACCCGAAGCATATTAAAATAAAGTGGCATTCTTGTAATTAAAATGAATTTATACGCCTCGGTTCAGTAAGAACCGAAGCCTATGCGCTATACGGTCTCGGTTATTTATGAAATTGAAGCATAAAACCCTATGCGACAAGCCCTACTGCTTCGGTCTTTTACGAACCGATGTCATTTGGGAATTTATGTTTCGATTTGCATTTTAACCGAGGCATAATCTTCGTGTATAGGTTATCTCTCGAGACTTTCCTCCCACATCCATTCACGGTTTCTCTTCTTCGTGCAAACCCTATTCTTCACCTCTATTAGGTTCTTCATCTCTCGTCCAACGGATGGCGGCACAACGGCAGAGGTGCTACCCATGGGGGTTTCGAGTTCGCGCAGCAGCGGCGACCCGCAACGTCGACTGTGACGGCGAGATCCTTGAGAGCTTGTAACAGTGGTGGTTGTTCGCTGTATCCATGGGGGTTTCGAGTTCGCGCAGCAGCGGCGACCCGCAACGTCGACTGTGACGGCGAGATCCTTCAGAGCTTGTGACAGTGGTGGCTGTTCGCTGTTTTCATCTCGCGGCAGAGGAGGTTGGAGATCTGTTCTTTATCGCCAAAGGATGGCGGATCTGGTTCGCGTGGGCTGCGGATGCGAACGTCGGAGAGAGTGTTGCGGAGGCGAACGTCGCAGTATTTGCGATGAGGTTCGAAGGAGGTAGAGAAAGGTTCGATTTTGGAGGCGGAAAATGACTTTGTCCGGCGTAGCTCCGTGAAGGAGGGTGGGCGGAAGAGGGCTTGAAGGGTGGCGGCGGCGGTGGATGGAGGTTTGCGGGCAGTGGCGGGTTTGCTGTTGTTGTTCGGGTCGAGGAGGGCGAGGCGTTCGCAGAGGCATGAGGGACAGAAGCCGGTGAAGGCTTCGTCGGGGTGGCGGGGGCAGGAGGTGGAGGGGCGGTGGGCCTGCAACGGTTGGGGTGGCAGGGACACTCTTATTTTCTATTTTTCTGCAGCTTTTTCTTCTTGATGGTTGTTTGTCTTTTGTGTGTGCTAGAGATCTTGAAGAAGTTGAATTATTGACATCAATTGTTGTGTTATCAAATGTTGCTGAATGATATGATATCATGTGCTGGTTTTGTGGGAGGTTTGATTAGAAAAGCAACAAAGGAAACTAACCAGTTGTTTATATGGATGTCTTCAATTTGAGTTCCACAGAGAAAAGAGAAAAGATATGGCTTGGTGCAATGTTCTCACAAACGAAGGATGCAGAAAGTGTGCTTGGAGACAATATTAATTTTAGTGTGACCGGGTCAAAAATCTTGTGGCTCTTGAAACATATTCTGAACCTGAAGCAGAATCTCTGCCTCTTAAAAAACCAATTAATTATTCTTTGATATGGAGTTGCTGATTCACCACATAATGGAAGTGCTTATTTTTGGTTGCGAAATCCTCCTATATCCGAAGAGCATACTACCTCGGTTCAAAGGAACCGAGTTCTATTCCTATATTATTTTAACTCGGTTATATAACCGAAGCATAAAAGTGTGGACCTTTTACCTCGTTTGTATATGCTTCGGGTCAGGAACCGGTGTCTATAGACTAAAATAACCGGTGCCATAGCCTCTTATTGTACTAGTGTTAATATTGATCTAAATGTTGAATATTGATTATTGAAATATATTATCAAAGTCTTAGTTGCGAATCTTTAGATATACATGGGAAGGTGTCAAAATCTTTTCAAATGTATATAAGATTTTGTTGGGAATATCTAAAATATGCTAAAATTAGAATTTTTTTATATATTAATTTTATATATGTGTAAAAAATTAGTAGATTTTTCTTTTTTTTTAGTGTTTCCTCGTTTTCAATCTTATTAGCCTTAGGTTTAATAGGTTTTCTTGTAAATGTCTTCCATTAAGAAACTTTAAGATACTCATCAAATGGTTTTTTTATATTAACTCTTCTTATTAAACCTTCTTGGTAGTAAGATTAGAGAATATTCTTTGCAAAACATAATATAGAGTTAATAATATATTATGTGTTTTGGAGTGTGAGTTTGAAGTCAATTCTTTTTCTTGATTTGTTTTTCTAATTTCAAGCTCAGGTTAAAGTTTTTCTTCTACTTTGTACTTGCTAACGTTCGGTCAAACAGGAAAGTTACCTGCAGAAGACATTTTGATGCCAAAGTAAGTAAGGTTCAACGATACTAGCAATAAATGTGCATGAAATGTAACCAACCTACCACAACACCTATTTATAGATTTTGGAATGGACTTCAAATTAGCATAAACCTAATTATGGCCCAACTAGTAATAATCTTGCTTAGGTTTGACATAATCACCCTTAGCATTAATCCTCGTTTAACCCGACCGCTCGACTAGCCAATCGACTCTTTTGGGGTTCCAGGCTGACATAACTATCCGATCTTCTACTGACCAGACAATCATATTATACACAGGCCCCCAAGCCTGAGCATATCTTGGTATCTTGATATGTGAAGGGGTTTTTTGGTTGGAGAAGGTTCCACACATTTTAAATGGGATGATAGGATTTCTATGTAATCGATCGGTCTACAATGTTAACTTCATGAGCAATTACTTCCTAATCGTGTCAATTGAGGGTTTTTCAGGATTCATGTACTCGTTGAAACAAAAAGTCGCGAACTGTGGATCGTCGGATCTTGTTTGTTTCAACGACTGAGATTCGTCCATCTAAGCGCCTGTTTCGGTTATAAATAGGAGGTGAGGTCAATGTCATTTTCACCATTATTATCTACCTTCTTTTTACGACCGAGCGCCATATTCCTCTTTCTATCTAAGGTAATAATGTTTCACTGTTGAATCTTTCTATAGGAGTTAGTCTCTTATATTTGAGTTCTTCATCACCAACAAAGAAAAAATTCATTTGTTTCACTATTATGTAGGACATCTTTCATTTTGAGTTATAAAACTATTTTTCTTTTCTTGTTTAAATATCTAAATATGCATACTCTTCCTTGTGAGGTGTATGAGTTTTTCAAAGACAAACATGCACATTTTTTCCTATTATAGTAACTAAATGAACACTTTTCTATTTTATCTTATTCATACAGATGTGTGAGGCTCTTTGATGAATGCATTTTTATGCCCACATTTCAGGTTTAATTTCAAATTTTTAGTGGAATAATTGTGTTTAAATGGTTGATTTGGATAAGATTTGCGACAGTTGGATTTATCAGGTTTGGGAATTAAAGATGCGTAAAAAGTGATTTTTAGTTGCATAAATTATTCTTGAATATTCTTATGTTTATTTGTGGAGCTGAAATTAAAGATTTATTGGTCCAAAGTTTCAAAATAAGGCCTAAAATCAGAATTATGAAAAGAAATTACAAACAGCTGAATACACCCCTAGTGTTTCATTAATACACTCCCATTTATGAAACATGCCCAATAGTAAACCTTTTCTCTTACACCCCTAATTCTCTATACACACCCTCCTACACTCACAACTCAGATTAACCAGAGGCTGCCATGTGTCCACAATCCTGCACACACCAAATCAACCAATCAGGTCATTCCACGCGTATTGATCCTTAACACACCATTGTTTCCAACCAGAGGTTGCCATGTCATCTCCACTTTCATCCTCCATCTCAACAGAAACCCCTAATCCAAGGAGTCTATGGCAACCACCAGGACACATTCGACCACCATAACCTCGCTGAATCTTTAGTCAGCTCCAACCACCGAAAATCTCCACGAGCCACCATCTTCTTCGTTCAACCTTCGCCCTCGCACCTCTGCCATTAACGCCTATAGAAGAACAGAAAACTCAATACTCCACCATGGGCCAACGTCCAACAACCACCCAAAAACACCATCATGATCATCATTTTCGTCTTTACCGCAACACCATCATCCATGGTCCAAACTTGCAAACCACAAAATCATAAAAAGTAATACCCTTAACGCCTAAATCGCACCTCCCTCATTTTCTTCTTCGCGGAGAAGAACCATAACGTTCATCACAACACCTTCCTCAATCAACATCGCGCTTCATCATCTTCATTCACCTATACTTAAAAAACCCAGAAATCACGCATCAACTATTGATAGGAGGAGCCTAGTCTCTACATATATTGGTTTTTGATGATGAATGGTTTAAAATGATTAGAAATGGTTTTAATCTTTCTTGCACAACAAAATAACATAACAAATATTTAAATCATTAACATGTTAGTGCCAAAAGTATTAATCATTTCTTGATTAGTGAAAGAGGCCTAAACAGATTAAAAATTTCGGTTTTTGGTAATAATAATCGATTACATAAGTCATATAATCTGTTAGACTAAGCCAGAACACTTAAAAGGAAAAATAGGGGCAAAACACTATATTATAATCGATTACATTAGTTACATAATCGATTAAAACAGAGAGAAAGACATAATATATTATACAAATAACATAATCTGTTAAGAAAGTCAAATGGACGACTAACAAAGCTAAGTGGCAAAATAATCGATTATATAAGTACTATAATCGATTAAAATAGAAACAAAGGTCTAATCCATGATACAAATAACCTAATCTATTGGCTTAGTTGAAAGAAGAAATTATAAGTATAAATGTCAAAATAATCGATTACATAAGTACATTAATCGATTAAAACAGAAAGAAAAACTTAATAGATTATGCTATTAACATAATCGATCAAACTCCAACATGATTTGGTTTTTCTATATAAACTAGACTTCATACTTGATTTTTTAACGTTTTAATTGACATATACTAACATTCTCACTGAGTTTTTAGTACATGTTTTCTCAAGAAGTGTTCTTGGAGGATTTCAAGCTTCAATGGTGATCAAGCAATCAAGAATTCATTCAAGATTAATTGGACTTCATTTGGACTAATACATCTGCATTATAGGAGTGTGTTATAATCAATTTATCATTCATTTGAGTGTTGTGACATCTGTGCTAGGTTAGCCAGGTTAGAGATTGAGTGTTTCATAACTTGTATTGGTAGAGAGTGAATGTTTCCTCTCTTGTTTATGATGGAAGCACGTCCAAACATCATGCGGGAACAACTTTCCTCGAAGCAGAGAAGCAGCGGAATGAAGAATGAAGCAATGGAAGTTTGGTGCATTGAAGGTGTTTGATGAAGGTTTGAATGAAAGGAATGATGAGTGTACGACGTCTCTAAGCTCAGTAGACCTTCTTACCAGGGAAGGAAGCTAGAGGAAAGTGAGAAAATATTGACACAAGGTTTGACCCAAGAGTATAAGAGTTGGAATCAATTTCTGCAGCATTTCATTATACTCAAAAAGTGAGATACATAGACATGACTCTCTTATTTAGAGGTAAAGATGAGCCATGTTTTTGACCCAAATTCCCTTCCAAAATTCAAATTATTTCGTGCAAGAGGCTCTAGCTAATCAGATCACGCAAGCCACGCCTTGGTCTAAGTCAGAAAAAAAACACATGTGAAAAACACCTCTCGCAATGGCTGGGCTTGACAGGGTTTCGGCTGGGTGCCCCTATTCCGAAAGCTATTTTTCTTCACAAATTCAATCTGGAAAATAAGCTTCCCAATCCGGAAGCTAACCAGAATTTTGCCCTTTCTTTGCTATTTTGCTTCCTTTGACCCAAGAGGCTCTTAACTGGTTGGTCCATGATCTCCTAGCTTTATTAGACCCTACAAAACAACAATATAAGCATATTAGAAGAGGATCCTTCTCAGACTTAGAGAAAGAAAATAAGAAAGAGCTTTTTAAAAGTCCTTCTTCTACTTCCCTTTCATTGTGTTATCTTAAGTTGATGCTCCTTTGAATGGATTTCCCTAAATAGGTTTCCCTCATACCCTTCCTCTTAAAAAACGATTTGTCCTCAAATCGGAAAGGTATAAAGAAGCATAACTTTGGTTTATTTGTTTCCTCCTAGATAAAAAATATATCTCGAACAAACAACAAAGATGAATATTATTAAAATGATGTATCCAAAGAAAAGAATACAGAAAGAAAGCCTTTTATTTTTGAAAAAGAATTTATCCTTGGCCTTTATTTTCTTTTTCTTTCACTTTGTTTTGAACATTCCCGTTCATTATGCGATAAAACAAAGTGATGTTTTTGAGAAGAAAATTCAAGATATTTACCTTTGGATGAAGAATTTAAAAGCATGCATACCTTCTTCTCCTTTCTATTTTCTTCTTTAGAAGGTTGTTTAGTTAATCTTTCTTCTCTTTTTTCTTTATTTTCCAATTTTCATTTTTATTTTTATTTCATCCTCTTTTACTTTTTGAGGTGTAAGAGAAATCAAAATTATTTTATTTCCTTAGATTGTCTTTACCTAAGCTTCTTACTAGAAATCTTTCAAAAGCTTTTTCAATTGTGAAATGAAATGCTCCTAAAACCAAAAGAAGGTTTGTACTAAATGATATGTTAACCTATATATCATGGAGACTTAAAACATAAAGTTCATTCAAGCAATCAAGCAAAGAAATAAAGATGCAAAATGGAAATGCTAGACAACCTTAAGTGAAAGTGCAATTGATACTTGGAGCCCTTTGACATAGTTTCACACTAATGAACAAATTTAAGATATTATAATGTTCAAATGTGAACTTGGAATTGCACAAAAGGCATTTTCCCATGTCAATTAACCAAATAACAGGAACTAATATAAAACAGCAAAGGTTCCGTGATATGAAGACCCAATTAGACTTGAATTAATGCCTAAAACTAGTGTAAACTTCAAGCTTAAGCTTTTGAAGATTGCTAACTTAAAAACATATGTGAAAGAAGACTAGTCTGGTTGTTAAAATTCTGCTGGAATTGTCAAAAACAACTTACTGGACAACACACTTGTGTTGCAAAATCACCTCTCTCTCCACTTCCTGACATGCTACCTTGGTAGGGAAAGGTTTCTGCAACTTGAAGGCTCTAAGAATACTTCACACCACTATTAAAATCAACCAAAACATTCACCAAACAAAATCAGAAATGCTACACCAGAGTTCTCACTTAAACATATTTGAATTGGACATTTTAGAGGTCAAGAAGTAGGAAATCAAGTACCAATAGGTGTTGAATAACAGTAGGCACACAAAATCAACCTAAGAAAGGTGCTAGAATAGATTAAGAAAGTAAGAAAATTGAAATCACAGATTAAAACCAGTCCAGACCCGAACTTGTTGAGATAGCTGATAGGGGGAGCACTGGTTTAGCTGAACCCACAATCTTAGTGATAACTGTGTTTTTGATGATGACAACACATAATTAATAATAACACATGTGTGTACTGTGTTATACATGTCATATGCTTATGTTGACTTTGTTAAATCTGTAAAAACATATATGTGAACTTTATTGTGTTGATTATAGCACACCATTGTGATTGATATGTGATTTTATCTTTGTATGCATAACATATGTTTTCGAAAATGAAAAAACCATAAGCAGTATTCTTGAACTTTAAAGTGTGGCAAAATAACAGTTTTAAGTCGATTACATTATTGTTCAAATCGATTAAAACTCGTGGGTTTGCACAAATTTTTTTCAAGTGTGCTGTGATGAATTTTGTGAAGAAAAGTTTTCAAAAATGAGCTAAGTGTTTCTACTTTATCGATTGCATGCAACTTGTATTCGACTAAGTATGTTGTTGATTTGAAAACTGTTTAAATGCTTGACATAACTGTCACAACGGTCATATTTTTAAACATGTTGACCAAACATTTATGACAAATCGATTATATTAATTGCACATTCAATTAATGCATTTGACTGCTATTATTCTGTTGGAACTGTCAAATGTATTCAACTACATTAATAGTCTAATCGATTAAAACGCGTCTGTTTTGTGACATACTATATATTGACGCATGATTTGATTTTCTGGAAAAAGAAACAAGAAGAGAATTAATTTTTACATTTTCACATCTTTAAGTGTACTCTGTGTGATCTTACAGAAGAGAGAAAAAGCTCCAAGAACCAAGAATGACCATGGTGATCGAAGTCTTGAAGGTTTCTTGTGTAGCAAGGTTGATCTGCTTTGGAAACGTCTGATGTTTCTGCACTCAAAGGTGTTTTGTGCGTGATCAGGAAAGCATTGGCAAACGCTTAGAATTGCTGGAGTTCCCTATGGTGTAATAAGGAAGAAGAGCTGTGTTCTTGAATTTGAGAGTGTCTCAAGGGGTTTGACAGCAAAACAGGGTGTTCTTGCTGCGTGTCTAGTTGTTGTACTGCCTATATTTAGATTAGTGGATTAGAGAGGTATTTTACATTTTGACGTGAGGTCGCTATAAAAACCTTGTTGTAAAAACCTAGATCTTTATAGTGCATTGGCTTCCAACTCAGGTTGATTGGAAGGACACTGAATGTAGGCTTGGCCGAACCAATATAAAAAGCAGCCTTTGATTTCTTTGATCCCTATATCTGCATATAATTGATTAATCTGTCATTTCATTCGATTAAGGTTATTGTTGCATTACATACAAACTTACATGCATTTCAAGAAAAGTTCAAAGACATCCTTCTTTGCGAAAAAAGATTTTGAAAGCAAACATTTTTACGCATCATCAATTCACCCTCCCTCTTGATAATTTGCGAAAGTGTTTGATGAAATGCCCCAATGAATTTTAGATTTTGAGTTTTTGGGTTTTAGGGCCTCTAAACTAGATTGCACGGTTGTATAAGCTTTTTATCACTTGAAGATACTTCTTTTGATCATTTATTTTCAGTTTCAAACATTGAACCAACTTTAACCAACCCATAAATGAATTTTATTGACACAAATTAGCAAACAGTGGCTAGAAAAGTACTTTGCACCAGAGAAAATGACCTGAAATGATAGTGGTTTGACAATAAAATTGTATAGAAGTGGTTTAAGCTCAAAACTGATCTTTGAAACAACTTTGTGTTGTGATTTTAGATGTGTCTAAACTCTAAAGTAAGTTAAAAACAGCTTGCAACACAAATTCATTATTCAACTTCCAATTTTGACTCAAACTGTAATGGTTTAAGAAGAAATTATGCATATAGGCCAAGATATGACTAAATGAATTGCGGTAGCAACTTTTAAACATCATTTTAAACTTATTCAAGCTTTCAAACAACATAGAATTGGCAGAAACCAAAATTAGACCTTGGTATGGCCAATTATGCAGAAAAAATACCCCATCACACCACTAAAATGAAGTTTGATTGATTCAAAAGCTTAAGCAACACTGAAAATGACTCAAAGAAGTATTAATACAGTAGATTAAGTTGGAAATAATCAACTAGAATGATAAACACGGTGATAAGCTTAAAATAAAATTGAAACAGTAAGATGCTAATGATTTTGAGCAATCAAGCAATGCGTATTGCATTTCATTGCTTGTTATGGTTTTCTACACCTTTTGTAACCTTCAACAACACTAAAAAATGTTGTACAAAGAACTAAAATCATTTTACACAATTGAAAACAGATTCACAAAGCATAAAACAATTTTGGTATTTTAAGTATAATGCAAAACCAGATTCAATGCTTTAGTGCTTTAACTCATATCACCAAGGCTAGAACATGTTCTCATTGCCTCATATGGTTGATATATGGTTACACTTGCATTAAACTTGACCAAAACAAAAGCAACACTACATGAGAACATGCACATGACTTATGATAAATTGAAATTGGGAAATAAGGATGAAAATGACTCAAAAAAAGAAATTCACCTGAAAGACAAACATACTCACACACTAGAAACACTAAAATAACAACTGGAAACACGAATTTAAGCAAAAAAACAGAACTAAAAATAGAACTAGTGGACTGGAAACAAGAACAAAATAATAAAGAACGAAATGGAATGTAAAAATGGCTTAGCTCTTAATGAAGGCGTGGACGACCATGCTCTGTCTACCACATGATGGAAGCACGTCCAAGCATAATGCGAACAAATTTCCTCGAAGCAGAGAAGCAACAAAATAAAGCATGAAGCAATGGAAGTTTAGTGGATTAAAGGTGTTTGATGAAGGTTTGAATGAAAGGAATGGTGAGTGTATGGAGTCTTTAAGCTCAGTAGGGCTTCCTACCAAGGAAGGAATCTACAAGAGAGTGAGAAAATATTGATACAAGGTCTGACCCAAGAGTATAAGAGTTGGAAACAATTTCTATAGCATTTCATTATACTCAAAACTGAGAAAATTACATAGACATGACTCTCTTATTTATAGGTAAAGATGAAGCATGTTTCTGATCCAAATTCCCTCCCAAAGTTCAAATTATTTCGTTCAAGAGGCTCCAACTTATCAAATCAAAAACAAAACATGTGAAAAGCACCTTTCACAGTGATTGGGCTTGACATGGTTTTGGTTGGGCGGCACCCTATTTCGAAAGCTATTTTTCTTCACAAATTCAATCTGTAACACAAGCTTACTAATCCGAAAGGTAACCATAATTTTGCCCTTTCTGTGCCCTTTTCCTTCCTTTGATCTAAAAGGCTCTTGAGTGGTTGGTCCATGATCTCGTAGCTTTATTAGACCCTACAAAACAACAATATAAGCATATTAGAAGAGGATACTTCAAAGACTTAGAGAAAGAAAACAATAAAGAGCTTTTTAAAAGTTCTTCTTCTACTTTCCTTTGATAGTCTTATCTTAAGTTGATGCTCCTTTGAATGGATTTCCCTATATAGGTTTTCATTAGTTTTATTGTATTCTCGAACTCAAATTTGATTTAGTGGATTGCCTCTCAACTCAGGTTGTTGAGAAAAGACTAGATGTGGGCTTGTGAGAAGCTGAACTAGTATCAGTATTTGTGTGTTTTGATCTTTCTTTCAACTTTCTTTACTGGATTGATTCATTTATCTTTGTTTATTGATTTCAAGATTCAAGAACTCTTTAAAGATTTTAAAAAGGTTTTGACAAAGGTTGAAATCCAATTCACCCCCTCTTGGATTGAGATATAAGGGCTCCTATTTTTAACATCAACCATGTTCATCCTCTTCGCACCCAGAAGCTCTTCTTTGCGGAAGCCATCGTGACATAACTATGAGCAAATTGGATCATTAAAATCGCGCCACCACCAACCTTTGAGGCGCGCCATTTTCGTGAAGCTTCATCGCTCTCTACTACACCTGCAAAACACATTCACAGAAAAGCCAAACATTGCGAACTCCATCGCTCAACCATGGGCTGCCATGAGTTAGAGAGTAGAAACATGAAGGCTTTCTTGCACCACAAGTAGGATAACCCTATTCTGCAATTGTGAAACCCTAATTTTGGGTGGAAAGGGGTCTGCCATGTGGTAGTCGCTCACTGGCCGCGTCCACTCCTTTAGTTAAATCTGGTCAACAAGTCTTCCTTGGTCAAACAAATTAATTTTGGTTTTTTGAAAGAAAGAAAGGGCTAAAGTACAATTAGAGGAAATTTTCGGGCTTCTATGGAATTTTTAAAAAATAAGGAGGGTTAAATTAGAATTTTGGGCAAAATTAAATCTGTTAGATATTTCCAAAGACAATTAAATCTGTGAATATCAACAAAAAATATCTTCCAAATAATTTTATGATTATCTAAATCTATTATTTATTTGGAAAATATAAGATAAAAGATTTCATCAACAAAATATTCAGAATCCAAGCCTAATCAAGTTCTATATAAAGAGATCCAGGGGAGGCATCTCTGATTCATTTTCTCAGACTCCTCCATTGGAAGCAATCATCCACCACTCCTCTCACTTTTATTTTACCATGTATTGCACTCCATTAATGGAGGGCTAAGCTTTTAAAGCTATTCCACTATAATTTCATTACAGATTCTAAGTTTAAGTTGAATTAATGTATTTGTTTCTATTGATTATTGATTTGAGTTGTCTTTCTTCTATGTCTTTCATCTCCCAATCACGTTAAAAGTAATGATTTTTGCATCTTAAGGTGTTTGAATCTATATGCATATTGATGATATGAGTTCAAGGGTTTCTAGGTTTAATTGAGAATGTACTTTAATTGAATTTAGGAACTTTCATATGATTAAACTACTAATTGAAAATGTACTTAGATTGATGGTAAGAATTTCAACTATAATTAATTGAGAATTTACTTTGATTAATTAAGGCTTAATTGCTTTCTTTGTCCCTAGTTTCGCTGTAGTGTGTCAAGTTGGTCCTACCTTTTAAAAAAGTTTCAATTTCATGCACACTTGGTAAGTTTCAATATAAATATTCTAGTGAGGGTATATGGTGATATGATGGTTGATAAGGGGTTATGTCCTAAGGTATTTCCATAGTATGTCTTCAAACTGGTTCTAAGATGGATAGGTTTTTGTGGTTGTCGGGTGATGGTTGGAATTCATAGTCTTTATTATGTGGGATGCTCAAGAGTGGATAGTTGAAAGGTTGGTATGATGTAGGCCGAAAATTTAGGGGGAGGGGGGAGAAGGATGATATGTTTAAGGTGCGTTTGGAGGTTGAGTCATATATTGTGAAAGATTCAGGTCTGGATTGGTCATGAGGAGCTTGAGTAGATAAGAGCTCATTTTCATTGTATTGAGGCTGAGGTTCGTGAGACACAGTTGGCTCAGGATTGACTTTATTTACGGGCTGCTCATTGGGCACTACTATTGTTTCTTCAGTAGTTCAAGATCCTTGCATGGTAGGTTCCTCAATTTTTAATTTGTGTGGGGTTTGTGCGAATTCTTCAACTGCAATGATTTGAAGTTTAGCTTTTGTTTGACTAGATTTGAGTGTAGGTGAACTCGTTAAAGTTTTTTTCGGGTGTTTAATCACTAGCTTCTGTCTTTTTGTTGATGGTAGGGTCATGGTGGGCTGAATTTGCACTTCCTTCCTTTTGTTTGAGAAAGTGGCACGCTTCCTAAGTTGTTCTATAACAGGTCCCTCATTGGAGTCTGATTCTCCTTCTGGATTTTGTGTCTTTTGTTGCCAAAATTACTCTTCTTTCCCCACCATAGTTTCTGATTGAGCAGTTTTAATATTTTTCCCACCCTTTAGATGCCTTACTTGTTCTATAAGGGGTGGTGAAGGTGAACTGGACATTGATTATATTCTTTGCGGAGTATATTCTTTGCCTTTTCCGATAAGCATTTTTAAATGTTGATTATTATCATATATTTTTTGCAGCTCTTCTGCTAGTGAACTATTATTCTCTTAGTTGAGAAGATTGAGATGGTTGGTGTCTTTGATGATGGTTGTATCTTTGACCAAATTCTTGTGCTCTAGTACTGACTTATCATTTTCCTTTCTCAAAATAGACAATTCATTTCTAAATTGTTGACACTTTTGTCAAGCATTTTTCTCTCTTGCTTAGACGAGGTAACATCTTTGCTAGGCTTATCATTTCCTTTTGATATTCCTTTAGCTTGCATTTGCATATTGTGAAATATTTTGGCCAACGTTGCACATTTTGCTAAAACACTATCGTAAGTGTCAATGACTGATTCCAGCTCAAAGAAATCTATTTCATCATTGTATTCTTCTGAGAGATAAATGAGATCATCTGCTTCATCTTCTGGAATGTAGTCTGAATTTGACCTATGGTGGAAGTCATCCTTGTTGCACCTGAAGTCTTTCATTCTTAGGATCATTTCCTCGAGTCCTGCTAAGAACTAACCCTGCGAGATTAGCTCTGATACTAATTAATGTACCTGAAAAACACTAAAAGAAGGAGGGGGGTTGAATAGTGTTAATGGAAAACTTTTCGCAACCCTTCTGATATATCACGTTGTTAGAAATGAGAGGCCTTATATCTCAAACCAAGAGGGGGGAGGAGGTTGAATTGGTTTTGATACTTTTTAAAATCTTTTTCGAATCTTGAGTTCTTGAGTCTTTAAATCAATAATCAAAGGCAAATGAATCAACTAAGTAAAGAAGAGTGCAAGAAAGATCAAGACACAACAATCTATACTGGTTTGACTATCACAAGCCTACATACAGTCCTCCTTAAACAACCTTAGTTGAAGGGAATCCACTAATAATGATTTGAGTTTACAAGAATACAATGAAACTCTCAATTTCATTCCTCACACCACTCAAATAAAAAATAGCAAATACAAGAGAGGAATCTCTCACTCTCAAACAACAAAGAGATGAATCACTCATTCTCTTTACAACTCACAATAGCAAACCCAGCTCTTAACCCCGACTATCCTTGCATTTGTATCCAATATCACTGATTGCAAAAGAACCTTATCAAGTCACACTCCCAAAGTGTAGATGAATCAAAGTGTGTGTAGTCTAAATGGTCTTGAAAGAAATCTTGATGTGTAATCACCAATGAAGTTTGAATTCTCCAAGAATGATTCTTGAGAGCACTTGTAATCAAAACCCAACAAATCTATTAGTATATGAAACGTATAACATTAATGAAACACGTCTCGAGTCAGGTTTATATAAAAAATTCAAATCATGACTTAATTTAAGAAATTATCACTCATGTATAATCAATCAATTCAACACTTATGGCTATAACTTCTTCTTCTAAAAATCTTAACATATTAGGATTCTTATATAATGGATTAGACCTTGCTTTCTGTTTTAATCAATTATCCAACTTATATAATAGATTATATTGACACTTAGCTTCATCAGTAATCCATTTGCCTTCCTTAATAGATTATGTTACTTATATAACAAATTATGCCTATCTCTGTGTTTTAGTCGGATATGTAACTTATGTAATCGATTATAATAGAGTTATTTGCTTTAGTTAATCTTTCTAAGTGTTCTGGTTTAATCTAACATATTATACAACTTATGTAATTAATTATTATTACTAGAAACTAGATTTGTAATATGCTTTAGGCTATGTCATTACACATGAATGAATTCAAATATTTAGCACTAACATGTAAATGATTTAAAACATTTGTTATGCCATTTTGTTGTGCAAGAATGATTAAAATCATTTCAACCTATTCATCATAAAAACCAAAATGTATAGAAGCTAGGCTCCCCTTATCAACAATCTCCTCCCTTTTTGATGATGACCAACATAAAGTATTCTTTTCCATTAGCTCTCCCCCTTTGGGCATTAGCAAAAACTAGTAGAACAATCAAGTATAATGGAATTCACATGTGCAGAACATCAAAACAACTTACAAACCAGTGAAGTATGTGATGCTCCCCCTATCAAAAAGAGTAGATGCATTATATAATGGTGTGAGCAATTTATGATTAATGTCAAGATCAAGATCAACTCAAAGTAATTTTCCAAATATAGACAAATATGTAGGGAATTATTTTTCAGTGTAAACAACACATATATATGTCACATAATCAAGTCCATTTATGCATTAAAATGTGCTATATATATAGAATAACCACTACACTTGGTGAGATATCATTCTGATTTTGTAGAAAAGCAATTGTTATGGTATCAGAGCATAATTTAGTTACACATATATGATATAGCAATGATATCAAGTACACTTTTTCAATATTCACTTCAAATATAAATCCCAGATTTAAGCATGGAGTATTGTAATATAAATTTCATCTATTATGTAGCAAGAATATGATCTATGGCATTAGAGTTTTGCAACAAATTTTATATACTTGATTTGAATCAATATGATGCATATTGCACTATGTACAATGGAATTCAATGTGAAATTGTACTTGATTCAACATATAATATAAATTGCACTCAAAACATGTATTTAATGACAACTTGGACTTTGTGTAGTAGAACAAAAATATAGTTAGATGTGCATACAATAATATTTGGTCACCTAACCGATTACATTAGTAGCTTACAGATTAAAATCTACAGAAATGATCAGCTAATTGATTATGATCGTTGTCTAATATGTTAAACTTTGCATAATTGGTTTAAATAAGGCATTTTGATTGTAGAACCTGTTTCACTTAGATTGAAACCTGCAAGAACTTCTTTCTCTATACCACACAATGTCAGTATTCAAGTGCAGAGTATGTACAACAATTTATTCCATTAATCATGGACATTTAATAATAAAGAACATTGAATCATTTTCAATATCCTAGTACCAAGTGCTGAATATCAGATTTACTAGTCCAGAACATAAATAACTTGGTAGTTCATTGAATTCAAGCAAATATAGACCAGTTCAATCAATCATTCATTTGAATTGACATATGAGAATCAACACTAACAATCAAAATATTTTTCAAGCAATTTAAAGCACAATCATATGATCAATCAACAACATAATTAAAATACCAAGTGCACAATATTGTTCGGAATACCACAATAGTCAATTTAAGAGTGGTTCTAATAAACAGAAGATGAGCAAAACTAAAGTATTTAAGCCTAAAGCTTTATGGCTTAGATTGGAGATTTCTAAGAATAAAAGCAAAAGGGAATTCAATGGCTATCCTAATCGAAAATTTTTATATAGCCTTCATCATCTGAGTCCTCTTCATATTCACCTTTAAAGATGTCTTCATCATCAAACTCGTTATCTAGGTTTTGTTAATCAAATTTATTCTGGATTTCAGCAACAAATTTCTCAAGTTTATCAAACCTAGCTGATTGAATCTTCATTTGCTTCACCATAAACCTTTCAAAATCAGTCTTGGGTTGGAATGCAGGTCCGACATTTGTAGCGTCCACATTTAGTGGCTCAATATCTTCTCCTTCCATGGGTAAATGTTCATCATTGAAAGCCTACCCTATTTCACTTTTTTTGAGTCCCATGTGGTGCAAGGCAAGGTTAGAGATAAGATTGGTTTTGTTACAGTCCCTTGGACAAGAAGACATCATAAGAAGACTTTCCAAATTTTGTTTTGTGATCTTGACCATATGATCACAAATAGATGCTACCCAATAAGTTTGAAGTCTCGCCTTCAAGGAATGGATAAGATAAATGAAATACCTAAAAAACACTAGAAGGAGGGGGGTTGAATAGTTTTTATGGAAAACGTTTTTCACAACCCTTTTGATATAACACAATGTCAAGCGAGTGAGATAATCTTTTAATGGCTTAGACACTTGACTTAAAATATAAGCTTTATAAAGATCAGCGTGCTAATGAGAATAATTTCTATTGTAACATTTGTAAGAACTTCCTTTAAAAATAAAGGATCGTTTTGGAAGTTCTAATATTTTTAATTAAAAAGCTCATCTGCAGGTTTTCTAAGAGGATCGTTTAGCAAAGGGAAGAGAGAATAACATAAGAGATTTTATACTGGTTCGTTCCAACTGAGCTACGTCTAGTCTCCTCCGCAGAGGGTTCTACTATAGTCTTCACACGATTACAAATGAGTATTAGCACCACTCTTGGTACTCAGTCACCTCGTTGAGATTTCCTTTGGGTATTAGCACCACTCCTGGTACTTAGAAACCCGTGGAGATTTCCTTGAGTATTCGAACCACTCCTGGTACTAGACTACTGCTCCTAGATTCCTCAACTCAAAATAATTCAGTTGCAAGTATTTTAATTGTCTTCAGAGATGTAATCAAAGATTGCTTACAAGCAGTTTAGCCTAAATCTCTCCACGAGAGGGTATGAATACAATACAGTACTGTCTAAACACTCATAGGTGTTTCTATCTATGATCTTACAAAAGTAAGAGATTTGACACTTAAGCTCGAGAGTATCTTTTTCTCTTTTATCTTCTCTTCTCTTTTCTTCAACTCAAATATAATCTATTTGATGAGTCAATATTTTCTTGACTTCACTTAGCTTATTGTACTACATTTAATTAGGGAATTGTGCAAGAATGTCCATTATTTCCCAATTTTGCTATTTGTGCTTAATTTGCTCAATAATTCTTATTTTAATTAATTTGAATTATCTGAGGCTAATTATTGTCATTATTAATTGTAGGGGAATTTTTGGAAGTATATTTTGGGACAAAGAAGAGCTTGGCCACGTCAACATTATAGTTTAATTTCGTTTCAAATTCGTTTATAATCTAATTGGTAAAACTTTATGACTTTGGACCCATTTTTGGTCAACATTTAGGAGAAGCCCATTAAAAAGGCATTTTTGTAATTTGGGGTTTTAAATACCCAAATCAGATTTTAGGTTTTCTAACTCTCGTCATTCTGCACATTCACGTTTTCTTTCTTCTTGGAGAGCTCCTTTCAAGGTTTTTCGTTTTTCCTCTTATTTTCTTAGCTTAATCTTGTTATGAACATGTTTGAGATTAATTGAATTTGTTTCTGCACTTTAACTTGTTCTTCCATTCTCTTTTCTGTTTTTAATTTCGTATTGTAGCTCTAGCTTCATTCCCAACTTCGTTTTTCCATTTGAATTGCGTTTTTGTTCCGTTTATTATGGTTAATTTGCATTTTCCAGCACTATTTCAATCCCAATTGCGTTTTCTATTTTCGTCTAGGTTCTACGGTTTCATTTTTTGCATTGAGTGTTCGTTTTTGTGCATTGAATTTGCGTTTTCTCCATTAGGTTTGCGTTTTGTGCATTGGACTTTCGTTTATGCATTGATGTTTCAATTCTGTTTTGATTGTTTAGAACTCGTTTCCAGGAAAGGGTAAATCTGTTGTGTTGGTAATTGGTGGAACTGCATTGTCTCCATTAGGTTAATTTGCTGTCATTGTGCTTTTAACCTTGCATAATATTAATTTGTTATGGGATTTTTAAATTAGGTATACGCTTAGTTGCCTAATTCGAGTGTGTAGAATTGATTAATCATGTGCAATTGCATTAGCTTAATTTGTAATTTGAAAACCCAATTAATCTTCGCTTAGTTAGTTGATTAGTGTTGGATTAGGGAGGGAGCGATTAATTACCTGTAATCAGGGATTGAAGTCATTGCAGGGAAACCAATAACCGACCTGTCTTTAATTAGTGATTTAATCAATGTTTTAATTAGTGAATTTAGTTAGTAAAACGATCCACACAACCCCTCCCCCTACTATGTGTTTGACCTAATTCCTAAATCACAGTTGGTCCTTGAGAGACGACCTAGGAGTCAATCTCCTAGTTTATACTACACTTAATTGCATATTAATTTGTACTAGGGAAGAAGAAGGTCCACCTAGCTGAAGTTTCCTGCGTGTACCGGCCTGCTCCTCTTGTTTTCATGAGATGTACAAGATCATCCTCTTTATCTAGCTCAAGTGTAGGTGTAGGTGTGGGTGTAGGTGCAGGAGGTGACACTGTGGGTATCTAAATTTGCTTCCCAGACCTAAGGGTGATGGCATCAACATTTTCATTTCTAGGATTCTGCACAATCTAAGAAGGCAATATGTTTGAATTTTGTGACTATGCTTGATTCAGTTGTGTGGCCATCTACCCCATCTGATTTGTTGAAGCTCTGGTCTATTGTTGATGTGCGGGTTCAGCCGATTCCTACAAAAAGGTTAGTGCATTGTGGCTCCCAAGAATTTATATGCAGAGGTATAACACCCAATCCCAATGTATCAGATTGAAGATCATATATACTCCCGAAACATGAATGAGATTCAGATTTAGAAACAATATCAGCAACAGACTCATATTCATGTTCAGTGCATGGAAAAGAAGTATTTTGATGTGATAGCAAAAACTGGTTCTTATCATGCATAGAGTGAAAATTAGAAACATGCTCATCAAAAAGATAATCATATTGAGGTATGTTTACCTCCACTTCCCGAAAGGTTGCTAGAGTCTCCTTATGTGGTTCTTTTATATTCTTGCTTTGAATAGGAGACTGCAGCAAATCATAACTAGTGGTGGAAGACGTAGAAGGTCTACATGGCTCAAAATTCCTACTTACACTACAAAAAAAAAGGTTATTTAGAAGGGGTTTTTTTTTCGATTTGCGGGGGTTTTCGCCCTTCGCAAAATAAATTCCGGGGGTTTTTCAAACCGCCGCAGTTTGAGTCGCCACAAACTATCTGCGGGAGTTTTTTACGACCCCCGGTATCACGTTCAATTTGCGGAGGGTAAAAACCTCCTCTATTACTGACAGTTATTTTGTAGAGGTTTTTAACCTCCTTTATTTTCAACTATTTGATCACAAAAGTTTCCTATATTTTTGTCAGTTTTTTCGTTTGATGATTATTAAAATATATAATATCGTTTTTTTTAATGATTATTAAAATATATAATAACTAACTATTTTCACCAATTTCTTTCTTTTCTTTTTTTTTTAATTTCAAAATTAAGTAAATTTAATTTCTTTTTAAAATTATTAAATACCAAACAAATATAATTCCTCTGAATAAAAAATTGATACCATAGAACAAAAACCCTTGTGTAAGAAGGAATTTAGAAAAATAAATTGATAAACAATTGTATGTTACAGCAGGATAGACTAGAAATCAATGTAATCCTATTGCAGAAATAGTTACAAAGAAAGAAATGTTATCCAATTCATAATAAACTAAATATAGTTTTATCCTAAAACAATATCATAAGTTTCCTAAATGTTACTTCCATCAGATGATTGTCTTGTTCCCAAAGGAGACTCTGGCTCATTTGTATCATCACGAGCTTGCTGAAATAATATAAAAAATATTAATAAAATAAACTCAATTACATGTGCTCACATTTTGAAAATAATATATAAAAAATCAATCAAATAGAATAAACATCTTCTATCAAAGGGTAAATAAATTAATGCGTGCCTCTGACCACCACTCAAAAAAGAAACTTCCACCTGAAATGAACCTCAACACTCCTACAGCGGAAACAACAACTCTACAACAATAATCATAGTGGGAAGAAAAATTTAAAAACTTGTGTTATAGTACCCTATAATACATATATATATATTATAGTACCCTATAATACATAAAGTTAACTATGCATATATAAATCTTACTGCAACACAGATAATAAATCTTACTGCAACAATGAATAAAGCTAATTACAACACATATACTGCATAAAAATCTTACTGCAACAATTAATAAAGCTAACTACAACACAGACATAGATAACAACTACCTAATTCTCACACTATGCATATAAATCTTACTGCAACCATCATACTCAGAACTTGAATAATGAATAAAATATTGGAAAAGCACAACTTATCAACATCTGTTAAATTTGTGGAATAATATCTAATAAATATCATAATATATGTGCTTTCCCGTAAAAGTATTTTTGAAATCAAAAGTTATATATTAGATAGTGAGCATTGATTCTAATTGATCATTGATTTCGATAGAACAATATATTCTCTCTTTCATAAGTTTCTCTAACAACAAGGAAGCTCGTCTCACTGTTTTATCAGCTTTATCACTGCTAATACAATGTTAATGAACTATTACAAGTACATAGTCACGTAGAAAAGAGAAACCATCTCAATAATAGCATATCAACCCCAAAACTTCAGCACCAGTGGATTCCTCCATTTTTAAACACCTTATGAAAACCTGCTTTAAAAAAGTATCAAAATTCCAAGACAACCAGACTAAGCAGCCAGAGACAACAAACTACATGGTGCATATAAACCACATATTTGCATTTCTTTAGAAAAAAATGGCAGGTCTTAACCATCAAACTTGAAAATTATGATAAAAATGATTTATCTGCAACACCTTTTCATGGGATCTATATCGTACACGATGCATACAGAAATTACATGAAACATCATTCCTAAAGCTACACTTTTGGGTATAGACAAATATAAAAACATAAAATTCAATAAAAATAAGAAACAAAACTGCTGATAATTCAATCTCAATTAATATAATATTGGATAGCTTTGGGAAGTTCATGCGCTTGTCTCATGGGGATACAATAGCTATTCTCACCTGGGATGGTACAGCTTCCGCTAGTATTCTAGGAATCTCTTTTGGCTCAAGAAAGACGTTCACTCGATAGAGAGCTGACCCTGATAGTACATTTGCAAAGAAAATGTTCCAGATCGTAAACCATAATACTTTAGTGCATGCACTCTTTTGTATTTGACTCCATGAAATGTATCCTTGCATGGATGAAAGCATAATCATAATAGGTGGAACAAATGACAGAAACAGCTGAAGAATCAAACTGGGAAGGTATCCTGTTATAACTTGGCTCACAACTGACCTGAAAACAAATATCGGGAAACTTAAGTTGAAAAACATTGAAATTATCAATGCTAAAAGAAAACAATACTCTTTTACACAAACACAGAGTCACCTGTTCAAGAAAAGAAAATAAAATCAAACATTTCTAGAAAACTCTGCACATATATTGGGTATTAAGGATTTATAAACAGTTATAATGAAAGAAAAGGATAAATGAGCAAATTATTAAGGAAAGCATCTACGCAAGGTAGCACGAATAATTTGGTGAGAAGTTTAATTTACTTTATGAGAACAGGAATAACAAGATTTTAAGTCATCAACCAATTTCACAAAGGTGACAATCATTTTAATGAAAAACTCAAGCTGTTAAATGCATGCTTAACATTCTCAAATTTATCAAACCAAACAAAGAAAGCATGTAATTCTTCCCTTTTCTCCCTTTTTCTTCCTTTCAACTCTAACCAGTCAAATTCCTCCAATCTTATATCACTTTGCTTAAAACAAACATGTAATGCGTATTATGTCATTAAATCTTATATCTTCTGTTTTTTTAATCCCTTGTAGTCCCTACAAAGATGACTGAATAAAAATGAAAACTTTTGAATAGGAGAAAATTAGTATAAAAAGAACCTTTTCACAAAACCAGAATTGAGGAAACCATAAGCAGTACACCCTTCATTTTCCATATAAACCAAATAAAACCCATTTCAATGAGAAATTCAACGAATCAACACAAGCTCTTAACTTTCACACAGAAACAGAACAATGTGAACCTCCTCACTCAAACACTCACTCACTCAAGCAACACCAATAAGTCAAAAACATGTGACTAAGAGAACAACACCAAAACCGCAAGATCCTCAACCAGAGTCAGAGTCACGTCAACAACCAACAATAGAACAAAAAAAACAATCACTACAACAAGCCAACAATAACAAGAGGAAGACCATGGAATAAGGGCTTTCACCTGAGACTGACAGAACAAGACCGAGATACAGTGGCATAGCTACTGTTGTATGGTAAAAAAACAATTATACACCAAAGAGAAGTAAGAAGGGTGTTAGAACGATTTACCTCAGGTTGTAGCACGACTGGAAGCTTCACCGTCGACCCGTCCACGCAACCACCGCTACAGCTCCGTCTACCAACGGTTCCGCGACTACGATTCTGAAGGCTAATCAGTGCGAGGGAGATACGAACCAGTGTGCGAGGAAGAGACGAAGGAATGAAAACGCAAAAATGAAGAAAGGGATTTTAGGGTTTCGATTTTAGATCAATGAAATTTTTAGAGGGAGATGGGTTTCAGGATTTTTAGACCAAATATTTCAGAGGGAGATGAGTTTCGATATTTAGATGAATGAAATTTTACAATTTAAAAAAATAATTAGTTTAAAAGTTTTATTTAAAGGGATTATAAAATTGTTTTATTTGAAGGGGTTATAAACCTCCCTTGAAAACCATTAAAACTCCCATTATCATTGACACTTTCATAATTTAAATTAAACATTATAAAATATGTTAATTTGAGGGGGTTTTTCATGACCTCCTCTAAATAACCTCCTCTAAATAACTTTTTTTTTGTAGTGTTATAACTACCTAGTCCTCATGCTTAGGAAGTTTTGTCTCGGAAATATCAAGATAAAAATCTTTATCAGCCTCCTCAGGTGCAAGAATAGGGACATATGAAGGTGGGAAAGTAGGTGTTAAAATAGAATGGCTCAATTTCTCACACCACAAGGGGGGGGGGGGGTGAATTGGTGAAATGTAAAAAATAAAATCTTTTCAAATCTTTTTCACAAAAATGATGCCTTGACACTTTTCTTGAATCCAAGGTAAAAAATTTTCAATGCAGCGGAAATTTAATCGAATGAATGCAGAACGTAATCGATTGAATAAAAAGAGTAGGGATGAGAGAATGCAAACACTGTGTTTTTATACTAGTTCAGCCAAGCCTACATCCAGTGTCCTTCCAACCATAGGAAGCCAATGCACTATAATGATTAAGGTTTTTACAACAAGGCTTTTATATCGACCACACGTCAAAAATATAAAACACCTCTCTAACCCTCTAATCAAAATATAAGCATTACACAACAAGACCAGCAACAAGAATCTCCTCTTGTGCTGTCTAAACCCTTTGAGACACTCTCAAAGTCAAGAACGCTGCACGCTGTTCTTCCTGTAATCACAATAGGGAACCTCAAACCAATCTTCAAAAGATTGTAGAATCTGATCTCTCAATGACACCCGAATGTGCAAGTTGATCAGCCTTTGAAAAACACAACAATCTTGCTCTTTAAGAAATCACAAGTAGTTGATCACCACGGTCACTCTTGTTTCTTGGAGCTTTTCTACAGAAGGATCAACTGATGAGGATGATGAGTCCAGGGAAGAGGATTCAATCGAAATGTCTGAATTAGAATAGGGTTGTCTAGAGTCATTTTTTTGTGTTGTTTTGGTTGGCATTATCTGCCACACCTTTTTGCTTTCATCTGATTGCAATCCTTCTGATTAATGAATGAAATCAGATTTCGCTTTAAATCAATATGTGTTATCATATCTGTGGTTGATTGTGTGAAACTGATTAACGAAATCGATTAATACAAATGTGTATGAATGCAATTTGACAGATTTTATTGTTACATTCACATCATTGCATATTCATACATAAACTATATTGATTACTATATTGCATTGTTACCAAACTGCTTGATCTAGTTTAGCCTAAATAGGTTAATGCAGGAACAGTTCTTGCTGATTGAGCTAGAATGGAAAATCTACAATACTCTGAAGCAAAGAAATCAATTACGATAGAACTCTAATCGGTTGGTCTTCGTAACAGGGTTTGAAGATTCCAAACTTCTATTACCTGATATCTTCTAACCTTGACTTACTATCTGTTAAATGTTTATGCATCTTTTATCTCTGTGTTTATTGTTGATGGATTGACAAGTGTACCAAATCGCACAAGTAATATAAAATGGTAAGACCAAGTATTGTATCCCTGAACACTCTCAACACTAAACAATTGTGTGATAACTTGATTAATTAAGACTTAAATAAAATGAGATCATTGGTTTAAGATGCAAAGACAGAAAATTAAATATGAATGCAAATTGATCAATAGTAGAGTAACAAAAAGATGAACGGATGTTGTTTAATATGAGATGAATATGTTGTTAGGGTTTGATTTCACCAAGTATACTCTCTTGTATATAAGAATTCTTCTTTTTACATTAATGTTAACGTCACTCAATAAATTACTTAGAACCCGATCCCTCGGCGCAATAAGCCTGCCTTAATTCCTAGTTCGTGCAATTCCTAGTGTTCCTAGAAAATTAAGTCTGAAGATCAAGAGCTTAAGATGACCAAGTACTCATACCCTCATCCCTGAGAAATATTACCCTTGGGAGAATTCAACAAGAACCTGAATTGTAAGGAACCTCCCGGCACTCATGCAATTCATAAATCATGATACTAAATGAGTTAAATAGAGCAAGCATTGAAATAGATGAATTCCCTAACAATTAATGAAAAAAAATATAAATTAAGAATCAATTCAAATACATGAGAGTTCACAAGGTTACATAATCCCCCAACAAGAAATAGAGTTTAGTTCCCCATAAACATGGAGAAAATAGATAAATAATGGAAAAGAATGAGATAGTGAAACACTAAAAGTAGAAGCGGAAGCTCCCGCCTCCAGATTCGCCTTCAAAGAGTAGAAGAGTGTGCTGCTATGTTGCTTCAGCCAGAGATACAAAACCTAGAGCGCCTGGGTCCTTTAAATAAAGTCAGAAAATAGTAGAAACAGGGCCGGTCCAAAAGAGTCGAAACAGAGCAAAAATTGGGCCAGAATTGCGACGGATGACGCTCTGGCGCCCCATTTAGGGCGCCCGGACGGTCCTCATGTAGGGTTTGAGCCTTCAATTGGAGCCCAGGCTTTGGGGTTTGCCGCTCAAGCAGCTTAGGAGGGCGCCCGGTCGATGGGCGTCGTTTTTTCGAGGCTCAAGCCTCTAGATTGGGCGCCCAAGCTTCGTGCGGTTCCTCCTTTTGGTGCTTTTCCAGGCCTTTCTGAGCTCTAACTCCTTAGCACCTCATCTCTGCTTTCCGCATTCTCTCATTACCTATCAAAACAAGGGAAATTAGTCATAAAATCATCAAATTCAACCTCAACTCTCTTATTCACACAACTTAATGAAAAAGCATGAGTCCAAGCAAGTTTCCAAGTGAAAAAGGGTGTATTTAGTATCAAAATTACATCACAAATAACGGTATTTTCAACCGTTAACATAATCCCAAACTTAGAACTTTTCTTGTCCTCAAGCAAAACAGATTGTAACTCAGCTTTTCAAAATAATCACTACAATGACTCAGCCTTTTTCAAAACTTTTTCTTTCAGATAAGCAATCACTTTTATCAACTCAGCATACAGATATCAGTCAAAGTGTACAGATACCTTAATCAATTAAAAATCAGTGTGAGGCTCATGTACTTCAACAGAAGCTATCCTTAAGAATCATCAATCAACACAACAAAGATGCAATAAGAAAGTCAAAGAACTACTCCTCACCAAAGAAAGTGTTTCACTCAAGCACTCAAAAGTGTATCACTCAAGCACTCAAATGTGTATCACTCAACTCACAGGTGTATAGTGAGGTGTTGGTGTCTCTTTCACTCTACTATCACAATGTCACACAAATTAATTTTGCCTTTCATTTAACCAAAATCAAACATACTAACAAGCATGTTTTCATCACAAGGGCTTTTCTTGGCTTGTAACTTGGTTGGGCTAAGAAGAAACATGGTTTTTCAGGAATGCAAAATCCTTGAGTTAAGAGAGATATTTATGAATTTAACAATTACACATAGGTTCTCTTTTCAAAAAGTTATTTTTCTTACTCCCAACCTTTTCCCTTGTAGTGAGTTTTTCTTTATTTTCTTTTCATTTTTCTTTTCTTTTGATTACTCTTTTTCTTTTTCTTTGTGCTCACTGCTTATTTTTCTAGCAACCCCAAACCTGAACCTTTATCAATACCTCACAAATAATTTCAACTCAACTCAAGGTAAAGAATTTAAAACAGGGTTTCAAAACATGCTTAAGGCTAAAGGTTCAAAGGATAAAACAAATTATTTTCTTTTTATTTGGAAAAATTCATGAGTAGGCTAAAAAATAAGCGATAACAAAATATGGCCTTGATCATATGAAACCTGCAAGCAAGTAGTTCAATCACAGAAAATTTGGGCAAAATATTCATGCTTCCAAAGTAATAGCAATTATTCACAACAACTCTGAAGCCCAAAAGTCACATAAGTAAACTCTCAAGTCCCCGAATTCAGAAAAACACCGTACTCAGTATCTCAATCAAGTTTTACCTCAAGCACATGTTTCATACACTATGAGCTATCACCTGTATATCAACACATCATGCATCATCTCAACATCAATCAATACACTAGAATATCACAAAGCAATACTTATCACAAAACACAACACAGTTGAATCAAAGCAGTTTAATTCATTCAAGGAGAGTACAAAAACAAAACAATTGATTAAAAAGAAAGGTTCAGAAAGTTGGGTTGCCTCCTAGTAAGCGCTTCTTTAACGTCAGTAGCTTGACCTAGTCTTCATCATCATAGCATCCATCAGTAGATGCTATCCTTTACTGTAAAACAAACTTAAATCCAAATCACACAAATAATAAATTAAAAAGAAAAAAAAAATAACACACAATAAAAGATAAAAAAAAATTCAGAGACTAGGTTGCCTCCCAGCAAGCGCTTCTTTAACGTCACTAGCTTGACCCAATAAGCTCATGTCACATCTTTGATCTTGGCGTTAATTTTTCCTTCTCCACACCAAATGGTCTTCAGTGATTTCCTATTCACCTTTTTGATTTTTCTGGAAATTGGGGATTCAATCTCTATCAATCCATCAATTTTGAGTTCTTTCACAACCCATAGCTTCTTGTTGAATCTCACTGGAATCGCTGGTCTGAATTCTTCATGTTTCTCCAAGGGCTCCTAATAAACAATTTTTCCTTTGCTATCTTTTTCTTCCTCCTGTACCTGTGACAAAAAACACTTTTTACTTTTCTTACCTGGCTTGGCAGCTTTAGTACCAGTCTCTGATGTACCTCCACTTGAAGTCCTGACACTAGTCTTCTTCACCTAGATTGGCTGCTCAGTATTGAAGACGTTGAAAATCACCTCCTCTTCTTGGTCTTTAAGTGCTATAGTTTCGTTGTCAACATTAATGATCACCCATGCCGTTTTCATGAATGGCCTTCCAAGAATAATAGGGATCTCTAAATCTTCCCCCATCTCCATTATCACAAAATCTACCAGGAATCTGAGATTTTCAATTTGAACCATCACATCTTCCACCATACCATAGGGCTTTTTGATGGATCCATCAGCCATAAACAGAGTCATCCTTGCAGGTTTGACTTCATGACCATCAATCTTTTCAATAACAGATAAGGGCATTGAATTAATACTGGACCCTAAATCAATTAGAGCTTTCCCTATTTTATGCTTCCTGATAGTACAGGGAATGATGAAACTTCCTGGATCTTCACCCTTAGAAGGAAGTGCCTTTTGTAAGATCACACTACACTCTTCCTGTACCTCTCTTGTTTCCTCTTTTAAATTTTCTTTTCTTTTGAGGAGTTTTTTCAAAAACTCAGCATATTCAGGAATCTGTTGCAATGCTTCAGTCGCAAGAATTCTAATCCCCAATTCTCTAGAGATTTCTTCAACGCACCCTAATTGTTTCTCTTTTTCTCTTCTGAAGCATTCTTCAGGGTGATTGAACTTTTTCTCTAGATTTTCTTTTTTTCTCTCAACCTCTTCTTTTTTATCTCTCTCACTCTCCTCTCTTTCTTTTTCTTTTTCAATCAAATTTTCTTTTTCTTTTTTCTCTATTTTATTCTCATCTTTTTCCTTTTCACTCAATCTCTCTTCTTTTTCTTTCTCACTCAACTTTTCTTTTTCTTTCTCTCTCTCATCTTTCATACTCACAATAGCCTTACATTCTTCTTTGGGGTTAACTTCAGTATTAGCCCCAAAACTTCTGATAGGCATCTCTTCCAACTTCTTGGCCATTTGACCAACCGGCATCTTCATGTTCCTTATAGCAACTTCATTGCTTTTTTGAGTGGAAAGACTTTCCTGCATGAATTGTTGGAGAGTCTCCTCAAGCTTTGTAGTTCTGTCAGATAGAGGGGGTTGTTGTTGCCATTTTTGTTGTTGCTGTTGTGGTGGTCTATTAAATTGCCCACCAGTTTGCCCAAACTGACTTTGTCCATTGCTAGGATGAGATTTCCACCCTTGATTATAATTGTTGGGACGAAATTGGTTGCCCATGTAACTAACTTCTTCATTGATATTCTCAGGCGCAACACATTGACCATTGATATGATCACCACCACATTGTTCACAAAGTTGTTGTTGAACTTGTGAGACATTCCGACACTCCTTTGGTGGCTGAGAAAGCTTCTTTGTCAACACCTCTAACTGTTGAGTGATAATCTTATTTTGAGCAAGCAAGGCATCATAAGATTGTAATCGTAACACTCCCTTAGGTTGTGATGAAGTTCCACTTTCATTGTGTATTTCATTGTCATTGGTAGCCATGTTTTCAATTAATTCATAGGCTTCCTCTGGAGTCTTGCACCTAATATTGCCTCCAGCTGAGGCATCCAACATCAATTTGATCTACGAGCCAAGACCTCCAAGGAAAAGAATAATTACTGTTGCTTCATCAAAACCATGAGTGAGTGTCTTTCTTAGCAAGCCTTTGTATCTATCCCGTGCTTGCCCTAATGTCTCCTCCATGCCTTGTCTGAAAGAAGAGATTTCCCGCTTCCCTTTGTTGATCTTTGATTGTGGGAAGTATTTACTCAAGAACTTAGCAACCACATCTTCCCATTCAGTGAAACTATTTTCAGGGAAAGAATTTAACCACAATTTAGCATTGCCTCCCAGTGAAAAGGAAACAAGCTCAATCTAATAGCATCATCAGGTACTCCATTCAGCTTCACAGTGTTGTAGATCTCATTGAAGGTGGTAAGATGCTTATATGGACTTTCATGTGATAGTCCATTGAACTGGTTGCTCTTCACCAAATGGATCAACGCAGGCTTCACCTCCATATTCGCGGCATTGACCCTTGGCTTTGCAATGCTGTTAAAATGATGAGGGCCAACCACGATTGCATAATCTGCCAAAGAACGTTTGCCACCATTGTTGTCCATGTTTTCTTGATCTGATTGTAAGGCCTGTGAAATTCTTTCTAGAGAAGGTACTCTAGATAGTCTCTTTCTCAATGGCCTTCTACTAGTCTCAAGTCCTTTAAGGAGAGGTTCAACAATTCTGTTACTCCTTGTTCTAATTGTATCCTGAATAAACTAAAACAAAACCCTAGAAAATATTGTTAGACAAAGACAAAAACAAAAAATAAAAGATACGAAAATAAAATAAAATAGAATAAAATAAAATAAAGCCCAAATTAATTAAGAATCACACAAATATAATAGTTTAAACCGTGAGTCCCCCGCAACGACGCCAAAAACTTGTTGATGGATTGACAAGTGTACCAATCGCACAAGTAATATAAAATGGTTAGACCAAGTATCGTATCCCAGAGGACTCTCGGCACTAAACAATTGTGTGATAACTTGATTAATTAAGACTTAAATAAAACGAGATTGTTGGATTCAAATGCAAAGACAAAAATTTAAATATGAATGCAAATTGATCAATAGTAGAGTAACACAAAGATGAACGGATGTTGTTTAATATGAGATGAATATGCTGATAGGGTTTGATTTCACCAAGTTTACTCTCATATTTATAAGAATTCTTGTTTTTACATTAATGTTAACGTCACTCACTAAATTACTTAGAACCCGATCCCTCGGCGCAATAAGCCTGCCTTAATTCCTAGTTCGTGCAATTCCTAGCGTTCCTAGAAAATTAAGTCTGAAGATCAAGAGCTTAAGATGACAAGGTACTCATACCCTTATCCCTGAGAAATATTACCCTTGGGAGAATTAAACAAGAACTTGAATCGTAAGGAACCTCCCGAAACTCATGCAATTCATAAATCATGCTACTAAATGAGTTAAATAGAGCAAGCATTGAAACAGATGAATTCCCTAACAATTAATGAAAAAGCATATAAATTAAGAATCAATTCAAATACATGAGAGTTCACAAGGTTACATCATCCCCCAACAACAAATAGAGTTTAGTTCCCCATAGACATGGAGAAACTAGATGAATAATGGAAAAGCATGAGATAGTGAAACCCTAAAAGTAGAAGAGGAAGCTCCCGCCTCCAGATCCGTCTTTAGAGAGTAGAAGAGTGTGTTGTTGTGTTGCTTCAGCCAGAGATACAAAACCTAGAGCGCCCGAGTCCTTTAAATAAAGTCAGAAAAGAGTAGAAACAGGGCCCGGTCCAAAAGAGTCGAAACAGGGCCCGGTCATAAAATCATCAAATTCAACCTCAACTCTCTTATTCACACAACTTAATGAAAAACCATGAGTCCAAGCAAGTTTTCAAGTGAAAAAGGGTGTATTTAGTATCAAAATTACATCACAAATAACGGTATTTTCAACCGTTAACACAATCCCAAACTTGGAACTTTGCTTGTCCTTAAGCAAAACAGATTGTAACTCAGCTTTTCAGAATAATCACTACAATGAATTAACCTTTTTCAAAACTTTTTCTTTCAGATAAGCAATCACTTTTATCAACTCAGCATACAAATATTAGTCAAAGTGTACTGATTCCTTAATCAATTAAAAATCAGTGTGATGCTCATGTACTTCAAGAGATGCTATCCTTAAGAATGATCAATCAACCAAGCAGAGATGCAATCAGAATGCTTGATCTAGTTTAGCCTAAAAAGGTTAATGTGATGGAAGACCATCTAAGATGCACATTGGACCTCTTACTAGAGCCATGGCAAAGAGGATTCAAGAGGAAGAAGGACCACATACTATTTTGCTTCTATGGAAGGTTACTTATAAAAATCCTTCTTCTCTTAACTAAAGCATTTATACTTTGTTTTGTAGGAATTAATAAATCTTGGAGACTATGATTGAGCCATCCAAGAAGATAAATCAATAGATCAAGCAAAAGAGCCAAAAAGAGGTGCTTACGGCATGCACCAAGATTTTCCACGTGAAATGGGCTGATGTGGAAGGAAGCACACACCTTGCTTGATGAGCTGGAAAGAGGCATGGACCTTGCTTGATCAAAATAAATCTGAACCATTTGAATTTAGGAGGGAATTAGAATTAGAAATTAGGCTCCTCTTCAACTATAAATAAGAGGGCCTTTTCCTTGTATTGTTTCACTTTTGAGCTTAATGATATGCTGCAGAAATTGTTTTCCAGCTTTTGTGCTCTTAAGTCACCTTTGAATTGCTACTTCTTCTCCTTTCCTCAAGCTTCCTTCCTCTGTAGGAAGGCCCTCTGAGCTGTGAGGCTTCACCCATACACCTTTCCTCCATTAAAACACATCAAACACTGCATCATTTCATCCATCCGCTGCACCAATTTTCATTACTGGTTTTCTCTGGTCTGGAACCTTTTCCTACACGTTTCCAGCTGGGAATTGGTCTCCATCAAGTGGTATCATGAGCTTAGGTCATCCACGCACCAAGAGCTAAGCTATTCCTCCATCTTTGCACTCCATTTCTACATTCTGTTGTGATCTCTGTTCCAGCTTTCCAGTTCTGTTTTAAGTACTTTTGTTTCTGTTTTGTGTTTTTTTCCAGTTATTAATTTCGTGTTTCCTGTGCATTATTTGTGTTTCCAGTAGTCATACATGTTTGTTACTCATTTTAAACGGTGAATCATTCTTGTTTATGTTTCTTCCAGCTTTAATTTTCAATTCCAGTTATGTTTTAGTCTTGTGCAGTCCATATTTGCAGTTTTAATTCTGTTTCACTTTGGTTTTCTGTTCTGCTGGGTTTCATTTTGGTTTATTTGAGTTTAGAGTGCTGGAAAAGCTTTAAATCAACCAAATAAGGCAATGAGAACATGTTCTAGCCTTGGTGATGGAAGCAAAAGCACTAGAAACTAATTCTGGTTTCAAATCTGCTCAAGAAATTCAAATCTGGTTTTTAAAATTTGAAATCTGTTTCAGCTGATTTTATTTGATTCTGCTGCTTGGTAAACATTTGTTTGCTATTATTGGAAGTGGCTAAAGGTGTGGCAGACCATTAAAAGCAAGGAAATGCATCTAGCATAGCTTGGTTGCCTTAAAAACCAGTAGCCTTTGCTGTCCAGTTTGTTTTGTTTTTCTGTTCTAGCTTTTCACCGTGCTACCATTCTTTGCTGTCCAGTTTGAGTTTATTCATACTAAGCACTTTAATCCTAGCTTAGTTCAGTATAATAACATTCTCTAGAGTCATTGTGTGTGCTGTCCAACCTTATATCCACAAGGTTCTTAAATCTGGTGCTGTTTTGGTGGGAATTTGCTGCATAAATAGGCTATAGCAAGGGTGAATTGTTGAGTCTTGCTATTTCTGTGCATTTACAACATTTGAGCAAGTTTAAATTGTCATTCCAAAGTTGTTTGCACTGTTCATTTGGTCATTTTTTAGCCTATATGCAGATTTGCTTTTTAAACCTTAAAATTGCCTTTAAAATGGAAGTGCACCAGTGAATTCACATTGCAATCTGTTTTCTAGCTGTTTCAATGTTTAAACATCTTTAAAATGATGATACAAAGTTGTTTGATGCATCAATTGAACTGCTGAATCACTTCCAATCAATTTTGGGTTTAAAATCACCATTTCAAGCCATTTTTTCTGGTGCAGAAATCATTTTCCAGCAACTGTTTTGGTCATTCTTGTTCAAAATCATTTCTGGATTGTAGTAAGAGCTGGTTCATTACTTTAAATTGAAATTAAATGATCAAAATAAGTCAGAGCAAGTGTTAAAAAGCCTGTTGAATCGTGCAATCCAGTTTTTGGCAGTTAAAAACCCCAAAACACCAAATCTGGTTTTCATTGGGGCATTTTAACAAACACTTTGGTAAAATATCAAACAGTTTGGTCTGGATGAGTTTGTGATCTGCTATTTCTATTTTTGTTGCTTTCTTAATCTGTTCTAGTACCATTATTAGGTTCCTTTTGAGTGCTTTCTGTTATTCCATCCCTGTTTCCATTTGATTTCCCATTCTTGGCTTCCAAATTGTCAAACATTCAAAACAAAATCTGGTTTGAAATTCTGGTGCAGTTTGCTAATTCTGTTTGGTGTGTTTGACTGGAATCTTGAGGTGCTATGGTAACTATTGTGAGGCATCCAGAAGCAGAAACCTTTCCCTACTGAGGCACCATATTAGGAAGTGAAAAGGGGGCTGAAGTGGGAACAAAAAGGGAGCTTGTGAGCAGCTGCAACTCTGCTGTTCCAGCAGCTAAAAATACACCAGAAAAGCTTGAAGTGCAACCTGTTTTGGAGTAGCAATCTGCAGCAGCAAGAGAGTGAAGCTTACATTAGTTTTAGGCCTTCTTTTAAGTTTGTTTACATCACATATCACGGAACCTTTGTTGTTTAAAGTTGATTTTCATTTCTTGACTAAGTGACTTGGGAAAATGCTCTTGAAGCAATTCCAAGATCACATTTAAACATTGTAATAGTGCAATTTCGTTTTCTTAGTGTGGAAGTGTGTCAAGGGGCTCCAAGTGTCACTTGCACTTTCACTTAGGGCCGTCTAGCATTTACATTCTTGCATCTTTATTGCTTTCTTTAATTTCTTGCTTAATCTTTTTGTTTTTTAAGTCTCCGTGGTATATATAGGATTGCATAGCATTTAGTCAACCTTTCTTTGGTTATAGGTCCATTTCATAACATTTGAAAAGAATTTGAAGAATTTCTAATTAGAAACTTAGGTAAAAGATAACTCTAAGGAAACTCTGGCTAAGGAAGAACTTGGTTTTTAAGCTTGTCCATTAGTGACTCACCTCTTCTTCCTGGGGGCTACTTAGATACATCTTTCACCTCTAGAATCTCTTTAGAAATTTTTCACCAAAAAAAAAAAAAATAAAAAATAAAAAATAAAAATAAAAATAAAGAAAGCTTGTGAAAATCTTTTCATTCATTACTTGTCAAATATTTTGAAAACCTTGTGAAAACCTCTTTCATTTGACAAGAATGAGTCAATCAAGTGTGCAAGGTAGCATCAAACCCAATAGTGAGAGTTCTTTAAGGGAAGAATTTCAACAAAAATTTGAACAAAGGGATAGAGAGATTAGTGAGCTCAAAGACATGATTAGTCAACTTTTGATTAATCAAGACAAAAAGAAAGAGAGATCTTCCCATAGGAGAAGAGAAGAATCATCATCTTCTCATAGTGAGCTTGAGCAATATAGTAGTCATCACAATGATGACCACTACCAAATGCCTCCTAGAAGACATCATAGAGTGAGAGAACACCATCCAAGAGAGCCCAAAATTGATCTACCTTCTTTTCATGGAAAGGATGATGTGGAAGAATATCTAGAGTGGGAAATGAAAGTTGAGCAATTGTTTGAGTGCCACCAAATAGATGATGAAAGGAGAGTCACCATGGCTTCTCTAAGCTTTCAAGGCTATGCCTTAATTTGGTGGACATCCTTGGTCAAAGATTATAGGCTAAGACACCTACCTCCCATTAGATATTGGAATGAGTTGAGAACTGCCTTGAGGAGGAGGCATGTACCAGCCTACTATGATAGGGAGATAATGGATAAACTCCATAAACTCCAACAAAGGAACATGAGTGTTGAGGAATATAGACAAAAAATGGAATTACTCATGTTGAGGGCTGGGATAAGAGAGGAACCAAGAATCACAATTGCTAGGTTTCAAAGTGGACTCAACTATGACATAAGAGATAGAGTTGAACTTATACCCTACAATGATCTCAATGAGTTAGTCCAACTTTGTGTGAGGGTAGAGCAACAACTAAAGAGGAAAAGCTCCACCAAGAAAGATTACCCTCATAGTTCTTACCATAAGAAAGAGTATAAGAGGGAGGGTAGTCAAACCAAGCCAAGATATGAAGAGAGAGAGAAAGAGAGAGGAAAAGAAAAAGTCAAAGAACCTTCAAGAGATCATAAGAGTAAGGAGACTAAGTGCTTTAGATGTGGGGAAAAAGGGCACTATGCATCTGAGTGCCGCAATAGAAGGTCAACTTACATCCTTGAGCATGAGAGTGAAAGTGAGGGTTCTTCATATAGTGAGTCTGAAACATCCACTTCTGAAGAAGAAGAAGCTTTACCTTGTGATGGTGACTTACTTATGGTAAGGAGACTCCTGGAAAGTAAACATGTAGAATTAGAACAGTCACAAAGAGAGAACCTATTCCACACAAGATGCAAAGTTTTAGAAAAGACATGTTCAATGATAGTGGATAGTGGCTCTTGTTGCAACTGTTGTAGTTCTAGAATGGTAGAAAAGCTTGGCTTAACCACTACTCCTCATCCTAAACCTTACAAACTTCAATGGATCAAAGAGGATGATGGAATAGTAGTTAAAGAACAAGTAAGTGTACCTATTTCCATTGGCAAATATGAAGATCAAATTGTTTGTGATATAGTACCAATGGAAGCTGGGCACATATTACTTGGAAGACCTTGGCAATATGATAAACAAGCTTTACATGATGGAGTCACCAACAAAATCACCATTCAACACAAAGGAAAGAAAATTATTTTGTGTCCTCTTACACCTTCACAAGTAAGAGAGGATCAGATCATTCTTAAGAAGAAGTTGGATGGAGAAAAGAAAAAAGAAAATAAGAAAGAAAGAAAGAATTTGGTAACCCATGCCTCAGCCCATGAAGTTGTCCAACCTCAAACCTTGAATATTTCCAAAAATCTTTTTCTTGGACAACCTCATTTCCTTCTTTATTGCAAAGAGGCATTTGTTTCAATCATTCATGAACTTGGTTCTCTACCAAAGGGGTTGCAAAAACTTTTAAAGGAATTTGATGATATATTTCCCAAAGAGGTACCAAGTGGATTACCACCTTTGAGGGGAATAGAACATCAAATAGATTTGGTGCCTGGGGCAAGTCTACCCAATAGGCCAGCCTATAGAACCAACCCTATGGAAACAAAAGAAATAGAGGAACAAGTTAATGACTTGTTGAACAAAGGGTGGATCCAAAAGAGTTTAAGTCCCTGTGCTGTGCCTGTGTTGTTGGTCCCTAAAAAGGATGGGTCTTGGAGAATGTGTACAGATTGTAGGGCCATCAACAACATAACTGTCAAGTATAGGCATCCCATTCCTAGGCTAGATGACATGTTGGATGAATTACATGGAGCAAATCTCTTCACCAAAATTGATCTTAAAAGTGGATACCATCAGATAAGAATTCATGAAGGAGATGAATGGAAAACTGCTTTCAAGACCAAGTTTGGTTTGTATGAATGGTTAGTCATGCCCTTTGGCTTGACCAATGCTCCAAGTACATTCATGAGATTAATGAATCATGTGCTTAGGGAATGCATAGGCAGATTTGTAGTGGTCTACTTTGATGATATCCTAGTCTATAGTCAAAGCCTTCAAGAACATCTTAACCATGTCAGAAAAGTCTTGCTTCTTCTTAGAGAACATCATCTCTTTGCCAACTTTGACAAATGTACTTTTTGTCAAGAAAGTGTGATTTTCCTTGGATTCAAAGTGGGAAAAGACGGTGTACATGTTGATCCAGAGAAGATCAAGGCTATACAAGACTGGCCAACCCCTAAAAATGTAGGAGAGGTGAGAAGTTTTCATGGGTTAGCAAGTTTTTATAGAAGATTTGTGAAAGACTTCTCCACCATAGCTGCTCCTTTAAATGAGCTAGTCAAGAAAGATATGCCTTTTATTTGGGGTGATAAGCAAGAGTTGTCTTTTGAGACTTTGAAACACAAGTTAACACATGCACCTATTCTAGTTTTGCCTGATTTTTCCAAAGCCTTTGAACTAGAATGTGATGCATCTGGGGTAGGAATAGGAGTTGTTTTAATACAAGGAGGACATCCCGTAGCTTATTTTAGTGAAAAACTTAGGGGGCCTACCTTAAACTATCCTACCTATGACAAAGAGTTGTATGCCCTCATTAGAGCTTTGAAAACTTGGGAGCATTACTTGGTAACTAGAGAATTCATCATACACACTGACCATGAATCTCTCAAGTACATTAAAGGGCAAGCAAAGCTAAACAAAAGACATGCAAAGTGGGTGGAATATCTTGAGCAATTTCCCTATGTCATCAAACACAAAAAGGGGAGTACTAATGTTGTTGCGGATGCTTTATCTAGAAGACATGCATTATTAGTAACCCTAGGATCTCAAATATTAGGATTTGATGACATAAAAGAGTTATATGAAAATGATGAAACATTTGCATCCACTTATTCATCATGTCTTAAGAAGCCTTTTGATGGATTCTATCTTTCTGAGGGGTATCTTTTTAATAAAGGAAAACTTTGTATACCCCAAGGATCCATTAGAAAACTTCTTATCAAAGAGAGTCATGGAGGAGGACTCATGGGCCATCATGGAGTTGATAAAACTCTAAACATTTTGAAAAGTAAATTTTATTGGCCACACATGAGAATAGATGTTCAAAGGCATTGTTCTAAATGTATAGCTTGTTTACAAGCTAAGTCCAAAATTATGCCTCATGGACTCTATACACCTCTTCCTATAGCTAATACCCCTTGGGAGGACATAAGCATGGACTTTGTCTTAGGATTGCCAAGAACTCAAAGGGGGTATGATTCTATATTTGTGGTAGTAGATCGTTTTAGTAAAATGGCTCATTTTATACCCTGCCACAAAGTAGATGATGCTAGCTATATCTCTAGACTCTTCTTTAAAGAGATAGTGAGATTGCATGGCTTACCCAAAACTATAGTGTCTGATAGAGATGTGAAGTTTCTAAGCCATTTTTGGAAAACTTTATGGGAAAAGCTTGGAACTAAACTTCTATTTTCTATTACATGTCACCCACAAACTGATGGGCAAACTGAAGTAGTAAATAGATCTTTATCTACATTATTAAGGGTAATATTAAGAGGAAATAACAAATCTTGGGATGAACATCTACCTCATATTGAATTTGCTTATAATAGAGTAGTCCACAAGACTACTAATCTTTCTCCTTTTGAGGTTGTTTATGGTTTTAACCCTATCACACCTCTTGATTTACTACCTCTTCCAGAATCATCTTCTTTTCTTCATAAAGAAGGTGCTTCTAAAGCGGAGTTTATCAAGAAGTTACATGAGAAAGTTAAAATTCAAATTGAAAAACAAACTCAAAAATATGCAGAACACAACAACAAAGGGAGAAAGAAAATAGTTTTTGAAAAAGGAGACCTAGTTTGGCTTCATTTGAGAAAGGAAAGATTTCCCTCTCAAAGGAAATCCAAACTTAGTCCAAGAGGAGATGGTCCATTCAAGGTGGTCAAAAGGATAAATGATAATGCATACATATTAGATCTTCCTGAAAGTTATGGTGTCAGTCCTACTTTTAACATCTGCGATTTAATTCCTTTCACAGGAGATGATCAACAGGATGAAGCAGATCTGAGGACAGATCTTTTTCAAGAGGGAGGGTCTGATGGAAGACCATCTAAGATGCACATTGGACCTCTTACTAGAGCCATGGCAAAGAGGATTCAAGAGGAAGAAGGACCACATACTATTTTGCTTCTATGGAAGGTTACTTATAAAAATCCTTCTTCTCTTAACTAAAGCATTTATACTTTGTTTTGTAGGAATTAATAAATCTTGGAGACTATGATTGAGCCATCCAAGAAGATAAATCAATAGATCAAGCAAAAGAGCCAAAAAGAGGTGCTTACGGCATGCACCAAGATTTTCCACGTGAAATGGGCTGATGTGGAAGGAAGCACACACCTTGCTTGATGAGCTGGAAAGAGGCATGGACCTTGCTTGATCAAAATAAATCTGAACCATTTGAATTTAGGAGGGAATTAGAATTAGAAATTAGGCTCCTCTTCAACTATAAATAAGAGGGCCTTTTCCTTGTATTGTTTCACTTTTGAGCTTAATGATATGCTGCAGAAATTGTTTTCCAGCTTTTGTGCTCTTAAGTCACCTTTGAATTGCTACTTCTTCTCCTTTCCTCAAGCTTCCTTCCTCTGTAGGAAGGCCCTCTGAGCTGTGAGGCTTCACCCATACACCTTTCCTCCATTAAAACACATCAAACACTGCATCATTTCATCCATCCGCTGCACCAATTTTCATTACTGGTTTTCTCTGGTCTGGAACCTTTTCCTACACGTTTCCAGCTGGGAATTGGTCTCCATCATAATGTTTTTAACAGTTGTTGCTGATTGAGCTAGAATGGAAAATCTACAATACTCTGCAGCAAAGAAATCGATTACGATAGAACTCTAATTGGGTGGTCTTCGTAATAGGGTTTGAAGATTCCAAACTTCTATTACCTGATATCTTCTAACCTTGACTTACTTTCTGTTAAATTTTTATGCATCATATATCTCTGTGTTTATCTGTTGTGAATATGTTTTGAGATATTAATTGTTTTAAATTGTTTTGGTGATTCAAAATGTATCAATTATGTTTTGACATTATTGTTGTAATCTTGCTCTAATACATTGCTTGAATATGCTCTTATATGCTCTGATACATACTTTGATATTATTGTATTGTGCATCTGTGATTTGAAGTTGAAACATGCATAATGACAGGGGAGCATATTTAATCGATTGCATGAAACTTGTATGAAACTTGTATTCGACTAAGTTTGTTATTGATTTGAAAACTAATTAAATGCTTGACATAATTGTCACAACGGTCATATTTTTAAATATGTTGACCAAGCATTTATTATGAATCGATTATATTAAATGTGCATTCAAGTAATGCATTTGACTGCTATCATTCTGTTACAACTGTCAAATGTATTCGACTACATTAATAGTAAAATCGATTAAAAAGCGTCTGAATTTCTTTACACTATATATAGACGCCTGATTTGAATTCCAAAAAAAAAAGAATAACGGTTTTACACTTTCATATCTTTCAGAAAATGTTGTGATATCTTATAGAGAAAAGAAAAGCTCCAAGAACCAAAGATCTACCGTGGTGATTTAGAGTCTTGAAGGTTTCTTGAGCAACAAGGTTTAGTGTGTTTGAATGTCTGATCTCTCTGCACAACGAGGTTTATTTTGCTTGATCAGGAACTCTGCAATCGTGAAGATTGACTGGTATTCCCTGTGGTGATTACAGGAAGAAGAAATGTGTTCTTGACTTTGAGAGTGTCTCAAAGGGTTTGACAACAGAAGAGGGTGTTCTTGTTGCGTGTCTTGTTTGTTGTATTGCCTATATTAGATTAGTGGGTTAGAGAGGTGTTTTATATTTTGACGTGAGGTCACTGTAAAAACCTTGGTCTAAAAACCTAGATCTTTATAGTGCATTTGCTTCCTCTGGTTGGAAGGACGCTGGATGTAGGCAAGTTCGCCGAACCAGTATAAAAACTAGTGTTTGATTTCTCTGATACGTACACTCTTTATTATAGTCGATTAACCTGTTTTTGTATTCGATTAAGTGAAATGCTGCATTACATACCATTTTACTTGTGATTCAAGAAAAGTCTAAAGACATCCTATTTTGCGAAAAAGTTTTTGAAAGTAATCCTTTTTACATAACACCAATTACTCCCCCCCCTCGGTGTGAGAAACGAAGCACTCCTTTTTCAACAAACTTCAAAAACATCTTAATGTTTATACAATTTTCGTTTAAAGCATTATGAAGAGGTCGCTTAATGCCTTCTACAGGGTTCGTCTAACTCTCTTTATATGGGTCGTTTAATACCTTTTATAAGAATCTTCTAATGCATGCCCTAGGAGTCATGTAACAATTTTTATTTCAAGAAAAGAGAATGTTTGACAACATTAACTTAGTTTGAAAAAAATATTAAATAGGATCCTTCTAGTTTTTTATTACATTCAAATATCCAAAATACTTAACATGTGACATGAGTTCAACATCTTAAGGGATACATTAAAAAAAACTTAAAATAAAGGAAAAATAAGAGCTTTAGGTTAAGCTTCAAGCCCTTTATTCATTTTCCAGTTTTGCATCACCATTTGTCTGGACATTTGTTACTGTGTAATCACACGATCATGACAGGGCAAAACCACAAAAATACAAAAATAAGAAGGGTAAGCTAACATATAGAAACATATAACAGATATCACAAATTTTCATAATAACACAAACAAGCTCATGCTACATATTAGTCCATCAACCTCAAGACATTAACATGTAAGAATGCATGTGCCGTGAATCTATTTTCCAAAATGAGACCATGGATTAACTTGAGCAAATCTTAGAGACCATACACTTGTCACACTAGGGTAGATTCGAGACAAGGCTTAGGGCTTTACTAGCCAAGTAATGATGGTATCGGAGGGGGTATTTTTCGAAGAGTATAGCGCAGCGGAATTAAAAACTCAGAGAGCGGAAAGCGTGTTCGATCACAATTAAAAATAATTTGGTCTTTTTAGTAAAAATAATTTTCTTTCAGAAAATTAATCAAACAGTTGATATACGTAAAATAATATGAGTGTAGGGAATAAGAAGATCAACACAGAATTTTTATCCTGGTTCGAATCAAAAGATTCTACGTCCAGTCGTTAATCACTATAAATAGTGATTAACCTTTTTCACTAAAAATGGTTTCACAGATTACAAGATAATGAACAGGAATAAAATGAATAGAACCACTCTACCAACTTGAAGAGAACCGCTTCAGCAATTGACCAACGATTCACAAGCTTCTCCTTTCACAAGACCAGGCAGAGCACCTTGCTAACTTGAAGAGAGTCTGCTCCGATTATCGACACACGATACGCGAGCCTCTCCTTTCACAAGACCAAGCAAGGGAACAATGAACAAAAAGCTTTCTAAGAACGTTCCTCTGACACACAGTGTTCTAAGCTTTCTCAGTTCAAAAAACGTTCCTTTCTAATTTCTCCAAAACAAAATATATAGCCAAGTACACTGAGTGCCAAAGGTCAGCTCCCAACTGCCATGAATAATCGATTATTGTAAGTGATAATCGATTATTCAAGTCTGTTATAGGTTTTCAAAAATGTGATAATCGATTATATGAAGTGATAATCGATTATTCAAGTATGACTTGTGATAATCGATTATTGCTTAATCATAATCGATTATTGTAGTTAAAAATGCAAGTTTACAAGGTTTACAAGAATTTCCTACTACATTTAATTTCTACAAATTGCTTTTAACTAATTCTAATATCTTCTGCAACTAAAACTTCTTGTAGCATCATCAAAACAAATTTCTTCAAGATTTACCAATACTCCTTATTGGTAACAATCTCCCCCTTTTTGATGATGATCAAAAATTCAATTTTAAAAGCAAGTTTGGCTTACCTGCAAAACATACAAGCTAACAAACAACAACAAGGTTAGCAATACCTGTAATAATTTATACTTCTCCCCTTGTATTATTCTTCTCCCCCTTTTTGATCAGAAGCAAAAAGATCAGATGTTAAAGGCTCCCCCTAAATATGATCTCCCCCTCAATCAATCAAAGGATGCATATAATCAAGAGATCATTTTATTTATGAAAATAAAGATTACATTATAAGAAGACACATAACAGACAGAATTATAACATAGATGAAATGGCAAGTAAACAACAAAACAGTCTAACATAGAACCTATATCTAAAACTCAGGACTAAGAGATCTCTCGGGAGGTTGAATGTTGAGATGATTCTCGATGTTAGATAGACAAACATCAAGATCAAGAAATTGATCAACCATGTACTCATCAATAGATCGTTGCCACTCATAAATCTCCTCAAAGTGAGTCTTTTGTGCAAGACTCATATCCTCCAATTGTTTAGATAACCTTGCAAAATGTTCTTCCATAGAAGTTGAGGAAGAGGAGGGTATGTTGGATGGTCCAGCATCAGACGGAGCAGCAGCACTTACTGGGTCAGCCATATGAGTGTCCATGTCATCATCTTCATCTACATCAGGATGATCATCATCTTTGTGAATAAGGACTCTTCCTCTAGTAATGAATCCCATTTGACGAAAGGTTGTATCTCCAATTTCTGATCCCACAGCTTCAATATTTTGAACTAGTTCTCCTTCAACAGGTACACCTTTGAATTCTAAAATCCTAGAGATAAGAAGAGCATAGGGAAGTTGATATGAATGGGATTTCTTGGCTTTTACCATTGTGTCAGCAATGAGAGCAGGCCAGTCGATGTGTGTGTGATTTAGAATCCCGTACAATAGAAGTAAATCCTGCTCAGAGCATTGAGCATGGTTGGTTGCTCTAGGACATAAAATCCAGACAATCAAGTAGTGGATCATCCTTTCTTCAACTTTAAAACCTCCAACCAGTAATTGCCTTCTATTTGTTTGTCGTTCAGGATGACGTAGGAAGGATTGAAAAGTCATCATCCTGTTGAAATCTTCAAGTCCTAAGTGGACTTTGACAGCATCATCCCATATGGGAAGTTGAGCAACATTGGTCCATATGTCATCATCTAAAATGATGCGTACTCCCTTGACCTTAGTAGATATTATCCCATCTCGATAGCGCAAGTTGAAGTAGAAGACTCTTATCAGATCAGGATAAATGCAGCCTTTTTGTTCTAACATATGCGTTAACCCCTGCTCAGCAAAAGTGTTTGGAAATTGAAAGCCATAGAAGCGGAAAAAGTCAAGACGAATAAACTTTACCGCCATGATCTTCCTTTCTTGCCAAGAATTAACAAAGTCTGCGTGTTTCCCTTGATCTGAAATTCATCCATCTATGTTTGCAAGACGTGAATGAGAAGAAGAGGAGGCTCCAGCTGTTCTGCGACGGTGCCTTCTTGAGTCAGCCATGGAGGAAGAATGGGAAAATGAGATTTTGAGAAGGTGAAGGGAAATGAAGAAGATTTGAGCTCTAGATTTGATTTCAGCAGTATTTGGGTGCAAAGGAGTGTCTAATAATCGATTATGGGGGCTATTTATAAGAAAAATGGACAAACTAGCCGTTTATGGTCGTTTATAGCCGTTATGGGATGCTCCAACGGCTCTTATTTTGAAACTGTCAGCGTGATAATCGATTATGGCTCGTGATAATCGATTATCAGTTCAATAATTACTACCCAGAATTGCATGATAATCGATTATGCATAATGATAATCGATTATCTGCTCAAGATTTTCCAGAATTAAATTTGATGCATGAATAATCGATTATAACTTAGTGATAATCGATTATGAAGCGTTAAGTTTACGAAAAATGCAAAAATTTGCATAGATTTTGATTCTAAGATATGTCTAACACTCCTAACTCTCTTCTAAGTTCATAAAGTAAAGATACTCCCTTAAATATGCAATTCAAATTTAGTTTTTAGCATACTCAATTAACCCACGAAATCAACAACCACTTTTCAAACAATTAAGATATCAATGATTAAGCAACCAATTTATAAACTAAAATGAATGCCACAGTAGCTTAAATGGAAATTATCACAGCTGCTACAGGTTTGACATGAAAGCATTTCAGCTAGCACAATCAGTTAAAAAAAAATTAACTTTGACAACACAATTTACAACTTTCAAAACAACAACTATGATTCATGCACTCTCATATCCCAATCTGTTCAACCCAATGAATTCAACTCTGCATATAAAACAACATATATAAAAATTAAAACAACAATATGCAGTAATCAGATTTAATTCAATAACATTGTTTATCTAGGTTCAATGGATTTTATCCATGAAATATTGGCAAACCAGAATTTAAAACTGGAAAATTGACTCAAACAAGGAAATGCAGTTCCGACAACTGCTTTTAAAGACTATTCTACAGTGATTTTCACAATTTGAAATCAAGCTTTATGCGGAGCAAATCATAGCTCATATGGCATGCATATAAATAGATCTCCACAGAAAACATCTTTGAAACGGAAATGCCAATTCAATCATCAAATAACTTAATTATCTAAAAATGCCAATGAAAATCTATCAACCAACTCATTTAAATGAATATAACAGTAATCAAATAATGGAAAATTAGAAAGATAACCAGAACAAAGTGCAATAACACAGTTCAAACAACACTTAGCTCAATCACATGGAGTTCGAACCAAGGCTTTGAATGCCATTTGATGGATTCACTTCCTGCTCTTAGATCATTATTTCCGAAAGCATAATACCATGGATCTCTCCTCTCCTTTTGAGAACTTAACCTGCAAAACCATCCAAGAGAGGTTTGGTGCCCACAATCTCATTTGGGTCCTCAGGGTTAGAGACAAATTACTTTATAATGGGAATCCAAGCACATTTTCCATCAGGAACATCAAAATGTTTGATTCTACATTTGTTTGAAGTATGTCCTTTTTTCATACAATAGAAGCAACAAACACCATGCAGTTTGGTTTTTACAGTTGTTCCTTTTTCAACCCAAACTCTACGAGTTCTCTTAACTTTAGACTTTTTATGATGCATTTCTTTATTTCTAACATTGCTCCTTCTAAAAACATGTGAGACAGACTTGGTTGCTTTAGAAAGTAAATTTTCAAGTATGTCAATGTTAAACATATGATTCTTACAAGACAAGCATTCAACAGTTTCAACAATAGCATTTGCATTAGATAATTTTGTTTCTAAAGAACTAACTTTATTTCTTAAGACAACTTCATCATCAAGCAACTTTTCATAATTCAATTTTAATTCATTTTTCTCTTTCTTAAGTTTTTTATGTGCAACATCAAGTTTTTCAGATTCAATCAACAATTCATAGAAAGCTTTTTGTAAATCTAATTCACTAGATTCAAAGCTGGAATCGCTTACTTGACTTCCAGTTTCTTCAGAATCTGCCATAAGGCATAGATTGGCTTCTTCTTCTGTGTCACTTGAACTTGTTGAGCTAGAGGCATTATCCTCCCAAGCTTTCTTTTTCCTTTGAAACTTTCTTTCCTTCTTGTCTTCACTTTTCTTGCTTTTTGGACACTCAGATTTTACGTGCCCTCTCTCTCCACAACCAAAGCACTTTACGTTTGATGGAGATTCTTGACTTTCTTTCCTATCTTTGTGAAACTTGTCCTTTCCCTTTGCTTTCATGAACTTTGCAAATTTCTTTATCATCAAGCTCATATTTTCTTCATCATCAGAATCATCTTCTTCGATTCTCTTAGAGCTTTTTCCTTTAGAAATTTCAGACTTGAAAGCTAGAGTTTTCCTTTTGCCTTGATCCTCTTCAGCAGTCAATCTCCTCAGCTCAAGTTCATGCTCACGGAGCTTTCCAAACAAGATTGGCATTGACATCTGAGTAAGATTTTGAGATTCCGAGATGGCAGTCACCTTTGGTTGCCAAGACCTGTCCAGAGATTTCAGAATTTTCACATTAAGTTCATCAGTATCAAAAGTCTTACCCAACCCTGTTAAATGATTCACAATATGAGTGAATCGTTTTTGAACATCAGAGATCGTTTCTCCAGGTTGCATTCTGAACATCTCATATTCCTGAATGAGAGTGTTCTTCCTAGCACGCTTTACGTCCTCTGTTCCTTCATGAGTGACTCTGAGGACTTCCCACATTTCCTGTGCTGTCTTACACACTGAAATTCTATAAAATTCATCAAGTACAACAGCAGATGAAATTATATTGCGAGCTTTAATATCAAACTGAGCTCGTCTATTTTCTTCAGCAGTCCAATTAAAATAAGGTTTTTCAGTCTCTACACCATCAACAGTATTCATAGGAATATAAGGGCCATTTTGTACAGCTTCCCAAATACCTCTATCAACAGACCCCATAAAAATCTCCATTCTAACTTTCCAAAAAGCATAGTTATCACCAGTAAACAATGGAGGTCTGTTAATGGAAGCACCCTCAGCATATACATGGTTTTGATTGTGACCAGCCATTTTCGCAAATTTTGAAAAACTATCAAAGCAAGCTCTGATACCAATTGATGGTATCGGAGGGGGTATTTTTCGAAGAGTATAGCGCAGCGGAATTAAAAACTCAGAGAGCGGAAAACGTGTTCGATCACAATTAAAAATAATTTGGTCCTTTTAGTAAAATAATTTTCTTTCAGAAAATTAATCAAACAGTTGATATACGTAAAATAATATGAGTGTAGGGAATAAGAAGATCAACACAGAATTTTTATCCTGGTTCGAATCAAAAGATTCTACGTCCAGTCGTTAATCACTATAAATAGTGATTAACCTTTTTCACTAAAAATGGTTTCACAGATTACAAGATAATGAACAGGAATAAAATGAATAGAACCACTCTACCAACTTGAAGAGAACCGCTTCAGCAATCGACCAACGATTCACAAGCTTCTCCTTTCACAAGACCAGGCAGAGCACCTTGCTAACTTGAAGAGAGTCTGCTCCGACTATCGACACACGATACGCGAGCCTCTCCTTTCACAAGACCAAGCAAGGAAACAATGAACAAAAAGCTTTCTAAGAACGTTCCTCTGACACACAGTGTTCTAAGCTTTCTCAGTTCAAAAAACGTTCCTTTCTAATTTCTCCAAAACAAAATATATAGCCAAGTACACTGAGTGCCAAAGGTCAGCTCCCAACTGCCATGAATAATCGATTTTTGTAAGTGATAATCGATTATTCAAGTCCGTTATAGGTTTTCAAAAATGTGATAATCGATTATATGAAGTGATAATCGATTATTCAAGTATGACTTGTGATAATCGATTATTGCTTAATCATAATCGATTATTGTAGTTAAAAATGCAAGTTTACAAGGTTTACAAGAATTTCCTACTACATTTAATTTCTACAAATTGCTTTTAACTAATTCTAATATCTTCTGCAACTAAAACTTCTTGTAGCATCATCAAAACAAATTTATTCAATATTTACCAATACTCCTTATTGGTAACAAGTAAAGCAAAGTTAGAACTCGAACCAGTCACTTTACTTCATCAAGTGTGATAAGGTTAATCCTCTTGTGGTTTTGCTATACATAGGCTACTCCTGAGAGATCCACCACACCAAAATCACAAGCGACCCCATCAACTCTCACACACTTAAGTATTTTCATTTATGTGAGTCTCATGCCTATGCAACTCACATCCTAATGCACTTATCCATACGATGCCGCTCCATTGAGGTTACCCTCATAGTAAACTCCCACAAATCATGGGCATTATTGAATAAACTTTGACAAGGCCCTAGTCTAGACTCTCCAAATCAACCAAGAGACTTTGATTTCTTCTTGTTTGGGTTCTACTTACCCATTTCCTCTAGTAGGTTTTGACCAACCATGTCCAAGCTCTACACGACCCAAAATACATTCCTTCCCTTTGCAATGGATACATGTGAGCATACATCATCAACATTCATCATTTCATTCATTACAATGAGTATCCATTTAAATAGAATATAATATAAAGCACCACAAATTCACCTTCACAACACAGAACCATCATTATAACATGCATATAAACTTAACAAAGAATAATGTTAGCTTCTCTTACCAAAATAGGTTCACCTAATGATGTTAGGCAACAACTGGTTGTTTACTCTTTCTCAAGGCTTCTCAAGCTCTCACTTCTTATAAGCACTCTTAGAATGTATAGAGTAGAGATGAAGGAATAAGAGAAGAGAATATGGTGACATGACACCTTATATTTGACCTAATATGGCCCAATCTCTAGCTTCCTGAATGAGACAAAGTTTACAATCCTAACCTTGTCTCAACAGAAAGTTATACCAGACCATATTGTAGGTTTGTGTCTACATTGTCCATCAAACTAATAGCTTATAAGTGTAATCCTCATCATCTCTGTTAGAAAAGATGTGCTTCGTTTCTCACACTAAGAGAGGGGGTGAATTCGTTATGTATAAAAATGATCGCTTTTGAAATCTTTATAGCAAAACTGAAAGTCTTTAAACTTTTCTTGAATCGTAAGTAAAAATGTATCCAATGTAACAATATGCGTATTCGAATACAGATAAGGAAGAAAATTCAAACTCTGATTTTTATACTGGTTCGGCCACAACATACATCCAATGTCCTTCCACTCAACCCGAGACTGGAAGCCAATGCACTATAGAGATCTAAGTTGTTACAACAACGGCTTTACAGCGACCACAATGTCAAAATGTAAATCACCTCTCTAACTCATTAATCTAATATAGGCAAATACAAACAGACTAGCAGCAAGAACAATCCTCTCCTATAGTCAGCCTTTGAGATCCCCCTCAAAGTCAAGAACCACGTTCTTCTTCCTGTATACACCACAGGGAAACAATAACACTAAGCATTTGCAAGAGCTCCTGATCCAACAGTATGCACCTCTGTTGTGCAGAACGATCAGACTTTGCAACTCAATCGATTGTGCTCCTCAAGAAATCTTCAAGACTTGTACACCACGACAATTCTTGTTTCTTGGAGAGTTTCTCTCTTATGTAAAACTTCAAAGCTCTAATCTGAAACTTATATGAAAGTGTTAATCACAATTGTCTTACAGAATTTCAAATCATGCGTCAATATATAGAGTAAGTCAAATCATACGCATTTTGAAAACTTTTCTTCTCAAAATCCATTATAGCACACTTGAAAAAGATTTGTGCAAACACACAAATTTTAATTGATTTAACCACTAACGTAATCGATTTAAAACTTGTTGTTTTGCCACAGTTTAAAGCTTAAGTTGTCTTATGACCTTAATTGATTAACCCGTCATTGTAATCGATTAAGTCATGCAGATATGCTTGGTGCATGTGGTTTTCATTTCAAAACTCATATTATGCATACACATATATAATCACATTTCAAACACAATAGTATGCAACAATCAACACAATATGTTCACAGTTATGCTTGTATAAATCTCACAATAATCACATAAGCATATAACACATATAAGACAATACATATACATGTGTTTTTATTAACTATGTGTTGTCATAACCAAAAACAGATATCACAGAGATTGTGGGTTAAGCTAATCTTATGCTTCCCCTATCAACAATCTCATTATAGTAGAGAAACATAATTCTAGAGTATTTTTCATTTTACAAATTCACTTTGCAAAAGAAATTCAAGTTTTATTTTCATGAAAACCTTATTTCAAATAAAAGATTAATTAATAATTTTATCTTTGTATTTAAGTCTTTCATTTATTTTAGTTTTTATATTTATTTTGAAATCATTTGAGCCTTAATGTTTGTTAACGTTGATTTTACGAAGGGACAACATTGTCTCTTTTTAAAAAATACAGGAACTCAACTAAGTCGAAAAAGTTGTAGAGACAAAATGAAACATAGATCTAAACATAAAGATCGAATTACTAATTAAACCCTTTACTAGATTGATACATTGTCACATTTTAACATCTATTTAGCATAAAAGACTACATTAACTCTATTTAATGAATATTGAAATTCAATTAAATAAAAACCAAATATAAAAATAAAAACAAATCAAATATATGAATATAAAACCAAATTACTCGTTAAGTCTTCAAACAAAATATAAATGTACCAATGATAACAGTTGAATTTACCGTTATTTGATACTAAAAATACCCTTTTTGACTTAGAATATAGCTTAGAATCATTGTTTTGATGAATAAAAGAGTTGAAGGTGAATTTGATGGCTTTGTGCTAGATTTCAGTGTTTTCAACAGGAATTGAGATAATATGGAAGAAGATTTGAAAGTAGTAAGGAGTTGGAACTCAGGAAAAGATGGAAAAGCATCAAAGAAGGGAGATCGCAACAGCGTTGAGCGCCACTTTGGGGGCCCTTAGTGCCAAAGTACATTGTCTCACGCTTGACTGCCCTTTTCTGAAGCCCTCAGCAGGATGCTTATGGCTTGCGCCCGGGCGCCCTTTTCAGGGGCACTGAGCTCAACTCTGACGAGACGCACCATGCTTGCTTGCCTTCTAAGCTAACCCTGAGCGTAACTTGTGACTCGCACACCGCTGAGCGCCATAAGTGGGGCGTTGAGCGCCACTCTTGTGAGCTTGGAACCGTTTCCTATTATTTTGATGTTCTATTTAAGGACTTGGACGGCCTAGGGTTCATATCTTTGGACGAAATAGGCTCAGAAACACACTCCTTGCTCCCTTGAAGGCGAAATTGCATGCAAAAGCTCCTATCTTCAATTTCTAGGGTTTTATCTTTCATTCTTTTTCCATTGTTCATCTAGTTTCACCATGTCAATGGTGAACTAAACTCTATATGTTGTTGGGGATGATGTAACCTTTGTAAACTCTCATGTATTGAATTGATTCCTTATTATATATGCTTCTTTCATTAATTGTTAGGATAATTCTTCTTTACGTAATGCTTGCTTTGTTTAACTCATTCTTTAGCATGATGTATGATTTGCATTAGTATCGGAAGGTATTTTACAATTCATGATCCGAAGAATTATTCCAAGAAGTAGTATTACTCAGGAATGGGGGATATGAATTCTGGTTGTCTTAAGCTCCTGTTCTTCATAATTAACTATTTGGAATACAAGTTAAGGATATACTTTATTCACCGAGGAATCGAGTTTTAAGTGTTTTAGAGAGTGACATTGACATTAATGAAGAAGTAGAATTCGTATATACATGAGAATAAACTAGGTGAAATCTAACCCCAACAACATAATCATCTCATAATATCAAAATCGTTCATCTTTGCACTTTTGTCAAATTGATCAAATTGCATGCATATTTACTTTTCAGTATTTGCATTCTAAACCCAAAAGAGTTTATTTTCAAGTCCTATTTAATAAAAAAATCACATAACTGTGTAGGCCGTGAGTCCTTTGGAATACGATACTTGGTCTTACCATTTTATATTACTTGATACGATTCGGTACACTTGCCGGAGTCTTAACAACCAACATATTTTTAAGAATGATTAACTAAGTTTATGATCTAACTTGGTCATACATAAATCGAAACATAAAAAATGTTAACAACGGAACATAAATAACAAAAGCTCCAAAGGCAGCATTGCCACCAAAATTAAGCCTAATAACAGCATAGTCATTAAGCAAAGAAATTAATCAGCGCCTATGTTTTCTTTTTCATTCTTGCTTCTCTAAGGCTAGTGATTTTCTAGGCCCTTTGAAGCACTACATACTAACTCACAATTAAATTCAAGATGACCAAACAAGTCTCACGACCCTAAGAGTGAGACCACAAGAAATGGGTTGAAGATGTTCAAAGCTTCAAAGTGAGATCAAGATTAGCACTTCTTGCCACCACATTATGATTCTGAAACCTATCTGATTGTTGTCCAACTAGTGCTGCATTTGCTGAAGGAGGGATGAAATTGTAACAATGTTGCTGCTGTTGATTGTACCCTGATGGGGGAGGAACTTGATTCTTCATGTTTGCCTTTAATAAAAGAAAAATGGAAGTTAAGAACGAATAATAAAATTAGAAAATGGCTACTATGAGTTTTTCCGAATCGGACAAAAATCACGATATACCAGGTGGTGAAATGGTTGGAAAGCTGAAGTAGAGTTTAACTTAAAATTTGAGCAAGGGATAGGAGGAGCTAGTCTAAGAAAATCTCCACTGATACTCTCATTATCTTTCTTCTTTTTCTTTGAGTTTAGCTCTGAGTTGGATGCTGCAAGGGAAGGAACTTCCCTGCAAATGAAGAGTGAGTAAGCAAAATTTGTAACTACAAAGAACTTATCAACTCAAAAGATCAAAGTTGAACCAACAACCTTATAGTTGAATTGCTAAAATCCAAGTTGAATTCTCTTCCACGACGGCATGGAATTGTTTCACTTGCTTTAACAGGGGAAGGAAAAGTTAAAGGTTTAAAATTGGAAGAGGTTGCAGGTGGGGTTTGAAGAGAGAAGGAGCCTGGTCTTTTAATCCCTGTCATCTGCATCAAGCTCACAACATTAAAGTTCTGTTGTATCATCTATTCCAAATTTTATAAACAAAATCCATGGAAAATTATCTGATCACAAATATTGAATTCATCAAAATATCTATACAAAAATTGAAAGAGAGGATCTATGAACAACTAAATGAAAAAATGTGTTCAGCGGTGGAAACAGTTAAACTTAATCAATTGAGAGTTGAAAGTGTGAATACCCTCTCCTCCTGCCTCTTGGAAACATAGCATCCACTGTAGCTTTGGTTTGAAGGGATCTCTATCAAGGATTTAGGCACAGTTGTTGATGAAGTCCCTGAGGAGGCACTCACCTGCAAAATCCAAACCATATCTGTCTTATTCCACAGGAACAGAATGTGTAAAACATGGAAACCATTTTGAGAATTCAAGAGAGAGATCAAACATTAAAACATCTTACCATTGATGATGAAGGGTGTTGTTGTTGGGTTCTCTGCAACCAATTGAAGGAGGGGCTAAGAGGGTTGGACTGACATGGCAAACTTGATGCAAGAGTCAATTTAGGGTCCATCCCTAAGTTCTTGCTCTGAAGTTCAAAATTATGGTGGGCCCACAGGTGGGCCCCACTCACACGCCCCTGTGGTGGAACACCACCATGCCAACAAGCCTCAGAGCCGCCGCCACCACCACTGTTTGCTAATGAAACAGTGCTTGAAGGCATTGAATTTGAAGAAGATGGATAGTTGCAGTGGGGAAAGTTTGCAAATTGCAGACGCAGATCACAGGCTGAATTGTTCGATGATCCATTTGCATTTGCATTTGCACCTGCTACTGCTGCTGCTGCTGCTGCTGCTTTTTTCTCCTTTTCTTCTTCTTCAAGTCTAATTTTTTCAAGCTGTGCCACACCAAGTCCTCTCTGAGGCACCTTCTTTGGCTTTGGCCTTTTGCAAGGTCTACCAGCACCTTTTCTACTGCCACCAGCACCAGCACCAGCAGCACCACCAATGTTCTTATTCTTAGAGCTTTCATCTTCTTCACCCATTGCTGCTATATTTCATGCACCACTCACTGCAACAATTCGCCAAACAACTCCAAGGCAAATAAAACCAAGATGAGAGAATAAAACAATGTGTCAGAGTGTGACTACCAACCCAGTTATTTCATGCAAACCTTGAATTGTTCAACTTTGGGGGAATTCTGCAAAGCCTGTAATGAAATGTAGAAGAAAAAACGAGAAAAAGTAGGGTCACTAGGTGTAAAGACACAGTTTCTGAAAGATTTCGGAATTTTCTAAAATCTAGAGGTTTTTGACACAGACATATATCATCATCATATCTTATATATAGCCTAAACAAGAAAAATGGAATGCATGTTCAAAACAAAAACCAAGCAAATCTATGACAACTAAATATTATTTTTCCAAACATCATGAATGGTTTAAAATCTGATTCAAAAGATTTCAGTAATCTGTACTTTGATCTGCGTTGACCAGAAAAATCACACACTATTTATTAAATGTGCTTATGTAAATCCAATTATATTAAACTGAAAGAAAAATCATAGGTTGACACACCTGAATCAGAGGGTTCAGATACAAATAGCTGTATCTGTAATTTTCTTTTTTCTTTCTCTCTAAATCATTTTGAACTCTAAAACTATCTAGGAGACTCTTTGGGAAGACAATGTTTTCTTAGGTTGTTTGTTTCATATATATCATGGAAGGACCACAATTCCTTCGTTGTCTTTTATAACTTTCTTGTCTCAAGTGTGTGGGTCCCACTTATGGTTCTTACTACCCACCAAATAGCCTTCATAATAACTCATGCAAGAAGAGAAGGAAATGGACAATCGCGGAGTAAGGCTTATTTATGGATGGTAGTAATGAGTGTCATTAATAAAAGCAAAAAAGTCAATACAAAATATTTGTTAGAGCAAAATATTTAAGAATTGTTTATGACTGTTTTATTTTTTTTATTAATTGAAACTATTAAATGTTAATTATTATTTAATAGGAGAAATTAAACCATCACTCGTCTAATTTTTTAATCTACTCTTTAACAGCACCTTATTTTACTTGTTCTTATTCTGAAAGGTGACAAAACTTATTAAGAAAATGTCTAGGAAAATACTAATTAAAGAATATTTAATATGTATTTTTTATGGTCATAAGAGCATGCAGTATATTTTAGTACATATTTTAATTATTTGAAGGTTATTGTCAATGAATATTTTAAACACATTACTAAATAAGAAATACTTAATATATTAATTATTTTTATTATTTGAAGATATGTATTAAATATTATTTTACGTTTCTAATAAAATAAATATATTTTTTCGTTTTTGTTTCTGCATGATACCTAAGATAATACTTAACATTATTTTATTTAAAATGATGATTAAACAATTTCATTGTTTTTTCTTTTGTATTTCTTCAACTCCGGCTCTGTGTTTTAAAAATTTGAAATCATAGGAAAAATATATTCATATTTTCTATGATAATACAAAATAATAAAATATAATAATAAAAATAAATTATTATTATTATAAAAATATCTTTTTATTAGGACTAGTTATTTTAGTTTTAGAAATAGTTAAGTTAAAAACATATCAACTAAAAAAAAATTAAATTTTAAAACATATCACTTAAAGAATAAAATTGATAAAATAATTATTAGTAAAATTAGAAAACGAAACATGTAGCAAAATTGGTGAATCTTTATATAATGGTGTAGATATTTTAATCATTCTTTTAACATAATATCTTATAAATAAGAATCAGTTAAAAAACATTGTGAATTCATTGTCTTGACAGTTTTCTTTTTAACTAGTAAATATTAATAAATAAGGGTTAAATATACTTTTAATTTAAGGTTTAATATGAAATTAAAATTTATTTTAAATTTTAAATTTTAAAAATTAATAAATATATTTTTTATAACGTGATGACGTTAATATATTTTAAGAATTAAATGATTTTCTAAATTGACATTTGAACTGAAAAAATATCAAATAAGGTAAATAACATAAATAACAATTTAGAATAACATTTAACACAAATAAAAATTAACATTATTGAGCTAAAAGAATTGTATCAATTCATTTTAAAAGTTTAAAGATTAAAATGTATCAAATTTTAGATAAATAATAACAAATTCTAATTTTGTGTTCAAATTTATATATTTAACATTATTTATATATATATATATATATATATATATATATATATATATATATATATTAAAAAATTACTTTTAATCTGCATTTAGTAGTTAATATACAATAAAAAATAAAATATCTTATAATATTATATCGGACACACGAATAAATTAAAACTACATTTTTACAACAAATTTACAATATCTAATATCGAATATTGTGACGCCATTTTCATGCATACTTTTATCATTTTGATAGTTTAATTTTTTTTCTTTTGTCTTTTTTATAATTTAAAATATAATTATAAAGATAAAATAATAATATAAAATGTATCCTATATATTCTTGTAGATGCATTAAATTAATACTATATTTTAAAAACTATTTCAAGATTTTAATACATGTCTAGTTTCTCATGTAGTTTATTAATGTTTAACGATAATATATTTCTCTTAAAAAAATACTAATTGGATATGTTACTATCACAAATAAGATTTTTTATATGAAACTACATTTAATTAAAAAAATAGTCAAATCCTTATATCGCTGAAAAAAATAAACAGCGTTTGTTTTATATTTTGAAATAACAAATATTTTGAAACCAACACGAGTGAAATTAATTATGTAATTAAAATTAATTTTGTTTTTTCTGTAAATATTTTTAATACATTATAAATAAAATATTAAATGAAAAGATAAATTCAATTAATGCCAATAAACTATAAAACTATTAATTCTTAACATTAAATATTCTTAATTACTTTATAATTTATTAAATACTTTAAATACTGATAGCAAAAAAATATTAATTGAAATGATAAATACATTAAATTTTTAAAAAATATTTAATTCCTTGAATATTGAAAAAAATATTTATTTAATAAGTATAGAATAATTAAAAAGGAATATTTAAAATAATTTACCTCTAAATTATCCATTTAATGGGATGATTTAGTTTGGTATAATAGTAAAACTCATTAATAAATTGTGTTATTTCTTGAATGTAGTATGCAACCTTCTTTTAATTCGACTTTTTTTAATTGAACATATTTTGTTATTATATTGAATACGAAATAAATATTATAAAATTTATTTAATGTTTCTTTTAATAACAATGTAAAGTGTGTAATAGGACATACAGTAAATAAATATAGAAATGCATAACTTCAGATTTTTTTATTAATTTTTTAATTGTTCGTCTTATCTTTAAAATTATACGAATGTTTGTATATTCAAAATTTTTAATATATTTTAAAACATCAAAATCAATATAAACTCACATATTTTAAAGTTAAATATAGTAACAATATTAAAAACTTAATAAATAATCTAAATTCATAAATATAAAAAAATATTTCACCAACAATTTTGACATAGCTGTAAACAACTTATGTTCTTTTAACGGCTAAAATGGGTTTCAACTTTTAGTAATGCTTGGGATAAAGAATATGAATGCTTGAACGAAGTCAAAGTTTATGAAGGTATAAATTATTGTTTATTATGTACAATACCATAATTCAATAGTTATAAAAAGCATTCCTGCATTCTAAATTTAATAATTTTTAGTATTAAAATCATTTATATTGATTGACATTTCTAGATGTTAGTAATATACTGAAATATTTTCTAATTTAATTAGTCTCCTAGTAGATAATTGTTTTAGAATAATTAATAATTATTTATAGAATTTAGCATAGAGACTAAGATTATTTTAATAAATTAAGTTAATAATAAATATTATTATTTTAAGGTAATTGATTTTCTTAATTTTGGGGAAAAAACTGAAACTATATTTAATATTGTACATTATATGTCAACTTATTTGCTTCCACTTAATTATTTAATAATATGTATTATTTATTAAGAGAATGTAATCTATTGGTTATATCCACAAAAGGAAAGTACGCAGTTGTTAACATTTTGAATTCTAATAAATAATTCTTCAACCTTACGGGACTATTTCTTTTGAGGAAATAGTTATAAATTTTACGACATTATTTTAATTATAAAATAACAAAATTAAAATTTTAGTAATTTGTTTTTTCTTAATTAAATTTGTTGTCTCGTTTTTAAGAGATTAAAGTAATTTTGTTTAAAAAGAAGTTAAAGTGGATTTTCTATTAATTTAAAATTAATATCATTAGTAAATTTAGCATAATTATAAATCATCACGAAATAATCTCTTTCAAATTATTTATAAATGTATGATTAAAATAATGACATTTTATTAAATATTCATTAGTTTGAATTGTGAGATATTATTAAATGGTCAAGTGGTGAGTAGAGTAAATATTTTAATAAAAAAAGTTGAAATTATAAGCACGTTTTTTTAGTAAGAGAAGTTCATTGATGGACGAATGCCCGAGGAGAGGTCGATTGAAGCTGCGCGAACACGAACCGGACCTCCTCGAAGCTTCCTCCAGAGAGATGACGCAGCGGAATTGATTGGACACTTTAGATCGAGAGAGAAAACTGAGAGCAACACATGAATACCTAGGATCTAGGGTTTAATCGGTGGAAGTTGAAGGTATGGAGGATGAAGATGGTTTGTTCGGTGAGAAACCCTAGGAGGACGAAGAACTCTATCTTGACTGATTTAATTGGTGGAAAAGGGAAATGAACAGAGGAAAAGAGGTATAATCGGTGGAAAGTAACTTACAACCGGTGAAAATAGAGGAGGAAGGCAGATCTGTGGTTGGAGAATGGTTGGAGCCGAGGAAGAGAGCTCTCGAGAGCGAGTGAGATGCGAAGAAGTGGTGCGGTTCTGTGCGAGAGTGAAGGAACGAGAAAGAAAATGTGGATGTGCGCGTCTGATGCGCGAGAGAAAGGAGGACGCGTGCGCTGATGTGGATTGGAGTGGAGACGTACTGGCAGCTGACGCGTGCCAGATGTGGCAGTGGAGGAGAGGTGTGAAGGAATGAGTAGCACCGTGAAGTTTTGGAGAAATGGAAGAATGAGAGTGTGCTTGGAAGGTGGCTAGAGGGAGTCTTTGGACTCTCTAGCCTATGACTTTCAAGAGAGAGAATAATTTCTAATTTCAGAAAATTCAATTCTCATTAATCTCAAAAGTGACAATACAATAGAGGAGCTGGGTATTTATAGTAACCCATGCTCCTTAAGAGCTAAACTATAAAAAGTAAAATTACAAAAAGAGGACTACGTCAAGTAGGATTCCATCATGCCCTCCCTCTTAAGAAAAGATTTGTCCTCAAATCTGACAATCGCCTTATGAAGAAGCTCCACTCAATCTTTGGGAGCATGGCCATCTTGGAGTGGCCTTATTCTTTTAGATCTAGTTTTCTTCCTCCTGGATCAAACACGAATCTGCAATACACATCAAATATATCTTCGATTAATATCAATCCAAGAAATAATTTTTCTTTAAGAGAATAAGAACTTCTAATGCTTTGATTAGTAATCTTTGAGAATTTTAGAAGTCCAAATTCTATTTTATCTTGAGTTAATAGTTTTCTTAAAGATAAGAATAACTCAAGATTTGAATTGTCATATTTTGAAAATGTTTCCATGACAATTGGTTTGAAAGAGAAGTCAAAAATTGAAAAATAGGTTTTGCCATAAGGAAAAGAAGTAAAGATTTGGAAACCTTCCCTTTTAAGTTCTATGGTCTTTGGAAGAATAGGTTTTGCCATAAGGAACAATTTCTCCTTTTCCTCCTTCTCTCTTTCTTGCTTTTCTCTCTTTTCTTCTTCTCTTCTTTCTTCTTCTCTTCTTAATTCCTCTCTTCTTCTCTCTTCTCTTTTCTCTATTTCTTCTCTCTCTTTCTTCTCTTCCTTTTCTTTTCTCTCAATCTCTCTTTCTCTTTTCTTATCCTTGATCTCTTTAAGTCTTGCCCTAAATTCTAATTCTCTACGAAGAAACCCATGATCATTTAAACTCTCAAGAAATGATTTTCCATCTTCAATGCAATCCCTAATTAGTTCTAGGTTTCTTTTAATGCTTGAAGGCACAAACTTTCTTCTCATGCAAGCTTTTAAATCATGCCAATCACGTATGGAAGACTTTCTACCTTTCCTAACATGATATTGTCTTTCATTCCACCACTCTCTTGCATGCACTTCTAACTTAGAGAGATATATACTAAGAACATAATATTCACTCTCTTCACAAAACCAAGGATTTATTTTATCAATTTCTTTTTCCCAAACTAGGTATGTTAATGCACCTATGTCTTTACCAAAGGATGGAAGATTCCTAGCTTGTTTAAACATTTCATCAACTTTATCTAACCTAGAAGACCTATATGAACCATAAGAAGACATCTTTGTTTTTAAAAGTTTTCTTAATCTAAAGGGTTCAAAACTTTCACTTAGACAAGTCCCAGGTAAGAGAGGTGAGCTAAAGAGCTGCTTAAGTACCAAGTCTTGCCTTGCCAGAAATGTCTTAG